>NC_052056.1:63731558-64331558 GCF_903992535.2 Arvicola amphibius
CTCCATAGCCCCTGTAATAACCACCACATCTCCAGAAAGCCTGCTCTGGTGTCCCTGGGCCATACAAGTGTTTCTTAAGTAGCTAGCTACCTGCTCTTCTGTGGACACCGAACTCTCCAAACATGTGAAGTTATTTCTCATGTATTCATATGTTTATTTGGCGTCTTACATGGACTCTAAACTATGGCCAAAACAGGACTAGTATATGTCTCTGTGTACCCCTGAGACCACCCACAAGAATAATGGCTGCCAGAAGTTCTTACATTGGCTCTTCGAGCCTAAACTTGCAGTCAGCATGGTCCAGAGGCCATGGTCTCCTGTACAACCTCACTGGTCACTAAACACTTAGCCAAAATAAAATAAATAAAATAAAATAAAATAGAAATTGGACGCCAACAATAAAAACGACGGAAACTCACCATAAGCTGCAGCCGGAGCTGGCCACTCAGCACCCTTTGGGGCCAGGATGCTCAGTGCTACAGACTTGCTTCTGTTCCTAAGATAGGCTTTTGGTCCATCCCTGGTAGTTCAGAACAATCACGAGGAGGCCATGGCTGTGAGTCTAGGCAGGGAGGGTCAGAAGCTGACAGAGCCTCCCAACCAGCCGCCCTGGGCCACCTTGCACACCTGCCTACCCTCCACTCTCCACTGCCATTTTCCTGAGTCTCCGTTTGCTTCCTCAGCCCCTCCTATGAGACAGAGCAGAGACAAGGCGGTGGTAGGTAGCCCTTGTTAATTTGCTAACTGACTGGTGGAGACAGATCAGAGCTCACAGGGGACGATAGGTCGCCCTGGAACCCAGTTCTGGGACATCCTTCCATCTTCTGAGTCTCTGTTTCTTCCATCCAACGTGCAAGATAATTGAATCTGAGGATCTGGGAAGTCTTATGCGGCCGTCTGATCTGGGCACTCTTGGGGACAGAGGGAAGCACGGGCCAGCTTGGTGTGTGAGCTCTGGCCAAACAGTGCTTAGAATAGCGTTTCTCAGCCATGATATCATAGGACTCACTCATATGTGTCAAAACAGATCGTGATTAAGCGGGTGGAAGGTAGTCTCTAAGCCTGAATTTCTAGCAAGTTTGCAGCCAGTGCACTATCTCTGCCAGCCCCGTTAATGTCCTAGAGAGTGAAAAGCTGATTCACAAGACCCATCCACAAGCTTATGGCATCATAAACTCTGGGGTGTCCGCCCAGCAATCTGTGCCTGATGCTGTCTGTCCCCCAGGTTGTTCCAATGCTGCTCAAATTCAGAACTACCGCTCCAGGACAGCTGCTTCTGAATTTAGGTGCGGACTGAAATCTCCTGCAGAGAGTTTTTGAGACCCTGGTGCCTGAGTCCAGCTCCCATATTTAAATTTAATAATCACGAGGCGTCGGGATTTTAAAGCACGCTCTAGGTAATCAGAATGTGCATGGAATGTACTGAAGGCGCAGGCTTCCAGGCACCTGGCTGTGAATCAGCCGTTCTCGGCCTGAAACGGCCGTGAGGGGGCGCTGTGGCGCCGTGGGGGGGGGTATGCTCCGGGTTCCCGGCTGCACAAGCGGTGGCTGCGCCTGTGGCGCGCGCCTCCGGGAGTGGCTCCTGGCCTAGCCTGCCCTGCGTCTGCATCTGCACCTAATTAATGCTGGCGGCTGCCTAGCCGCGCTTGACGTTAGTGATGTGCTGGTGCTGGGGGAACGGCTGCAGCCGCCCGGCACAGGTTGCTTCACTCCACCAGCCTTGCTCTCTGCCTCCTCCAGGACTACGGTTCACCTCTGGAGCTGCACCCTGACACTTGCCTGTCCCAACTTTACTCTATTGGGTTCCTTGTCTCATTCTGAGACTCCCAGTAAGTTCCCCCAAGTTAAGGAACCTGCTGGTCAGATGCCGAAGCCAGCTCCTGTCTTTCTCTCTTACGGTTTCTCTCTCACGGTTTCTCTCTCTCCCTTCTGCCCTTAGCTGAGCTCTGTGGGTCTTAATAATAAAGGTTTTCATACACCGGGTTTGCCTCTGGTTTTGTGACATATAAAGCAGGGCCCTTTGTAAGGGACTTTCAATGTCTATGGGGGTGGGAGCTTGCTTCTGAGTTTTAATTTTTGTTTTGTACTCTATTTTTAGGGATGGGGCTTTATCCTGGAAAGGAGGGTCTCTTGTTTAGCTTCTTAGCTGGCTGGAGACATAACCCCCACTGGGGTGGGGGTGGCAGAGGCTCCCAGCAGGCAGCTCGAGTGACCTTTATCATAACCACTTTATATTATCATAACCACTTTATATTATCATAACCACTTTATATTATCATAACCATTTTATATTTCATCTCACCCACCTCCCCATCTGCTTGATAGTCTGCCTTCCCCGGTGTGAGGCCTCATCTGGAGACAAGCCACATGGGTAGAAGAAGCTTGCCCACCCCTTGGTCTGGAGAGTGCTCGCTGCCCTGCCCTGCCGGCTTCCTCAGAGCCCACTTTTGAAGATGCTGTGTGCTTTCTTCCTGACCCCTGCCTTCATTTCCAGGGCCTGGTTTCCTCCTGTGAGGTCCACCCCACCTGCTGGGAGCCAGGTCCTCATTCCCAGGCAGCTGACAGGCAGCCAGTCCAGTCCATGAGAAACTGAGGCCAAAGAGATTTGGAGGAACTCCCCAGAGTCACACAACAACTGATTCCTGCAGAGTCCTTTTCTATGGAATTGTTGAAGGCTCTCCCTAGGGCCTTCAACAATACTTTCCCAGCAGTGAGGGAGTGGTGGCAGGTGGGGGGGGGGGGAGGGTTCAGAGGGAACTGGTTTAATTTGAAGAGCAGTCTTTCTTCTTAGATCCCAAATGAGCAATCAAAAATGTCATCACAGAGCTCAGCCTGACCCCAGGGTGTCAGAGACTGGGCCTGGGCTATTGGCAGAAAACTGGCCTAAGGGCTCAGAAGGGGTGGTTTGTCAGGCACGGTGTGTGTGTGTGTGTGTGTGTGTGTGTGTGTGTGTGTGTGTGTGTGTGTGTGAAGGGGGAGGAGGATGACTACAGGGACAGGTGAACAGGGGATCGATACAGTATGTCAGAATGAGTCCTGCTTCCCCTAATATGGACTCCGAAATGAAGGCTCTCAGGTGGGACTACTAGGTGGGGCTAGCCAGGAAAATTTGGGCAGCCACCAGGTAGGACGAGTTTCCCTGCTGACTTGGCCATGTATATGGCCAAAGCCCAGCTGGAAATCACGGCTTTGAAACAGCAGCTCAGGAGGACAGAGCTGTTTGCTGGGTTTTGTTGGTTGCTGAGGAGAGATTAGGGGAGATGCTGGCTCAAGGTCATGGGACAATTAGCAGCCCGGTTGGAGCTTGGGTGCAGGCTCTGGACCTGTGGGTGGATGCCCTGACCCTTCTCTTTCCTTTCTGTCGGAGTGTGCCGTGTCTTGTTGAGACCGTGTAGATGTTTTCAGTTGTGTCTTTCAGCTTCCAAATCCGTGTTTTGTTTGTTTTTTCTCTTTTAGATCTTAGAGAAAAAAGACCCTGTAACCCCAGGCACCTATTCCAGGAACCCTGCCAGGAAATCATGGCTCCACTGCAGTCAGAGCCCCCACATTCTATGTCCTTCTGGGTGGAGGTGGCAAGAGTAGCCATGGAACCTACTCAAACCTGACCGGGAGCCTCAAATCTAATTTGTAGTCCTCAGCCATGCCTGCTGGTCTTTGCCTGATGCTGTGAAGGGAGATCACACTGACTCTGGGTAGGTGGTATATCATCTGTTCACTCAGAGAAACAGCTCCCAGTGCGGCCGATATCCAGAATCTCCTAGCTGGTGCCTAAGCTCATGCACTTCCTGGACCGGGGTTTCTGGCAGTTCAGGTCTCTCTGGCCACCTGCAATAGTGTCACTTCCTTGTTCAGGCAGTTGTTTGAAGCAAATAGTCGATGGGTTAGGCCCTGCTTCAAGATCATGGGGATTAGCAGTGACCGAGGCAGTCTGTCCCTTCCCTCATGGACCTGTCCATGCAACCAATAACTAGGATGAAAAATACGTTAATTGCATAACATAGTAGAAAGTAACAGTAATTTGAAAAAATAAAGAATATTAGATATGGGGCTAAGGAGGAAAAACGTTGATTTTAAATGCATGTATGTATTTATACAGGCATGTACGTATTTATGTATGTATCTATACAGGCATGTATTAAGTTTTTGAGACAGGGTATATGTAGTGCCTGTTGATTTCAACCTCAGGATCCTCCTGCCTCAGTCTCCCCAGGGCAGGGCTTATAGGTATGCACCACCATACCTGGCCTTTTGTAATTTTAAACGTAGCAGTTGGGAGAGTTCTTATTGTACAGATGACATATGAGCCAAAACTTCAAAGAGATAAGCCCATGGCTATCTGAACTGGTTCTTGTGCCTGTTCCAACCTGCTCACAAGCACCTTGGGGAGAGGGCCCAGGAACCTGAACCTCCAAAGACCTTTATACAGGACACTTGGCAATCCTCACTGCTCACCTTGATTCTCATGAACTTTCCACTCACAGTCCGGGAAGTACGTGTCCAGGTGTGACTTGAGGGTTCCTATCTTGGAGGAAGCTAACTCCAGAGGGTCAACAACGGTGCTTCTCACTGTCACATGATAATTAGCTTCTGAGCACATGTTTCTCACGCCTGTGACAAATCTGGAGAGGTCCAGTGGGGACAGGAAGGATGCAGCTGCAGGTGGAGGTTTCCAGAGCAGCCACGGTATCAACAGAGAGAGCGCGGCTTAGATGTGGGCTTCAGTCCAGGAACCAGGGTGAACCCACCCGGCAAGTCATTTGTTTGAAGGCTTCTCACCTTCTAAGTCTGGGCCCGTGAAACGGCATCAGCCCCCCTTCTCACCTCCCAGGGCTATGGCCACCAGCCAGTCTGTTTGTCTACCCACCCGTCCACCATTGCCACCACCACTGATGCGCATTACATTAGCATCTGTTTCTTTCCATGTGCCCCATGCCAGGATCAACAGAATTCCAAACCCAATAAAATAATTTGGATCAGGGCTGGGACGTTATGGTAAAGCAACTCAACATGAAAACAAATACTGAAGAAATATGGTATGGGGAGCAATTAACTGGAAAACAGAAACCTTGAATCTTGGAACCTCTGTTTTGCCGGGTCCAAGGGGTTGTGCCACTTGCTTTTCTGGGAGAGTCAGACAAGTGTCTTGTAACTCAGTTGCGGTGAAGGCTGCTCTAACAGCAGCCCAGATTTCCCCCAAGTGGCAGGGAGCCCTGCCTCAGTGCCCAGCCCTATTAACTCTTGGCTTCCCAGTTGCTGGCTTGAGCCAAAAACACGCTCTGCTGTTTGAAGTGCTTATTGGAAAAGCAGATCTGCTCTTGGCTGCAGCTCTGAGCAGTTCCTTGTGTGTGGTGCTCCCCAGGGCTGTAATGAACACAAGAAAGCATTCCCTGCTTTTGGCATTCTTGCTTTTATCTCCAAGTCACATTTTAAAAAAAATTCGTAGTTAAAGAAAGTCAGGGAAAGGGGCCAACACGGCTCATGCAGCCCCTCGTACCAGAGCACCCAACACAGCAGTTCCAGAGACAAGGCTTCGGAGGATTAGCAGGGAATTAGAACCACACCGTGTGGCGGGGCCATGGGCCAGGCTTCCATGAGCTTTGCAGCCCGACCTGGAGGGGTTGGGAAGACTGCACGGTAGTGCCATCTGGGCTGCACACAGAAAGAGTTCTCAGGGTTCCCATGGGCTATTCCTCCACTCCACTGGGTGTGGATTTTCTCAAGGTCTCAGAGGACACGCAAGTTCAAAGCTTTCCTGGCAGCTTAACCTAGGGTCTGACTAGCCCCACCCCACTGGGCTACTGGAGAACCTACTGCCCGGAGGCTTGTTTTCTACAGTAAGTGGGAAATAATGGTTGAGGGAAAGACTTTAATATTGTCCCCCTTCTACTGCTCTTCTACAAGATTCTGGAAACAGTAGGGTCTAATGATGGTTGCTAGTTCTCTCTCACCCTCAAAAGGATGGGACTCCCCTGCTCTTACAGCTCTGAGAGCCTTTCAAGGGTCAAAAGGAAGCTGAAACACCTGGCTGTGTTTTTGTTTGTTTTCCAGTGCTAGGAGTCAAGCTCAGGACTTCACACTAAGTAGGTACTCTGCTACTGAGCACCGTCTCTGGAAGACTGAGTCAAAATTGCATCCCAACTGGTGCCTCTAATTCCAGCACTGGGAGGCAGAGATGGGAGGATAGATCTCTGTGAGTTTCAAGGCTGGTTTAGTCTACATAGCAAGTTCCAGGACAGCTGGGCTATGTAGGAAGACCCTGTCTCAAAAAAGATAAATAAAAATAATAATAAACAAAAACAAATAAACAAACAAAAACAAAACAAAAAAAACTTCCTTTCCCAAAATAAAACCAAAAAAAGTCCAACATCCCAGGGAAGGAAGAGTCCCACAGTCAAATACAAGCATACACCTAAGTTCCACTGTCTTCAGCCCTGCAGCTGGTGTGTAAATTACTGTGGTGTCATTAGCTTGTGTCCCACTCTGACCTTGCTCTTCTCAGGAATGCTGGCTTATGGGATGCCGTCAGTATTTCTGCACATGACTTCTCAGGGTGCAGCCCCCTGTGTTTATCCCTGTTTTATGCAGAGCTCATTGACACTTTGTGTTTTAAAACAGAGAACAGGCCTGGGAACAAAGCTCAATGGGCAGAGTTTTTCCTCGCGTGTGTGGAGTTCTGGGGTCAGTTTCCAGCACTTCCTAAACCCGGAGTGGCAGAGGCAGGAGGATCAGGAATTCGACATCTTCACACTGCTCCTGAATGAGCTGAAGGCCAGCCTGAGCTACGTGAAACCTGATCCACTAAACAAAGGGAGTCGGAGGAGACATTGAGTGGCTTACGACAAACAAATGACCCCGAGGCTATTGTAATAGTTCTCTTCTTCTCAGACTCCAGGGAAAGCAAATATGCAGAATAAATTTTTAGAAATATTTTACTGCAGCTGGCAGTGGTGGTCCATATCTTTAATCCCAACACTTGGGAGGCAGAGGCAGGTGGATCTCTGTCAGTTCCAGACCAGCTCGATCTACAGGGCAAGTTTCCAGGACTGCCAAGGCTACTCAGAGAAACCCTGTCTCGAAAAACCGTTTATATATAACATAATATAACATTATGTTATTATATTATTATGTTATATATAATTAACATATATATTATGTTATATATTAATGTATTATATCAACAATTAATGCTAATAATATGGAAATCAGTTAACAATATATTAGTATTTTACATTGTATATAATAATATAGTATTGCATTTTCTCATTCATTCATTTGTTCATTTATTTATCGGTGCATGTGTGTGCACATGCCATGGGGTGCTTAGGAGGTCAGAGGGCAACTGTGGGCATCAGTCCTCTCCTTTTACCTCGTGGGTCCTGAGGATTAGTCAGTCAGGTTTGCAGCAAACACGTGTCCCGACTAAGCCATCTCAACAGCCCCAAACCTGATGCCTTTACTAAACTGAACTCAGAGGCTCCTAGCGGCTAGAGACAGGGAGAGTATTATATGAATTCTCGGAGAGAGAAAACTTACACCTTTTTTGAGTTCTGGAAGAAACTCCTGAGGGATTCCTGTAGACCGGGCAATGGACATGCCTGTTGGCCATGTCTGTAAGCAAGACACAGATGTGTTTCTCATGATGACTTTGCTGTGATGACCCGGAGCCACCACACAGGGAGTTGCTTTAGTGACGTGGTTGGTGTGCAATAGTAACCTGGGGGTAGAATAGGACGTAGGAAATTCCAGGACTGCTCTCATCACTGGGGCTGCACAAAGGCATCCCATGCTTCAGGGCACTTTGGGTCGGATCTGGGGCAAAAGAGAAGCTTGGCAAGCTGCGGAATGGACAAATGCACGGGTCGGCAAGTACCAGGTGGCTAGCTGCGTTGCAGAGCTATGCCCATCCCCAGCATAATGTAGCTCGGCTTGCTGAATCAGCGGATGCTTAAGTGTTGGTAGACGTTTGCAACACAAACCGTCTCCCCTTTCTCCCTCCCCAATCCTGACTCACAGCCCAGTACTGAGCCGAAAAGCCTCAGCAGCCTTAAATCAGCTCTGGCTGAGTTTGAGAGCCAGCCAAAAACACAAGGTGTTTCAAAGTCCAAAGATGATCACCTGTTTGGAAGCACAGGGCAGTTTCTGAATGCATGGGACTGAGCCTGGAGCAAGGTGTAGACTCTACTACCTCAACACAGCCAGACAACTGGACAGAATCTAGGGGAGGCTTTGGCTTCACTCTGTGTATTCTCAGCTAGATGACTCTGTATATTGATCCTGTATATTCCTAGCTAGAGTGTTCTGAGCTGAGCTCTGCCGGCCCAGGCCCTCCGCCCATCATGATATTCCCTCTTTATTCCCTCTTTGGGAGGCTTTAGCTTTAGAACTCAATTGAACAGATTTGTCAAGGTCCTGGGAGGCCTTGGAATGACGAACAGGCTCCCTGTCTGAGCAAGTAGGAGAATCCACACCCTTCTCCATCACGTGTGTAATTGTGAGACAATGGGATCTCAAGTGCAATGGGCACATTCTAGGAAATGAAAGTAACTTTGCGAGTTCTGCCTTTCCTGGATTGTGGCTTTTCTGCTCTACGCAGGGGTATTTTCCCTGTGTACTGCGATTGCAACTGTTACTTTGTGTAAATGATATAAACATTTGGTTGCCACAATGTCCCTTTGAATTTCGAGAATGGGACCTTTGTCTCTGGGTGGAAAGTGTCTTCCATAGCTGGGAGGACTAAGCCTGGAAGAGTGGGTGGTCACTGGAGTCAAGGGTGTCTTGCCCCTGCAAGACACTTCTTGCCTTCGTGTGGACCACATTTCCTGAGAGAGCTCCCGTACTCTCTGCTTGCTCCCAAGTTCTCATTAAAAGAGAGCAGAGATGCCGCTCACAGCAAATTTCCCTAACTGTAGCAAGGAGGGCAACTCAAGATCTGTAAATGCAGGCACCTGTGAGTAGCAATGTAGGCAGGGCCTTGGTCTGGCGCTCAGTCTCAGCCATTTCCCCGGCCTTTCAGCTCTTGAGAGAAGAGCGATTGAGAAGCCAACCCATGCCTACACAGTAAATAACAGAGGTACTTTTGCAAAGCAACTGTTTTTCCTCTCATTTCCTACATCAGACTTTTCAGGGTTGTTCCCGGACCGGCATCACCTGGAACTTGCTAGAAGCCCGCAGAAGCTTGGGTGGCCTGAGTGGTCTGTCTGACTGAGTTCCTCGGCAGCAGTTTGTGGTGCTGCTCACTGTGGTTTGAAGCCACCGAGGACAAAGGCTGGCTTTGGTAGTATTCTTAGCTGGAGAAGCCACACCAGGAGCTCTGAAAGGGGTGGGGATGGCGGTTCACAGTATGAAAAAGCCCGTGGGATGATTCCAACTCCCTTCTCTCTTGGAGAGTCACTGCTCTGGAACCGACCTTTACGTCAGAGAATAACCTGCTAACACTGTATTTTTTTGACGACTTCTTTTTGAAGTTTTGGAAATTTTATTCCAGTGTTGGAGTAGCTTGTGTTTGGCCTGGAACTCTCCCTCAGGGCTGCTACATAAAGACTTTTTTTTTTCTTTTTACCTTTTTTTATGGAGAGGGTAGCGTGGACCATTGGATGCTTGAGTTAGGAGACCCTGGGTGTCGGGACTGGAGTACGGCTTTGCCAGTCACCAGCAAGCGTGTGCTTGCAATATTCTGCTTCAGGTACTCTTTAACAGATGTCAGGAACCTCTTCTAGCCTCCAGCAGGGAAAACCTATGCCCTAAATTACCTGAAGTGTTCAGAGACGCTGACCATAGTGGGTGTTTTAGCTGGGAGGCACCCGAGACCTGTGGAGGTGGTTTGTGTATAAACGTAGGGAGTGTCCCCTTGCCCACCCATCTCCACTATCTGCAGGTGCTCTCCCCACCCCTTCCTTCCCAACCCCACGGGGAGGAGATAGGCTTCTTAGAAACCGCTTTCCTATCACAGTGGGCAATGTTTATCTCAGCTTCTCCGAGATACAGACTCCACCTCTTCCAAGGCTAGTGTTTCCCTTGTGGCCAAGGCAGCAGGAAGCAGGTGGCAGGGAGTTGACCTCACAGGCACATCCCTGAGCGGGTCGCTGGGTACGCCACCAACTGTGGCGGGGGCTGATGTGGCTGATGCCTCTGAGGGTCTGAGCCACTGAGAGACAGGAACAGACTATGTGCTCTGATTGGCAGGTCCTCACAGCAGACCAGGGTGGGGGCATTGGGACTGCCACCTGGGAACTGAAGGGCTGGAAGGATCCAGCTCTGCCACTCACTCTGAGATGATGGCACCAGCTCTGCATGAACCTGGCTGGGGAAAGGAAAGCTGAGTTTTCTAGAGCGGCGTCTGGTATAGAATAGGTTCTCAGTAAGTATATACTGACTTAGTAAGTAGGTTTGCCACCAACCTTTCTCCCTCAGACTTCCCTTAGCCTGACAAGGACATAAGATCCTGTTCCACCTGGATATGATAGAGAGTGCTTACCTGTAATTCCAGCACTTGAGAAACTGAGGCAAGAGGATGTCCCATTCCAGGTCAGTCTGGACTACACAGGACTCTTCCAAAACAAAACAAAAATACAAAACAAACAAACAAGCCAGTCAGCAAGTGACAAACAACAGCCTATACACAATCAACTGATTAGCAGAAAAAAAATAAAGACTTTAGAGATAGCTTAGAGGTTAAGAGCACCGACTGCTCTTCCAGAGGTCCTGAGTTCAATTCCCAGCCACAATGCGGTGGCTCACAACCATCTGTCGTGGGATCTGATGCCCTCTTCTGGCATAAAGGCATACATGCAGATAGAGCACTCATGTACACAAAATAAATAAATCCTTTAAAATAAATAAATACTAAAAATAAAGACTTGTACCTGGCCATGGTGGTTACCTGCTGTTCTGGTACCCTGGGGACCAAAAGAAAACTAGAAGGATAACTAACTCTCTGCAGATGTGGCCAAGGAGAAGCTCAGAATGACTGATGAAATTAGTGTCTACTACCAGGAACACCAGAAGAGTTGGGGTGCATGTGTGTGCACATGGGGATGGGGAACGGGGCGGGGCTTACTATCCTACCCTCCCAGACCTCTCATTGGCTTTCCGGGTAGAGGTGGAAAGGGTGACTCGCTCAGATTTTTGCTGACATTTAAGGCAACTGCTTCTCTATCCTCTCTCTCTCTCTCTCTCTCTCTCTGTTTCTCTCTCATACTTGTTTATATGTACATGCACATGTGTGTGTGTGTGTGGAGGCCAGGGGTCAACTTTGGGTGTCTCCCTTGTTCACGGCCCACATTGTTGTTATTATTGGAGATTCAAGGTCCAGTCATTTCTTTGCTCCTCTTACAGATTTATTTTTGACTAGATTCAGACTTTGAAGTAGAAGCGCTCGGCAAGCACAGCCTGTCTCTTGGCAGTCTGCTCTTGCCATTTTATCTGGCGTCCTTCATTCTCTTGGTCCAAAGTTTGGCATGCTCTGCAGCCCCCCATTTCTCCTAGTGTATAGTTTCTTCAGAGCAATGTCTCTGAGTTTGTGCTTCAGGACAGGTGGAGTAACAGCATGCTGAATCCTGAGTACTTTGCTCTGAGCTTCCAAGCTTCTTTGTTTAAGGCCTTTCTGATAACACATTGGTAGATATCATCTTCTCTAGAGAGACTGAAAAGCTTTTGGATTTGGCTAGTTTTTCTTTGGCCCCAACAGCACAGTAGTGTCTGTGAGGCCATTTGTTTTGTGTTCTTGTACAGCCCGAATGGTTGGTGACCTTTGTTTATAATATCTTATAATATCCTTCCCAGAAACATGAGTTTTTGGGATGACAGGAATGTTAATCTGGGTATTGCATTGCTACAATAGGTTATGACCCCATAAATTCACAGCAATATTAGGTACATATGGCCTCAGCTTTCCTTTTTGTCCTTTTCTGGTTCTATGCATTCAACCCACCTTGTGCTTTGTTTTACTTGAGATAGAAGACAGGAAGTATAGGCAGGGTGATGAGTCAGGAAGTAGAGGTGGGGCAATGAGAACAGGAGAACTCTGGGAAGAGGAAAGATTCAGTCTGCAGTTGTCACCCAGATGCAGAGGGAGCAAGATGAGAATGCCTCATTGATAAAAGGTACCAAGCCACGTGATTAACATAGACAAGAATAATGGGCTAATTTAAGATGTAAGAATTAATTAATAAGAAGTCTGAGCTACTAGGCCAACCAGTTTATAATTGATGTAGACCTCTGTATATTACTTTGGGAATGAATGGCTGCAGGATTAGGTGGGACTGAAACCTCAGTCGATAGTACTGAAATAAGATTTTTTTTGACTAGTTCAAGATTAGAGTTCAAAAGTGGATCAGTTAATACTTAAGTTAAGATAGGTGGTTGGACAAAATTAATTTTGAAACTTTCACCATTTTAAGAAATTGAACCTTTAAAAAAACCACAAAACCAAAGTCTTAAAACAACCGTTTAGTTATGCGCAGTGTGTTAAAATATTGAATAGATATTATTCCTGCCCAGACTTTTAAAAACCACTGCCAAGGCACACACATTTTATCCCTCTCTCATGCATCTCCCCTATACACGTGGATATTACTCCCTTTGAGACCTATGGCTCAGATTGCCCGTGAGTGCCTTCTGCAGGCAGCCCCTGGGATTCTGCTCCCCCAGAGCAGGGTTCTGGCCCTTGGGTAATTTCACCACCTGCCTGATGAGGGGGTTAACTTCATGGACTTCTTCTGAAGGAGGCTGGGACAGATTGCATCATCCCTCCTGGGCCTAATCCCACCTTCCAACCGTCCAACTGGCATTCATGCCATCATCCAGACGGGTCAGTCTTGTTTTGCGCATTTTCCTCCAGAAGACTGCAGTAGACCTCCCGTGCTTTCTGGAGGGACAATAGAGTATCAGTCCTAGGTAGAACTCAAGACTTTGAGAAGTCCTCTGTGAGATCATCCAGGGCAACAGGGAGGAGCTGAAACACCTGCTTTTGTTGCTTTAGGGAAGTTCCTAGGGGAGGCCCTGCTCACTTTCTAGGTGAAATGGCATTTTCTCCCTGGTTCTTGTCCTGTGGACGCTGACCAGACTCCTCTGAGACATGGCGTCTGTCTCAGTTCTGTCTGCAGTTGCCCTTCAGCAAGTGAGAGGGTCTGATAACCAAAGGCTTTTGTGGTGGCCATAGGTGTGAATCCTTCCTAGGCTCAGAACTCTAGAGCTTTCCCATTAAGAGAGGCCTGGGCCCATCTGGGGCTGCTCCCCATGCAAGTCAAGAGGGACCGGGGTGGGTTTTCTCGGGGTATTAGGAAACCAGCCCAGCTTGCAACAGCACTACTATCAGGGCCTAAGGGAGAGACAGGAAAGCTCACAAGGATGGATCTGCTCATGCTGGCTAAGAAAATGAGTGCAAAGTAAAGCCCACCACCTTGACACCCTCTGCCCTTTGTTCTGTTTGATAAAACCGCTTCACCCGTTCCCCAGAGTGGCACCTGGCAGAGCTGAACGCCCCCTTCTTGTTCCCAGGCCCAGGTTAACCCAGCACTGCGGGACCTAGAAGCCGCGAAGGACAGGAGGAGAAAACAAACCCTAGCTGCCCGGAATGGGAACAGAGCTGCACCACGTAGGTCCCTTAGAAGTTTCTAGTGCCCCACCTGGCAGAAGAGCCGGAGGCTGGTGGGCCTGTTTCGCCCAGCTTCCCCAGTGCAGCAACTGTGCAATTATTGGAAAACAGGGGATCTTTTTCCCCCCTTCTACTGTGCTCCTGCCCCTCCTCCTCTGTTTTTCTTCCAGGCATGGAATTATCTACTTTAGCAGTTCAAAAGACATTCCATCCCCATGACAGAAACAGAAACCTGCGATGTTGGCATGCTGCAGCTCTGGCTCGCTCTTACGGGGAGATTCGGGCAGTAAATCATCATGACTGAAAATTTAAAAGACCATTTCTTTAAATTTTAATGGCCTAGCTTTCTTACTTTGAAAGTAGCCCTAACAACTCCCCTCACATTCCCCAGAGGCGCCCTCTCAGAAGGAGCCAGCACTCAACTTTATTCCTTTATATATTTGGGTGGGGGGAGGTCAAAGGGATCGTTTTATTTTATTTTCTGATACACGAAGGACTTGCTATGCAGACCAGACTGGCCTGAATTTGGGGCAGCCGGCCCACCTCAGTCTCTTGAGTGCTGGGATTACAGGTGTGATGGACCAAGTCCTTGGGAATTCTTTGTGAACTCTCTTTCAACTCTGTGTTTCTTACCCATTCTCTCAGATGATTTTAAAACAGTGGGTGGGTGGGTGGGTGGGGGTCACCATGGCAACAGCCAGGCCTTTCATCCCAGCACTTGGGAGGCAGAGGCAGGTGGATCTCTGTGAGTCTGAGGCCAGACTGGTCTGTACAGTGAATTCTAGGACAGCCAGGGCTGTATAGTGAGACCCTGTCTCAGAAGAAAATAAAGTGACTAGCAAACAAACAAGCAAGAAAAATACAAAACAAACAAACAACAACAACAACACAAAAACCCCATTGTGGCAAATACCTACCTTTTCTATTCCCGTTTGTCAGCTTACCTTCCTTTCTTCCAGAAGCCATGGCGTACACATGTGGCCACTGTGGCTCACCAAGGGCTCATTTCAGCCTATGCCCAAGAATCTGGAATTAGATGCTTAGCAGTGTTCTCAACAAAGTGCCATCAACAGGAGACACCACACTAGATCAGGAGATAGATATTTTTTCCCAAGAAAACAGTATTTTCAAAACTTGAACCTATCTTTAAAGAAAACATGTTCACTTATTCCTAAATGTGCTACAGTTTACGCTTGGGCTGGAGGATTGCTTCTGGATATTTTTTTAAAACTCCTGCGAGCTGGTTGTCTGATATATCGTCCACAGTTCCCTAGGCCCCACGGGTCTGAGAGTTAAAGTCTATATTAGAGAGAAGTCCGGGGTCATGGAGATTCAAAGGCTTCTACAGGAAGCATGGTGGAAGAGAGAATGGGCCAATTACCAGCAAAGTCTGTGGTCTCCCTTGGAGAGGTTAAGGAGGGGAGCCGAGCCCTTTGAGCCCCTGTCATCCATTGCGGGGCTTAATCAAGTTATCATACTGCCCCACATCTCCCAGCCGCCATCCCTCACTTGAACTTGGAGACAAAAAGTCCTAACAGCAGGTAGCAGGGGCTCTCCTGGGAGGCGGGATGAAAAGCACCTGTAACCTCATCCGCCTCCATCCAGTTCCTGCTGGGAGCCACCCAGGCAGCAGCCTGCTGACTTCAGAGCGGTTTGTTAGCCCAAGCAGGCCTAGGGAGGATGCCGTCCTGTGTTTGAAGAGAGTGAGGCAGACCAGACTCCACTGTAGGATGGACGGTACAGTGTGGCCAGCAACCTAGAAACAAAGGTGGACACTGTTCTCTTTTCTCAGTGTTGGTTCTTTAAGAGCTGGTGTGTGGCCATTCTCCGGGTGGCATGACGGGAAAGAGGTATCTCTGTAGAGAGGAGGACAGGCAAGGGGGGCGCCAATGCATCACCAAAGCCAGACATCATTCGGCTCCCCTAAGGTGCAGCTTCCTGCTTTGGGAAGTTCAGGGGTGTTACAGTTCACATGGGCTCTCCAGGGTGGACAGAAAGGGAGTCTTAGGTCCCAGCTTGAGCGTTGGCTAGAGGTCTAGGAATGTTTGTAGTTCTTGAGGACAGGGCTCCACTGCTTTTCTGTTGTAGTTATCGTAAAATAAGAGGGTAATAACCAGGTTAAAACCTACTCTCAGAAAATGGCATAGGCTGAGCAGTAAATGAAAACCCTTAAAAATACATCGTTAGCAGCTCTGAAGCGCCCCCAGTGTGGATGCTCTGTGATGTCAGGTCAAGAAGAAGGATAAATGGGAAGGAGAGTTCCCAGTTGGCTTAAGATATACCATCCTGAGATAAGCTCATCACTGACCAGGGGCACCCTTCTCATTAGCAGGAAAAGCCAGAGGGGATGGATGACTTAACACTGAAGGAAGGAGAAGCTTGTTGGTCTGGTCAGATCAGCTTTCTGAGGCTTACAGGAAGTAGCACTTTTTTTTTGTTGTTGTTGATGTTGTTCTTCAAGACAAGGTTTCTCTGTGTAACAGCCCTGACCCCTGGCTGTCCTGGAACTCACTCTGTAGACTAGGCTGGCCCTGAACTCACAGAGATTCTCCTGCCTCTGCCTGGGATTAAAGGCATGCGCCACCCCTGCCTGACTTCATTTTTTTTTAAAGTGCGTTTTCTTCTGCTTCTGCTGTTTTTGGAAGCAGAGTGTCACGTATCCAAGACAGGCGGAAACTTGCCGCTTATGAAAGAATGACCTTAACCTTCTGACCCTCGTGCCTCTCTCTACCAGGTACTGTGATTACGTGCATGCTCCACCAGGCTCAGATTAGTTTTGTTTCTTAAAATTCCCCTATCCCCACCCATGCGTGTGCTTGTGTCTGTGAATGTCTGTAGGTGTAAGTGAAGTTATACATGTTTCTGCATGTATGTAGAGGTCAAAGGGCAGCCTCAGGTGTCAGTGGTCTTCCTCCTGGGGGCACGGTCTCTCGTTTCTCCACTTTCTCCACCAGGCTAGCTGCCCTGGAAGCTGGGGATGCTCCTCTGTCTTTCCACAGGAGCTGGGATTATACTCGCTTCTGTGCCTGGCTGTTATGTGGGTTTGCCCTCGGGTCCTCATGCCTGACCACAAGGGCCTTACTCACTGAACCATCTCCTCCGTCCCTTTTTATTTGTTGAGGCGGTCTCACATGAAAGACATAAAAATAGCCCATGCTGGGCCCGAGTCATGCTTTCCCTGCCTTAGCTCTCCGAAGCCGAGAGAATAGGTGTGCACCATCATATCGGGCACACATTGTACTGAGTATAAGATGTGGGTGGTCCCCCGGTACCAGAGGGTGTGTGGGAACCAGAGGTCAGTCTTGTGGGGTCTTCACTTCTCTCCTTCCACCTTTACATGGGTTGCAGAGAGCAAACTCGGCACCAGGCGGTGCAGCAAGCGCCTTTACACGGTGAGTCATCTTGCCTGTCCTCCTTTTGCATTTTGGTAAGAAGTTCATGATTAAAAATCCCAGATGGAGAACTGGTCACTCCATCATTACTTCTCTTCTTGCCCTCCAGACTATATATATTTATGTTTTAGTTGCTAACTTTGTTGGCGGTTGCAGCCTGTTTCCTTAGTTATCAGGTGGGGTGTACTCTGTCTTCTTACCTCCCCAGAGGAGTGCTAGAGTTGGTTCATGGGACAGAAAGGGTTTTGTGGTTGGGAAGGTCTTGCTCTCCAAAGTCCCATGTTGTATTACTGCCTTTGAGGCAATGGAAGAAAAGAGAACTTTTTCATGTCTATTTATTTATTTTGTTGAAATCCAATTTTGGTTTTTCTTTTTAATCTGAGTGACTAGTACAATGTAGCCTGCAATTTAAAAGTAAATGTAAATGCTGGTGAGAGAAATGGAACCACTAGGAGGCCTTTTATAACACTCCTGCGCACATTATAGAAGTTAGCACATGCAGCTATGGACCTGGGGGTCTCACAACCTGCCTAGAAGAAGCTGGGAAAGCAGAGGTGGCTCTCAGTTCAGATGCAGAGGTCTGAGGATGGGGGAAGGGGCTATCTGGTAATCGATGGTGTGAGTCCTGATCCATATCCAAAAGCCCACACCAGGAGAGCCAATGTCTGGGATGTCTCAGCTCTAGAGGGGAAAGATTGCCTTCCTTCCACATGTGGTTCTGTCCAGGTCCTCAATGGAGTGGAGGATGCCTACCACACAGTAGGGGTTTTTCTACTAATCCTATTCACGTTGCTGTCACACAGGCAGAGATACCTGACCAGCTATCTGGACAATTCTTAGTCCTGTTGGGATGACACGCAAATTTAAACAGCACTATTATCTATAACTCCTTTTCAAATATTTTATGCATGTCCCACTAAAATATCCCTTTTCTGCCTCCCAGGACTGATGGACATCTTGGCAGAGATGATTCCTGGATAAGAAGTTGGCATGGTGTTGATCTTAAGGATTCGAGGACAAAGACCACTGACCCAAATCATCATGGCCAAATTAGTTAAAACCAGCAATTAAAGCAAGCTTTTAAAAATTCATATGCATGGGCTATCTCCCCCTAAGGTCAGGTTCAGGAGATCAGCATTGGATGTGAAGAAGACAAAGATTTTACAGCTTAGGGGTAGGGGTTTCCAAACAACCTGCAGAACATAAGCATAGTAAGGTAGTCTTACAACCTCCTGAAAGAAAGACATGATTGCAAAGTAGTCATAACAAGGTAGTCATAACAATAGGTTGTCATAACAAGGTAGCCATAGCAACCTTTTGAAACAAAGCTAGGGTTGCAAGATGGTTAAAATAACAAATAACTATTTATTATTATTATTATTAATATTATTATTATTTTGCTTTTTTGAGACAGAACTTCTCTGTGTAGCTTTGAAGCCTGTCCTGGAACCTACTCTGTAGATCAGACTGGCTTCAAACTCACAGACATCTGCCTACCTCTGCCTCCCAAGTGCTGGGATTAAGAGTGTGTGCCACCACTGCCCAGCTTATAATAACTTTTTGAAAGAAAGACATGGTTGCTGCTTCTTGGAACAGGTAGTAGAGAACCATTTGAGGTTCAGGTTACAGGTATGGCATAGCCCAATGCTTGAGTAACAGAGGTTTAATAATAAGCAGGAATATGTCTAGTTTGTCTTTGCTATAAGATTATTTTCAAGACTAAGATGAATGTAGTGACATTTCATTTGTATTTTAACAAATAAAGCTTGCCTGAAGATAAGAGAGTAAAACAGCCCCACTGGTCAGCTTTAGAGACCAGGTAGTGTAAGACACATCTTTAATCCCAACAGCCACATTAGTTGCTATAGAAACAGGGCAGTGCATGCCTTTAATCCTAGTGGTGCACACCTTTAATTCTAGAACTAGAGAGGATCATAAGACAGGAGGAGACAGCTCTCAGACACAGTCTCATTCTGAGGTTCCTGGAGGCAGGATCGCCATTTCAGACTGAGGTTGAAGTAAGAGCCAGTGGATGGCTGCTTTGCTTTTCAGATCTTCAGGTTGAACCCCAATTTCAATCTCTGAGTTTTTAATAATTGTGCTTCAGATGGAGGCAGGTAGTTCAAAGGCAATCTGGTTGAGAACTCAGTTTCACCAAACTTCCTGTATGAACTTCACATGTAACGCATGGATGAACACAGGTAAAAGCTTTATGTTTCCCCAAGGACCCTGTAAGGCCCTATTTCCCAGTTCCACCTTCATGTTTGAGCATGGAACTCGCTGACTCCTGTGGCCCTCAGCCCAGAGCCCTGGACTCCCTGGGTTTTATGAAAATGGTAAAGATGACATTTTTAGTTCTTCAAAGGCTGACCCGAGAATGCTTGCCTTGGGAAGTCATAAAGTTCTTTTTTGGTTTTGGTTCACTTCTGTATGGTTGCACTCAAAAATCTGAATCATCAAAGGTAGTGCATAATAACTATCCTTAATTTCATGGGTTAAAAGCTTCCATCAGTATAAGATAAATAATCATGGTCGCATATTTTATATAAATAAAAGAATGAGCATATACTGTCCTGTAACTAGCAGCACAGTTAAGACACATCCTTGACCTCTGAAGTCTCCTCTGAGTCTCTAGGCAACCTGCAGCAAACATGCTCTATACATTTTGACCACTGATTTAAAGAAAAAATTACTCAACTGAGTGGTGGTGGTGCACACCTCTAATCTCAGCACTCGGGAGGCAGAGGCAGGTGGATCTCTGTGCATTCTATGCCTGCCTGGTCTACAGAGTGAGTTCAAGGACAGCCAGGGCTACACAGAGAAACCCTGTCTTAAAAAACAAAACAAAACAACCCCCCCCAAATTATTTATTCTAGTCAGTACATGGTGACATCTCACTGTGGCTTTAATTTATATTTCTTTAACATCCAGTCCTATCTACACATCTATTTTTTTATACTTTCTTTGGGGGAATATCTACTTTTAATCACTTTGAGTTTGTTTTCTTATTTCTTAAGAAAGGAATGAAATCTTTCCCCACGTAGAGGTTTTGAAAATATTTTCTACTAGTCTTTGGCTTGTTTTTTCATAAAAAAAAACTGTCCAAAAGGAATGTGTGTGCGTGCATGCGTGCGTGTGTGTGTGTGTGTGTGTGTGTGTGTGTGTGCGTGTGCGTGTGTGTGTGTGTGTGTGTGTGTGTGTGTGTGTGTGTGCTGGTGGTCCTGAGTTTTATAAGAAGGTAGTCTGAGCAAGTCATGAGGAGCAAGTCAATAAGCAGCGCCCTCCATGGCCCCTGCATCAGCTCCTGACTCCAGGTTCCTGCCCTGTTTGAGTTCCTGTCCTGAATTTCTTTGATGATGAACGGTGAGGTGGAATCATAAACCAAACAAGCCCTGTCCTCCCCAAGATGCTTTGGTCATGGAGTTTCATCACAGCAACGACAAGCCCGACAAGCCCAACTAAGACACTGGCTTGCTATGATTATTTTATACCTTACTATATTGCTGGAATCCCCTATTCTGGAAAATTTACAGGTTTGTTTGCTTGTTCCTGATTCTGGGGGAAAGAATATTACCAGTTGATATTAAATAAGACACTAGCTGTAGTATATATAAAATGTATATGACATAACATATATTTACATAGATCAGCAGTTCTTAACCTGTGGGTTTTGACCCCTTTGGGGGTAAACAACCCTTTCAGTGGGGTTGTATATCAGATATCCTGCATATCAGATATTTACATTATAATACATAGCAGTAGCAAAATCGCAGTTACAAAGTAGCAATGAAATAATTTTATGGCTAGGGGGTCATAACACAGGAACTGTATTAAAGACTCACAGCATTAGGAAGGCTGAGAACCACTGACATAGATAAATGTAAGATATGTGATATATATTTGTATGTGTATACAATTTATTAAGTTGATGGCTTTTTTAAAAGTCATACATCCATTGATATGCTAATATGTTTTTCTTTATTAACACAATGAATTGTAGTCATGTATTTCTGGATTAAAGACATATAGTCATGCTGTATTACCTTTTTAGAAAAATTCTGGTAGCATGCTGGACTTTATTTTCCAAAATTCTGATATTCTAAAAGGATTTATTATTTATTTTGTGGGCCTGGGTGTTTTGCCTGACTGTATGGCTGTGCACTGCATGCATGCAGTTCCTGCAGAGGCCAGAAGAGGGCAGTCACAACCTGTTAAGGACCATGTGGGTGCTGGGAATTGAACCTGGATGGGTCTTCCTATAGAGCAGTCAGTGCTCTCAACTGCTCAGTCATCTATCTCTCCATCCTAAAATTCTGATTTTTGTGTGGATGTTTGTGAGGGATGCTGACCTCATGAGTCATAGTGTTCTTGTGGTCTATCAGGTCTCCGTGTGAGGGTAAGGCTAACCTTCTAAAACAAGTTAAGAAATGCTTCTGCCTCTATCCATCTTGCAAAGCTGGGTGTGGTGCAGTGGTGCACACCTGTGATCCCAGCACTCTGGAGGAGGAGCAGGAGACTCACCGGTTCCAGTGCCTAACTGCTGAGCCATCCCTGCAGCCCCTCCTGTTCCTTTGTCCTTTATACTGGATAATGGCTTTGTTTCAAGTTCAAGTCAATTTTCTTTTTCCTCTACCAAGTCCATCTTGTTGTTAAAATGTAGCGATCTTTTATTTTTTTTCCTGATATTATATTTTTGGTTTTGGGATTTCAGGGGTATTTATTAATTAGTTAATTAATTTTGTTTTTTTATACCAAGGTAAGGTTTCTCTGTGTACTCCTGTCTTTCCTGGAACTCACTCTGTAGACTAGACTGACTTCAAACTCAGGCCTCTACCTCCCAAATACTGGGATTAAAGGCATGTTCCACCACAGCCCAACTGAATGCTATTTCTTTGATCAAGCTATTATCTTAGTTGGATTCAAACTGTAACATCTGTGTCTTATGTAGCAGGCACTAGTCCCAGCTCAGAACTTTTTTTTTCCTTAGCAGCTTAGCCACTTTCTCTGTGAATACATAACTCAAGGTTTGAGCCGAGATGGGGACAGATAGGATGCTGGGAACTTTCCTGGCTCTTTCTATCTGAGAATTTCCCTTTTCATTTTCTTCTCAAGTTTGCTTGGTTCCTACAACTGAAACTCGTCCCCCCCCCCCACACTCATCCTTTGTTCCCCATTTAGCACATGGCCACCTGCATCTGGCCTCATCCAAAGCTGCAAACACGGGAACCCATTCAGAGAAGTTCCATGAAATGCTGTCTGCTTTTGAGCAAATTGCATGTGCTTATCTGTTGATTTTTGTGTATGCTTGTGTGGACTCTTGTGCATGAGTCACAACACCCGCATGTGGAGGTTCGAGGACGAGGTGTGGGAGTTGGTTCTTTCCTTTTACCCTGTGGCTTCTGGGAATTGAACTCTGGTCATCACGCTTGGCAGCAAGCGCCATCTTCCTCAGCCTCTATCCTCCTCTGTCCGCAGAGTGTAATGTAACTCAGCCATCATTCGAAATGGAGATTGGCTTTCTTTTAGCATAATCCCTAGAAAATAAAAACTACTTTTTAATAGTTTAAGGAATGGAATAATTTAAGGATTAGAAAAGCCTTGTCGGGCTTGACACAGAGTGAGCTCTAAATGCGTGCTTGGTGGCTGAATCTTCCCAAGGGTGTTCCAGTCTGTGGGTTACCCCCAATGTCATTCTGGTCACCTCCTCATAAGGCAGCACATTTCATTTTAGAAATCCAGAACTTTTGAAATACCTTAATTGGCTCCAAACATGTCCATTTCTGCATCAGCTCTTCAGTTCCCATTTCAACTCCCCTGGTCACACAGAATGAGCTCGGATTCCAGAACCATCCCTGGGCTCCCAAGTGAGCATAGCAGCCTGACTCTTCCTCCAGTTCTGTTAGGGATCGCCAGTCCCTCTTGACGCTGGCCTCTGTCTTTCGAGCCTCATTGCTCGGGTAAGGTGTGCTGTCCAGAAGGATGTCCTCCCCGTTCTGATTTTGCAGCGACATTCCTGGCAGCTGTGGTGCAGTTGGCTGATACTGAACCAGTGCTAGCAGGCACTAGGATGCCCCTCTTATGTCTCCCTCCGTCAGGGCGCTCGGCAGTTCCCCCCAGCCTCCCCTTCTGAAGGCACAGGGCATCTAGTCTTGAGCAACTTGCTGCCATCAGAGCCCGCCTTGCTCTGAGATCCTTGTCACCTTAAGGGCATCAAGGTTAGACAGGACTTGGAAGTCACCTGCCTCAAGGCCACTAAGTCTGTATTGCTGCTTACAATCTCCAGAAACATGAATCTGCATCAGATGATAGAACTCTTGTCCAAGGCAGGATCTACCCAGGCGGTAGTGGGAAAATGAAAGCTGCGGTGTGGAATCCTACGGTTGGCAAAACAGTTTCCGCCTCACCTCCCTGGATCTACAGAATAACCAGGAGAACTGGATGAAGGGGTGAAGGGGGATGAAGAGGGTGCGCGTGCACCATTTGACAGATCGGGACTCAGATGGTTAAAAACAAGGGGTCTCTACCTGTTTATTAGAAAACACTTTCCTCCACGCCCCAAACAACTTTGTTTATAATTCACCTCAGCCAGTCTCTCTGTGGGAAATTCCTCCCTGAGGTAGTTTTGGACACAGAATATCTGTACTCATCCCCATGGGAGCACAGCTGTGTGGTCAGGAGGCAGAGGCTTCTCTAGGCTGCTTTACAAGATGTTGCCTCTGGACTCGGTGGCCTCCAGCAATCAACAAAAACCCAGGTACAGAGGCTTGGCTGCCCCTGACCTTTTACATACCCAAGCTGAGTTGGGGGGGAGGAGGGAACTTCTACACAAAAGGGTCTGAGGAATGACCCGGCCTGCCTCAGCTACCTGCTGTTCCACACAAAGGGGCCTGAGGCCCCGGCTGCCTCTGGAGGCCAAAGAAAAGGGCCGAGATAATGAGTGGCCGGGCTACCGCTGCTCTCTTCAGAGAGACCCGAGAAGGAAGGCGGCCAAACCTCCCTGACAATAAAGAAGTAACAAATGAGGAATAAAAGCTTATGGAAGACATCTTAACCCAGGGATGAAAAAAAAATGTCAACATCTGTGAAGTTTTCTGCACCAGCGGCCCCGGCCCTAATGAAAACTCTCCAGAGAGCATTCCCGGCACACAGGCAAAAAGGCTACATTTTTCTCTGGGGCGTGGAGGGTTCGACCAGGCTGCCCTTTCTCTTTCAGATGCTGCTGAACCAAGCACTAATGTTCATCTTCAGCTTTCTGAAGGCTGAAGGGGCAGGAGGAGAATGGCGCGGGCGCGAGACCGTCTTTATTCCTCGAGTCGGAGGTGGGTGGATTTAAGAGTCGGCTACGCGTCTGCACGTTGAGGCGAGGAGGAAAGGGCAGAGGAATTAGAGAAAACGCTGTTTAACAAGGGTCTCTTTTGACCGGGGCCTCTCAGAAGGACGAAGCACCCGGAGGAGTAATCCTCTTAGCACCGACTTATGTGTGTGTACAAAACAGGGAAGGCGAAGCTGGCTAAAATACCTCATGAAAACACAGAGATTTGTGTCCCGTCTTCACCTTGCATTCAGGAGACTGAGAGCGGCAGATGTTTGCTTGTAAGGCTCATTTACAAATGCAGACTAGGGGGTTTGGGGCCGGGGAGGAGCTGACCCCACTCTCTCCAGAGGTGGGGTTTAGGGGACTTGGAACCTCAAGACTTTCTGTTGGGGGTACTGACACTCCGTATCCCCAAGTCATGCCTTTGAGGTGGTCTGTGTGGTCTCATTCTTTGAGTGTGTGCTCTGACTTCACCAGGATGGAACTCCATGACTTAGCCCAAGAAACATCAAATCCTGACCAATAAAAGCAACTGCCTGGGGTGATTGGGGAGGCTCACATGAGAAGAAAAGAGCCCCTAAATCTGGAGCCACTTTGCTGCGGGGTCATGGTCAGAGAATGCAGAGATGGTCTACACACACACACACACACACACACACCCGGCCACACACATGTAATGTACATACATGTGACACATATAGGCAAACAAAATAGCATGTACACATATGGACATCATTCACCCATGTATGCATGGCACACATCTGCATCTTGTCAATAATAAACGCACACTCCCGATGAATTTGGTACCCACACCCACTTCCAGCCTTTTTGGCAAGCATCTCCCTTCTCCAGATTCTTCACGCAGAGGTTATCAGGCCAAATGTCTTTTCTGATTTGATCTTAAACTGAAACAAGATGTGATGAGGGTAAATGAGATGCTCGGGACTGCCAAGGACACGCCACCTAACTGACTGCAGGAAGTGTCCTTCCTTCCTTGGATGGGCTGTGCAGAATCCAACCTGTTGGCCTGGCAGAGCGGGCAGCCAGGGCTCAGTGAGTCAGGTCAGGTGTGAGCTGTCCCTCTGTGAGTTGACTCTGTGGTCCTTGGCTCCTAGAACAGGTAGTGAGCTTCCAGGTCATCGTCATGGTAACTGAGCAGTTCTAGGAGTGCTCTGTAATGCCATTTCAATTTTATCAATCACACACACACACACACACACACACACACACACGATGTACGTGTAGAGGTCAGAGGACCACTTGTGGAATTTGGTTCTTTGCTTGCACGTTGAATTCTGGGATTGAACCCAGCCATCAGGTTTGTGCAGCGAGTCCTTCTTACCAACTGAGCCACCTTGCTGGCCCCATCCTGTCATTTTAAACTGAAGGGAATCAGCTGGGCAGTGGTGGTGCACAACTTTAATCCCAGCACTTGGAAAGCAGAGGCAAGTGGATTTCTGAGTTTGAGGATAGCCTGGTCTACAGAGTAAATTCCATGAAAGCCAGGGCCACACAGTAAAACCTTGTCTTGAAAAACCAGTAAATAAGTAATAAATTAATAAACAAATTGGAGGGGATCCAGGCTAACATATAGTTGAAGTGGGGACACTGTGACATTTGTGATCTTTAGTGGGTTCACAAACTCAGGTCCTTGTGTGTGCACAGCAAGCCCCTTCGTGTCTGAGCTACCTCCCCATCCAAATTCTCTCACATCCAATGTGCCTATAAGGAAACAAGCCCAGAGAAGTCACAGACATAGCTAGAAATGACAGTATTTGAACTCAGAGCCACCAACTACTAAGCTCAATCTATTAATTAGCCTCACCATGGCACTCCTCTGAAGAGCTCTGGGTGCTAGGTGATTTCCTTCCCATGCCTTTCATGGTTAGTGAAGAGACTTGGCTGGCCTTTCCTGGCTCATTCCTCTGCTTCTAGCATATGTCCCCTCCATTTTCTTGAAAGTATGGAGAAGCTGTGAACAGCCTTGGTCTCCTCTAGAGACTTCACATCCAGCCATGGCACAGGCCCAGAACTACTGAAATGGTTAGACTTTGTTCTTTCTGCCTACAGATTGGTACTGGGTCAGACCGCATCCCCAGGATGCAGGACAGCGTGTCCTGTGTAACGGTCTCCTGATGTGTCTAACTGTCAGAGAGAAACCTGACAGTTTCCTGCTCACTCTCTGGGCCCTTCTTATTCTCTGAGTTGAACCTGTCAGCCTCGAGAAAGGTCCTCAGACCTGTCTGCTCCTTTCTTGTCATACCTAATGCTCCGAGGGGGAATGAAGCCATAAACCCAGACCCAAAGTTTTTAAAGACTACTGAATCTAATACCTTATACTAAGTCCAAGGTGAGGTGTTTACCAAGTTGGGGTCCTACACTCACTCTACCCTCCTCAGAGGCAGGGGTTCTCTTGATTGTGCCCTGGGCTTAGTGAAAGTTTAATGGGGACCAGAGGGTGGTCAAAGTGGCAGGCTGTCACTTCTTTTTTTTTTTTTTTTTTTTTTTTTTTTTGTTTTGTTTTTTGAGACAGGGTTTCTCTGTGGCTTTGGAGCCTGTCCTGGAACTAGCTCTTGTAGACCAGGCTGGTCTCGAACTCACAGAGCAGGCTGTCACTTCTAAGACTGGGTTACGGGACAAGAGCTGCTGGCATGGGTCCTCCCACCTTTCTCTGTCCTTCTCTCTCTTCAGTCTTGCTCTGGGGAAGGTCAGCTGCCATGATGGGAAGCCATGACGAAGCATGGAGAGGCCATGTAGTGAGACACAGGCCTGCCAGGCCTGCCAGCCACCACATACATGGATCTGGAAGTGGCTCTTCCCAGTGGGTGATCATGGAGGTAGATCTCTCCCAGACTAACTGCAGGCCTAAGAACACACTGACTGCAACCTCATGAAACCTAGTACCAAACCACCAGGTACAAGACAAGCAACTGCCTTTTGTTTAAAGTTGCTGTCTTTGGGGACAATCTGTTACCCAACAGTTAAGTAGCCAGTGTTCTCCCTCACTGAGTAGCTGGGAGAACAAGGACTTGCTAGAGGAAGCTACTGCTCTGTCCAGGATATCACACTTCCCTTTCTCTGCATAAGCCAGAAGGAGCGGATTTGGTTACTTTCTTCCACCTGAACTCGTTTGTTTGTGCTCCAGGGGGACATGGTAGTGGGGACAATGGGCCATACACGGGCGGCTGTAGAGTATGACAACTTTCATGTGTCCCCTTCCTGAGGCTTGCTGTTGTTTGTTTGTTTTGGTCAGCATAAGTTAGATTCATTGGGAAGAAGAAAAACCTCAACTGAGAGAGTGCTGCCATCAGATGGACCTGTGGGCAAGTCTGTGGGAACGTTTTCTGGATTAATGATTGAGGTGGGCATCCATAAGGGGTGGCGTTACCCTGGGCAAGTGATCTTGAGTTGTGTATGAAAGCAGACTGAGAAAGTCATGAGAAGCCAGCCATGTCTGTTTCAGTTCCTGCCTCTAGGTTCCTGCACAGAAATTGGTACCAGACAATGGGCTATCGCTGTGGCAGACCTGGCCATATTTGGGGGAGAATTGTGGAAGGACTTTGGAAGTTTGGTCTGGGAACTTTTGGCCACTGAGTGTTCAGAGCACTGGGCTGTTACATGAACCTGGGAGCTAAGCATGTTGACAGTAGTGTAGGTAATGGAACCCTGGTTTGTGACGTGCCAAAGGGAAGTAAAAACACCATCGGGGCTGTCTGAGCTGTATCTTGAATGACTAACCATTAAAGTGGGAACTTTTCTTTCCTAGAACCATTGACGCTGGTCATCTGGAGCTGAGAAATGAGCTGTGGCCAAGAAATCAGCATCACTGAGGTAAAATCTTCTGGGTGTTTCTTCTCAGAGTCAGCACGCAGAAGCTGTGGTCCAGAGGTACCTTGTGCTGGTAGCCAAACTTGGTAATACATGAGTTTCCAATGTAGTACTGAAGGTGTTCATAAGGGCATCATGGAGCACAGCTGAGGCATCACATGCCTGAAGAGAGCCCAGCAAGGCTGTTGATGAAGATGCTGCCTAGCTGCAGTAGAGCCCCCAGCATTTAGGAGATGCCTGTACCGTGGGCTAACCACCATGGACAGCAGCAGCTATACAAGGGAGCCTGCTTGAACTGAGGAGACAAACCATGTGTGGCAGAGGGCAGAGCCTTAGAGGTGGACCCTGGATCCCGAGGAGTCCAGGGGATGGTGCACTGGACCCAGACATGAAGCACTGAACTTTTTACATGGTTGGATTTTGATTCGGTTGTAACTGCCCTGGTTTTTCCCTCTTAGAGTGAGAAAGCATTTAGTTTGCTTCTCAATTTTGCTAAAGTCCGCAGTTGAGAGACTGGATATTTTAGAGGGCCTTTTGGATGCTTTAAAGAAACTGATATTTTAAGGCATTTGACTAATATAAGAGATTTAATGTTCGGATATGAATTTTGAATTTTGTACAGAACTTAAGTGAGTATGGTTTTTATTTGTTTATTTATTCATTTATATGAACTTAAGAAAAATTTATGGAAAAAAGGAACCTGCCAGTCTTGAGGTGTGGCTCTCCACATCTGTCCTGTTTCTCCTCCCAGCCTGTTTTCTCTGGGAGCATTCTACCGCCAGTTGTCAGGCCCTTTGTGGTCTTCTTCCTGACTTACCAGAGGCCTCTTGTGCCCCAGGCGCTTTGTGGTTGGAGATCCAGGCCCACTGAGCTTGGAACTCCCTGAGACTACCTCCAGATGCCTCAGTCACTCCTGGCCCAGCTGCCCCAACTCTCACCTCTTGGCTCTGTCCCAGCTCTTCTCCCCCTACCCCTGCTCGGTTTGGCCTACTACTTGAAGCACAGCTGTGTGAGCTCAGGTCTGAATTCTTATGCCCTACTCGGCTTCTATGCGGTGCTGTTGCAGTTGCTCACTTCACAGAAGCAAGTTAGTTCTTCTGTTGCCCCCCTGAGCCGGGAGGCTCCATGGCTTTGATGTTGATGAGGAGCCTGAGGCGCAAGCACTCATCCCTCATCCTCCAAGTCTGACTGGAGTCTGATGGGGTTTGCGTTACTGTTGTGTTGCTGTGAAGGGCACCATGCCCAAGGCAACTCTTATAAAAGCATTTAACTGGGGCTGGTGTAGCGTTTCAGAGGCTTAGTCCATTGTCATCATGGTGGGGAATCAGAAAGGCTGAAGCAGTAGCTGAGTTTGAGAGAGAGGGAGGGAAGAAAGGAGAGAGGGAGGGGAGTGAGGGGAGGGAGGGAGGGAGGGAGAGAGAGAGAGAGAGAGAGAGAGAGAGAGAGAGAGAGAGAGAGAGAGAGAGAGAGAGAGAGAGAGAGAGAGAGAGAGAGAGAGAGAGAGAGAGGGAGAGACTGGGCCAGGTGTGGGCTTCTGAAACTTCAAAACACACCTCCCCCAACAAGGCCACCCTCAACTCTTCCCAAACTGTTCACTAACTGGAGCCATTCTCGTCCAAACCATCACAGTCTGGGAATCTGCCTCTTCCTATCCTATCTTAGAATGCTGCTGCTTCTAAGGCTTGAAAAGGATGGCTCTGTTCTCATCCTTACTTATACCCCAGAGCATCTAAAAACTGCTTAACTGGCCTGGTTTGGGTGGACTTTTGAGACTGCCAGAAGCAATCCTCAAATCGCTGAGCCCAAACCCTCAGCTGGACTTGGCACCTCAGCTCTTGTTGGAAATCTAAAGAGGAACTGCTAGGGTGTGTCAAACGTGTGGGATGGAGCCGGCAGAGGGAGGCCACAGGGCAGACAATGTTAGGATTTCAAGGGAGGTGCCATATGCTAGAGTTTCCCACAACACCCTCTTACAGCATCCCCTCTATTTTGGGAGCCAGTTCCCTAAGAATCTGATTATGACTTCTCTAATAGGGACCATTCCTGACTACTTGCCAATGTCCCCCACCCAGATCTGATGACAGGCAGGTCCCCTTCCTGGGGCCTCAGTGGTCCCAGCTAGAAAGGGAAGTTCTTCCAAGCCCTGAGGTCATATGATATTTGCAGCTGACAGGAAGCTCTCAGAATCACTCAGATTCTACCCAGAATAGGACCTCCTTTCTTTCACTGTAGCTTGCACCAATTGTGTTGGTGGTGTGATCCACTGCCCTGTTCTTGGCCCTCCCAGATCCTGTGAAATCCCACCAAGTGTCAATCAGCACAAGTGGGAAGGTGAACTAGAGGAAGCCCTGTGGGTTGCAGGCAAGTCTGCAGATGCATGCTTGCTTTCATACCTGCTAACTCGGCACCCAAGTACTGGTGAGCCAGGCTGGGCAGGCAGCCAGGCAGTAGTCAGCCTTTTAGCTTTGCTTTGAGGTATTGGATGCCTGAGTTCTCCCCTAACTGCCCGAGGAAGCTTACAGGTTAAGGAATCCAGGGGACGGCATGCATGGTGGGATGGAGGCCCACTGAGATTGCCAAAGGTGGGGTGGACAGGCTAGTAGGAGCCCCCAGACCCATGCCTATGCGACGTCCAGTCCCATCCTCAACCTGGCTATCATCTGTGCTACCTGCAGTCACAGGCATGACGGCTTCTACTGTTGACGTTTTGGGTTTTGTGAAATGTCACAACCTAGGAACCCCTATTGGTGGTATTCTCTGTAATGGGCACATTCTCTTACCCACTACCACAGTGATCCCTACTGTTCTCGACAAGCCACCCAGAACTCCATATAGGTAAACAAGAAAGGAAGCCACCCCAGGATGGATGCTGAGACCTTTTACCTGTTTTGCCTCTGTCCTGGGCTTGACGAATGAGGTGGACTACAGGCTCCGCAGGTTCTGGAGGCCTTTGGTTCAGGGACAAGATCCATTCCATCAACTTGATACTTGGCTTCCACAGTGGGGGCATGACACCACAAATCCCCACTCAGGGGTTTGCAGCAGTAGCCAACGGAGCGGAGAGGACAGCTGAGGCTGAGAAACAGAAGTGAGGGACTGACCAGCACCTGAAGGTCAAGATGGGAGCACAAGGGTTCCTCCCTCCCCCGAAAATGACCCCAAGATATGCTTATGATAAGTATGCGATCAGAGCTATGAATTTATTTTCTCATCCTCAGAGCAGGGTTGCAGTGAGTTGGCCGGCTGGAGTGAGGGGAGCCCAGACTAGTGCCACACTAGTTAGTAGCTCTCCACCTTCCCCATGCTGCGACCCTTTAATACAGTTCCTCATGTTGTGGTGACCCCCAACCATAAAATTATTTTCGCTGCTACTTCATAGCTGTAAGTTTTCAACTGTTATGAATTGTGATGTAAATATCTGCTATGCAGGATGTCCAACATGCGACCCCTGTGAAAGGTCAGTCAACCTGCAAAGGGGTCTCCACCCACAAGTTGAGAACTGCTGGTTTAGAGCTATCCCTGCCTATTTTCCAACAATGTTGTCAGAATCCTAACACCCTCTGGTCTTGTCCCAGTGTCATCTATGTGAGGGTTTCCCTGGGGTACCCCCAAATTAACTGCTCTTCCCTCCAGACCCCTAATGAACCTTGTCCGTCTCTCATTTGCCCCTTCTCTTGCCCTGAGACTGGAGGCGGCCCTCCAGCCTCCATGGCCTGGAAGCTCTGCAGAACCAAGCCCTTCCTTACCATCTGTGCCTCCAGCCCTTCTGTACTAAACAGCACACAGTAGGTACTCAGTGAACGAGAGAGAAGTTGAAGTCACTCAGAAGGTCCTTTTGCTCCACCCTGGGGGTTGCTCAAAGCTCGTTATCCCAGCCACTACTTGGAGACAGTCCTAAGTGCAGAAGTGTAAGTTCCCGTGCAGGCAGAGGTACATCCTGCAACCTGTGCTTCAGAGCGGACTCCCTGGGAGTCTCTGGAGCAGGCTGGACAGTGAGGATCCTGGGCCCCTGTTCTTGTCTGGGGAGAGGACTCAGCCAAGTCTTTACCTGAGAGGCCACGACTGTGATGGCTCCATCTTTCCATGATCCATTTTCTCCATTGGAAATGCCATTCTGATGTTCATTCGGTTCCTGTTAGAAGCCCAGTGAGCATCAGGACCAAGGATGGCGGAAGGCTGCCCTGATGCCTTTCTCCCAGTGACATGTATGGAATCATGGCTTCTTTCCATTCGTCCCAGAACTGCTGGGTTTGAAGCGCAGCTTCTGAGAGACTCGGGTTCAGACAGTGAGTACAGGCCCATTGGGGTCACAGGGCTCCATAGAGCTAAAGCCAAGCCGAGCCACCCGCCCTTGCTCACTGTGGACTGTGCCCTCTCCCTCCACATGGAAGGCTCTGCACTGGGCCATGCGGTTTTAACCTGGGCTGAGAAAGTCAGAAAGGCCTGAGTTCAAATCTCAGCCTTGGATTCAAGGAGCTCTTCCCACAAGGAAACCTCTGCCTCAAAGTTGCTGTTGTGTTCAACCCATGAAGCTGTTTTCGTTGTGTCTGATCCCAGTCTCTCTCTCTCCCTTGTACTATGAGATGGTGATGACAATTTGTTTTGTGTGGACTGGGAGACAGCTGTCAATTCACTGTGCTTCTCAGTGAGGCTCCTGTGGGGTCCCAGGCCTAAAGGAGAGCATTCTGTGGGAATATGGGCATCTCCTACCATGGCACCCATGCTGCTGAGGCCTTACGGGGCCTTAGAGAAGGGCTTTACTGGACCTTGGGTAGTAAAGGGTAGTACTTTACCGGGTCTGTGGGTCCTTCCCTGGCCCCCTGCATGCTGCCATGGGATTTTGTGCAGCGCACAACGCCTGTCTGCGCTCTATGCGCTACCATACAGTTCGCGAGCTTCGGGCAAGGGGCTGGAGGTTGAAACACACAAAGACTCACACAGAGACAGAGAGACAGGGATATGGACTTCTAGTCACTGGTAAGAAGCCCTTTATTCAATAGCACCACGGAGGCTTAAATACCCAACATTCAGATGGGCCAACAGGTGACAACCTTTGACACAGCTTTCAGTAACTCGAATCAGAAGGAAAGTAAAGATCGCTAGCAGGGAAGAGCAGCTGGAGGCTAGGACTCCAAATGGTCCCAACAATTTTGGAAGGTCTCGATCTCCTTGTCTAAAGCTGGAGACTCTGGCAAAAGTCAGTCTGAACTATGTAGACACTGGAACTACTGTGATTTACAGTGTTTTCCCGAGGAAATGTAGACATTTATAAAAAGGCCTAGCAGAATAGCTTTGCAAACCTTTTTCACCAGCAAGGGGAAAAATGGTGAGGGAAAGGTTAAAAAGAAAAAGGGATTTGAGCCAATAGCTTGGACTTGCTGCGGGCCAGCTGGAGAGAAGAAGCGAGTAGCTGGGTTTTCTTTCCAGGAGAGTGTGCTGGGGCCAACTGAGTCTCTGCCAACCCTGATGGGCCTGTGGCCAAGACCTTGGGGAGGGGGCATCTGCCCCCGTGCCCTCCAGGCCCTGTGTCTCCCACTGTGTGCAAAGCAAGGCCCTTCCTGTACTGGCGGCAAGATTCCAGAGGTCCCCCTAGGGGCCCGGCTTGTTGAGGTTGGGTCAAGCTCTGCTTCTCCCTGGATGGCCGGCTCTCTGTCAAGGCTGGGGTGAGTGACTAGGCAGAGTCCGGCCGGGGTTTGGCCAGGAGGAGACCTTGAACTTGAAGGCAAGAGGGACATTCTCTTGCATTCTCGCCTGCCACAGAGCCTGCAAGTGTTCCTCGGTTCAGCCTGCCTTCTGTCTTTCTTTCCTAACCTTTATTTGTGACAGTTCTCAGCTGTCCCTGCAGACAAAGGCTAAGTCTCCACACAGCTCTTCCTCCCTCTCCCTGCTCCCAGAGACCCATCCAGACCCAGGCTGTGTTTGCTCTGTGGGTAGCAGGGGTCCACTGCCTGGCTGGGATGCATTTTCTGTCCTTCCTCAGGTTGCAGAGTACACAGGGACTTTGTGGTCGTACTCCCCTGTGAGGAAGTCGTAAGAGTCATCAAGGGCAACAAGGAAGGGAAGAGGCAGCAGGATTGGCCAGGTTCCTCACCAGCCGGCCAACACTGTCAGGTACTAGTAGTTCCTGACACTGGGCCTGGCCCAGTGAGCAGCAGTGGCAGACGGAGGGCTGGCAGGAAGGAGCCTTCTCCCATCAGAGACTCCTAAATTCTGAGTGGTGAGTTCAGTGACGGACACTTCCTCCTTCTTCATCACAATGTAAAGAGACCCATGGGGCTGGCGAAAATGCCTGACTCTGAAGGAGGGAGATTGAGGAAAGGCTGAGATGGGTTTGCACTTGGCCACAAGCAGAAAGGTCAGAGCCAAGGCTCCTCAGAACCAAAGTCCATCCCCTTATTTTACACTTAGGAAACTGAGGCCCGGAGAGGGGAAGGGACTTTCCTAAAGAGCCTGACCGTGCCTCCACCGTGAGCCCCTTCTATCTACTTTTAAAACTCAACTGAGCAAGGGCCACCTCTACTCTAACCAGGACCAAAACCAAGTCATTCAGCAAATTGGAGAGAGGGTGCATTTTCTCAAAGGAAAAATGAATTCCTTGGTGAACAGCACCTGCCAATGTCCAGGGGTCTTTTCCATCCCTGGCTTTTTAAGGGAAGGCAAGATGGGTGGGTGTTCTTTTGTCCAGTAGTGTCCAGATGGAGGGATTTTCAGGTGAAGGAATGGGGTTGTTCTGGGCCTCTAGAGTGCACTAGCGTGTGCTTAGCAAATGAAGGAGGAATCTGTGTTCTGGTGGGGTATACTGACTCACCTGTGTGTCACACACACACACATACACACACACACACACACACACACAGAGAGGGGGGGGAGCTCTCAGCCTGACAGCTTCCTTAATGGGAGTATGAAGGGAACTGAGGGAGGAGGATTTAGGCTTGGGAGGGGTGGGTCACAGAAAGAATTTGAAATAAGAGCTTTGCAGTTCAAGAAGAGAGGCCTGGAAACTGTAACCAGAGATAGTACATTCATTTCCCAGCTGCCCAGATCCAAATAATCACACAGAAACTATATTAATTACAGCACTGTATGGCCAATGACTCAGGCATATTTCTAGCTAGCTCTTATATCTTACATTAAGTAAACCAATCCATTTCTATTATTCTATGTATCACAACGAGGCTATGGCCTACAGGTAAGGTTTTTCTGGTGTCTTTCTCCTTTGGCAGCTATATGGTGTCTTCTAGACTCCACCCGTTCTCTATAGCTCTGTTCAGATTTCTCTCCTGCCTGTACTCTGCTAAGCTATTGGCCCAAATAGCTTTATTCATCAACCAATACAAGCAACACATATACAGAAGGACATCCCATGTCAGGAAACATCATTCCTTTACTATTGTCATTCCCAAGGATGCCCTACCCTGCCACTCTCCTCTGGCCTTTGTCACCTGCCCCTTCTCCTGGAAACAGCTCCCAGACTGGGTTTTCCCTTGCCAACCTCTCCCTTCAGTCCTAGGGTCTCTGGGCTTTCTGGGGCTTCGAGGGTCAAGTCTAAATTCTATAAACTTCAGTATCACACTTTCCCCTAGCTGCCTGTTGGGAGAGACCACCCCCTAATCTGTGAGCAGTCTCCTAGTTTTCTGCCGGCCTACCTGCCTTGCCTCCTGCCTGTCTGCCTGTCTTGCCTGCCTGTCTGTCTGCCTGTCTGCCTGTCTGCCTGCCTGCCTGTCTTGCCTGCCTGCCTGCTTACCTGCCTGTCTTCCCTGACTGTCTGCCTGTCTGCCTGTCACTGCACATTGTCTCACATGTCTGCATATGTTTGCTTCCTTCATCCTCTGCTCCTGCAGTCTCCCGACAGTCCTTGGGTCCTGCCAGTTGTCCTCCACCCCATGCTTGCTTGAAGCCCGTTCTGTCTTCGCTCCCTTTCCCCTTATCCTAGCCTACCCCCCCCTTCTCCCTAGAAGAAGAGCTGGCCTCCAGCTCTCCTCACTATTCCTGCCCACCTTATCTCTCACATGCCCTGTGTCCTTGACAGGACCTAAAACAGAATATTGAAGCTGTCCGTAATTATCCTTCTCCACATGTCGCTGAGTTGTGGTTGGGTATATTCTTGGTTCACAGTAGGTCTTCATAAAACATCTATTGCGTCAAAATGATCTGTTTCTGACTAGCCTGAGGAGAGGTGCTCAGAGGCAGGACCCACCCCCACATCATTGGCAAGCCTGGCACCTGGCACATGCTGTGCGCAAATCCTTAACTTAGAGAATTTCTGCAATGCTTATTGAGAATTCATCTATATTATTTTCTCTCTCTAAAGAGGTCCCTGCTTGGGAGAAAAACTCACAAGTTGTCTTGCTTAGGGATCATTATTGCTTTTCAAAAGGGGAAAAGCAATTTGCTCCAAGCAGAGATTGACAGGATGGGACCGGAAGCAGGGTGGGAACGTGGTGGTAGGAGGGGAGAGAGGGCAGCAGGTGCCCTGGACTTGCTTTTGGCTTTCTGCCCGTGAGAAGGTAAACAAGGCAGGACCGTGGTGGGGGTGTTTGATGTTTCAGAGATCAAAACAGTCCTCCTTTCACAGATAGAGTCTATGAGCACAAAACATGGCGGTGCATACAGATCATCCAGGGAGAACCTCTATCATTCACATGGTGGGTTTGGGAAACACCTCCATCGATACTCATGACCAACTTTGGGTGGCTTACAACTAAAAATGAGAGAGGGGAGAGAGAGAGAGAAAGGGAGAGGGAGAGGGAGAGGGAGAGAGAGAGAGAACATAATGCTGGGTGGGTTCTGGGAGGAGTTGGGCGAGGGGAAAACATGATCAAACTGTATTGTGTGGAAAAAGTTTTCAATAGAAAGGTCAAAATTGAAATGAAAAAAATGTCGGTCATATTTGTTGAGTCCCCACCATAGTCTGTTTCACTGTCATTTAAATGTTAATGGGAAAAACCAGAAACACATGCATGCATGCACGCACGCACGCACGCACGTACACACACACACACACACACACACACACACACACACACGAAACAAACACAAATGACACTTTATAAAGAAGTACACTAGGTAATGAGATGACATGCAGGGGAGACCTCCTGGGGATGGCGCTGGAGCCAACCACAGACTCACAACGTGGCTGCAGAAGGCAGAAAGGAGAGGCTAGCTAGAGGAATAGCATGAGCAACCACATCTTTACTTGTTGCCAAGCAACGGGACTGCTGGGTCCAGCAGCATTGGCAGGCAGGGAGAAGGCCCCACAAAGTGGGTCCCCCCAGCAGCAGGTGCCTTGCTGTGTTTATCTGCTTCACCTGTTGGTTCATGTGGAGCTCGGTGGGAAGGGACCTGTGACGGAGTGACGCTGATCTAGCTCTGATCTGCTGCTGAAGTGCCACAGGACGGGCCTCCGGGCCTCCGATAAGATGCCTTCTGCCCCTGGAAAGCTACTTCCTGTCTGGCCCTCTGCTGCTCCTCTTCCGTGTGACGTCTGAACACCACAGCTTTAAAAAGCACTACTACCCCAATGCCTGGCCATTATGAACTAGACAAAAACAAGATACAATATAATCTGGTTGTCGAGATTAATTTGCCTGAAGGAACCCAGTACTCTTCCAAGTAAGCTGCACTTTCCTGGGGCGGGGCGCGCGGGGGGGGGGTCTGGGCTGGGCCCCCACTTAGATGAAGACCGCTTTTCCACGTCATGGCTCTTGCTTGCTGGTTTTCCTCACGCCAACAGCTGGTCTGCAGCTGTCCATCTGCTGGCCTGGCTCCAGGCCGATAGGGATGATTTGGTAATTGAAAAAGCTATGGCACAGCCATGGGGTTACAGCTTCCCCAAATCACCCAGAGTCTCCTTAGAAACCGGCCGCCGCCTACCGTCTTCCCTCGCTGATGTGACTAGAGTGTGGATTTGGCACGTGAACGCTGTGCACCATCCTCATGTGTGGCAGCCAGGGGACCACCCAGCCCTGTAAAGCCGGCCCACCACCCTTCAGGGTGAGCTCTCTTTCTCTTCATGCCTGAACTTGTTTTTCCTGGCAGTGTGAAGGCCACATGTTTTGTGGCCTTAAGTGTGAGGTGACTACGTGGGCTCCTTTTACACAGCAAGGGGAGAGCAATATAAGAAAGACTTCATGGGAACAGAACCATTTATAACCCGCTAAACTGGCTGTCCTGATAGAGACCCAGTCCCTCCTGCGTGGAGTAATACGTACAAGATGTGGAGTGCTTCGGGCCATCCCAGCCATGTGAGCCGGCCAAGCACTTATGTTTTGAATAACCTCTTGGGCGGTGCTTGCTAATTGATACCAGGGACAGCTTCACAGCCCTCGGAGAACAGAGAAGCCAGGAATCCCCTGGACAAGGGGATTATTCACCAACGCCCTTGAGTTACTCCACACCATCACACGCATCTGATCCAGACAAACACTCCTAGTGACTGGAAGTGCACTGCCCATGAACTTCATCTAGTCCGCTGAAAAATAGCTTCTAGAAAGTTCTTTTCTCAAGGAATCCAGACCCGGCCTCCACAAGTCTTCACAGTAGGGCCCTTGCCCAGTTCTGGTGCTGCCCCTCTCACAGGAACACCCTTTGCTGCTGGAAGACCACCCTGAATTGACCCAAACTGCGTGAGACCCCCAGACTTCATCTCCCAGGGCTTCTTAGACAAGTAGCTTCCCAAGTGCTTGCTGAGTGGCCCAGCAAGGAATCCGGATGAGTTCCAGGTTCATCCACAGTTTGTTCTTAGCTGTGGCAGCTACCAGGAACTAGGAGGCCTCCTCCTCAGGGTCTCAAGTATCTGTGAAGTGTCCATGTCCGGACTTGGGAGCTCACACCTACCCTGATCTTCACGCGCGCCAATGGGTTAACAGGACTTTTTCCAATTCTTTGACCCTAAGAAACAGCAGCCCTGGTAGAACTGTGCTTGAGATGTACCCAGATCCAGCTTAGGCTCGTAGGCTTCAAGCAACCAGGAGGATGAGCACGCCTGGGGAACTGAGGCTGGGATTAGGAGAAACGACATGGCCCACTCCCTGGGACCCGGAACTCTGCTTTTGAGGCCTGACCCAACGCCTTTCCCTTACCCTCAGACAGCTCAGCCGGGCAAAGGGGATGGGACAGATCAGCTACCAGACACTTGTCTTTTGTGTGTTCCTGGACACAGGTTGGTGTGGCTCTGAGCCTCCACCGTGCTCCTCCTCCCCTCGAGAGCAAAGAACTGAATGTTTATGGACCCCTGCTGTGGTCTCTGGCCCTAGAAACAGGGTGTGCCCACTCAGCCTGAGGGAGCCAAGGCGGCCAGTGCCTGCTCTGCCACTCTTCTCAGTGCCCGGAAGCCTGAGGGCACAGGGCTGGCTGCTTTCCCAGAAAACACAGCTCACTGCCTGCCTGTTCTGTCCTTGAGCCCAGGCCCAGTGCTGTCCCATGAGAGGATCCAGGTTGGGATGGAGGACAGCAGACCTCCTTTGAGGCTTCTGAGAGAGTCTCCAGGTTAGGGTGTCCAGGGATGGTCCCCAGGACCAGGATCCCCTACACCAGGCAGCATGCACCTTCATTCAGGTTGGGAGGCCTGTATCTGGAAGACAGAACAAGGGTGCCCTCCCCTCCTTGATGAGTTACTTCTGAAGGCCCTGTCTCCAGTATGGGGGGGGGGGAGACGACTTGGAGGCTATCCAGGGGACAGCCTGCAGGATTCTGTGGTTTCTACTGGCAGGGCTGGAGGACACTCTCCACTCCCTGTATTGTGTGACCCAGGCTGAAGCGATAGAGTTAACCAGAGGCAACTTTTGAACTCTTTCTCCCCCACAGTGAGCAGAAAGCCCCTTTCTCCTGCTTTGGTGGGGTGAGGCGTGTTGTTAGAACCCTGCAGGCACTGACTCTGAAGGGGTGGCGTCAAGGACAGTGGTCATCAGTCAGTCTGTTCTCAAGATGGTGTCATGTCACCCTTATCGTGTGGCCAGGTGGAAAGGCATGGGCCGTGGGTATGGTCATGTCTCCCTCATTGTCAATTTTGAGAGTAACATGCTGATGCAAAGAAAGCAGTTGCAATTCAGCCTGAGACTGACTCGGTGCTCTCATCTGTAAAATGGATCCTCAGAAATGTGGCCCGCTTAAAAGTCACTGGATATGAATGGGCCTTTCCCACTGTGAGGTAGGGTGGGACCAGCTGACCAGCTGACGTTGCCATCCAGCCATTATCATGCTGGCCTAGGAAGAGGCCCTTAGCCTAGCTTCCCCGGGAGAGCTGCAGGCCGGGGTGGCGCATCCTTCCTTCCCCACTAGGAGGAGCACTCGGCACTTGCTGAGGTCAGGAGGGCGAGTTGTGGGGGGAGGGGGAGAGGAGCGTCGGGTCCCGGCTGCCGGGTCCTGCCCTCCCCGCGGAGCTGGACCTCGTGTCTCCAGGGCCCGCTCTCCCTCCCGGGTGCTGGCAGGCTCTCAGAGGCCGGAGGAGGAGGTCTGGCTGCCAGGAAGGGTGGGGCTGCCAGACGCTGCAGAGCCACACTGTGACCCAGCCGTCCCGGAAACGCTCCCAACCTTGGCCCTCAGCTTGCACATCCGGCCGGGAGGGGTGTCGGCCAGGCTGTCAGGGGGACGTGGGATGCCTCCGAGGTCAGGCTGCTGAAGATCACCAAAATGGGAAAGAACAAACGTATTTTTTTTCTAGCTCATCTTGGGGTGAGAGGCTTTTTGAAGGGCTCGGTGTGAAACAGAAACAAGCCTTTAGCAGTGCGTTTCTCTCTGGAGTCTTCCCCAGGTTTGCATGTAAACTGGATTTATTAATTAAAAGAAAATAGTCAACGGATATTAAAGAGTGTTTATTCTGTGCCAAAATGGTTACCTACACAAACACTTCTACAACAACTCGGTATCTATTTTGTTCGTTTTATACATGGGAATGCAGAGGCGGGAAGAGCCATAGGACCAAAGTCACCTTAGTCCCAGTGTTGGATCCCAGATACAACACCCCCCCCCCACGCCAATTTTTTGCATTTTTCTTTTCTTTTCTTTGTTGAAAGCAGAACCTTAGGTTACCCATCTCTACAAACTGCCAGTATCTGGCATGCTCTCAGTCCAACTGTGTTGAGCAGGGGCCCATGGGCACTTGGGAGGGTCTCCTTAGCACCATGAACAGACCAAACAAAGTAAAACACCTGAGAGCTTTGAGGTGGGCATGACATGGGGCCACAGTGAACCTGGAGCTAAGGGTCTGCATTTGTTCTTTTGGTGTGGTTTTCCCCACACCAAACATCAGGACGATGTTGTTGGGAGCCACCTGCAGACCCCTCATCCTGGCGAGGGAGGGTGTACCTGGTGGAACAGAGGAGGCAGAACCGAGAGTCCCTGTGTGTCCCAGATCCTCCAGGCCTTGGGGAGGGGTTGAGTGGAAAGACACCTGCTTCCTTTGCTGACATCATTGTGGGAGGCCTTCTTCTCACCAAGTCCTGGTAGAGGAGATGACGTCGACCAGGAATCTTGGCCTGCCTAGAGCCCTGAGTCACAGGATCTGGCCCATGTACTTGAGGAGCGCGGACTCTTGTGTTATAGCTTCCAAGGATGCCAGCGCTTGTTCAGGCTTTTGCAACTAGGTGTGAGAAGGGAAGGGGTACAGGCAGGGTTGACAGTGGGTATCCTTACTCCAACATAGCACCTCACTTACCAGCTATAAGTGTAGTTCTGTTTTCCCTCCATGTTCCCCTGCCCTGAGTTTTTGACACTCAAGCCAGAACTACCTTTTTCTCCCATCACTTTGACTCTTGGGCTGGGGTTCAACACGTCACACTGATTTAGAGTCAGAAGGAATCCATGTGGAAAACACAACCCAGAATCCTCAGCAGAGGGAGAGTAGTCATGAAGGTGTGGGATGTCATGAAGGGTATACATGGGGACAGCAAGCAGCCTGGAGATTGGCGAGATGGGAAGTTGCTGTCATTCCAGACTGTAGGGCCAGAGAGAAAAAGGCATTGCAAGAAGCCAGAGAGTAACCACGACCTTGGTGCAGATTTCTTGGTAGGAGTTGGGCTCCAGGGGTGGTGATGCCAGGCAAAAGGAGAGAGACTGCTCCTTATCCTCCTCCCTGGGTCTCCTGGCAGTAGGAGGCTTGCCCTTGGCAATGATAGTTTACAAGAATAGAGCCGTGAATCAGAAGCCAGGAAAGGAGGATGGGCAGATACAGCCCTGGGTCTGAGGCAGAACGGGTCACACACCCATTAACCTACCATCCCTCTAATGTGGGAGCAGGAGAATTGAAAAGCACACTTGCCTCCTAGAGACTGGCCCGAGTAGTTTATTCAGTCACTGATAACTCAAATGTTACTTCTGTTCTGAAGGGGTGGTGTGGTAGACCATTTTTGGAGGATGACCTGCGCTCTGCACATTTTTCAGAAGATGGAGCTGTATCTGGGGCTCCCAGATGCTTTAATAGACCATCACAGCAAGGGTGGCAGAGGCGGTGAGAAAGACTGATTGGCGTGCTCATTTGGTTGACTCTGGACTCCATCAGGAGACTGAAGAGTCTCAGCTCAGATGTACCAATTAACTTCGAGCCTCTGGCTCTGCATCATTCTTCAAATGGGGACCCTGCTTTTTTCAGGGTTCTATAGAAACGAATGACAAAATGTGCCAGGGAGTGCATAGGTAGATTGCTCGGATAAAGGCTTGTGCCTGTAAACAAGCGCCCCACAGGAGCGTTGCCTGACCTCCCTGGTGTGGTTCTCATCATGATGCCCTCCGGGTGGGCACCTGTAATCCTCACCCTGTAACCACAGAAACAACAAACGGTATTCAAGCGTCAGCTTGTCCACCACCCTGCCACCTCTGCAAAGAGTTCACTCCTTCCTCCTCTTTTTCACCCCACCCGCTACCTTGTTTCAAGGATATTGTGTAGCCTTTTGTCAGGTGCGAGGCAAATAGCGGTCCTACTGGAGCTGGGTCTGGGTTCATCTCCCAGCTGGCTCAGTCTGTGAACACTGTCTGCTGAACAGTGCAAGTAACAGGAAGCTCACTACTTTATGGGACAGCATAATCTTCTTTATTAAAGCTGAGTTCCGCCTCCCTGCAATGCTTGTTCTGACTCCTTGGAACCTTGCCGGATGAGTGTAGCTACAATTTCTATGTCACAGCCCTTGAAACGTAGGGAAATGAAGATGGTGGATCCGGCAAATGTTTTCACTCTCTGGTTTCCACTCGGGACAGGAAAGCCAACTTTCCACACTATTAGATCCCTCAAGACAATGAGATAAGAACTAGCATGGGCTGGGTGCCTGGGCTCTGTCCCCAGTGTTCCCGGAAGAAAGGAAGCGGAGTTGTGTACCCAGGAAGGAACACGTGGAGGTTTACAGGTGAGGGGGCAAGTTTGCTTCTGTCTGGGGTCCATCATGTTTGCCAGGCATGCTCTGGGACAAGCCTGAGCTGCAGAGTTCGGGGTCTGTTTCAGAGCTTCCTCTGTTCCCGAAGTTTCCTTTTTACAGCTCCCACAGCTTGACCCCAGCGTCCCTGGGAATGCCGACGGACAGCTGCACGGAGTAGAGCCGCAGCAGCCCTTGTCGGGTGCCAGCTGGCCGTGCCTGGCCACCACCCGGGGATGTCAGAGCAGAGCTGCAGGCCACCCTTCCGCCAGCAGGAAGCCCGGCCGCAAACACTTGGACAGGAAGCCTGTGTGTTGGCCAGCTGAGACAGCTCTGGTTTCTCTTGTGTCTGAGGGTTTGGCCTCTGGGTAGAGGAAAGTGAGCCAGGTGCTGTGGGCTGCGCCGATGGGGCCACAGACTCCCCCTTGAGCTTGGGTTGTGGGTTCAAGGGTGTAAGCCGAAAAGCATCATCCAAGCTGGGGCAGAGGAGGTGTTTCCTGGAGGAAGGGCGAGGGAGCAGGGAACACGATGTTTACCAGGCCTGGGCCAGCTGGCTGACACTGTGCTGCGATCCCTTTGTGCTGGCTCCAGGGACGATAGGGTTGATGGTTCAGTTCTCCAGTGCAAACCCAGGCTGGCTCCCATTTCTTGGCTGTCTCTACATCTGGGAACGCACGCTGCAGTCTCATGGGGTTGGGATGTCCACATGTGCCTGACTTCCAGGGTGACTCCTCAAGGGTGCCAAGCTGTGTTGTGGGAGAATTACTGAAAACTGAGCATGCTCTGCCAGAGACAAAGATGGATTCTGCATGCAGGGCTGACATTTTTTTTACTCCTGACTATATATGTACATATCTTGAAGGCAGTCTCTGCTTTCATATAACAGTCATGAAAGTCCCTAGGATCACAGGGCCCTTAGAATTTTCACAAGTCCCTCACAGCCTGATTATCCAGTAAGAGATGTCTGGTGTCAGGTACCCAGGTAAGTAGATTGGCATAAGGTCACACAACTCAGCAGTGGCAGAACCTGGGTGACCACAGTCACTTCTACCACTCTTGAAAGACAATGAAGAGGTTTCTTTCCAAAAATATATAGATGCTCATGCATCTCTCCGAGCATGCTCACCTGGGCATCTGCTTTGGGCTCACATCCCCAGGGGGACTTGGCTTGTGGCTTTTGTCACTTCTGGGCTTCCTCGCAGCTCTTTTCTTTTGCCGTTTGAATGATCTAGGTTTTATTCTACTTTGTGGCCTCTGTGGTTTTGATTCTAGACCAGGGTTCAGCAACTTCTTCTACAAAGGCTGCCTGGTAAACATGCTAAGCTTTGTTGGACATGTGTTATTGGTGGTCATGGACCAGTCTCTCCTGTGGATATGTGAAAATAACTACAGATAATACATAATCAAGTGGTCTTATCTGTGTCTCAATAAAACTTTATCCACCGAACAGGTAGTGGGCCAGAATTGGGCCCCCAAGTCACAGTTTGTTGGCCTTAAAACTCCTTCAAGCCCAAACTATGTTTTTTTGTTTTTATGCAGAGTCTCACATATTGGCCTTGAACTCACTATGTAGTTAAGAGAGTTCATCCAATGACTGAGTAAATGAACAAATTAGTTTTGCAACAAGATCATTTTCCGCACGAGTCCTGCATGTCATTCTGCTCCCCATGTGGGGACAATGAGATGTTATTGAGTGTCATCTCTTTGAAGGAATACATAGGCTGGTTTGAGCCAGTTCTGCTCTGGTTACTCTGGCATATGGCTCATCTTTCTCATCTTTGTTCCCCTTTGAAATGTGGGATGACCCCAGCCTCAGAGGATGGCAGTAGGATAGTGGGTATATAGAAAGTCCGAGGTTCAGTGGGGAGGGCTGGAGAAGTGACAAGAATTGCTCCCTGAGGGGAAGCAGCGTGGCCACTGAAAGTCACTGCATCCTCTTTAAATCAGGCTTAGATTGAGCCTCAGTGTTCTCTTGTCCCGTGGTCCAGGAATAGCATACTGTGAATGAGGAAAATTCCTTAGCCTGGGAAACTGGGCTCACGGTAGCTTGCAGAAGGCTCCTGTGGGGCACCCCAAACACACTCTGTCCAAATGACCTCTTCAAATCCACCTCATCCTCTTTCTCCATCTCTCTAGACCCCAAGCCAGAAGCCCCCCCCCCCCCCCCGCCTGCCCCATTTCCTCTTCTCCATGTATGGGCCCGGTTGGGGTTGTCAGCTTTCTTAAAGTTGCTCTCTGCTTTTGAATGGGTTTATTGAGACACGATTCAGATAACTAGTAATTGACCAGTCTTGATGATAATTCAAAGGTTTTCATATGTTTACAAAGTTGTATTGTCAGGGCTGGAGAGACGGCTCAGCAGTTCAGAGCACTGGCTGCTCTTCCAGAGGTCCTGAGTTCAATTCCCAGCACCCACATGGTGGCTCACAACCATCTATAATGGGCTCTGATGCCCTCTTCTGACACATAGGTGTACATGCTGAGCACTCATTAAAATATAAATAAATTTAATTTAAAAACCCACAAGTTGTGTAATCATTATTACAATGACTTAGAGCATTTCCATTGTCCCTAAGAACAAAATCCTAGAGGCACTGCAGTCCTTCCGCACTTTTTTCTAGGCCTAAGCTAATGCTGTGGCTAGCTTATTGTACATTTGCTACTGGGGACCTGCCTGTTCTGAACAAATGGGATTATACCATAGCCATAGATGCTCTTGGGGTCTAGCTTCCCCCACTTAGCCTAAAATTTTCAATCCTCCTCCATTCTGTTGCCCTTATCAATATTTTCACTCTTTTTTTTTTTTTTTTTGGTTTTTCAAGACAGGGTTTCCCTGTAGTTTCTAGAGCCTGTCCTGGAACTAGCTCTTGTAGACCAGGCTGGCCTCGAACTCAGAGATCCGCCTGCCTCTGCCTCCCGAGTGCTGGGATTAAAGGCGTGTGCCACCACCGCCCGGTTTTTTTTTTGTTTTTATTTTTTTATTTTTTTATTTTCACTCTTTTTTAAGGGCTGATAGCATCCCATGGCATAGATTTATGACATTTTATTTATCCGTTCATTAGCTATAAAATTTTAAAATGCCGTTCAAAGAAGAAAAAGTAGCAAGGAGGAGCTCAAGGAAGTCACAGCCCCCACGGGACCGGATGGAACTATAACTGGACAAAGTTTAACAACTGTGCATTGATTCGATGTCCGGACATAGAATGGTGACTCCAAAGAGGAGGGCCATCTTCCCAAGTGCCTTCCACACCAGGGCAGGGCCACGAGGACCCGTGTTATCCTGACCTCTAGCCCTGTTGCGTATCTCCTACTTTATCGTGGAGCACAGATGAAGTCCCCAGCGAGTCTGTATTGTTGACATGAGCGTGGCCGTCTCAGGGACACCAATGCCTCAGAGTTACAGGGATGGCAAGGCTTTCCCTGGGTCAGGCTCAGGAGAACCACCAGGCTTTCCTTTGGTTCAAGTTCAAAGGTTACACTTTGGTTAAAAAATGGTACATTCAAAAAAGGCTACAGGGTCACCCCCCATCCCAGACTGCTCCCCTAGAGACCCGCTAGATACCAGCTAACCCACCTCCTTGTCCGTGTCGTATGTAACAAACACCCCCAATATCTTGACTGCTTATTTGTTTCATCTGAAGGCATGGCCTACTTGTGTCTGTTTTTCTTAATTTCGTGTTGCTCCCAGTCAGGTTTCCAGGACCCTGCCTAGTGGACAGCACCAGGGCCGACAGGATGTGCATCGAGCTCATCACAGAAGCAATGGGGAATGTATAAGCTTGGTCACCTTAGTTTTAATCTGTGTCCCGGAAAACCAATTACAGCTTAAGATCCCAGTGTAGGTCTGGAGTTACTTTTAGAGAATGATTTTAAGGACTGAAAGGACAGGCTTGTCACAGTAACAGGCACGGAGATTGTCACCTATCAGACTGAAAAGATTTCTTCTGGCTCAGAGGTCTGAAGGTTTCAGTCTATGATGGACAGCTGTTGCTTAGAGTGTGTCATGGTGGCAACATGTAACAGAACAAAGCCACGTACAATGTGGCCAAGGAGAAGGAGACAGTCAGACCCCTACAGTCCCCTCTGAGTGTGCATATGAGGGTCCTGAAGGCATCTCACCAGGCCACTCCTCTTAAAGACTTCATCCTTTTACCCCATGGCCTTTGGGGGGACTTTTTATGAGCCAAACCATAGCAAACTGATATTGCGTTGATCATTTCATCTTCTGGCTCTCACTCCAGCTCCCTTTCAGCCTTCTAGCATAATCAGCAGGAAGACTGTATTAAAAACGCAAGAATCAAGTGTCTGACAGCTGGAAGATACCTCCTAACACTTACTCTCGCTGGGCTCCCAGAGCGGAGATAGCTGTCCAGGAAGCACCTCTGGCAGGGGCAGGCGGTGTTTGCAGAGGCTCCATCTGTCTGTGGTTTCCTAACAAACCGCAGAGACTGCCTCTGTGCATGATGCTGCCCCACCAGGATGCTAGCGGCCTCCCCGTTGGACCTTTGCCTCTGCCACCGTCGTAAAAGGCTATGCAGCCTCCCTGCCTTTGTATGTTCCCGCTGGCTTCATGCTGTCAGGCAGAAGCATGTGATTAACAGGCTGTGAAGTGTGGAGAGCGAAGGCCTACTCTCCTTTGGCCCCCGTGCCAGCAGGTGGGCCATGTTCTCACCTATTTTGGGATTCTTCTAAAACAGGAAAAAATCTTTGGACACTGAATGGTCAGAAAAACAACAGGTGTCCATGACGGTTCTAAATATAGCGTTCTCAAGCAAGCAAAACACAGAGCTTTGTCCCATCAACAATGCCAGGGTCGGGCAATGAGTCAGACAACTGACAGGCAAGAATAACGGGAGACAGACACTTTAATAAAAGCTTGTGTCCTAGGTGAGTGTCTCATTTTGCTTGTGTCTCAGAGAAAGGACAGGGTGCATGGATGGGAGACTAGGATCCCGCAGGGAGTGAGATGTTTCTAGTAGCCAGGAGTGTGCCTTACAAGCAGATGGGCAAACGGAAGAATGGGGAAGACATGATGCTTGGAAGTCTTCGGTAGACATTGGTAGGTGGGTTCCCGCACGTACAGATCGAGGTGGTGGGCTTGTCTATCTACTACAGAAGCCACTAGCCCATGTGACATTTTGATATTCTCACCCAGGGCTGGAGAGATGGAGCAGAGGTTAGGATCACTTGCTGCTCTTCAGAGAACCCAAGTTCAGCTCCTATATATGCTGTCCTCTGACTCTAAGATTCTTTGGGAGTGTCCCTATCCCCAAACTTGCTGGTATCTGTCCCTTAGGGGCTACTACAACTGTCCCTTTTGGTGGGGGCCTAATGAACCCAGTAAAAAGCAATCTTTTTCTCTCTCTAGGTATAGAAGTAACTTTGAGAAACAATGACCTTGACTGAGCTGAAGATTTATTTTTTTATGTTTCCACTTTATTGTTTTAGGTGTGAGGCCACACAGGTTTCCTCACGCAGTCTGTGGAAGGGATAGCCTTTCTTCCTTGCCGTGGTCTTGCAAAGATGGGCAGCTCTGGGCTTCCCTCAAGGGTGGGCCCAGCCAGGGAAGGTGTTCCAAGGATGGGAGAGGCAGGTGTGGGCTCTTCTTCCCTAGTCAAAGCAGTCATCCTGCTCCTGAGGAAAAACTTATCTCTCCTAGTACTAAAGGGGAAGTACTAAGTGGGACTTGGGAGGCGGTAGAGCCAGGCCCGTCCAGCCTTTTAAGGCTCCAGAAATAGTTCAGTGTCTACCGTGGAGAGATACAGAGCTGGGGGCAGATACTGAACATCTGTGCCATCGCTTGGGCAAGTTACTCAGCCTGACTAAGATCTGTATCCAACCAGTGTTGATATTGGTCACTTGGGTATAAAATGGCAGTGTGGTGGAAGCCACCACCTTGCTGAGTTCTGGCTATGTGTTCAGCACAGACCCGCGACTTTGCAGGCTTCTGCTCCTGCTCAGGGTCACATCCCCCAAAGCTGCAGGTTGGGGCTGGGGTTTTCCTATCTTTCACTAGTTGCGCTTGTATCTGAATTGTAGACGTGTGGGTTTTCAGAGCCGTTAGGGACTCAGATACCATCGAGCCTTGTGCAGATTAGGCAACTGGTATGCGAGTGTGGAAGGAAGGTGGCAGCTAGGGAGAGGGCCCTGGAGGGGTTATGTGTGACATGTGGGGCTTCTCCACCCTCTCCACCCCGTCACCCCTCCTCCCTAGACCCAGTCATTCAGGAAGACAGCCCAGTCCACTAAGTCAGGAAGCCTGCAGGGGTCCCCACCCATCCTGGTTGCAGTGGGGCCCTGTTCCTAGCAACCATTGCCAGGAGGTGTCTCCTGCAAGGCCTAGTGATTTCTCCAGCATGACCTGACTCCTTGCTTTGGCTTGGACCAGGAACTTTAGATCTCAGTTGCTCTGTTTTCTTCCTGTTTTATGACATGACAGCCTCAGGCCATCTGAGATTCTGAGGTGGCTGTCCCAGACCCAGCCTGAAAAGAGATAAGGAGATTTTGTGTATGTGTGTGTATGTGCGTGTGTTGTGTGTTGTGTGTGTGGAGTGGTGTGCGTATGTGTGTATGTGTGTGTGTGGTGTGCGTATGTGTGTGGTATGTGTATGTGTGTGTGGTGTGTGTATGTGTGTATGTGTGTATGTGTGTGTGGTGTGCGTATGTGTGTGTGGTGTGCGTATGTGTGTGTGGTGTGCGTATGTGTGTGTGGTGTGCGTATGTGTGTGTGGTGTGCGTATGTGTGTGTGGTGTGCGTATGTGTGTGTGGTGTGCGTATGTGTGTGTGGTGTGCGTATGTGTGTGTGGTGTGCGTATGTGTGTGTGGTGTGTGTATGTGTGTGTGGTGTGTGTATGTGTGTGATTTATTTTCTTCATATGTTCTCACTTTATTACTTTTACATTTTTAAAAGTCACTAAATTTACTCATTTAATGCAAGTCAATTCCGAAATTCAAAGTATCTATCTTAGGATAAAAGAATTCGCATTTCTTACGTTGAAAATAGTCTAACAGCAAAAGACAAATTGCAAAATCAATTCTCATCTTAAAGTAAATACGAATGAGCCACAGCTTCACTAGGCATTGACTAGAAGTGGGACGCACTCACACCAATGGACACCGACGCCGTTGTATGTGAACACGGGGCACATTATAGCCATTTGCTCTAGGTACTCATGCTTTGGGGAGCTTGGTTTCTAGTGGGCTTGATGACAGGAAGCAATGCATGTTCTTCTGGAGAGAAACACAGGCAGGCCATGTGGAGTTCCCTCACAGCTCCCGTTCGCATCCGGTGTGGAGAACTGGAACAGAGCCCAAGGCAGAGACCTCGCCTCTCACTCCAGCCTAACTCTGGTTGCCCTGCCCCTATTGTGAAGTCTCTTTCCTCTTGGTTGTCTCTCTCCAACCTTTGGGAATTCTCCCTGCTGAGCCCTGTCACCCTGGAAAGGCCCCGGAGTTACACAAAAGACCTCTGCCCTGGTGTCCTGGGCCGAGGTGAATGGCAGGGATGGCAGCTCAGAGGCAGTGGTGCTGGGGACCATCACATGTCACATTGCGAAGTGGGAAGTCTGTGTCTCTGAGCCCACAGTGGATCATCCATGGCCCTCTGCTCAGCTGAGTGAGGTCTTTGTGTTACCAGCTTCCAGCTGCCTTTGTTTTGCTCTGTTTCTGTGAGTCAAGCCCTTGTTACGTCTCTCCCAACCCGGTCTTAAATTCCAGATCCTCCTGCCTCTGCTTCCTGAGCACTGGGATTATAAACGTACCCCACACACTGGCCTCAACTGCTTTTCAATGGGAAAACCCCTGACCCAGCTGCTTGCTTTGCACATTACCTTAAGTGTTGAGTAAAAGCCTTTCCTTGGCATGTACTTCTGAAGCTCACCTCATCTAATGAGGTTCCTCTTGGAGGGGCAATCAAACCTCTCGGCATTAGAACTGTTCTCTTCCCTCTTTGGTTGGCTGTCTGTTCTTATTTATTGCAGGCTCCGAATCTCAGTCTGGTTTGTGAAGTCTGGCTGTTTATCTTGAACTGTGAGCCTGGACTTCATCAAAACCGGCAGTATTTTAGAGGATGTGTCCTAGGGTTAAAGTTTGGGGTCTCGGAGTTTAAACCTGAGCCTCTGACCTGAGCCCCAAAGGCATAGATTTTGCCGCTTTAGAAGCTGCTGTCTTGGGAGAGGATTTGCTTTAAACGGCACCCCTTATCTATGGGGCATATGCTCCAAGAACTTCAGGGAGATGGGTAAGTCCAAAGGGAGCACCAAACAATATGAGAGCTGAGCTTTCTCCCATATAGACACACCTATAACAGCTGGGCACAGTAAGAGGCGAACCCCAGCTCACAGCAGAGGACACCAGAGCGACAGTGAACTGTGCTGTGTAATACACTGTCCCCACTCAGCTACACCACTGTAACAGAAGTCACGTGAGCGTGGCCTCTTTCTGTATCCCGAATTTTACTGTACCCCAGCTGCCCACCTTCCAGTGACAGCATGAGATAATGCTGAGAGGAAGCGCTCCCCGGCCTCCCTGGTATGTCCGGATTGTCCAGATTCCTATTCCCGGGTTTGGAGGTCCTCATTAAAAAAGTAGGGGTCATGTGAACTTAAGTACTGGGATGCTGCAAGCCAGTGCCATACCTGAGAGGACAACGCAAGTGGCCGTGGCGGCTGTGGTGGGGGCTGTCTAGATGCTCTTCTTACCTGAGGTGTAAGAGCACAGCGCTTCCCCACACTGTTACAGAGAACAATTGAACGTAGAATTGTAGCCAGCCACGGTGGCGCATGACAGCACTTGGGAGAAGCGAGCAGGAGTTCGTGGCCACCCTGGGTTTCTTAAGACCCTATCTTGAAACAAAACAAAAACTCCACAAAAGCAAACCATTTGTGTTTGTTTCAGGAATTTTCCTACTTTGTATATTCAGATCATGGTTGACAGTCGATAACAATAGCCCATGGGGCGAAAACTGCAGACCACAGGGGCTACTTGCTGTAAATTATGTAGTTAAATAAGGCTGGTAGCTCTAATTCAATCCAGAGGAAACTTCATGGGGTGGGGTGGGGGCTGTGCAGGGGACAGCTCATCTCTGCAGATCCACAGCATTGACCAAGGGTCCGCCCCCAGGAGGGTGTTTAGTGAGCGCTATGAGCTGACCAGCTCAGTGACAACGTGCTATGGGAGCCTCACGGGGACAAACCTAACACAGAGAAAGCTGAATCACGCGGGCGCAGGTGTCTCCCTCCCTATTCTACTCACCGTGTGCGCTCCATGTGGAATTCTTGCAGTCAGGCCTGACTAGTCTCTGGTATTCAGGTTGGCTTTAATGTCAACTGCCCACAAATTAGAACCACCTGAGTAGGAAGTCTCCGCTGAGGAACCAAACATCCTGACTGCCTTGATTGATGTAGGAAGGAGCACCTTGCTTACGGGTGACACCTTCTGGTCACAGCCTGGATAAAAACGGTATTTCAGATGGTTCTGCAACCAACAATTCCAAGTTTTCGTTGTAGACTAGGGAATAGCTGCTGTCGGGGAAACTTCCTGGTTCCTGGTGCAAGATTTGGACTACTGAGGCACACCATCTCATGGACTGAGTAGCTACAGGTTGTCATGCTAGCAAATTCATATGCACATGTATATGTACATGTATGTAAGTATGTATATATATACATATATACATGCACAAGCACGTGTAAGTGTATGCGTGTTTGTGCGTGTGTTCAGCCCCTTGGACTGGAGTTTCTGACTTTAGTGTTCTCATCCCTATCTAAGGCTCAGTCTGTGTCCTTCGAACCTTTTCTAGGCTGGAGCCTGTCACCTGCTGGAGACTGCATTGTGCTGTTCTAGTCTGGATGGCCACCATCTCCCAACCGACGACTGCTCCAAACAAGGGCAATGCAGGCTCAACACTCCCACTCTGCCTGCCACTGGGCCACCTTGGCATTTTCTGTCACCAAAAGACACCCCCTACATCTAAGTACTCAGCTAACAATGGAAGAATCAAGAATCGTCTTAAGTTATTTCCCCTCCCTCACCACCCTCCTCCAATTAAAGGCACATCCCCATCTCTCTGTTCTGGAGAATTCTCCTCTTCCCACACATGCCCATTTGCTTGCTCAGTATGGCAGCCTCAGACCCAGAACAGGGTTCTTCAGAGGTTAATGTGGGATCCATGAGTTTGAGCGTGAGTGAGCTAGCAATTGGGGGACCTTCCTTAATGACCTAGCCCTTCCTTACCTCTCTGATTGCGTCAGATTTCCTTCATTGGCAATTTCTGGAACCCTTGTGACTCCGTGTACTTCCTGGGCCCCGCTGCTCTGCCAGAGCCTTGCTTCTGTCTCCATGGATGGCTCCTCTGCTCCCTGTTCTATTTGTTTGTTTGTTTGGTTTTGGTTTTTAGTTTTTGGACACAGGGTTTCTCTATGTAACCGTGACTATCCTGGAACTTGCTCTATAGACCAGGTTGGGTTTGAACTCCTAGAGATCCACATGCCTCTGCCTCCCAAGTGCTGGGGTAAGAGGTATGTACTACCACCTGACACTGTAGAGAACTTTCTGAGAGAGCCCATATCCCATGCCGTTGGTCTTGCCCGTTTCCATATTGATTGTTATTTTTGTTGTTGTTGTTTACAGCGATTGTTTTTGCTGGGCGGTATTCCAGGAAACAGGATTTGGACTTCTCAGTCATTGTATTCAAGCTTCTTAGGTGTCGGTTGTCTAATGGAGACATAGACAGTCCTGATGTTGTGACTAAACCGTTTTACTCTCCACTCTGGTGTGTTGCTTCTCACTCCACTGGATTCTGGCATTGGTCACTCAGGTGTCCTGCTGCGCATGGCCTCAAGACCAGCTCCACGTGGCCGGCTGTCTCTGAGCTCTGGAATCTCCCATCCTGGTCTTTGCCACACCAGGTCACTTAGGGCAGAGTGCCCTGATCAGCATAGTAAGACCTGGTTTACTGTCCTTTGACCTCCGAGGGCGTGTGCCATGTCCCTGCCTTCCTGCTGTACTCTAAGCGTTTCTCCTGTGGGGCTCTGTGTTTGGAAAGGTTCGCTGACTTGTGAACTGCCCTAGGGCAAGGGTGACATTCACCCTCCCCAAACCTCTCCCCATCCCCAGAACACCCCAAACAGGGGCATGTGTGTGCCAGTCGGTTCCTGGGAAAGCGCAGCTGGGTCTGCTGAGTCGATTTGAAGGCTGAAGGGAGGGAAAGAGGGAAGGGCTCTGGGAATTAGGCCAGCTGGAGGGAAGCCCTGAAGTTGAGGGAGGGTGAAGGAGAAGTGGGATGAAAGAGGGGGACATGTTGACGACTGTGCAGGAATGGCTCACACAGAACCAATGGAAGACACCTGAGGAGAGCCGAGCCTGAGCCACACGGCCTGGCTGAGCGAGGTGAGACCTCCCAGGTAGGTAGAGCACTGGTCGGCTGGGCACTGGTCTGTTAGCGACAAGGACAAGGCTGGCAGAAAAGGGTGCCTCACTGCACTTGCCCGTGAGTGTGCCTTCTGTCCTTTTATCAAGATGAAAGTCAAGTCAGCGGCGTGTTCTCTGTCCTCTTCAGAAAGGGCGTGACAATGGTCCTCGGCCACCACCACCGTGTCTCACCTCTCTTCACCTCTCACACCAAAGGCCACGTAATTTCCCAACGCTCGCCTCTGTTTCTCATTTCGCCTTCACAGTTCTATGGTTTATGTTTCATCTGAGTCCAGGATCAGAGAGGTCAAAAGGCTAACCCACGGTCATGCAACTGCTCTGGGAGCCGGGGAAGGGGAGAGAGCATGTGCTGTGCAAGTGTGCATGCCTGAGTTCAGACCCCAGCACCCATGGGAAAAGCCCAGCAGGGCGTGAGTACCTGTAACCCCAGAGCTGGGTGGGGCTGTGCAGAAAAGGATTGCTGAGGATCACCGGCTGCCAGACTCAATAAGAGACCCAATTCCAAGAGAATAAGGAGTGACTGAACAGGACACTCAATGTGATCTGGTCTCCAAATGCACGCAGAGGCATGTACACATGGACACATATGTACCATAACACACACATACATACACACGGGGGGGGTAAGTGTTGCTGGGCACAGCCTAAGTCTGTGCCATGTGCCTGTCCTTGTTCTCTGAATGTGTACCTGTGTCGTCTACACCCCGTATGCGGGCGTGATCCAGCAGTTAGTAAGTGCACACACGCAGAACGGTGCTGGGAGCGTCCTGAGGTCGAGCGCGTCACATGTGGCCAGTGTGTACTTGCGCTCACGCACAGGGGCACTCCACCCCCTTCTCAGATGTCTTGGCTGTGGCTTTGACAACTGAAACCCAGCTGCGCTCTGGCTGCGGAAACATCCGCTGTGGAAACCTCGAGGCTGACAGTCCCTAAAGAGGGGTTCCACATGCTGCCAGCGAGCACGCCTGGCCCTCCGCCTAATTCCCTGCAAATGCGCCTTAAATCTGTTTCTAATTTGGACTCTGCCTCCTCCGCCCTCACCACCCCTTCCCACTCTCCCGGCTTGCCCCAAACTAGTCAAATTCCGCTGAATAACGACCATGGAAGGGAGGAGAAGGCGAAGGAGCAACTGTGGACTACTGGACGCTGTGACAACGTTACGTTTTCATTTATAAAGGGAACTGCTCAGGAGTCAAAGTAAGAAATAATTTGGTCTAGCACCGCAGGTCATGCCACTTCGGGGAAGAACTCGGTAACTTGTACACTCCACTGTCCTCTGCATTGAAGAAAGTCCACATGCCCATGTGCAGACGCAAAACCAGGAACTGTCTGTCCAAGGGGATGTGTATCGCCAGCAAGGATCTCAGCGGTCTGAGTGGTCCCTAGATGCTCTGGGTATAAAGGTTCTAAAGGAAAAGACGGCTCCCATATATTTTGCCGTCCTTTGACAAGCTCAGCGCCTGGAAGCCCCAGCTCATGGGAAAGTATATACAATGCTGAAGGAGGAGAAGGGGAGCAGAGTTCTTGTGTTCATACACACTGTACACACTGACAGCAGCTTGGAAAAGCTTATCCGAGTAGAGGAAGGTGGGGTGGGTGCCAGAGTTATTGATCAGAACGTGTTTGTGTTGGGGGCTGGGAAGCCGGTGCAGACACCGTTGTTTTGAGGCCCAGTGTGCACATGGAAAAGGTGCAGGCATTCTCTAAGGCCAGGGGACTTGACTTTCTGACCCCCTTTGGGGTCTTGCAGACCAGTGAGCTGGGAAGAGGCCAGGGAGGCCTTGAGACACCTGTGCTTTGTGGCCAGGTAGCTGAGGAAGCCCAGAGGAGGACCAAGTCACGCGTCTGGCCTCTGCAGGATTTGGAATGCCTATCGTGTGCTTCCCATCCTCCCTGCCCCCCAACCCTGAGCGCCTGCAGCTGGTGTGTGCTGGAGGGGGCGGGTCCTACTGGACCTGGCTTATTGCCTGTCCCTCAGCTGGCTTGGCAGTTGTGGGAAGGTGGGGTTTGCAGCCTCGAGGCCACCAGGGAAGCCGAGAGGCTGTCAAGACCCAGAGCCACACGCTTCTCCATCTGGCTGCCAAGGAAGCCGGGAAGGAGCCGTGCTGAGAGCAACGACACCCTGAGGACTTTGCTTTCCTTTCCCTACCACACAGCGGACAAGGCCACCAGGAAGCCCTGGGAAGAAAGGGGCCGATGTGCCCCCCTTCTTGTGTACCCAGGACCTGTCTCCTATTTCACCCACTAGACCCCTCCCATCTTTAAACTGTTGCCACTTATTTAGTTATGGGCAATGCTAAGGGCGCTACGGACGTTGAAACCCTTGTTTAGCGCCAAGAGCACATCCGGAGGTTCTCTCAGCAGAGAAGGCTAGCCGGCTGAGACTGGTCCTCCCCAGCAACACCCCCGCCCTGGAATTAGCTGTTCCTTCCGAGCTCCCAGCCGCTACAGAGACTCCTGGGACGTGGTTCTGACTCATGTCTTTGAGTAGAAAAGAGGGCTGCAACCCCTAGAAACTTCTCAGGAAGTATTTTTCAAGCTTTGTCCTCTTCTGCCCAGATGGGACAAGGACGATCTGACCTTGGGGGATGCAAATTAAAACGGTACAACAGCTGCCTCTGGCATTCTGGCTTTCCGGGTCCCCTATAGAGAATGGTTGACAGCAGCGTATCCTTCAACTAGTTCTGAGCAGCAAGTGAACTGCTCTCCTTGCTTTCCTGTGTTTGAACCACAGGCGGCTGGTGTTTGTTATAGCAGCAAACTGACCCCTAAGGGATTAATTAGAAATTCTCACTTCCCTTGTACAAATGAGGAAAACTAATTGCCAAAGTTGCATGCATAGTCAGCAAATAGTAAGCACAAGACCAACATGCCCTCTTCCCACGCTCTGGTCATGCGGCCCTTCCCCTTTTGATAGGGTTGCATACTTGCAGGCCAGCAATGGCTCCACAGAACAGTGCTAAGAGCAACATCTCAATTTTCCTGTCACTTATTTCCAATGGGTTTAGGAAATGTCCCCTTAAGCCCAACAGGTTTCTTTGCTCAGCCCTCTTTAGGATCTGAATGAGCTATGATTGCCCAGTGCTCACCCCCACACCCCAGCCCCGGGAGTCTTTATGATTTGTCAACAGACAGGAACCTTTTCTTTCGGAGCTTCTGGTGAGGCTTAAAGTTTGGGGGAGAGGCTGGCCTCCAGCTTTCTGTCTGTCGTGGTGGGATTCATGGACCTTGCCAGCACTCCAAGGGCAGACATCAGAACCCAAGCACCCAGGACTTCAGTTAAAAAGTGTTCCTAAGTCAGTGCAATGGGTGTCCTTATACAAGAGGACATTCAGATGGGGCGGGACGCCGGGGTACAGAGGAAGACGTGAAGATGCAGGGAGATTTCAGGTGGATATAGGGTGTTAGAGTGAGCCAAGATGTGTCAAATGCTAGAAACCGGAGAAAGATCTCCCCAGAGCCACCAGCTCAGAATGTGGCCCTGCCAGAACCATACACTGGCCTCCTAGCCTTCAAAAGTGTCCCTCTTTCTTCAGACACAAGTCGTATGTCAAGAGCGGTGATCTGCTGCAGCTTGAGAGAGGGGCTGCTGGGCTCTGCCTCCCACTTCCTCTGTGTCCTGGGCTCATTACTTCATCTCTCTAAAAGGCTTTCTTTTCTGTAAGAGGGGATGCTAACACTTCACAGAGTATGTGGAAGGGTTAGATGAATTAATTATTGTACCTAAAATGCCTAGGCTGATAGCTAGTAGGTAGCTACTAGTATCTGTGGCTTTGACATGATCCAGGCATCCCTTGGTAACGCTAGAGGTAGCTTTACCTGTGTTGAGTTTGAAATGATGCAGCTTCCATGACTGTCATTACGGGTGATCTCCATTCACCCACACAAGGGATCACAGTCAGAACCTTGTACTTGTTAGGCGAGGGCTATGCCATTGTCTTATACCTCAGCTCTTTTGTGAGACAGGGTCTCACATAACAAGTTGCCCTTCAATTCTCATTCCTCCTGTCTCTACAGACACGACTGACTAAGGGAATTTTTTAAAAATAAAATCATAACTCTAAAAAGGATACAGTGAACATGTGGTATTACAATGATTGAACCAGGGGATGTTGTATCTAATTCAGAGGAGAATCGGAAGAACAGACACGTTTAGGTCAGGAATACAGATTTTCAGATGGGCTCTGGCTACCTTGAATGTGCCCAAACTCATCTGATATCAGAATTCCACAACACACTGGCTTTTGCTCAGGGTGCGGGGGTCGGGGGATTGGTGAAGCTCATTTGCAGGTCCATAGTCAAGAGTCCCCGTGCGGTCTTCCATTCCCCAAATCTTACAGAGCTGTAAAATTAGCTCAAAGGCTCTAGTCAAGTAGCCAGGAAGGACAGGCTCCAGGTAGAACAATGTTTTTCTTGCAGGCATTCAGTAATCCCGTTGCTTATTCCAGATATTCTTAGAGTTGTCCACACATTTCTGTGTATGGAGTCGGGAAAAGATGGATGGACACCTAAGAAAAGCAAATCACTTCCTAAGGTATGATCCTGTTTTCATAAAAACAAACAAGCTGTGTTCTTATAAATACGCACACAGCGGCGGGTGTGCGTATATAGCGTTGATTAAATATAGACAAATGTCTGGAGGAATACCCGAAGGCTGTAAACATGACTACCTCTATAAGGCAAGGTTAGTGATGGTGGTGGTGGAGAGAGCCTTTCACGACTTACTTGCTAAACTTTGGAGTTGTTTAAATGAAAACATGCCTTACAGCGTGTTGAGATGAGGAATTTCTCCATGTGGAAAATGTCCATCATGTTTGGCAACACGTGGAGCATTCGTTACGGTTGTTCACTTACACTCAAAGAGCCTCGGCTCCCGCAGGCTTCTTTGTAGGAAAGGCATTCCAACAAGAAGTATCTCTTGAAGCCCAAAGCCTGCCTTCTCTGTGAGAAGCTCACTCGGCCTTCTCCCCGAGTTAAACACTGGGTGCTGCTGTCTATGCAGTCTCCTCGGCCCTGCAAGCAGTCCCACGCTTGTGTCGGCATTAATCTGACACAAATTTCTCAACCAAACTTCCCAGCCCAGACCTGGGCAATGAGACATCCATTAACTTGAGGAGTCTCGTTTAGCACCTCTGGTGGTTTGAGTAAGAATGGCTCCCATAGGCTCATAGATTTGAATGCATGTTCACTGTGCCATGGCACTATTAGGACATGTGATTTTGTTGAAGTAGGTGGGGCTTTGTTGGAGGAAGTGTACCACTGGGGGTGGGCTTTGGGGTTTCAAGTGCTCAAGTCAGATCCAGTCTCTCTCCCTCCCTCCCTTCCCCTCCCTCCCTCCCTCCCTCCCTCCCTCCCTCCCTCCCTCCCTCCCTCCCTCCCTCCCTCTCTCCCTTCCTGCCTCCCTCCCTCTCTCTTTCTCTCCCTTTTTCTGCTACCTGCAGATTCAGATGTAGAACTCTCCGCTACCTCTTCAGCACATATGCCTGCATGCTGCCATGCTTCCCACCGTGATGATGATGGACTAAGCCTCTGAATGTAAGCCAGCCCCAGTTAAGTGTTTTCCTTGCTAAGCCTTACTGTCTGTGGCCATGGCTTCTCATCGCAGCAACGGAACACTGGCTACAGCAGCGTCCCAACTGTGGAGGAGGTGTGAGACACAAGGGGCTCAGAGACACCCGGTGTTTGACCATGCAGAACTGGGGGTCAATTTTAGCCTCTGACTAACCTGCCAGCTGTCAGCTGAGTCTGTTCGAGAGGATGAGACGACCCTACCTAGTGAACACATTCACTAATGGTATCTGCAGGCTGTGCCTGTTACACTAGCTGCCCAGTGACTATACAAATATTGTCTATCACTACGTGCTACTGTGAAGCTGTAATGGGGCAATGCCTGGGGAGGTTTATTAAGATCTATGCAGATATGCAGAGGTTTTTACTTTGACTGATAAAATGAAAAGGTCAGGGTATTTAATACACTGTTAGAGTGTAATAAGAGCGAACATACGGCTCCTAACTATACAAGGCTTATGATCATTGTTGATGTATAGGAAAGCAATTTATATACACATATACAAATTTGTATCTTACAAACCTGCTCTAAAAATTTTGGGGGGGGTTGCTTTTTAAATTTTTTAAAAATTATTTTTATTGAGCTATACATTTTCCTCTGCTCGCCTGCCTTCTTCCCCTCTCCTCTTCTACCTTCTCACATGACCCCCATGCTCCCAATTTATTCAGGAGATCTTGTCTTCTTCTCCTTCCTATTTAAATCCATGTATGTCTGTTTTAGGGTTCTCTGGGGTTGTGGTTTGTAGGCTGGTTTTTCTTTACTTTATGTCTAAAAGCCACTTATGAGTGAGTACATATTATATTTCTCTTTCTGGGTCTGGGTTACCTCACTCATATGGATTTTTCTATATCCACCATTTGCCTGCAAATTTCAAGATGTCATTATTATTATTATTTATTATTATTATTATTATTATTATTATTTTACCACTGAGTAAATTTGTGTAAATGTACCACATTTTCTTTATTCATTGTTCAGTTGAGGGGCATCTATCTAGGTTGTTTCCGGGTTCTGGCTATTATGAATAATGCTGCTAAGTACATGTCCTTGTGGTATGATTGAGCATCCCTTGAATATATATATATACCCCAAAGTGGTATTGCTAGGTCTTGAGGTAGATTGTTTCCTAATTTTCTGAGAAATTGTCAAACTGATTTCCAAGTGGCTGTACAAGTTTGCACCCCCACCAGCAATGGAGGAGTGTTGCCTTTACCCCACATCCTCTCCAGCATAAGCTGACATCAGTGTTTTTTATCTTGGCCATTCTGACAGGTGTAAGATGGAATCTCAGAGATGTTTTGATTTGCATTTCTCTGATAACTAAGGATGTTGCACATTTCCTTAAGAGTCTTTTGGCCATTTGAGATTTGACTGCTGAGAGTTCTCAGTTTAGGTTTGTACCTCATTTTTTATTGGATTATTTGTTCTTTTGATGTCACATTTCATGAGTACTTTGTAGGTTTTGGAGATCATTTCTCTGTCAGATTTGGGGTTGGTGAAAATCTTTTCCCTTTCTGTAGGCTGCTGTTTTGTATTCTTGAGTGTATTTTAGCTTTACAGAAGCTTCTCAGTTTCAGGAGGTCCTGTTTATTAATTGTTGCTCTCAGTGTCTGTGGGGTGCAGGAAACCTGCTCTAAAATTTACTGGTCCCATGAGGATTTTTTCAAATCTATTTTTTTTAAAGCAATCCTTTTGGATTTTTTACATGGACAATTATGCTAACAGTGAACAATTTCTCCCCTACCCCAATCAGTATATTTTTCATCTCCTTACTTTCTTATTACATTATCTGAGAGATGCCGAAAAATGTGATGGAGGGGTATCCTTGCCTTGTCCAGATATGAATGGGAAGTCTTCGGTTTTTCAGCATTCACTTGCGTGTGAGCTGTAGGATTCAGTAGGCAGTTTTTCTTCATCAAGTTGAGGATGTCCCTCTCCATTCAGTTCACTGAGAGCTTTCCCATCAGGGGCTATAGTTTGTCAAGTGATCTTAAACATGTTTTAAACACTTACTTGTTTATTGTGTGCATGCATATACAGCAGCATTCTATGGAGGTCAGATGACAATTATGAGAATTAGTTCTCTCCTTCCACCATGGGACTTCCAGGGGTTGAACCTATGTCATCAGATTTGATGGAAAGTGCCTTTACCCCCTGGGTTGTCACACGAGCCCCAAAACAATGTTTCTGTATCAATTGCTATGATAATGTCATTTTCATCTTTAGTTTGTTGATTTAATTGGTTATATTATTCAATTTTTTTCAAAGTCAAGTCAGCCCTGCCTACCTGGGATGGGTGTCTGTCTGGCTGTGATAGATAATTTCCTGTACATTGTTGGGTTTGATATGCTAATATTTTACTGAGGATTGTTTCATATAAATATATATATATATATATATGTATATATATATATATGCAGGGGAACTATTAGTAGTTTTCCTTTCTTGTAATATTAGAATGATTATAACCTCTCAGAATGAGTCAGAAGGCACTAATTTGCTTTTTCCCATCTTCTGTGATTGTAGAGAAAGGACACATTTTCTTCCTTAAGTGTTTTGTAGGAATCACCAGTAAACACATTTGAGCCTATTTTGCCTCCTCTAGATTTAATTTGTTTTTGTCATTTCTAGTGTTCTATACTTTTGTTTGTTTGGTTGGTTTGTTGATTTTTGTGTGTGTGTTGTTTTGTTTTGACACAAAATAGAGTCACCTGGTAAAAAGAAATGCAGTCCTCAGGCTGGCCTGTGAGCACGGCTATGGGGTATTTTCTTGATTGATGATTGACACAGGAAGGCCCAGCCTATTATGGGTGATGCTACCCCTGGTTGGTTTTGGGTTGTGTAAGAAAACTGGCTGAGCAAGCCATGGGAAGCAAGCCAGTAAGCAGTCTTCCTTCAGGACCTCTGCTTCAGCTCCTGCCTTCTGGTTCCTGCCTTGAGTCCTTGCCCTGGCTTTCCTCAGTGATGTATTATAGGCTATAGAGTGAAAGAAATTCTTTTCTCCCCAAGTTGCTTTTGGTCATGGTGTTTATCACAGCAACAGAAAGCAAACTTGGACATGCTCCCAGGTGGTGGTTTAGTTTAGGTGCTTGAGTGCAGATCTTTCCAAGGTGCTATAAACCCCACATTGAACACTGTTTTCAGGGCATCTCAAGGTTTTTGATAATTTGTATTTTTATTTTAATTTAGTTCAAAATATTCAAAAAGTACGTTTAGACATCTTCTTTGACTTATGTGTCCTTTGGAAATATACTTTTTAACCCCCAAGTATCTGGGCATTTTCTAGAGCCGTTTGCTGTTGATTCTAGTTCGATTCTGTTGCAGTCAGGGAGCAGGTTTTGTGTTTTCTATTCTTTTACATTTGCTCAGGTATGACTTATGGTCCAGACTGAGATCTGCCTTAGTGATACTCTCTGTGCCCTTGAGAAATGTGTGTTACGCTGTTGTTGGATCAGTGTCTCTGGAGAGGTGCATCATCTCAAGCTGACTGTTGGTGTCCTTGAACTCAGCGATGTGCTTAGTGGCATTCTGCCTGGTTTTTCTGCTATTCCTGTTCCGGCTTCTATGGCAGTCATGAAGTCACTTACTTCCTGTTCCGGCTTCTATGGCAGTCATGAAGTCACTTACTTCCTGTTCCGGCTTCTACTACTGGCAGTCATGGAGTCACTTACTTCCTGTTCCAGCTTCTACTACTGGCAGTCATGGAGTCACTTACTTCCTGTTCCGGCTTCTATGGCAGTCACAGAGTCACTTACTTCCTGTTCCAGCTTCTACTACTGGCAGTCATGGAGTCGCTTAGCCCTCTACACTCTTGCACCATCTTCCCAGCTCACATACTATGACGCTCTGTCAGTGCACACATGTTAAGGGCCCCTGTACCTTTTGGAGAACTGAGACCTACATCATTATTTACGCCCTCTCCTTAGCCTTCTTGCTTGCTCTGAAGCCTGTCCAAGATGAATACTGCTGTTCTCACCTTCTTTTGCTTAGCATTAACCTACTATATCTTTTCTCGTCCATTTACTTTACATCTATGTGTCATTTTTATATATTTAGAGTGGGCTTTTTAAGGCCCACATAATTGGCTCTTGTTTTCCAATTTATTCCGACAATCTCTTTCTCTCTTCTTTCATTTACTTACATATAGAAGACAGTCTCTCACTTTATTTCCCAGATTGTCTTGAACCCGTGAGCCTTTGGTCATTCTTTTCTTCCTTGTTTCTTTATTCACTCTTTTCTGGTCTTATTTCATGTATGTGTTATATGTACATGCTGATATGAATGTGTGCACATGTCACTCACATGTTGCACATATCTGTGACATGCCACAAACTGATAGTGGGTTCCTCACTTCCTCTACACCTCATTGTCTAAGACCAGGCTCTCACAGCACCTGGATCTTACCTGTTTGGCTGGCTGGTCAGTGGGTTCCAGATGTTTGTCACTGTGCCCGATTCAACACCTTCTTTTCCATTAGGTTATTAAGTGTTATAAATGGGTGCCGAGGATCTGAACTTGGGTCCTTATGCTCATGGCTAGCATTTTACACATAACCATCGCCTAGGGCCCCTGATGCTTGAGCCCTAACCTGTGATGGGACTATAGGTGTGTACCAGCAGGACTGGCAATCACTGTCTTTGAATAGTCTCCTGTAGAACATTCGTTTCAAAATGGTTATTTGTAGAGCTGGCTCAGTACCTGTGATAGTTGTTATTGTGTTTTATTAGCTGCCCCGTTTTTGTTACTATTTTTTTGCTCTCTGTTGTTTCACTGTCTTGGTGGTTTTGACTGAGCCTTTTATGTAATCTCATTTACTTTAACATTTTTAAATTGTGTGTGTGTGCATGTGTGTATTGAGGGTGCATACATGGTACACACGTGGAAGTCAGGAGATAGTCTGGGAGTCTACTATTTCCCTCCATATCTACATGAGTTCTGGGATCAAACTCAGGCCCTCAGGCTTGTAGAGGCAGCGGCGAGGACCGTTGTTCACTGAGCCACTTCCCTGGCTCTCCTGTTTCCCTAACTGTGCAGGGTTTACGCCCTGTTAGTGTTTGCTCATCCACACCATCCAGGGTTTAGCGCTGTGCATTACAGCTCAGCCTTCTCACTTGCTAAGGACTCCTCTGCTGTCCAGACCCTGCAGGGACCTAAAGTAACCAAGTGAGGTCATTCCCTCCTCCACCACTGGGCCTCCTTTTATTAAGGCACAGTTGAACAAGTTGTTTCTTTCTTCTGTTTCCTCAATTAAGTACAGGAAAAAGAAAGTTTTTTTTTTTTTTTATTTTTATCATTACTTATTCCTTCTCTAGTACTTTTGCTTTTGTAGATCTGTTTCTGATCTGCATCATTTTCCTTCGCTATGAAGATTTTTCTTTTTCTTTTCCTGATCTATTCTTTTTTTTTTTAAGACAGGGTCTCACTCTGTAGCCCTGGGTGGCCTAGAACTCACTATATATACCAGCATGGACTTCAAAATGATGGAGTTCTGCTCATTTCTGCCTCCTAAATGTTGGGATTGAAGACGTGAGCCACCACACTCAGCCTCTATAAAGTTTTTAAAGTGGTTTACTGACAACAGATGACTAATTTTAGATTATCCAAGGAAGTATTTCTCTTTCGCAGTTGAAGAGCGATTTTTCAGAGCTCAGACAGCAAGGCTCTGTTTTGTTCCCCTATTTTTCCTCAACACATTGTGGTTTTCGCTGGCTCCCTGCCTGCCTGCGGGGCGTCCGAGGAGCTGGAAGAGAGAGCCTTCTTGCTCCTGCGGGAGGGAACAGAGTGAAAGCTCAGAGGTGGAAACACGAACGGAAGAGAATGACTTTACCAGCGTCTTCTTAGTAGACAGGATACCTCAAGATAACATTTCTGAATTTTAGGATATTATCCAACTGAAACCTTTTAAACCAGAAACACTAACAGAAAAAAGTTTAAATCAAACTACACCATGATACCCAAGAACCATGGGACAGCTGTGAATGGTGCAATATATGTATGTATGCGTGTATTATGTATGTATGTATGTGTACATATATACACATGCATATGTATGCATGTGTACATACATACACATGCATACGTATGTATGCATGTGTGTGTATGTATGCACACATGCACATATATGTTCCATATGTACAAACCTATGTGTGTACATATGTATGTGCGTACATATACATGCATGTTGTTTGGGTCCAGGCTTCACCCCAGAATCTGGACACCTCTATATCCAAGGAGTCTGAAGTGTTTGGTGGAAAGTTCCATTCCAAGTCCCCTCCCCCTGAGAGTTGCCTCAGTCCAGACTCCACCTCTGAGAAAGCCTGCCAAATGGTGACCCCTCCCCAGAGAGGGTCAAGAACACTCCCACAGGTTATTTAAACTGCCCCCCAGAGAATGAAACACGTGGTCTTTCTGGTCTTCCTTTCCCCTCTCCATGGATTTCCTGGTCATCCTACCTGTCTCCATCCCTGGGGGGCCTGGAAGGACAACTAGGAGCACTGGCATCCATTAAACCTGGGCTTTTTCTAATTCAGTTTGTTTTGGTCTGATTTGGATTATTGTGACGAAGGAGAGGTTTGTTGGGCTGTAAAAGCTTCTCACATGCATGTGAGTATGTGTGTATGTATGTATGTATGTATGTATGTATGTATGTATGCATAATGGGAAGAAGAGAGTTCCCTCCTGGCTTATTTCAGAAATATTTTTCCTTTGTTTCTATAATTTGAAAATAGCCACTTGGGAGGCAGAGGCAGGAGGATCTATGTGAGTTTGAGGCCAGTCTGGTCTACAGAGCAAGTTCCAGGACAACCAGGGCTGTTACACAGAGAAACTCCATTTCAACAAACAAACAAACAAACAAACAAACAAGAAAAGCACGCATCGATGTGGCCTATTTTGCTTTATTGCTAGCACCCATTTTTCTTGTTCATTGGTGTTTATCCTGCGTGGTGTCTGCTGCGCTTGTTACGTATGTATGTATGTGACAATAATGTGAGGGAAGTTATCAGTCATTAACTCTCCTGCCGTATGTCTTCTGTTCCTTCTTCTGCTTGCTCCGTGATTTATTCTTTCCTGTCTTCAGGCTGTTAAACTTTACACGTTTTAGGGTGGAATTGTGGCTTCTAAGCTTCCCATCTGCTGTATTCCAAGCGGGGAATCCTCTTCAGCCTTGCTTTATTGGTTTTAAATAACAAGAGTATGCCATAGACTGAACCTCTTCCTCCCTAGACCCCTCGTGGCTAGTTCTCTTGTTCTCAGTCACTGTGACGTCACTGTGAAAGAATGCACCCCAGGGTCAGGGGCAACTACCTGGTGGACAGAGCCCAAAAGGGAAATGGAGGCTGGAGAGATGGGTCTGTAGCTGAGAGTACTGGCTGCTTATCCACAAGTCCCAGGTTTAACTCCCAGCCCTGCATGATGTCCTCCAGCCATTTGTAACTCTAGTCCCAGGGGTCCCATGCCCTCTTTTAGCCTCCATGACATCAGGAACACATGTGACTCAAGACAACATCTGGAAAGTTCAAAATCTTTATGTCATCCTTTCATTTATTCAGGAAGACTCCCCTTTACAGTAATACTGACAGTCGTCTGGGGCTGGGGATGCTGCAGCAGTGGAAGGCATGCGGAACCTATGTTAGCACCTAGAGTTTGATCCCTGGCAACACACACACACACACACACACACACACACACACACACACTCTCTCTCTCTCTCTCTCTCACACACACACACAGCCATTACTATGTGCATGTGGAGCATATGCTAGCACCTGGGGTTTTACACACACACACTCACTTACTCACACACACACACACACACTCACTCACACACATACACACACATTCACATACACAGCCATTACTATGTGCATGTGGAACATTGCTAGCACCTGGGGTTTGATCCTTGGATGTGCACACACACACACACACACACACACACACACACTACCCACACTACCATAACTTCTGCCAGGTGCAGTTGCATGTGCCTTTAATCCTAACGTTTGGGGAGATACAGACAGGAGGATCAGAAGTTCAAAGTCATTTCTTGTTACATGGTGAGTTCAGGACCAACCTGGGCTACATGAAATACTGTCTCAAAAAACAAAAACAAACAACAAAAACAACCCCCAAATCCAACTATTCCTTCTGGAGAACATATAATATTGCAGATGTTGTTTTAAACTTGAGTCCAGTATAAAAACTAATTTACTCTCAACAAGGCTGTGCTATTACTGTTGAAGAGACGTGCCAGGCCAATGAGACTACACCACCATTCACAGGGTCGCCAGTGTGCTTGCCAGATGGAACAGTCTTATCATGGGGAGTCCTTGACTCCTCAGGGTTATTTAATCGGCACTTTGAAATGCTGCTTTCTCAGCCCTCCCAGCATCTCACATCTCAGCACAGAGCATAAACTAAGAATTCCTCCTTTATCTCTTGGAGGGTCAGGGAACTGAATGGGGATGGGGTGAGTGGGGGTACGGGTGGGGATACAGGTGGGAGTGGGGTCACAGTTTGCCTGCCAAGGCACCATTCACATCCAGGTCCTCATCTTCAAATTTCCCATAGATATACTTTCTCACAAGGCAGTCTTCCCTAGATACATCCTGGGGGGGAATGGGGAGAGCCCCTTGTGGAAGGCGATAGCTACTTGTCTACCTCTGACATGGGAAACATACAGTAATGCTTTCCTATAAAGGCATTCAGGGAAATCCTATTAGTTTGGCCGGTTCATCAAACGATTCTTTCCCACCATTGACTCCTACCTCAAACAAAACAGGCAGACAGCATTCCCTCCGACAGACAGCATTCCCTCCCATGGGTCCTGAATGATTAGATGTGGAGCTGTACCCAAAGCCACACATCCATCTGCATAATGAGGTAATGACCTTGGTGCCCTCCCAAGGATGCCACCTATCTAAAATTCCTCTCAGGGCGGCAGAGGGGTAAGCAGGGGAGTCTGATAAACTTTAAGAACCAACCCTCAAGGTTCTATTGGAAGTCAAACCTCTGCTCCCAGATGTGAGGCACAGGAGGAATTGTGGGGAAGGGACTCGAGAGGGGCATGAAGTCATGGCAGTTTAGAGTCCTCGCTGGTTCTCTGACACCCTTCAAAACCCTTTTATTACAGTTATGATGTTCTAACAGCTAGGCTGTTTTGCCATCATTTTAAACTCTGGCTCAACTAACTGAATCACTAAACACTCTAGACAGAGGCACGGCATCTGAAGGGAAGGCTGGGAGTGCTGGAGCTGTGTCTGACCTGCCACACCATAGTGGTGTGGGAGGTCCTTCTGTCTATGTGTTGCTTTTATTGGTTAATGAATAAAGAACTGCTTTGAGCCTATGGCAGGGGAAGAACAGAACTAGGTGGGGAAAACTAAACTGAATGCTGGGAGAAAGGAGGCAGAGTCAGAGAGAAGCCATGTAGCCCTGCCAGAGACAGACACTGAAACTTTAGCTGGTAAGCCACAGCCACGTGCTAATATATAGAATAGAAATGGGTTAAATTAATAATTAATAGAAATGGGCTAAATTAATATAAGAGTTAGCCAATAAGAAGCTAGAGCTAATGGGCTAAGCAGTGATTTAATTAATACAGTTTCTGTGTGATTACTTTGGGGCTAAGTGGCTGGGAACCAACAAGCAGCCCCCCTCACAACACCATAGCAATGGTGATTTCTGCTTCATGCCTGTCCCCCAGGCCAGTGGGAGGAAAGAGTAACAAGTAAGCTTATTGAGTGGTACAGACCGTGGGAAACAAAGCCACTTGATGTCCTCTTGGTCTAGCCAAATGAAGATGCAGTGGGGTGCGAGAGCATTGCTTGGAGATCGTAGAAGGTTACGGAGCTAGCGGCACCCTCAGCTTCTTGACAAACAGCAACCTTTGATAGATGTCTACCAGTGTGAAGGAGGTCTGAATGTGCCAGAGTACAGGTGGGGTTTCTCTGAGTGAACCTCCCCCTGCTCTGGCACCATTCAGACAGCCATACTCTTGAATCGGGAATGTCTGGGTGGGTGCACCATGCCATTTCTCCTGGCTGTTGCTGTAGAATCTCAGAGGCACTTCCCTTAGAACACCGATAGCTGGAAAACCCCATAGCACAGCCCTGGAGGAGGCAGTCACATTCTGGTCTGTACCCTGTCTGTGCACCAAGGTCCCTGTCACATATACCACACTGGAGTCCACCAAGCTGCTACACTCTCCTCTTACAGGGACAAGGCTGCTGCAAAAATGGCGATTTCCCCACTGGTGATTTGGGACTGGTACCTCCGTTGGTAGAAGGGTCCTTTCTATGCTTCATGACCTTTCTTCTCTGCCATGGTGATGCTGAAGGGGATGATGGAGAATGCAACATCCTGCTTAGAAAGACTTTGTCAACAGAGGAGACAGCCTGGTGCAAAATAGGCTGAGTCCAGAGAGCAAGCTTGGTTTTTCCGAGAAGTTACAAATACAGTTCTAAGGCTCCCTCAACCTGCCCTCGTCCTGCCCAGGTTTTCCCTTGGCACGGTGTGCTAACTCCCTAGGATTGAAAATGAAAGGCTAGGGTTACTATGGTCCTGTCAACCAGCCCTGCGAACTTTGGGGGATACTCCTGGCACTTCTGCTTGTTCATCTGTAAAAGCAGGCTTGACACTATGGGTTGTTGAGAGGGCTGTAACCTCATCAGAGAAAAGTGTCTCTTGTCCTGTAATGTGGTGTCACTGTTATTGAATGAGGAACACAGACAACCATTAATAGAGAAAGCATGGCAGGCAATGGTGGTGCACACTCTGAATCCCAGCACTTTGGAGGTAGAGGTAGGTGATCTCTGTGAGTTTGAGGCCAGCCTGATCTACAGAGCTAGTTTCAGGACATCCAGGGCTGTTACAGAGAAACCCTGTCTTAAAAAGCCAAAGACGAGAGAGAGAGAGAGAGAGAGAGAGAGAGAGAGAGAGAGAGAGAGAGAGAGAGAGAGAGAGAGAGAGAGAGAGAGAGATGCCTGACTGGTTTTTCTTAGTGTTTATTTCTGGTCCATGGCTGATGTGCAGAGCAACTCTAAAAGCAACTCTCAGATGACGCACACCCTTTGATGGGTCTTATCTCCAGATGAGTAGGCTCATTCCTGCCTCCAAAGAAAAGGGAGGAGAAAAAGGCCAATTTTATCTGTGGCATTGCATACCTTCCAGAACTCCATAGCCACACTTGGAATGAATGCTGGAGGAACTGTAGGCAGAGAACCTGACAGGCTGGGGCTGCCGGGATGTTAAAATAAAATAATAGAAACTGAAGACAATTCAGCTGGTAGTTTCTACTGGGAATTTTGATCCAAGTAGAATTCTTTCCAGAGCAAATGAGAGCTGGGAGAGCCAGCAGCTATAACAGCATGGTTCGTGTTACTGAAGGGCAGCCGCTGGAAGGCAGAAAGGAAATAAACAATTGGAAAGGGTAGACAAAAGGGAGACACAGACCTGGGCAGAGAGTCTCCTCCTAGGCACATTTTGGAAATGATTGTGGAGTTTTCCGAAACCTATCACATCTGAACCAGCAAAGAGGCTCCCCAATTCCAAAGCAGTGCTCAAGCAGGGGCCTGGAAGATCTGAAGCCCCATCAGAAGAGCTGGGCATGACCCACCTTGACCCTGTTCTGTTCTGTTTTAGGGCAGCAGGTCCCCAGGGACACAGCTTTGGGTCCCATCTGAAGGAACCTGTGTGCTGATTGAATGTCACAAGTTGTTTTGGAGACAGTTCAGTTGGTAGGGTGCTTGCTTGCCTAGAATGCAGGGAGCCCTGGCTTCAATACCTAGCATTGCACAAATCAGGCAGTGTTCATGCTTATAATCCCAACACCCAGCAGGTGAGTCAGGAAAATCAGGAGTTCAAGGTCATCCTCAGGTATGTATTGAGTTTGAGGGCAGTCTGGGATACAAGAGACCCTACCAAAAATAAAGTATATGAATAATGAAAAAATATAATGAAAAATGTATATAAATGAGATAATGAAAGGAGTATATAAACAAAAAATTAAAATGATGAATAACACTTAAGAAACATAGATTACCTACTGTCTGTACCTATAGACGACACGTGTTAAAAGTTTGGTGTGATTTCTTTAGGATTTAGAAAAAAGCTAGAGTGATATTGTCCCGGTTAGCTTCTGTCAATTTGAAACACACTGGAGTCATCTGAGAAGGAGCCTCAGCTGAGAAAGGCTCCCACCGGACTGGCCCGTAGGCAAGCCTGTGGCCATTTTCTTGAATAATGATTGATAAGGGTGGCACAATCCCACAATGGGGTGATGACATCCCTGGGCCAGGAGCCCCGAGTTGTATAAGAAAGCAGGCTGAGCAAGCTATGAAGAGCAAGCCTACCCGGTAAGATGCACTTCTGCATGGCCTCTGCTTCAGTTCCTTCTTCCAAGGTCCTGCAGGGACTTCCTGGGATGATGGGCTGTGATGTGGAAGCGGTGGTGAGATAATCCCCTTCCTCCCCAGGTTGCTTTATCACAGCAGCAGAAACCTAACTAGGATGGATATAACTGGAAAACTGTATGTGGTTGTAACTAGGTCATTCTTCATATTATTTCATATTCATTCTATATAGCAGCATTTTGAAGAGAGGACTGATTCCCTATATATTACATCAAATAGACTTATTATTGGTGACTTATTCTTTTACATGAAGACATTTTGGATATTTTATTCTTTACTAATATAAATAATACCCCAATGAATGTTTCTTAAGTAACTTACTGGACTGTAACTCACGTATTATAAAAGTCACTTGTTTAAAGTGTATAGTGTAGGGCTGGGGACAGTTCAGGTGGTAAAGCGCCAGCTCTGCAAGCACAAAGACCCGAGTTTGATCCCTAGAATGCTTGTAGAAAAGCTGGTGGTAGCAGCATGTGTGTAATCTGGGAATGAAGAGAGGCTGTCCCTGGAGCTCATTCACCCGGCTGCCTAGATGGCTGGGCAAGTGAGAGACCCTGTCTCAAAGCAAGTAAAGGGCTCCTGGGGAGTGGCGTCTCAGTTTGTGTGAGTATATACACACCCCTTACAAGTGCGTGTGCCCCAACACACACGTGTACAGGGGCTAAAGCTTTCAGCATAGCCATAGTTGGACAACAATCAGCACTATGTAGCAGACATTTTTGGACACCAGCTCCCAAATCATGACACGGAGACTGATTATTAATTATGAAAGCGTGGCCTTAGCTTAGGCTTGTTTCTAACTAGCTGTTATAACTGAAATTAACCTATTCCTATTGATCTACATGCTGTCACATGGCTTGTAGCTGCATCTCCTCCTGCAGGTTCTGCTCCTTCTGTGTTTGGCTGGTGACTCCCCTTTTCTTCTCTAGAGCTCTCTCTGGCCGGAAGTCTCACCTACACCTCCTGCTTAGATGTTGGCCATTTAGCTTTTTATTACCAATCACAGAGGCATACCTTTGCACAGTGTAATTAAGTACCTCAAAACACACTGGTTAGTTCTATAATATTTTTATTACCTAGCAAAGGAATCATCTCTAGATTCCTCGCAACACATATACAAGATAAATGTAAGGTAAATGGTCGTCAAGCTGTATCGTTTAGGGAATAATGACAAAGAAAAAGCATGTACACGTTCACTACAGATATCACACACACACACACACACACACACACACACATACACACACGAGGTTTTTTTTCCTATTCATAATTGACTGAATCCTCAGATGAGGAAAGTGTGACAATGGAGAGCCAATTAAACACAATTCCTTTTTATGGGTGGATAGTGTTTCACTGTGTATGGACCGTACCTATGATGGTGGTAGGAGGGGCCCCGACATGGAGATTTCAGACAGCCAGTAATTCAAGCCTCAAGAGCAAGGAGAACCGGCAGTGGCCTGCTGATTGACAACACGCATTCTGGATTCAAGCTGTCAGTGAAGCTGCAGCTGGAACCAAGCAAAACAATCCTAGCTAAACAAAAATGGACGGGAAAAGCCCCACAAGTAATGGGGGTGGGGAACAGGCTGCCACTCATAACGAAGATGTCTTAATAAAGATGCTGATTGGAGCCAGCTGTGACAGCTGGATGCTTTAGCGGAATGGCTTCTGGCAGAGAGCGCGGCAGTGGCTTTGGTGTGAAGGTGATCAGAGCAGCACCTTAGCAACCAGACCGGGATGGAAAGCGTGACAGCTGGGTACCACAGTGGCGAAAGCAGGAACTTCTGGCCGGCCCAGAATTCTTCCCCCTCCCTTCTATATTTGACAGTTCTTCCCTTATCCCCTGATTCGTCCCATTTTGCGTCTTATTGGCAAGCACACACATCCAGCCAATCAGATCCCAACTGGCTCTATGTAACCGACAGAGCGTGAAGACAGACTGGTAGGTTTTTTTGGAGGAGGAGGAGGAGGGGGACTTCCGATCCTGATTCCAGCTTCCAGACTTGCTGGAGGCTTTCAGTGGCCAAGTATCTGATCTCAGACAGGGAACTGGCTCAGGATCCCACTGTTCCAGCCTCTTTAATTGCGGGCTGCAGGCAGGGGGATTCATTTCTGCCTTACACTCCAAGACTTGACACTTGGTCTGCAGATGGGAATTGGTTTCTGCAGCTTGGAAAATGATGTGGGATTCCCCTCTGTATGCTGTGAATATCATTGGTTAATAAAAAAACTGCTTTGTACCTATAGCAGAGCTATAGGGGAACAGAGCTGGGTGGGAAAAACTGAACTGAATGCTGGGAGAAAGAAGGGCAGAATCAGAGAGAAGCCATGTAGTCCTGCCGGAGACAGACACCAGAACTTTAGCCGGTAAGCCACAGCCACGTGGCAATACACAGATTAATAGAAATGGGTTAAATTAAGATGTAAGAGTTAGACAATAAGAAGCTAAAGCTAATGAGCCAAGCAGTGATTTAATTAATACAGTTTCTGCGTGATTATTTCGGGACTGAGCAGCCATGAACAAACTAGCAGCCTCCTTAATACAGGAAAACAGCTGTCCATTGATCTCAGTCCCCAAAGCCCCTGTCTCCAATCACACACAGAGGACCTGCCGCTCCTGTTGCTAACATCAGTGAGCTGCTTCCTGAAGACAGACTCTGCAAGGAACTGCCCTCAGTTGGCGCCCTGAAGCCCTCCAAGAACTTTAGAGCTATAACACTTGCCAATAGTCTCTCAGCTAGCACCCCCAAATCTGCTCAGAGTATCCTGAGGTAACGCTGGTATCCTGCTGCCACCCAGGGTCTCAGAGTTCTGCTTTCCTGTTGGAGGCTTTGCTTTTCTATTTATATTGTTGCTCTCAGTGGCAAATGAAGTTCCCCTTGATTTCCCCTTACCATTTGCCTACTCCCTCCCTGGAAGGAGGGCAAGGCAAGAACCTGAGACAGAAAAATTGAGTGTCTCACCTTTCAAATCCACTGATTGTTTGGTAGACACTTTTGGGATTCTATAAATAATGCTGCTGGGAACAGTCACGTACAAGTTTTTGGTTTTTTTTTTTTTTTTTTTTTTTTTTTTTTGAGACAGGGTTTCTCTGTAGCTGTCCTAGAAGTAGCTCTTACAGACCAGGCTGGCCTCGAACTCACAGAGATCAAGTTTTTTAAGGGCATATTTTTTTCTCCCTCTCTCCCCCTTCTCCTTCTGCTTCTCCTTTTCATTCTTCTCCTTCTCCTTCTGCTTCTCCTTCTTCCCCTCCTCCTCCTTCTTCTTTTCTCCTCCCCCTCCTCCTCCTCCTCCTCCTCCTCCTTCTCTTCTTCTTCTTCTTCTTCTTCTTCTTCTTCTTCTTCTTCTTCTTCTTCTTCTTCTTCTTCTTCTTCTTCTTCTTCTTCCCTCCTTCTCTCCTTCTTCTTCTCATTCTCTTCCTCCTCCTCCTTCTTCTTTCCATAGTGTCTCTTCATTACCAATAGCGGAAATTACCTGGGGCTCAGGGGAAACACATTACGCTAGATGTTGCATCTGACAGGAATTTTTAATTTGGGGAGAGGACTGAGCTGCCGAGGGCAGCAATTCTGGGATGAGGATAAAAGGTGACTGTAGCAATGTCCTGGGAGACCTTCTACATCCTGCTTCCAGGCTCATAGAAGAGTCTAGTCCCTCACTGTGCCCAAAGGAACAAACTGGAAGTCACGGATTCTTAACTGCCCAAGCTAAGGGAGGCAAAGGTAGTCTTAGCAGAACCACGAGGAAACAAAGGTTTGAACCCCAGAAGCAAGCAGCCAAGAAACACATGTAGTTCTGGGATGACATAGGGAAGCTGGCTCTAGCAGTTCTCCATTGCTGGCTCCTTCAGTGACCCTGATGAGATCTCTTTCATAGGGAAAGCCCCCTCTCCAGCTTTGAGAACACCAGTTGTCCATTGCTCTCAATCTCAAAGGACCCTGCTTACCCTGGATGCAATCTCTAGTCCCGTTTACTCCTCCTTCATGGCATTTCCCAGTTCTAGGTAGGTCACTTTGAAGATGTCAGGTTCACAGTACTCTGTCGTGATGTAGACTCTATTGCCTGGCTCCATCTTCCCTGGATGGGGCACTATGGACACCTGCCCTGGCTCCTCCCTACTGATCTCTGCCAGCTCCACTGCAGGGATGCTACTGTGTGTCTGTCTGTTCCTCCCTCCCTCCCTCCCTCCCTCCCTCCCTCCCTCCCTCCCTCCCTCCCTCCCTCCCTCCCTCCTTTTTGTCTTTCCTTCCTTCCTGAACTCATTTATCCCAGGTTGACCTTGAACTTGCTATGTAATTGAGGAAAGCTTTGCATTTTGGTTTTTCCTGTCTCCATCTTCTGAGTCTTGGAATTACAGGCATGTACCATCATGCTTACCTTATATGTACTGTGGAAAAATCCAGGGCTTCATGAATGATAGTATAAGTACTTCACCACCATCTGATTTATATTCCTGGTCCCTTATTGTCTTGATAGATCTCCTTACCACACAAAAATTTAAAATTTTGATTAAGCTCAACTTATCTCATTCTTTTCTTTGATTGTGGGTGTTTCTGATATCATTTCTGAAAACTTAGTGCTTAGACCAAGGTTACCAAGTCTACACTGTTGAGATGGATCACCTTTGTTTATGTTGTGGAACACTGGTTTAATGATGCAAAGATGGGTTGTGTTCTTTTATGTTACATTTGTTGAGCTCTCTGAAGCTGAGATACTGTGTCTGTCTGAAACACCTGATGATCTGCACTGAATGGCCAATTGCGAGTCAGGAGACAGGATAGGCTGGACTGGCAGGTAGAGAGAATAAATAGGAGGAGAAATCTGAGAGGAGAGGAGAAAGAGCAAGAGAACCAGTCACCCAGCCCCTCAGTCGTCACCCAGCCCCCCAGTCACCCAGGCCCCCAGTCACCCAGCCCCCTAGTCACCCAGTCCCCCAGGCACTCAGTCCCCCAGCCCCCATCACCCAGCCCCCCAGTCATCACCCTGCCCCCCAGTCACCTAGCCCCCCAGTCACCCAGCCCCCCAGTCACCCAGCCTCCCAGTCACCCAGCCCCCCAGTCACCCAGCTGCACAGCCTGCCATGGAGGAAGAGTGAAAGCAAGATTATAGAAGTAAGAAAAGGAAAAGGGCCAGGAGCAAAAGGCAGATGGGATAATTTAAGTTAAGGAAAGCTGGCTAGAAGCAAGCCAAGCTAAGGCCAGGCAGTTATAAGAAAGAGTGACTCTGCACGTCTATTTACTTGAGAACTGGGTGGCAGGCCCCCAAGAGAATAAAGAGTAAAGACGCAATGCAACCTTTTCACATTCCATTGCGGGGCTAGAGTAATAGAAAACCCAACAATAGCACACCTCAACATCCATGTCTCGAGATCTCAGCATCCGTGTCCATGGAAACACATGTGACTCGTTCCTAGAAAAGAAGTGCCCACTGGAATACTCCGAACAGTTGGACATCTCTGGATACACACTATCAAATTTTTCTCCAAGGCAGGTGTGCCAATTTTCATGCCTCTTAGGAAGTATGGGAAACACACATTTTCATCGTACACTGAGAAGCTTGTATACAGTATGTGTTAATCTTGGTAGACTAGACAACATCCAGTCCTCCCTGTCCCTCCTCCCATGATGCCACGCACTCTTTTCTAGGGAACATTATTTCTAAGTATTACAATAATCAACAATGGGCAGTCATTTATTTATTTATCCATTTATTTATTTTCTAATATATTACGAGCAGAGTAATTTATTTATCTATCTATTTATTTATTATGTCATATATTATGAGCAGATTTTTTTTATGTTGCCCAAACTGAAGAAATGGAGTAAAAATTGAGATACTGCAGGCAGACAGATTTATTTCATCAGTGGAAACAACACCCCAGGTATGACCTTGGTGCACAGCGCTATAGAGGGCAGTGTGGAAAGGAGGAAAAAGGAAACACAACAGTGAATTGTACGGTGACACATGCTCAATGTTCATCCCCAATCCAGGAAAAACTAGCGCTTGTGAGGTCCATTCTCACAGTTCCTGGAAGTTCTAAACAACCTGATGGTAGATAAGATGCCATCCCTATAGCAACCGTGAAGACCAGCTTGGTGGTAAAAAGGACTGATGGGGTGTGCCAGCGACAGGCCAAATAAATGACCCCTTCTGAGTTTAACTCACCCAAACTGGTGAGTTTATCGAGGTGAATTACAGAAATGTAGGAAAAGGGCTCCAGCCGCATCACCGAAAGCCCACCCACCATGGATGACCCTTCGAGAAAGCATCATACCTGGCAGGAGAATTACCCAGAGCAGCACCTCGGGACTGAGCTCCAGAGACAACAGCACTGTACACAAGGACAAACCAGAGCCCCTGGCGATCCAGCAGATTTGTGGACTTGTCCCTCCACTTGTCTCAGTCTGCTCATCGGAAGCTTCTGTGCACTGGGCAGTTTGCCCAGGAGCTTGCTGGGTTGTGTTGGATGTCCACATGCCGCTGGGCTCAGGGATGACTCACGGCAGCACTTCCAAGATGGCAGGTAGGAACCTGAGTACAGCTTGTCACCCAGGCCTTTGAAGCTTTCGGGTGTTGGGTATTTTCTGCCATGCTTATAGCCTAGGGCATAGATGGGTGCTGGGATGGGTCCTCTGCTGAGAGGGGGGTGATAATGAGCAGCCAAAGGCTTCACCTCAGCTGCCCTTGTCCTAAGGAAGGAGGCATCAGTCAAGTGAAATCCCAGACCTCCCCAGCCTCATTTTACAGCAAAATAGCCTTTTACATTTCCTTTAATCACGCTTGAGTCCGTCTGCTTATTCCCCAGCAGTGTGGACAAACCCTTCTCCTCTTCCCTCAGCAGGCTCTGCACTCCACTCATCCGCACACTGACACAGGATTTCTTTTTGGAGGTAAAGTTCAATCCTGCTTTGTGGAATGAACTTCCCCTGATGTATCAAAGTTTGCTGCTCACAAGATGTCCATTGAAATAGAGACTCTAGCTCACCTGTCTGTCATAGGCCCAGGATTTCCCACTTTTAACCAGCTTCCAGGTGATGCCAATGCTGCTGATCCCCAGGTCACACTTGGAGGTGCACAAGCGTCAGGTGCCTATGCAACACAGCCAATTAATTAATCTGCAGCCTGAAAACACAGAGCGGTTCCGGGCTGCATGTGTGCTCTGAGCATGCCAGGTAGCCCTGAAAGGAGCCTTCAGCAGCCATAGCTGGTTTCTCATTCTTGGGGGCCTACCCCCAGTCCCAGTGCACCCCAAGCTACAACTCTCCTCCCATGTCTGCTCAAGTGCATCTTGCCCTGAATCCCTGAGCCATGTCTGCTGGGAAGTCTGGGCAGGTTGAAGAAGCCTCCTCCTCTTTCTGATACATGACAGCCTAGTCCCTCCCTCACCACACCTGCCATCATCTGTGTTTGGGGTACCCCAGTATGTGCTGCCATTCAGACACACACACCCCATTGAGGGGTTGTCCCCTCTGATGTCACATGGTTAAGTCTTTCCCAGGTGGCTCCCTGTTTGGGCCTGAGGGCTGAGTTTGACCTCCAAGAGAGGATGTGAACTTCAGAGAAAGGAATGTGCATTAGGAAGCAGTCCTGCTTAGGGAGAACTAAGGCTGTTTATGAACCTATCACAGTGACTCTGATTCCCTTATCAGTCATATAAAAAGTATCCCTTTTGGATGCTAAACCCACTGATGTTATCATAAGGTTTGACCTAACATTGCAGTCCACACAGAGGCCAACATCAGTGTACTCACGGGCATCTCCAGGTGTGTGGTGGTGTGAATGGGAATGGCTCCCATGGGCTCAGGTATTTGAACACTTGGTCACAAGGGCCTGGAGATTAAGATGTATCCCTCAGTTATTACTCCAGAACTTTGAGAGATGCCATGCTTTCTGACATGATGATAAGGAACTGAAATTCTAAAACTGTAAGCAAGCCCCAGATTACCAGGAGTGGGACCTTGCCCTGAGGTCAACACTCCCTTTATTCCATTTAGCATCAGGTTTTTCTTTAAACTTTTATCTCCTTGAGCACCAGGCTTAGCTCCATTACAATTCCTAGTGCTCCTTTTCTCCACAAACTGTGTGTTTTGTATTTCTCTTTATCCAGTGTGCTCCTTTTTCTTATAGATCTGTGTATGGTTGATTACTAAAAACCTTACTTATAACCACACAGCACAGTAGATACTAGGCTCTCTTGAAATCTCCTTTGCTAACACCAGTAATTCAAAACTCTTCCTTTTAGCCTCAGGCAGAGTTTTAGGACAAGGGCATCACATTCTTTGCCAAAATATCACAAGAATGGTCTCTAGGCTACTTATAATTAAAGTTCTTCCCCTCTGAAACATATTGTGAGCCAAGCCATCATAATTTATACTGCTCTCAGCACCGCTGTCTTAAGCTCTATTTAAAGCATTCAATTGATTTCCTAATCCAAAGTCCCAAAGTCTACATTCCACTAACAAACAGCATGGTCAGACCAGTCACAGCAATACCCAGCTCCCTGGTACCAACTCTGCAGCAAAGGAAAACTACTGAGACCAGGAAAATATCAGGGGTATCCATGCATGGAGAGCCAGAGAGGCCATTGCCTGAAGTTGTGAAGGTAAAACCTGGATTTTACCTCAAGACGTTGGAGGTGCAGAGACATGGGATACCTGCCAAGAAGAGCTGCTAACAAGGTCTGGGACCAGCCTAAGAAAGAGAAGTGTGTTATAGTCAACAAAGCAAAAAGGTGTTGGAGATCTGAAGGGTGCTTTGACATTAGATGCAGAATTTGGGATTTGCCCAGCTGTTTTTCAGATGTGCTTTGGTCCAGTATTTCCTTGCTATGTTCCCTTTCCTCCCCTTTGGGATGGTAACATATATTCTGTGCCTTTGTGTTTTGGAAGCATGTGGTGTGCTTTTTAATTTTGATTTTGCAGGCATTACAGTTAAGAAATTGCATGAATCTCACAAGAGACTTTGAACTTGGAACTTTTAAACAGTGTTGAGACTGTGATAGACTATGGGGACTTTTGGAGTTGGACTGAATGCATTTAGCGTTATAATATGGTTGTAAGCCCAAGAAGTCAGGTGTGGTGGTTTGAAGAATGGTCTCCATAGGCTCATATATTTGAATCCTTGGTCTGGTAGTTTGAAAGGAAATGGCCCCCGAAGGGAGTGGCACTATTAGGAGGTGTGGCTTGTGGGAGGAAGTTTGTCACTATGGAGGTGGTCTTTGATGTCTCATATGTGATCAAGCCATGCCCACTGAGACAGACCACTTCCTGTTGCTTGCAAGTAAAGATATGGAACACTCAGCTGCTTCTCTAGTACCATGCCCCCCGCCTGCCACCATGTCACACTATGATGATAATGGACTAATCATCTGGAAATGTGAGCCACTCCAGTGAAATGTCTTCCTTTATAAGAGTTGCCATGGTCATGGTGTCTCTTCACAGAAATAGAAACCCTAACCGAGACACTTGGTCACCAGAGAGTGGCATTATTTGAAAGAATTAGGAGGCATGGCCTTGTTGGAAGAAGTATGTCAGTGGGTGGGCTTTGAAGTTTTAAAAAGCTTTTTCCACCCCTCGAGTCTCACTCTTCCTGCTGCCTGTTGATCTAGATGTAGAACTCTCAGCTCCTTCTCCAGGACCACGTCTGCCTGTGTGGTGCCATGTTTCCCGCCATGATAATAGTGAACTAAGCTTCTGAAACTGTAAGCCAGCCCCAGTTAAATGCTTTCCTTTACAAGAGTTGCCATGGCCATGGTGGTTCTTCACAGCAATAGAACACTGACTAAGACACTAGGTTTTGTGAGCCTCCCTTTCCCTCACAGGAGGAACTACTTCAAGTTAGACAATGTAGCTACATAACATCAATAGATAGAGAAATATTTCATATTGTAAGTGGAGGAATACAGTATTACCTAGGGTTTCTAGGAGGAGGGGGGACAGGGAAAGGGAGGGAGGAGGGGGAAGATGGAGAAAGAGAGCAAGAGTGAGCGAGTAAGTGAGTGAGTAAGAGAGAGAAAGAGAATCAAAGAGAGAGAGAGAGAGAGAGTCTTATAAAATAATGGAGGTTGGGAAATTCCACAGAGCCAGGGGACTGGAGACTAGTGGTGTAATTCCATTTTCGAATCTGAAGCCTGAGCACTGGGAGAACTGCAGCTGAGATCCACGTCCAGAGTGGGCAGACTGGAGACCTCCAAAACTCCCAGTGCTGCAGATGAAGATGGATGGCCCAGCTCGAGGGAGTCAGGCAGGAGAAACTCTCTTTTTTCAGGGATAGTTAGTCTCTTTGCTCTGTATAGACCTTCGACTGGTGCATAAAACTTCCTCTCTTCTCTCCCATCCTGCTGAGCCTGAGCCCAGGTCCTTGCTTGTGCTAACCATGGCCTACCACTGAATGACGCTCCCAGCCTAAGCCACATCAGGGAAGGCAATTTGGTTCAGTCTAGTAACTCATATCCTAATTTCCCACAACACATACCCTTTCAGACATATCCAGAACATGGTTTCACCAAATATCAGGGCATCTTGAAGCCTAGCAAAGTGGACAAAAAGTTGGCCATCACAGGTAGGCTTGGCAGAGGCCTCCCTAAGGTAGTAGTATTGGAACTGAGAGACAGAGCATTAAGGGAAGAGCCTTCTATGGAAGGGGAAATAGAACGTTCTGAAGTGAGAGCCAACCTGAGGATTTTAGGATTGAAAAGACTTATATGTTTGGAAGGAGGCAGGCAAGGGGAAGATGTGTGGGTAGGAAGGTGACAAGCCCATGTTGTATGGGGCTGTAAGTCATGAATAGAAGTTGGATCTCAAGGATTTCATTCTAAGTTGCACGGACAGGTGTTAGAATGACATCAGAAAGACTGTGGTGAGGAACAAGCAGGATGTCCATTTGTGTTTGCTGGAGAAGGGGCCAAGTGTAAGGTCAAGATATGGGACTGTAAAGCTAATGACCGTGGGTTGGATGCTTCTCACAGAAAAGCTTATAGAACCTGCTAGTAGACTGGCTGTAACATACATGACTAAAAGATGAATTCAATATTATTCCTGGATTCTGCTCTGTGAAGACAGATGTGCTATTTATCAAGATGGGAAATGTTTGTTGACACAAGGAATAAAAGTTTAGAAATGATCAGATTCTTCTTTGGACCTCATTAAACATCAGTGTGTTCTCTCTAAGCAGAAGCCAGGCTTAGTTCTTTTAGACTTCTGTAACAAAACAGCAGGCTGGCGACTTAAAAACAACAGAATTTTCTCACCATTCTGGAAGCAGGGAATCCACAGAAGGCAGCTATAGAGCCAGTGTTTGGTGAGATTCACTTCCTTGAAGATAGGCTTCTGGCTCCAGCTTCAAGTGGCAGAGGACTGAGGAAACTTTCTTTAGCATCCTATGATGTGGCGCCAGTTCCATTCCTGGGAGCTCAACCATCACAGCTATTTCCCCAAAGCCCTGTATCCTAATGTCATCACTTTGGGGATTAATGTGTTCACCGGGATTCTCTAGAGGAACAGAATTTATAAAATCAGTCTATCTATCTATCTATCTATCTATCTATCTATCTATCTATCTATCTATCTATCTATCTATCTATCTATCTATCATCTATCTATCTATCTATCATCTATCTATCTATCATCTATCTATCTATCCATCCATCCATCCATCCATCTATCATCTATCTATCTATCTATCTATCATCTATCTATCTATCTATCTATCTATCTATCTATCTATCTATCTATCATCTATCTATCATCATCATCATCATTATCTATCTATCTATCTATCCATCTATCTATCTATCTATCTATCTATCTATCTATCTATCTATCTATCTATCTATCTAGGGTTTTATTAGCATGTCTTACATGCTGTGGTCCAGCTAGTCCAAGAATAGATGTCTACCAATGGAAGGTCCAAGAATCTAGTAGTTGTTTAGTCCACGAGACTGGATTCTCAGCTGGTCTCCAGGATCTGTGTCTGATTTGTTCTGAACTGCTTGTACAAAGCAGAATTGCCATATATGACAGAATCCCAAAGAGCTAGGCTCTAAATGCCAGTGGAGGAATGGACTTGCCAGCAAGCATGAGAGCAAACAGGCAAGGAGAGAGCAAACGTCCTTCTTCCATGCCCTTTATATAGGCTTCCAGCAGAAGGTGTGGCCCATGTTAAAGGTGGATCTTCCCATCTCAAAGATCCAGATTAGAAGTGGGTCTTCCCACTTCAAATAATTTAATTAATAAAAAAATCCCTCACAGGTGTGCCTAACCCTTTGGTTTTAGTTAATTCTAGATGTTGTCAAGTTGACACCCAAGAAGAGCCATCACAGATAATATTGTAACATTTGGATCAGGAAGGGTCATGAGCACTCAATGCATTGGATGTCCTGGCCAGCACTGGGTTTCCCTGACTTTCTGTACTACTTAGCCATTCAAAATCTATTTACCGAGAACCTGCTAGACACAGCATTCTGGAAGAGCAGCAAGGACAAACCAGACACAAACACAACCCTGACTCCAGCAATGTCCCAAATCAGAACCAGAAACTCTCCTGAGGTCCTTCTATGTGTTGGACACATGCACAAGATGCCCAGGCACATCCCCAGTACTGCAGAGTTTTCAGCCTAATTGGAGAGTGTAGGCAGAGAAACTGAGAGTCATAAATATATTCAAGATGCCTTTGGCAGGCGCCTACATATTCCAGGCACCGTGCTAAACATGTGCCGCGTGCTGTGTGAACAGAGATGAAATGCAGTTCTGTCTCTCCCCACCCCCACCAACAACTCCCCTTCACATGGAGAAAGGGGGGCAAGCAAATGCTTCTGTCCCAGCATGGTGGAGGAGGGACTCTACTGAAACAGACATGCACGCTTAGCAGGGACTATTCTCCCCACCTGGGGAGGTCACTTAGAAGAGCACCTGTGTCCGTTGTGTCTTGAAGAATGACTCTCCCCCCCTCCAAAAGGAAAACATTCCTGCTGAAGGGGAACAGGCAGAATGGGTATTGGGAGAGAACAGAGCCGAGGGGCTTGCAGAGGAGGGAGCCCCTTGGAGTGTTCAGTGAGGGGTCAGTGGCCGGCCTTAAACTTCATAGCTCCACATGTGTAGCTTTAGCTGGTGGTTGGCATGGATGTGTACATGGTGTGTGGAGGGACTGACAAGGGAGAGAGAAGAAACGGGAACCTGAAAGGAAAGACAAGGGGCTTGGGCGAGGCTGGGACTCTGCCACCCTGCAGACCTGTGCAAACCCCGGGGAGAGGGGAGAGAAGAGTGGAAAGGAAAACTCGGACCTAAAGCTGTGGGCTCTAGGGCTGTGTATGGTCCGTGGCCATGACCATTAGAGGCAGAGAGGCCCTTCTGTGGAGTCTTTTATCCTCCCAGCGACACTGAGTTAGGCACACATCTGTCTTTGTTTTATTTAGTGTTTATGTGTGCGTATGTGTGTGACATGTGTTTGTGTGTGTATGCGGTGCATGTGTATGAGAGTGGGGGTGCACATACCTGTACACACACATGTGGAGACTATAGCAGGGTGTCGGATGTCTTTCTCTATCGTCCTCTGCCTTCTTGCCTCGAGACATGGTCTCTCACTGAATGGCAAGCTCAACTTGTTGGCTAGGCTGGCTGGCCTAGAAAGCAAGAAACCTGGAAACCCGTCCCATGCTAGGGTTATAGATGTGTGTAGCCATGCTTGGTTTTTTTATTCAGTGTTGGGGATTTGAACTCTGTTCTTCATTCTTGCAGAAGAAGCACTCATACCCATTGAATCATCTTCCTAGCTCCTACCTACCCCATTGTAAGGCAGGAAAACAAAGGGCCAGAGCGGTTGGTTGAGGTGGCTGGCTATGCTAGGTGAGCTTTCCATACTTTATCGTTGACTTACTGCCTTTGATCTCATATCTCTCCTTCTGTTCCGGGTTAGAACTCAGACAACACCCTCTGCCCCAAAGAGGAACCTACTTGGGAATTATACTGAAACCCACAAGGAACAAGAATGGATGTCAGGCTAGACCAGAGCTGGTGGCAGGACAGGTCCCTTGCCCAGCCTAGCAGCCCCTCCCTGAGCAATATGAGCCTTCCTCCCCTGAGACTCAAGGACTCATCACCCCTCCTTCCCTGCTCCCCAGCACATCTGACAGCCGACAAGCTCATCACCTCTGAGATCAGAAGGGCTGGCAAGTAGACACTAGTGGTCTGGAGCTGGGGAAAACACGCAGAAGAGCAATTAAAGCCGCACGTGGTTGTGAGCCCGCCTCTAATGGTTTGCAGCTGCAGAAAGCACTGGTTCCCCAAGCTCAGCACTCGCTGGGGCTGCCTGTCTGTACTTCCCATCCCGACCAATTAGATCCCCATGTGTGCTGCAGGCGTGAAAAAAATAGAAAGTGAGTAATCCTTCATTCGCCTCTGCGTGGCACGCAGCTTTGATCCTCCTGGTGCGGTGGCCCCGTTCCATCAGAAAGTGCGTCTGCCTCGGGTTCTTTTCTTCCTTTTCTTTCTTTCTTGTTAACCCAGTTTCTTTTTCTCAGAATGACATGAACCTCCACCCAGAGACCTGTGAAATGACCACCATCCATCTTCAGACCCTTCTGATCAAAGCTGGGGTGGGTTTTTTTTCCTTTGTCGCTCTTTTAGATTTTTCGCTACATTCAGTTCCTCCTAAGACTGGTTGGCCGCCAGTGTTTCCAGACTGAAATCAAAAGGAATTGTCTATTAATATCAGCTTTGGGCAACAAGGCCACCATTGTTTTTTTTTTTTTTTTTCATTTCAGGGTATCTACAGTCTCAGGTGGGAGTGGGAGCGTGTGTGCAGACAGATTAGATAAGCCGTTTCAAAAAGAAGCAGGGATAAGGGCGTTAGCAACTCTGGTATCTTTCGAAGATGTGATCAGTCTCTATCGGTATCTATAGATTCAAATATTGGGGAGCTGTTTGACTGAAAATGCTACCCCCAGTCCTGGAGGTAGGTCTGTTTGCGAGGAAGGACCTGTTGGAAGCTTACAGATAAGGAGGTGTGTCATTTCTGCTGTTGAGACATATGGAGCTACAGGAGGCGGCAGGGATCTGGGGTGTTGCTGGAAGTGGTTGTAGAGGAGGAAGAGGAGTTGAGGGTGGTGGGGATGGTCTTGGTGGGTGTGGAAAAGATGCAGGTGGAGTAAGTGCTGGGGAGGGGTATTGATGCAGGAGTGGGAGCCAGTTATGTGGCGGTGGTGAGACGAGGAAGGACCGAAGGGTGTTGGTGACCTGGGAGGTCCAGAAGTGGTGAAGGTGGTGGTGTGAAGGGGACAGGACCCTGCTTGGGGACATGTAGAGAGCAATGGAAAACGAGGGGGAGCCAAGGGATGAGTTTTGAGCAGAGCAGAAGGGTACATTCGTTACTTTTTGTTGGTGTAAAAACATTGACTGAAACTAGCTTGGGGAAGAAAGGATCTACGTGGCTTATACTTCCACATCACAGTCTGTCATAGAAAGATCGGTGGGCAGGGACTCAAGCAGGAACCTGGAGGCAGGAACGGAAGCAGGGGCTGTGCAGGAATGTTGCTTAGTGGCTTGTTCGGCTTACTTTCTTATACAACAAAGGACCATGTACCCCTCCCCCCCCCCCCAGATCCACTCATATCAATGATCAATCAAGGAAATGCCCACAGACCAGTCTGGTGGAGGCATGTATTAGGTACATTTGCTGGCTGATAAAACACCACGGCTTACAAAAGAAAGCATTTAATTGGCTTACAGTTCCAGAGATTAGAATCCATGATGACAGAGTAAAGGCGTGGTAAGAGAAACAGGTGAGAGCTAGCATCTCAGACTGTAAGCAGGAGTCAGAAAGCACACTGGGAATAGCGGGAGTCCTTGGAGACCTCAAAGCCCACCCCCAGAGACAAGCCTTCTCCGAGGCCACACCTTGTTAAGCAAATGATCAAAATAAGCTCCCACAGGGGCCATTCTCATTCAAACCACCACAAGGCAATTCTTCCATTGAGATTTTCTCTTTCCAGGTGACTCTAGATTGTGCCAAGTTGACAAGAACCAGGACAAAGGGGAAATGGAGCACCAAAAGAGAAGAACCAGGACAAGTTGCTGTCCCAGCAGGCTGTACAGTGCAGAAGAATCCAAAGCTGAGAGCCCCATTTTCATGTAGGGACAAACACATCTCTTTTCCGGGACTACTGGGGCTGTCTGTTGCCACTCCCATCTGAAGCTGATTTGGATAGCGTTTGCTGGTGACAGCCGCCTATAGGCACAAGTTCCGATCCTGCCAGCTGTTTACTCCTCCTGGCGTATCTCCCCGAGAGGGTGAATAGGAATCATGAGAGTCACCGAGCCCATCTGCACTGAGTGTGCTTGGGGTTCCTGAGTAGCCTGTCTGATCCAGGAAGAAATCCCTGGGGATCTTGACCCTGCCTCTGCTAAGCTGAATGACTTTGACTGGACCACTTTTCCTCTCAAGCCCCTAGTCTCCATTGTGCAAAGTGAGGTCATTAAATCTGAAAGCCTTTATGAGTTCTGACACCCTGCTTTTTTTTTTTTTTTTTTTTTTTTTTTTTTTTTTTTTTTTTTTGGAGAATTTAGTGACATCATTAAAGCTCTGCTTAAGGTCACCCCTTTAACTGTGGAGTTCTAGTTTCCGTCGCTTCTGGCCATCCTTTTCTGAAGGTCTCTATTTGCTCTTTGGCAGTATTAGAAAACGGGGGGGGGGGGTTAGACCACATGTGCCCACTACTCTCAAGTGACAACAAAATCAGAAGCAAATAAATTCTTCCTTTAGCAACTAATAGAAACAGAGGCAGAGACCTGCAACGATACACTGGCCCGAGCTCCCAAAGTCCAGTTGAAGAGTGGGAGGAGTGAGAATATGAGCAAAGAGGTCAAGACCATGATGGGTACACTCATTGAAACAGTCTAGCTGAGCTAAAAGGAGCTCACCAACTGTAGCCAGACAGGGAAGGAACAAGCATAGGACCAAACTAGTCACTCTGAATGTGGTTGACAGTTGCTTGGCTGGGGCAGACTGAGGGGCCACTAGCAGTGGCACCGAGATTTATTCCTACTGTTTGTACTGGCTTTGGGGGAACCTATTCTCTTTGGATGGCTACCTTGCTCAGCTTAAATAAAGTAGGTAGGGCCTTGGACCGACCCCAAAGCAATGTGCCTTACCCTCTCTGTGGAGTGGATGGGGGAGCGTAAGTGGAGGGGATGGGAGGAGAGGAGGGAGTGGGAACTTGGATTGGTATGTATAATGAAAAAAGATAGTTTGTTTTCTTTTTAAAAAAATAAAATAAAAGTTCTTGCTTTAGGCGCTAAAGTTTAGAGGGAAGGTTTCCAGTTTTGAGTAAGGGCTCCTAAGTGGACTGTTATCCCCATGAACACAACGGTGAAGGCGAAGGATGCTGGTGAGAGCCACAGCATAAATTCGGGGGTTCCATCAGAGAAGGTTAATGAGCAGCTTGCATTAGAATAAAAAGGCTGAGATAACAGAGACTGGAGATCCTGCAGCAGCGAACTGACTCCTGGCATCCAGCAGTGAGCCAGTCACAGTGTCTCTGGCATCTGGTGCTCTGTGCCCTGAAGACTTTAAAGGAGCAGAAAGATTTTCATTCCTTTGGACCATAATTGGTTCCAAGAAGTTAAAAGGAGAGTTGCTGGTCATAAAGGCTTCCGAGATAAATTTGCTTTTGTCAGGCTGCAGCGATGTGCTTTTGATTAGGGGTTGGGGCTGGGGTATGACTTCATGCTATAGAGTGTGCCTAGGTTACTGCCATACACCCTGCATGTGCCTCATCTTATCTGATCTTGGAAGCCAAGCAGGGTCAGTCTTGGTGAATACTTTGATAGGAGAGTGTACCTAGCATGTGCCAAGCCCCGGATTCTACTATACCCAGCAAGGTGAAGAAGGGAAAAAGAAGGTGTGAAGGGTGATTGATTGATTCTGAAATGTATTTCTGAGACTCTTGGTATATTGCTCTCTTGATCTCAGTCTTCCCATCTCCATTGTCATGAGAAGAGTAACGGATACTCTTGGGTTAGCCTGAGGTAAGATCGATATCCATGGTAAAGGAAGTGATGGCTCCAACTCTCCTGCAGTCTGACTAGTACGATGGGACAGGTAGAAGGAACGGTGAGCACCAGGAATGGGGTATCCTTCTGCCATTCCTGAGCAGTCCCTATCCACACCAACTCCAACGTTTCCAACAGGAAGAGCATCATTAATGGCCCAGAGCTGAAGTCTGATTTGACATCCACTGGCCATAAGTCATCTGAATGCTTCTAAAGATGTAATTACCCCCTGGAAAAGCCAAGCCTTGAGAAGAAAAAAGCTGACATGGTGGACCCCAGGGCAGCGTGGCCACACATGGGACCCAGGCCGCACAGCTGCCATAGCAGGCAGCATTGGGTTTCAGGAAAAGCTGAAAGTTGGCACCACCCAGGAACAGACCATCCAACGAAAATTCCTAACATTCTAACCATTGTAGATAGGATCACCTGCCAGCACACACCCATTGCTTTTCACCAGGACACCCCTAGAAAAATGTCAGCCAGTCAGGGATCCTGAACCTTACAAATTCTCATCCTACCTTTGCTACTATAAAAACCCAGCTCCAACTGAGCTCAGGCTCTCCAATAACTCCAATATACTGGACACAAAGAGAGTCTGAATTTGCAAACTTGGGTAAGAATAAAGGCTCTTTGCTTTTACATGCATGACTCAGTCTCCTAGTTGGTTTTGGGGGGACTCCGTGATCTGGGCATAACAACATTTTCTAGTATTGACTATTCAGCAGGGTGGGGCTGTTCATGATGGATGGTGATTAATTTTTCCATATCTATATTATTATCTCTGACAGGTAAGAAAATTGAGAAAGACTGAGTAGCCCAAAGTCATAGAATTGGTTGGTAGAAGAATCAGGGTTCAAATCCAGATTTTTTTTGTCTGTCCAACTGTGTACAATTTCACCATGGCAGATTGACATCTGTGATAGTTTGAATGGGAAATACCTCATATTCTTGAGCCTCTGACTTCCTGGTCCCAGTTTGTGATACTGTTTGGGTAGTCTTAGGAAGTGTCTTAGTTAGAGTTTTTAATTGCTGTGAAGAGACACCATGACCATGGCAACTTTTATAAAGGAGGGCATTTAATTGGTACTGGCTTATAGTTTCAGAGGTTTAGTCCATTATTGTCATGGCAGAAAACATGGCAGTGCAGGCAGACATAGTGCTGGAGAAGGAAATGAGAGTTCTACATCTTGGTCCACAGGCAACAGGAAGTGAACTGAATCCCACACTGATTGCAGCTTGAGCATATAAGACCTCAAAACCTGACCCCACAATGACACACTTCCTCCAAAACATCCACACCTACTCCAACAAGGCCACACCTTCTACAGGCCAAGCATTCAAACATGATTCTATGGTAGTCATTCCTCTTTAAACTACCAAAGAAGGTGTGGCCTTGCTGGAGGAAGTATGTCACTGGGGGTGGCTTTGATGTTTCAAAAGTCATGTGCTATTCCTAGTGTCCTCTTTTTGCTTCTGCTGTGGTTCAAGCTGTGAGATTTCAGTTGCTGCTCCAAATACCTGATGGCTACTGTTTACTCCCCCCACTCTTCCATTGTCTGATCTCCAGAACTACAATAAATGCTAATCTATTAGTTACTTTGGTTATGGTTTCATATCACAGCAATAGAAAAGTAATTAACATAGAAGTTGGTACCAGGGAGTGCATTTTTTTTCTATAATAGACCTGACCATGTAGTTTTTTGGAGGGATTCGGAAGGCTCTGGAACTTTGAACTAGAAAAGAAGTTGATCGCTGTAAGCCCGTGATTCTCAACCTTCCTAATGCTGTGACATCTTAATACAGTTCCTCATGTTGTAGTGACCACCAACCATAAAATTGTCTTCATTACTATTTCATAACTGCAATTTTGCTACTGTTATAAGCTGTAATGTAAATATCTGTGTTTTTCAATGGTCTTAGGTGACCCCTATAAAAGGGTCATTTAACCCCCAATGGTTGAGACAGGCTGAGAACCTCTGCTGTAAGGTGAGCTTAATGGAGTCGTTCTAGTAAGAAGATAGTGGTGCTGAGAGCTATGTGGACTGGAGGCTCAGCTCAAGAGGTTTTAGAATGGAACAATATTCTTGTGATTCTTTGATATTTTGGCCAAGAATGGGCTGATTTTTACCCTCATCCTAAAAATTTATCTGAGGATAAATAATGGACTAATTTCTCTGATGGAGGAGATTTCACAAGAGCCTAATACCAACTCTGTCATATGGTTATTATTAATTACTCTTATGATGGTCTACAATGACAAAGGACAAGGGGGCAGAAATATACACTTGCAGTCGGAAGAGGAGAAGGGCATGTGGAAGCTTAATGCTACAGCCAAGACTTTGCTAGAAGAGAGGCTGGAGTTGTTAATGAAGTTGGTACCACTGAGGGACTAGATCTGCTTCGGAATAAAGGGAAGGATGCCCTCAGGACAGGATCCCACCCTGTTAAGCTTCCAATTTTCTGTTCCTGGAAAGGAGAAACAAATCAAAATACAGCAAATATGCCTCAAGACCACCCAAGTTGGGGGTCGAGCTTAGCAGTGTCATCCACACAGTGCTATCTTTAGATCCATGAAGGACACAAGAGTAAAGGGGTCATGGGACCATCCTCCTTGGTTTAAGAGCACTTCTGATGCCAAGCATGTGACAGGGAAGTACTGTCACGGAGACCCTAAGAGCTACCTCATGAGGCTATGGAAGTGAAGCTGGTGTTGCATTGGAGACCCCAAGATATTAGAAGTACCAGAACTGTGGGGTATCTGCCAAAGAGAGCTGTATCCAAGGAGTGAAATCAAGTCAAGAGAGCTCAGAAGTGTGTTGTAAGCACCAAAGTTGGAAGGGCGAGCCTTCTGAGCCCTTTGACATAAGAAAAAGAGCTCTAGGGTTTAGAGTTTGCCCTGCTAGGCTATAGTCTTGTTCTGGTCCAGTATTTCCTCTCTATGCTCCCTCCCCTAGGTTTTGTAATGGTAACACATACTTGTGCCATTATATGTTGGTTTGGAAGTGTGTGATCTATTTTTTGATTTTGATTATTTATGAAATGTTTTTGTATATGGGTCTTTTGTCTACATATATCTGCAAACCAGAAGAGAGCGTTGGATCTCATAAGACTACATTATAGACAGTTGTGAGCTGCCATGTGGGTGCTGGGAACTGAACCTAGGATCTCTGGAAGAGTAGCCAGTACTCTTATCCACTGAGCCAACACTCCAATCCATTTGATTTTGATTTTGTAGGAGATTACAGTTAGGAGATTTCATGAATCTCAGAAAAGACTTTGAACTTTGGACTTTCAAACATTATTGAGACTGTGATTTAGACTATGGGGACTTTTGAAGTTGGACTAAATGCATTTTGTATTATGATATTGTTACAAGCTTATGGGGGCCAGGGAATAAAATATGGTAGTTTGAACGTAACTGGACTCCATTAGCTTGTAGGGAGGGACACTATTGGGAAGTATGGCCTTGTTAAAATAGGTGTGACCTTATTGAAGGAAGTGTGTCACTGTGGGGATGGGCTTTGAGATGTCTTTTGCTTAAGCTTTTCTCAGGGTCACAGACCACTTTCTGTTGCCTACAAGATGTAGAACTCTCAGTTCCTACTTCAGTGCCATGTCTGCCTGCCTGCCGCCATGTTCTCTGTTATAATGATAATGGACTAAACTCCTGAACAGTAAGCCACCACTCCAATTAAATGTTTCCTTTGCAAGAGTTGCTGTGATTATGGAGTCTCTCCACAGCATTAGGAACCCTAAGACAATTAGACAAAGAAATTGTGATCTGCTCCTGGAGTTGACACTCCTTTCGTCAAATCCATTTCTCTATCTTCCAGGTCAGCCAAGGAGGGCAGAGGATAACTGTGAGGGAAACCTTGAACTCGGTTTCCCCGAGTTCATTCTCATCCCCTCCTATGTGAGGGTGGGGGACATTTCTAAAGAGTTTCAGAGGGAAGGGACTTCTTCTCAGTAGGGTTTGCCTGAAGTCAGGGACTGGATAGTGCCTGGATAGTGCTCATAAAGACACCCAGAAGAAGCAGTCTTGGGGTGCTTAGTGAAGAGGCAGCGCTCTGTGGTCCTTAGGGTCTGTGGTGATCATACCCTGCTATGGGGGAGGAGACGTGTGATGCTCCAGAGCTTCTCCTTGGCCAGGGCGTGGAAGTCAACATCGGTTTTGTTTTCTCTCTGGTTGGAACTTGCCCTTTCCTTTCTGGATCCTTCTCATGTCTCAGGTCATAGTTTATTTACAACCCAGTGCCTCTTGGCACAGTAGGTAACTCTTATTTATCTCAGTCCTTGGGTCTTATTTAAATGCCCTATGTCTAGATGAGATGACCAACTCTGTAGGCTGTCCTTTTGTCCTTCACAGCACATTCAGCATTCTTTCCCTTTATGGACACGCCGATCATGAGTTATAATATTTCTTGATTTCCCTGTATGTCATTTGTCTCCATAGGCAATCATTGGACGCGTGAGCATTCTCATCACCAAGGTGTACTCTTCCCATGCTTCTAGACATTAGCTTGCTCTGCTTCACTTTAATCATAGCAGTTGCCATTGTCTGAGGCGATCTTCTTTACCGTCAGGACCTTATTTGGTCTTCTACAGCAGAATCTGTTCCCCTCGTGTGAGCATTTTGCTGTTCCTGCTGTACTTTGCACTAGAGCCAGGTCCATATTGCTTGGAAACCAGTTACCAAGAATGAATCTCAAAGCCTTTAAATGAAAAGCCTTCCTATTACAGTGCATGCTGTTTGAAAGAAAAGAAAGGCAGTCACCTCTTGGACCTTGGAAGGACTGAGAAATGGTGGAGCCCAAGAAGTCCTACAAATAAGGGTCGAAGACTGTTGTGAAGTAATCTCTTTGTACACTGTGAAGATGTGTTACTCTCACTGGCTTACTAAAGAGCTGAATGGCCAACAGTGGGCATGAAGAGTTTAGGCGGGGCTTGTGGACAGGGAGGGAGTTCTGGGATGAAGGAGGGCAGAGGAATCAAGAGCTGTGGGGAGAAGCAAGGTGAACATGCTGCATTAAAGAAAGTCATAGAGCCACATGATAGACTGTAGATAAGAAATATGGGTTAACTTAAGTTGTAACAGATAATTAATAGCAAGCCTAAGCTAATGGTCGACCATTTATAATTAATAATAAGTCTTGTAGTTATTTGGGAGCTGGCTGATGGGTCAGAAAATCATGCCTCCAGAAGACACTTAAGACAATACTGCACCAAGCAAGGCAGGTCAATGGTAGCTATATAGGCAGGTAGCCTAGATTTGGTCTTGACTTATCACTGAAATATTTGAAAACTGAGATGTTAAGAGGACTAAAGATGTGAAGGAGAAGAAAGTTGTTCAAGCAACATTTCTGCTACTCTGAGAGAATACCGTGACAAAAAGCAATGTCAGGAAGAGAAAGTTTGTTTTGGTTTATAGTTCCAGAGAGAACACAGTTCATGATGGCAGGGAGCGCCTGGCGACAGGAGCAGGAAGCTGGCTGATCACGTTTTCATCCTCACATCGTAAGGGGAGAGAGAGGGGGGGAAAGAGAGGGAGAGAGGGAGAGAGAGAGAGAGAGAAAGAGAGAGAGAGAGAGAGAGAGAGAGAGAGAGAGAGAGAGAGAGAGAGAGAATGAGAACCAGAAGTAGTGTGAGAAGAAAAGATCTCAAAGCCTGATCCAGTGATGTACTTCCTCCAGCAAGGTTCCACCTCCTAAAGGCTCATAGCTTCCCCCAAACAGCGCCTCTAATTGAGAACCAAGTGTTTAAATACTTCAGCCTATGGGGGAGCATTTTTCATTCAAATCACAACAAAAGTCCCTGCAGGACACAGAATCTCTCCCAGGCTAGAAAATTTCTTATCATGCTTCCTCCCTGGGTGACTTCAAAAGCTCCCTCCAAGACATCTGGCCTCCTCCTTGCCTTTGGCTTCAAAACCGCATAAGGCTTGATTTACAGGCAGTGCTTTACTTAAGGCCCTATAGAAACTCCTGAGACGGGACCATCTATCTACCTGTTTGGGCAGTTTTGCAAACTCTGGAAGAAGCACGCAATCAATACTTTAAGAAAGTGATTGTAGCCGGGCGGTGGTGGCGCACGCCTTTAATCCCAGCACTCGGGAGGCAGAGGCAGGCGGATCTCTGTGAGTTCGAGACCAGCCTGGTCTACAAGAGCTAGTTCCAGGACAGGCTCCAAAGCCGCAGAGAAACCCTGTCTCGAAAAACCAAAAAAAAAAAAAAAAAAAAAAAAAACCAAAGAAAGTGATTGTGCCACAGGAGTGCTTAAGCCAAAAACTGCACTCATCAGGCTCCAGCTTTGCCAGGACAAATCATTTAAGACTTCTAAGTTCTTTCCCTCGCGTCCAAGTCGGGGACTCTCACAGTAAACTCCTCCACGGAATTACTATGAGAATGGAGTACATATTGCATGTAAAGTACTTAGCTGATTCCTACACGCCAAGAACACAATAAACAATGAGTTGTGGTTTTACTGACACTTGGTTGTGTATATGTATGGGAGAGTTTGTGTACCTGTGCCTGACGAGGGCCAGCGACAAATGTCAGGAGTCCTCCTCTATTGCCCTGCACTGAGTTTTCTGAATCAGGGTCTCTCACCGAATCTGTCACTCACTGAGTTGGCTGAGATGGGTACCACATTCCAGGGATTCGCCTGTCTTTATGTATACCCAGAGGTTTATGTGGGCTCTGTGGAACTGGGCTCAGGTCCTCACAGTCACCCACAGGCTCTTTACTCCCAGAACTACTAAAACATGGTTTTAACTAAGGCTAAAAGTTTAGCGGTAAGACTGGTGATTTCACTCAGCGGGACTGCATCCATGCTAAAATTATCAATTATTTTCACCTAGCTCAGAAATGCTACAAAGGTTTAGCAGCAGCATCTGCAATGCTGCCGAGCCTTGCCTTTCTTTTGTCTTACCTGGCAAGGCTGATGGTGAGTCCCAGGCTCCTTAAGAAGCAGGTGGTGCAAGTCTCGTCACGATGTCTCTCCATCAGCCTTCTAGAATAACCCATAAAAAGTGATCGCTTCCTCCGAGGCGCCAGCTACCAGAGTCAGCTTCTGAATGGATCTGCTCCTGTCAGGACAGATTCCCTCTCCTTCTGCTCGCCCACACCCAGGCTTCCTTTCCAAAACGTTACAAGTGAATATCGTTTATATCGATTTTTAAAAAAAACTTTCCCTCTGGGGAACCTACTGCCACCCCCTGAAAGTCTGGGAGGCCTGCCTGTGATTATATTTTTCCTAAGCCCAAGTCCAATTTTTGTTTGTTATGGAAACACTTAATCTTTTTAAGCCTCCTCAAGTCTTGGAGACAGACACTAATGTGGGCCATGTATGTACACCAAGAACAGGAGAATCGGAGTAGAGCGGAGGACAGCGGGGCTTCTGGGGAGAATAATCGTGGTGGGTGGGAGTGGCCAATAAAGGGGGAAGGAAGGGAAGGAGGGAGGGAGGGAGGGAGGGAGGGAGGAAGAGAGGGAGGGAAAGAAAGAGGGAGGAAGAAAGAAAGCGAGGAAAGAAAGAAGGGAGTCAGGGAGGGAGGGAAGGGAAGGGAAGAAAGGATGAGGAAGAAAAGGAAGGAAGGAGACACATCTCTGAGCCTGGGAAGATGGAAACATGGGATGGGGTCTGGGAAAGAATCGTTTCTAAGGGAAAGACAACAGTCTCTGCCTCCTGAGTGCTGGGATTAAAGGCGTGCACCACCACCGCCAGGTGAGTTGTTATTTTTACACATTCATTTATTTTGTGTGTTGGCATACATGCTTTACATTTTAAACATATAGTTGACAGCTTAGGTTAAAACCTAGTCAGGCTCAGTGGCGCATCATTCCTGCAGCCCCCCAGCCCCACCCCAGGAAGCTGATACAAGAAAATTGCTTTATTCGAGGAGTTCAAGCCCAGTCTGGGACAGATAGAAAAATCCCTGCCTTTAGAGACATATTATTCTCCAATATGCTTCCTTCATCATTTCTTTTTGACACTGAGTCATTCTGTAGATTCAAATGGATCATCTCTGCGTGTTTCTTCTACACTTTGAAGAAGCAAGAAAAGCCATGGACCCTAAGGGCTCTGCAGGTGTAATTGAGGAGTGGCTTTTCCTTAATGACTGCCAAAGGATTCGTAGGAGTAGCTTTACAGAGGTGCTTCAGTCAGCCCTAACAATCGCCTAGATGGTGACATTGTTTTCTTTCTGGTAGACCAGGAGAGCGAGGCTCTGAAGGTTAAGGACACTGTCTAGAGCAATGTGAGCTATAAGGACGGAAGCTGTGGTTCCAACTGGGTCTGGCCCAGATGAACTTCTCATCCAGGCTTCCTCAGCAGGGAAAGACTCAGCCGGCATCTCTCCCTACTCCCCTAGCTCTTCCTACTTCCATGTCATCAGGGCCCATGGAACTAATTGCCTCTGGCTCCCTTGCTTTCCCAACTGTGTGCACTCATAACTTCAGTCCTCTCCTTGACCTTTTCACGACTAGGCTCCACAGTGGCTGCTGAAGGGCCAGCGAGACTTCAAACACTTCCAATGGACAACTTCCCGAAACCCTCTGAAAACAGCCTCAAGGAGGCTTTTTTTTTTTTTTAAGAGTCAGCCAGTCAGTGATGTCTTGATTTTAGTTCTTATAACTATCAAAGTTACACCTACACACAGCTTGGGGAGCTGCAGAGGTCCACAACATTCTGCTGCTTCAAGAATTAATTCTTATCCGGGCGGTGGTGGTGCACACGCCTTTAATCCCAGCACTCGGGAGGCAGAGGCAGGTGGATCTCTGTGAGGTCGAAGCCAACCTGGTCTACAGAGTGAGTTCCAGGACAAGCACCAAAGCTACACAGAGAAACCCTGTCTCGAAAAACAAAACAACAAAAAGGGTTAATTCTTAAATGTCCACCATGATAGACATGTTTAGCTTTCATCCTGGGCCTTGGTTTCACCTTCCATAACCAAGCCTTTCCACTCTGCGTTCTCCCAATCATGCTATGTGCTGTAGCAAGCTGCAAGCTCTCCAAACTTTGCGTAGATGTAACTTTGATAGTTATAAGAACTAAATAATGTAATTTACCCAGCATTCCCTGTTTACATTATGAAAATATAAATTATGTTTATAATGGATCCTTGCCGCAAAACCGTGATTACTTTTTCTTTCCTGGAAGGTAGTGACTGATTTTTCTGTCCCATTTGTCTCATTTCATTCTCATTAAGCAATAATTAAAAGTTCAAACTCTGCCAGTTCTAAATTCCTTCCGTGGTGGTTTAGAGGATCAACTCTTTTATGAACTTCACCTCCTGGCAGAAGCCTGTGCTGGTTCCCTCCCAGGTTCCTTCTGAGCTCATTGTGAAGCTGCACTCGGGGCCCTCCAGGACCCGTGACGCATCTGGGGCTCGATCTGTCTGCTCTGTTCTCCAGCTGGGGTTCTCTTCAACTTGCTTTCTTTTCTCAGTGGCAAGAAGCTCACTCCCAGCAACTTCAGAATAGAGGAAGTGGGAAGGGGTCTTTAGAATCTCACCCCTCCCAGCCCTTGGTGTCTCAGGTATTCCGAAAGTGCCCGCTTCGTGATAAATAAGCCAAATGGGGAGGCAGGAAAACATCGCACAAATAACCTTGCAAGAAACCTAACAAGCAAAAGAGAGATTATTTGCACAAAACGTAGTGGAAGTTGGAGAGAACACCAGGGCAGACAGAGCGCAGGAGCAAATAGAGACCCTGAGTGACCACACATTCCCCTCTGGGACTTGGCTTGCAGAAATGGTAACACCTACTTAGGAAAAACCATTGCACTGAATGGCAATGCAGTCAGTCGCGCTGAGCACCCTCCAATGTCGTCCTTTAAAAATGGCATTTAAGTTAAATCTTGTATGCAAAATCCCCAGCACGACGTCTTCGGTAGTACTTGCTAGTGGGAAGGACTTCATTCTTGTTGTAGGATGGCCAGCCGCTCTACATCGCCAAATGCAGCAACGTGAGTCATGTTCGAAACAAGTACAGAAAATCGGCATTGGAGGTTTGGGGTGTGGCTCAGTGGTGGAGCTCCTGACTAACATGCAAAGGCCCTGTGTTCAATTTCCAGTACTCAGGGAAAAGAAGTTTAGCTTTGGATTCAAGGCATTAGTGTCAAGGTCACCAGAAGTCTTATGGCGACCGTGCTGTGTATTCTCAGTCAAGTTTCTTCTCCGTTCTTAGCCTGAGTTGTTTCTTCCTTGTGACGTCTCTGGCCTCTTCCCCTTCCACCCTTTTTAGTTAGCACAATCTTATCCTATGACCTGCCCTTCCAGAACAGCTCCTCCCTGCCTGCTGCTGTGAGCCAGCCTGTGCTAGCTTGCTCCTGGCACCAGCTTCGGTGGGGTCTGGGGTTCAGGCTGCTGTCCTCTGAGGCCGAATGGGAAGACCAGTTCACATACAGTCTTCTGCAGTGTAATGCAAAGCAGATCCGGCCTCGGTTCCAGCCAGCACCAGGGAAATGGACGTCGTTGTAACAAGCCACCTTGTCAGCGTCAGGCCTGGGTGATTAATGACTCTTTAATCCCACAGCCCAATACCTGACAAAATATGCTTGGGTCAAAGAGGCAGAACAAACCTAATTAGCCTGGTCGACCCACTCCCAAGGTGTGGGTTGCTAAGGATCCCCAGGGCTTGGAGAGCAAGCCTCTCCCTCCCTGTCCCTTTCAGGTTCCTGAAAGAATCAAGTGGCCACAATGGGAAAGGGACTCCATTAAAAGGCAGGGGCTGGCCAATGAATAAACATGCAGGTTACCGTGTTGATATTGCGCTGAATGCAGTTCTGAAGTGGGGTGCTCCGGGGCCTCGGAGGCCGGCGCCCTGGGTATTGTGCTGGGGGAGGGACTGGCCATTTGAAGTCAAGGTGAGAACATACTGGGGGCAGATGGAACCTGCTTTGTTTGTGAAAGAGTTTTTCTGCTATTTATGCTAATGAGTGGGAAATACTTCTCAAGCATTTCAGATGGTTTTGTAATGAGGCCCGGCAGAATGTGCCAACATTGTTGGCCCGAGACAATCTCAAACTCCCACTCGGCACATTAGCAACCCCTTTCTTTACAGGAAGGCCCTCGGAGGGTGAAGGAGGACAATGGAGGAAGAGTGAAAACATCACAAAGAGGGGCTTTTGTTTCCCGCTCCTTTGAACCCTCTCAAAGGCCCGGTTTCAAGGGGTATGTTGGGCCTGCCTTTCAGCAGCGCTGAACCCGGAATCCCCTGTTGTTTAGCAACATAGAAAGCTGACCTTAATTGACTCCACTTCTGAGCAGCCTTTGTAAATCACTCTGCCCAGACTAGAATTTCCTGATGGTGTCTGTGGGTGAGAGAGACCGTCTGTACCGGGGACACCGATGTGATCGTGTGTGCATTGCACAGCAGCTTACAGCTGACCGCTCTGATAGACCGTTTTCACTTTTATTCTCAAGAGGACCTCCCTTCTCAATGATGAATCACAATGCCCATTTCATAGGTCAGCAAAACGAGGCTCCCAGAGGCTAGCAGACCTGTTGAGAGGCCTATATCAAGAAGGAGGATGACCTGGGACTTGTCCCTTCCCACAGCATCACCGATGGTCTGGGCTCTAGAGCGTGTGCCTGTGCCAAAAGAGATCCCTTCAGCGGTAAATTTCATTAACAGATTGTTTTGCAGAGTGCAGAGAACACCACGAAGCTATGGTTGCACTCTGGATTTCCCCTTCCACTTCTGTTCATGTTAGCATTTCCTTGATAAGACTTGCCTTCCTCTGTGCTCCGGCTGTGCACTGCTGATTTCCATCCATCCTTCCCCATCCCACCCAGTGTCACTCAGTTACTAGGTCCCGGTAAAGAAGAGGTCTGGAGGCTCCATCTTCTGTGTGCGGATGATGCTTCCTTGAGCCTTGTGGGAGTCAGGCTATGGTAAGGAAGGGATCCACCCTGGAGCTTACCTGAGATAATATGTCTACATCCTTAAAGCCTCTAGACCTGGAAGAGTCAAAACTAACGGACGGGGGGCTGGAGAGATGGCTTAGAGGTTAAGAGCATTGCCTGCTCTCCCAAAGGTCCTGAGTTCAATTCCCAGCAACCACATGGTGGCTCACAACCATCTGTAATGGGGTATGGTGCCTTCTTCTGGCCTGCAGGCATACACACATATATAGAATATTGTATACCTAATAAATAAATAAATATTAAAAAAAACTAACGGACGCGTGACCATGAGGCCCTCCTGATGGGCCCCCGTTTATATCAGTGCTCCGATAGCACAGTCTTGATATTCTGATAAATCTCTGTTGTGGGAATGAAGTCTAATAAGACAAGGGAGCAGGAGAGATTGGTACAGCTGCTGTTGCTTGCTACTTCATGCTTGGAGAGCATCCTTTATGACCCAGGAGGACAGGATAGGGGCCTGAGATACACAAGAGTGTTTTATGGTCTCATCTGTGTAAATGGGGCACTGATGGTCTCAAGAGGCCATGCTTTCCAGTCAAATGAGACTGAAGAAAATTCCAGAAAGATGACAGTAGTGCTCTAAGAAAGACCGATAACTGAAGGACCCCATGATATCCTTTCTTGTTAACAGCCCAACTGTTTGCGTCAAGAATCCCACAGAGGAGGAAGTTGCCTGGGTGAGGCTAGCTGCTGTCTGGTGAGTCTCATTCTTTTCTTATTTTTATTTTATTTTTCTATTTTTTTCGAGACAGGGCTTCTCTGTGTAACAGCCCTAGCTGTCCTGGAACTCCCGTTGTAGATAAGGCTGGCCTCGAACTCACAGAAATCCGCCTGCCTCTGCCTCCCAAGTGCTGCCCAGCAAGCTTCATTCTCAAAAGGCTGGAGCATGTGAATGTTTCCAAGAAACTACCAGGTCAACGCAGCACTCCCGTTGTAGAGAGAGCAAATGAAAGATAGGCATGAAGGGGCTGTGGAAAGATACTTCTACTTGGGCGGTCAATGCTCTTCTGTTTGCATCAAAACTGGTACCAACATTTTTAAAGATAAATAGTGAAATCCGTAAGAACATGGCACACTGAGAGAGACCATAGCCAAAATAGGAGAAGCCATTTAATGACGTACTCTCTGTCTTGGTTTCTTTTCTGTTGCAATAAAATTCCATGACCAAAGCAACTTAAGGGAGAAAGATCTTGTTTTTGGCCCACAATGCAGGTTACAGCTCATTAGGGCAGGGAGTCATGGTCAGGAGCTTGAAGCTGCGGTCCATGGTGACTACAGCCAGAAGAAATGAGCCACGTGTCAGAAGAGAGCTATGCATGTCAGCCCATGTCACCCACTCGGCTCCAGGCCCCAAGACCAGAGGATGGTGGCATTATAACTGTGTGGGTGCTTACATAATCAGTTAACATGATTAAGATAATGCCTCTCACACTTATTTCTCGTTGTTGCTGTTGGAGACAGGGTTTCTCTGTTAACAGCCATAGCTGTCCTAGAACTTGCCAGAACTCACAGAAATCTGCCGGCCTCTGACTCCAGAGTGCTAGGATTAAAGGTGTGTGCCACCACCAACCGGTCCCTCTCACATATTCTTAGAGGCTGTTGTCTCGGGAGATTCTGGATTGTGTCAAGTTGACACTTAGAACTAGCCATCAGCCCCTGTGTTGGTTTTTCCCCACACCCCTGACCCGTGTTTTTAAAACGTGCCTGACTTTTTATCTTACAATGGTCTTACATACTAAATAGTCTGGCAGAAGACCTATCAAAATAAATATGGCATGGTTTTAAAATCTCCTATAATCACAGATATCAGGGCTGGAGAAATGGCTCAGTGGTTAAGAATGTTTAATGCATAACCATGAAAACCTAAGTGCAGGCTTTACACACACACACACACACACACACACACACTCATCTTACAATTAACGCAAAAATAAGTGTGTTATTTAGGCTATGCCATTGCTTCTATTCTGTAGGGTCTGTACAAGGCATTACATGCCCCTGGATTGCTATGTGGGCCAATGGTAATATGGGGGAGGTCAGAATAGACTTGGCGGCATGGCCATGGGCAAGTCACTGACTCACAGGCCTGTATTTTCAATGGACACATGATTCAATCAGTGTTCCAGTCCCTTAAAAGAATGGACATAAGGGTATTTTGAAAAATTAAACACTTACGTGTATTTAAAGTACCGTGTAATTTTTAAATCACCACTGGAATACTACAGAGCAGGAGCGTGCACATTCACTGTCGCTGCTGTCGAGAGCACGCCGGCCAGATGTGCGTACACTGAATTCATCATTTCTTTCTTTATTATTAATGTTTGGGAGATAGGACCGAAGTCCAAGGCCTTCACAACCCTCTTCCCCTGCTGTAACACAACAGACGTCAGTGTCGGTGAAAGCTGGAGGGGTTTGCCAAGAGGAAGGAGGGTTCACGTTAGGAAGAGAGAGAGATCTGAAGCCCTTTGTAGACATCTCTGATTATGCAACTGTCGAGTCTGTGTGCGGGAAAATGCAGGGAAATAAGCCACGTGCCTTGCAGGAAGAAGAACAAGTGCAGGGGATGCAAGAGATGTCGTCACAAAGGGCCCTAGCATGCTGCTGCTTCAGTCACATGGTGGAGGTGTGCTCTGGGCTAAAAATCTGTCTCCCATATGTGTTGCAGCTCACAGCAAATCCGAGTGACTGCTGAGTGTGTCGGGACTCTTATAATCCCATCCCTTGACACTCACCCATGCCAGATTTCTGGGGTAGTAAATGAACTTCGTTTGTTTTTGCATGTATGTATGCATGATGTATGTCTATCCATCCTATGGCTAAACTCAAGCTGTCAAATGTTAGTGGTAACAACCACCTTTACTCACCCAGTCATCTTTGTAGTCTGAGAAACAAAACAGAAGACAACATCAACAAAGCCTTCATAATACCATGGGGTACTAACGGTGGATTGGGAAAGTAGCCTCTCTTCATTCAGGCCTCTTCAAGAGCCTCCCAGCTTTCTGTGTTTTAATGGTTTCCACGTTATCTTCAAAAGTTATCTTCTTAGTGCCAGTGTCTTTCAAATACAATATGCATGTGCATGGGGAAAGCTGACATAGAAGAGTTCTTGTGGCACAGCAGGGCAGTCAAACACATGTACCACGACCACATCCAACCTGGCCTCTAGCCCATCCTTCTCCTCTAGATGAACTCAATCGCCCAGGCCGGGAGCTCTTTCAGCACCGTGCCAGCCGAACAGGCGACTCTTAAGTGTCTGTTGGCGCCCGAAGAACAGTTATGGACAAAATCATTTCTGCTTTCAGGCTTGTATTCTGACCGCACTAGAAACCTACATAGACATGATGCTGTCTTTCTACAGTGTTATAATTTATTGAATAGAGACAGATTCATAAGCTACTTCAAGTTCCTTGGTTGTAATTCTCCAAGTAGTTCTGAGTTTGCTTGGTAGTGGCTTCTGGCAACTGCAACTTCCCAGTCCTAATTACTCACCGTAACTCTCAGATCATGCATCACACTTCACACAAGGGCAGATAGGTTTGAGAATGGCTATGAAAAAGATAGAGGCCGCAGGATTCAAAGAGGCCCATAGCAGAGGCAGGGGCAGAGAGCTGACGCTGACGCTGACGCAGACGCAGACGCAGACGCAGACGCAAAGAGAACCACCGATACGATGTTCCGGAATGTGTCGCTGTGAACTGTAAGCCAACCCTAATAAAATGTTTCCCCTTTAAAGAGTTGCTGGGACCATGGTCTTGTCACAGCAATAGAAATACTAAGACTGTCACAAAGCTGTTGGGGATATGCACAGAACCTGCAAGTGGAAGTACGGCACAGTCTAGTCTGGACCACTGCAATTCGGGGGGGGGGGGAGGGGGGAGAGTGTTGGGCATGTGTCAAGCAGGGGCACTCAGGAGTAGGGTGACGTGATTTGGTAGGTGGCTTTGTGAGGAGCTGTGTCACTCATTGGTCTAGCACCCTGGTTCTCAGCTTTCCTAATGCTGTGGCCCTTTAATACAGTTCAACATGTTGTGGTGATCCCTAACCATGAAATTACTTTCATTGCTGTTTTATAAGTGTAATTTCGCTACTGTTATGAATAATAATGTAAAAAAATGAATCATAAGGTAAATATCTGATAGGCAGGATACCTGGTATTTGAGTCCTGTGAGTCATTTGACGCCAAGGGGTCGGGACCCACAGGTTGAGAACTACTCGTCTGGCTTGTTCAATAAGCTCCTGACTTCACCTCCGTGGTATGGTTTCGACACGCCCATGTGCCCATGTGTCCACATTCTTCCGTATAAACTAGTCCTCTCTTGGTCTGGGTCTTACTGCTTTTTCTTCACAGGTGTAGGTTCTGTTGGCTGTCTCATGCAAACAAGGTGCAGTCTTCCCTCAGATCTGCGCCCAAACAAAGCTGAGAGTTGTTTCGTAAAGTGGAGTCACTCTGTGCAAGGCACAGCCTGAAATGCACTGTGCTCTGTAACACGGAGTAAGACAGAGTAAGGCATAGCTGAATCACCACAGTGTACAAGCACTAAAGGTCAGAGGACTCGGGGAGTGCAACTCCACAGCCCCCAACCCTTCACACAGACAGGTGCACGGTGGCGCTCAGCACCTGGGCGTTCAGCTATCCTGAACTTGCTGGAAGGATGGCTCATACCGCTCTTCAGACATAGGTGCTTTGCACATGACAATCTCAGGCCACCCAAGCTCAGTCCCTGAGGAACACAGAGGTGTAGGCCACGGCCACAAGTCCCCAAAGCTCTGCTGTCTCCTGAGCACACTTTGCAAAAACCTGTACTTCTTTCTTGGCTGTAGTATATTAAATGATGTTTATGACCCCGAAACGAATAATTCGGTAGCACTTCCTTGTGACTATATGCAGAATGGCCTCAAGTGTGGACCAGCAGGTGGGAAGGACAGATTCTGTCAGAGCCTTAGGAATACTCCCCAGCAAGGAAAAAGAGGGAAGTACGTGGCTGAACTCAAAAGAAAAGGGAGGCAGACCCACAAGAAAACATAGTGGATGATGTATTTAAATGTAGTTCCCAAAGAGGTAAATTTATCTCAGGGTCATAGGAATCAGAACAGTGGTTTCTGGAGCTGGGCAGATTGGCTGGAATGAAGTGTGTGTGTGTGTGTGTGTGTGTGTGTGTGTGTGTGTGTGCGCGCGTGCGTGCGTGTGCGTGTGTGTGATGTTCTCTATCTTGACAGGCTTTCTTTGCCAAACTGAGCACAGTAGGTATGCCGAGATATGTGCGTTTTATCTCTGTGGTCCTCAATATTAAAACTTAAAAAGCCACGCTATCCTGGGCACATCTGTTTCCCAGGCTGTACACCTTCAGACCCAGTGCCCCCGAAGTGGAAGTCACACAGGCCTCTCTGCAGGGGAGCGGCTATGGAGTAGTGGTGGGGGGTGGTTCTCATATACGTGGTCCATTTTCCACCCAGACACTTCTCTGGCTCTTGACACATACCTGCCTCTCCTGTGGTCCTCCAGGGCCCAGGAAGAACTTTCATGGTTCTTGCCCTAACTTTTGAGCTCTGGGCTTCTTGGTGCTTGTTTTTTTTTGTTTGTTGGGTTTTTTTTGTTTTGTTTTGTTTTGTTTGTTTGTTTTAGAATCCCCCTGTGCTCCAGCCACGCCACCCTTTCCGAATCTTCTCCGTTCCCTTGCTGGGATACACTCCAGCTGCATTCAGGGCTACTTAAAGGATTCTCTGGACACTGTCGCTAGAGAACTTTATTTGACTCCGAAGTGATTTTAGCGGGAGGAGGGGAGCTACGAGACATTGTTTGAACCACCACCAGGTTAAACTTTTGTTAAGAAGGGGGAGGAGACCCGGAAATGTGGTAGGATCCCACACGGGCCTTTGCAAATGATTGACACATACTTAAGCAGACCCAGCCTTCGTGCGGTGCCATGGGCTGATACATTAATAGATATAATTTGTAGGCTCCCGAGGAGAGGTTAAAGGGGAGAGCGCATTCCTTTGACGCTTGGTGCCCGTGTCCTCTGTCACCCGGCTTAATCAAGTTATCATATCAACATGGTGTCTGTTGGATCTCACAGTTCTGTGTCTGAACGAGGAAAAAATTGGCAAGCAAATCTCTAGCAGCAGGGAGTTGGAGCTGCCCTGCAAGGCTGGATGAAAAGCACCTAGCTTGGCTCTGTCCTGCTCCTGCGGGGGGGAGAGGGGGCTTTTATTCAGGGGGTGCTTTTACCTGATTAGGCCTCTCAGCCGACCCTGGCTCTCCCCCATATAGCAAACATCACCATGCTGTGGAATTAAGCAGAAGTGGAGTAGGCCAAACTATTTGTCGGATAATGTGGCACTGGTTTATTGATGTTGGTTGTTAGCTTCTTCTGTTCACAGGATGACTGGAATAGCTCCAAATCCAGAAACTTAAAAAAAAAATCACCACCACCACCACCAATACAAAAACTCTAGAAAAAGATGATTGCCTTAAGTGGTATGGATTACTACTTTTAAAGAACATTGAAAGCTTTTGAAAGATTTATTTTGAATTATGTGTGCGTGTGTCAGTGGGGTGGGGGTATGTACACCTGAGGACCCACACCCTGGCATTGGAGTTCCGGGAGCTGGTGATTCCCCTTAGAGAGCCATGGGTGCTCTTAAAACCAGCTCCATCTCCCAATACCCTGCAGGAATTTTATAACAAGTACATTTTACAGTGCTAGGAATTAATTGTCTTATTACAGATTGCTTTCTTTCATGAGCTTTTAGTTCAGATTATAGTGTTATCCGTTATTTAATAATGAGAGTACAAATTTCCACTGTCTTTGCGCATGTCTTCCTGGACTGAGGTGGATTTGCATATAGCCCCCTGAGTATGTGACCTCTTCAGATTGCCTTTAAAAAATGGTTTTCTTAAAAAAAAAAAAAAGAAAGAAAAGAAAAAAGAAAAGAAAGATTGAGCCCCTGAATAATCAAGAGTTGGGGGAAGAGATAAAGGAAATTTACGAGGTAATGTTTCGCATTCCTTTCGTGACCGTGGAAGGTGATGGTGTCTCTGCCCTGGGCGGTTTTAAATCAGCTTGCCTCTGCGGCTGGATGGAGAGGAGCTCGTCGGACTGAAGTGCCACCTGGGCTTGGGACAGTGAGGGGCGGGTAAGAAACGGAGTAGTTCCCTTCCTTCATCCATTCTTTCTGCGGTCGAGGGGAGAACCTCTCTCTTAAACCCCACGTGTCATTCATTCCTCGGGTTAAGCGGCGGGGGCGAAGCCCTGGAGCCCCCGGTCCCAAAGCTCGTTAGCGTCCTTGTTGAGAACTCACCGGGCTGTTCCCACGGGGCTGGGAAGTCAGCGTGGAGGGGCGGCGGGCTAGGGGCAAGAGGCGGCCGGCTTTTATTTCGCGCCATAAAGGCCTTCACAATGTCTGCTGGAATTCCGAGTTAAAGGGAGCGCTCGGCACAAAAGGGAGCTTCGGCTGTAATGGGGAAATAAATTTGATTTTCTGAATTCTTTGGCAGCTGGTGACAAAGGGCCAGGTACGGCTCTCGGTGGGTGTGATTCTTGCAGAAGGCAGCGACGCCGCGGGGGCATGCAGCCCGGGAGGCACAAAGACCCGTGGCCAAGGCCAGGGGCAGGATCCCGGATGTTAGGGGCCTTCTGTTAGGGGCCTGAACCCCCAGGAGACTTTTAAAACTACTTCATCAAGAAAAGTGAAGGCAAGGGTCGTGGAACAGCTAGTAATACTGTCATTCTGAAGGTGGCGACAGAAGATCAAGAGTTCAAGGTCATCCTCCACCACATAGACTTTGAGGCCAGTCTTGGCTATGTCAGGCGCTATCCCCTTTCTGACAGAATATTAATCAACACCTTGGCTAATTCAGCACTTTTGCTGGAGTTTGCAGGGGCCACAGAGCCTCCCCTTGGTTATCAACTTGAGGGAGGGGGAGAAGGGGGGGACGGAGGGGGAAACATGGACACGACACACCTCGGCTGAAGAACTGCCTCAGGAGATGGGTTCATGGCGCTTGTTATTGATTGTTAATTCATGGGCAAGGTGGGGGCAGCTCACTGTGGGCCTGGGCTGTATAAGGTAGCTGAATGAGAGACTGAGAGCCAGAGCCACAGGCAGCTTTCCTCCCTGGCTCCTGCCTCTGCTCCTTCTTGAATTCCTCCACTGATTTCCTTCAATGATTGACTGTGATTCAGAATCACACATAAACCCAATAAACCAAATTAACCAAGTTAATTTTGGTCCTTTTTATTACAGCAACAGAGAGGCAATCTAGAATATGCCCCTCTCCGTAGTACCTCAAATACTTCTAGCCTCAACTGAGACCTCTCCACGCCCCTTCAGTATTCGGTTTTATAATTCTGCCTCACTTTCTTTCTGAGGGCCACTCTTTGTCTTGCAAAGTCAAACTCAAAACCATGGGGAGGAAGTCTAGGAAATGATGTGACCAGGCTTCCAAGGGCAGCAGCTAGGGTTTCATTAAATTGTTCAAAGCTGCAGCAAGCACCCCTTCTGCCCACCCTGCACAGATCTCAGAATACTCTTACCTCCCCAGGTTTCTGCTCTCTCTTACTCCCGAGCGGTGACTACCGAGCACTAAGCCAATGCTTTCACACAGGAAGCGTCTAGCACAGACCCCAGCCTGCAAGGCCCTGGCAGGGAGCTGTGAGGACGTCGTCATCCCTATGCTCCCTGTCCCTCAACTCTGCATGCCAGAGTTGAGTGTCCTCACCACCGCTCGCTGAAGTCTCATTGCCACCTGCAGACATCAGCCACCCTTTGGTCCCAGTCCCTTCCTGTACAAACTGGGGCTGTCCACAGTGTTGATTTTATGTATAGAACATGTTCGAATTCCAGAAAAAGTGCTCTTTGGAAAGAATGAGACATGTTAATCCCCCCCACACCTCCGCTGAGATCGGGGTCTTGTGTCCTGAGAGTGACCATCTCTTTTTAAATTACAAGCATTTTTTTTTTTTTTAGATTTAAAAATGATGTGTATGGGTCTCGAACTCTGCTAGTTGGAGTTTTGACTAAACAATTTTGGTCTTTCCTAGGACTAAACAATTTTGTTTGTAACACACTTCCATCACGGTGAAGCCATCAGTGATGCTGGACCCAAGCATGAGCCCAGGATCTCACATGTCCTATTGAACAAGATTCCTCACTGAGTCAGAAGTCCCACACTCAAAATTGGTAGCCAAGGTTCTGACAGCGCTGACCCTCAATCCTGGAGCTGAGAAGTGTTGTTCCCCTTGACCAGAACAGAAGTGAAAGTATCTATGGGAGATTCAAAGTGAATTCTCAGGAGAAGGCCCCCGGCATTGCTGCGGCTACAGAATGATCATCTCATAGCAAGGATAGCAAGATTCATGAGGAGTGAAACAAACAAACAAATAACAAAACCTAAGACGTCTTCACGGAAATCAACATGAAGAAAATAGTGGGCCATTCAGCTGCATCTGCGCTTTCTGCCTACATCATGGGTAGGATCTTTCTGAGAATGCCAGAATAAGGGGAAGAAATACGACAGTCAATTTAGGTCTAAGCCGTACACTGACCTTAATGCCGATAATGCTGGGCAGCAGACCTGAGAGCTAACCTGTGAGATTAATGCGCACAGCAGTCGTTTTGAATAATCTGTGCATGAGTCTCTGGTACACGGAGCCTCTCATTTCTCTGGTGCTGGGATCTCGTCCACATTGTCCCCAGTGAGCTATATGGAATGTGCAGTTTGAATGCATGGGACTTCATTATATCTTCATGTTCTAATTTGACCCAAAGAAGCACAGGTGAGTATCAAGTATTCTATGAATCTCAGAAGCCTCAAGTTTGAGATAAAGACAAGAACTTGGAAGAATGAGTAGAATTTGGGGTAGTTTAGTTAGAAGGTAATGATGGTAGTAGACCATTGGATTTTCTAGGCTGGAGAAATGTGTGGTAAAGGCAATTGTTATCTTATTTTATCTTGTTATCTTAATTTGTAGTAATAAATGCACAGAAATTATTCAAAATAGAAATATATGTGTATGAGCATTTTGCCTGTACATGTATCCTCTTACTACGTACCCGGTGCCTAGAACTTAGAAGAGGGTGTTATAGCCCTTGGAACTAAAATTCTAGATGGCCCTTGTGCTAGTGTCTTACTTTGCACTGGCACAAATCTGTAAGTAAACAGGAACTCAGTATCTTTATCTTCTGTCAAACTCCTGCTTATAGCATACACACAAGCACACACATGCACTCACTTACACGCACAGACACATACATACACACATACACACGTGTAGGCAGAATTTCCCTGGGTCCCAGCAGTGGCTCCCAAATAACCACACAGAGGCTTATTTTAATTATAAATCGTGAACCAATAGCTCAGGCTTGTTCTTATCTACAATCTGCCATGTGGCTTGGTACCTTTACTCAGTACGGCAAGTTCATCTCCATCTCTATGAGTCTCCTTGTGAGCCTCAGACTCCACCCTTCTTCTTTCCAGCATTCTTAGTCTGGTTCCCCCACCTAACTTTATCCTACTTAGCTATAAGTCAGTCAGCTTCTTTATTAAACCAATCACAGTGACATATTTATACAGTGTAAAGTAATATTTCACACACATGTACCCACCTACACAAAAATACACATGTGCACACATGCACACACATGCACACAATCAGACATACACATATGCCCAGACACACACATACACAGAAACATAGAGAGACACACATGTAGCCACACACACACACACCAACATACAGACATACGCACATGAACACACATATACACAGGCACATATACATACACATGCACACACAGACACGCACTAACAGACACATATGCACACGGGGGAGGGGGGCGGGAGAAAAAATATCTCCTGCATTATAGCAGATTTAATTAGGGATCAACCTGAAATAAAGAACCTCCAACAGGAAAGAGCTTTCCTCTGAGATATCCTGAGGACCTGAAGAAAGAGGCTTTGGTAAGACTATTTGATATTGTTGGTTCTGGAGAAAGGGTCAAGAGCCAAAATACTTTTTTGCCGTAGCAAGAAGCCAGGAAAAGAAAGCCTAATTAAATGAGAATTTAAATGTAGAACAAGTAGCCTGGAGTTATAGGAAGACAGAGATCCTCAACCCAGTATGTGCAGCAGCTAGCACGTGTGTGCCTGTGTCAGATCCGTGTGCTGTAATGTAATGCTGGTAGCACACAGGCTGTCCTTGTGTGCACAGTATCTAAGGTTCCCACCGCTCCATTGTATTAGAGATGTTTTCCTGCATAACAAATGCCCATGCATTTAGTGTCTTGAAACAACACATGTCTTAGACCCTAGATTTGGTGGGCCGGGAATCCAGGTACAGCTTAGAAGGGTTCCAGCATCTCCTGGCAGGGCCTTATTCTCGTTGTGGGCCAAGGTAGGGTCTCATCTAAGGTTGACTGGGGAGGGATCTATTTCCAAGTTCTCATGCCTAGTGACAGCTGCTGATGGGTTGTCAGTGGAGGCCACTCGATCCTCGCACTGAAGCCAGGAAGAGAGCAGTCAGCAGAGCCTCTATTAAGATGGGTGTCACATGGAGTTAGAAGTGACATCCCATTGCATGTCACATTCTGTTGCTTAGCAACGAGTCACAAACCCTGCACATACTTGAAGGAAGGGGATCCCACAGGCCCTAGTAGCTCCTCTAGAGTCTGTTCACCACGGTTTTTCACCTCTGAGTAAACTAAGGCCCTAAACTGGGAGTGGGCCTTACTGAGTTAATTTCAGTGGTTCAGTTTAGATATAGGAGTTCTGGTCTGTTTTGTGCTTTGCTGAATAGCTACTGTGTTTGCTACTTTGTTTGCTAGAAGAAAAAGTTAGTCAATTTACAGAGAGAAAAGCTTGCCCCCAATGCTTGGGGATTTTTTTGTTTATGGTTGGTTGTGACGCTTTCAGATCTATGACAAAGTGGCAAACCATGGTAGGAGACTGAGGTAGAGGAAAGCTGCTCACTTCCTGCCTGAGAAGTGAAAGAGAGGAGGAAGGGGCCCGAGTCCCATGCCCTTCTCCAGAACACAGTTTCAATGACACAGATACCTTCCACCAGGTTTCACTTCAAGGCTCACCCAACTCCAAACAGCACAGTGACGGCATCAACCTTTACCTGTCTGTGGTCCTTTGGGGGGCACAATAGCCACATGGTACTGACCTCCACCAAACAAGATTAAAGCTTATGAAGTCTCTGGTTCGGGAGGCAGGTAACTTTATCCAGGAGCCTTCAATTGTTGCCGGAGTCAGCCTCAAACCCATCCCCACCCCTGCCCCACTAAAGCCCTGGAGACTCTGGTACCGGTACCGAAGACAAAGAAAAGGGCTGTGCCTCCCGTGACCCTGCAAATGTCTGTAAACTAAAGCAGCAGAGTGGGAAACACAGTTACCTTCCCAAGTGGTGGCAGGTCTGGAGATGAATGGGATCAGAAGCACTTGAGAATTTCAGGGCTTGTTTATTTCCTTAGCCCGGCTGTCCCTAATCCTCTTTCACCGAGGTCTAGAAAAGAGAAAGGAGTCTTTTACACTCACAGTGACGCTACCCTGTCTTATTTTCAGCAAGCTTACAGAAGTTATATAGAATATATTGTCCTGAGCTACGAACCACTAGAATGAACTGTGGCCAGGGACACAAACATCCAAGACTCCCTCCCAGCCCAGCCCTCATACCAGCCTGCCCTGTGGGATCCCAAACACACTCAGAATCTGGTTGCAAAAGGGGGGGAAAAACCAACCAGCCAAAAGGCAGTCTTGAGCTCAGCTGGTCACGTGGCCACTCGGGAAGAACCCACTCAGATCTTGAATTCTTGAATTGTGGGTGTTCCACAGCCCCCTCAATAGCCAGTCCCCACGTGGCCACTGGTAAATACAGCATTGCGTTATAGGAGCTGAGTTTTCTCTCTGTAATGTCAGAGAGATTTCAACTCCTACTTCAAGAGGAAGCAAAACCCACTTTGATATGAGATATTTGGTGTGTGTGTGTGTGTGTGTGTGTGTGTGTGTGTGTGTGTATGGCTGTGTGTGTGTGTGTGTGTGGTGATTGTGTGGTGTGTGGTATATATGTGTGTGTATGTGTGTGTATGGTGGCTGTGTATGTGTGGTGGGTGTGTGGTATATGTGTGTGTGTATGTGTGTATGTATGTGTGTATGGTGGCTGTGTGTGTGTGGTGGGTGTGGTATATGTGTGTGTGTATGTGTGTGTATGTGTGTGTGTGTGGTGGTTGTGTGGTGTGTGGTATATATGTGTGTGTATGTGTGTGTATGGTTGCTGTGCATGTGTGGTGGGTGTGTGGTATGTGTGTGTATGTGTGTATGGCGGTTGTGTGTGTGTGGTATATGTGTGTGTGTATGGCGGCTGTGTGTGTATGTTGGGTGTGTGGTATATGTGTGTGTATGGCAGCTGTGTGTGTGTGTGGTGGTTGTGTGGTGTGGGGTGTGTGTGTGGTACCTGTTTTCTGGGTCCAAGTCTATAATCCACTCCTCTCTATCTGTACCGTAGTTTATAAAACATGCCAATTTTTGGTCTCAAGTGGCTACACTTGGCCCACAGTCTCCCGGCAAAGTTATGACCATCATTTCCTCTTCCCCTTGGACTCGTATGAAAGAGTCTTCTGGCTGCTTTTACCCTGCATTGTCCTCAGAGAGTAATGGACAGAACAATGAAGCAGGATGTAATGAGTTTGTGGCTGTTCACCTTGGTGCTCTCTGTGGGGCTCCAAGGAGCTGAAATCACCCCATCTGTTTGGGAAGTTCAGAGAACTGCAGGAGGCTGTTCCTTGGGCCTGCTCACTCACCAGGGGCTTCTATTCCTGGCTGGTTTGGGCTTCATCTCCCGGGTCCTCATGGACTTTCTAAAGATAACTTGCTTTCAAACAGAACTCACAATACATGTTTCAGAAAAACAGCCAACAAAAATCACTGGGGAAGAAATAAAGAAAGCATTTATCTGAAGAGTAAGATGAGCTCTTCTGGGATGCGTAACCCACTTTTGCAGAGATGTTTCGACCGCAGACTCTGCATCAGCATTGGCAGGGTCTGGGCTACTGACTCTCTTGATTCGCTAACACCTGTGTTCGCTGAATGCTTGTTACCAGGCACCTCATGCTTGGTGACTGCTACTCCCCGAACTTGGAGTAGCTTCCGTCCCTTCTCTCTGATAAGTTCCGTGTGGTTGCCTGCTATTGGCAGTCCCCTTTGTGAAGCTTCAGACAATTCCTGCCTCCTCACCCTTTCCTCACCATCCAAAGAGGCAGGCAGGGGCTTTCCTTGCTAGACTCCCTAGACCCTCCTTATGGCCCTAGGTACACTTAAGAGACAGAGGCAGGAGGATTGTAACTCCCAAGCCAGCTGCCTAGCATCTCTGTGGCCAGACAGAGCTCAGCACTGAGATCAAATGGAGTCACAAAGACTTGCAGGTAGACACACAGCTCATAGGGATAAGAGAGTTCTGAAAAGCCAAGAGGTTCATATTGCTACTAAACCCATACCTGGAGTCACAGCTGGCATTTTGGCACCAAGCATCTGACAGCATGTGATGGCCTTTTGTCATGAAGTCACTCTGAGGATGGTCCTGTTTTGCTCATTTTATAGATGACGAAGCTAAAGTGCAGAGATGAATCAGGTTGCTTTAAGTCACCTGAGTAGTGACGGAGGCGAGTGATCTGCCTGGCTCCAGAGCCCAGCTCATGCTCGCTAGAGCAGAGGTTCTCAACCTTCCTAACTCTGCACCCCTTTAATACAGTTTTTCACGCTGTATGACGCCCAGTCAAAAAATTAATTTCGTTGTTAATCATAACTGTAATATTGCAACTATAATTGAAATATCTTATATGCAGGATATTTGATATGTGACCCCTGTAAAAAAGGTCATTTGATCCCCAAAGGGGTGTGCCGCACAGGTTGAGAACTGTTGCTATAGAGGAATGCCAGTTTGGGGGGAGGTGTCTCAAATTTACATTGACTGTAATGCATTTCAACATGTGTTGATTCTGGGAACACACAGGTGAAGGAGGTCCTTGAATGTGTGTTAGGAGCAGGAACTCAGACAAGTCCACCCAGTTTTTGGAAGCCAGGCGGAAATGAAAGGGATATAAAGAGACACAGTGTGGGAAAGCAGGCATGACCTGATAGGACAGAGGAAAGGCTTCCTGGGGGAGGTAGCATATGAGGAGATGCTTAGTGGATGGGGAGGATATGGAATCTACCAAAGGGCTGTGAAGTTGGAAACCTTGGGGCCAGGTGAGCACAGCGGAGGGCAAGTGGGGCTGACGGAGAACGGCTGTCTGCCAGAAGTCTGTGGCCAGTGTGGTAGTAGGCAGGTTCAGGGCGAACCTGCTATCCAGATGCCTTACATGGCGCCCAAGCACCAGCTGCTACTCCGAGGTTCTCCATGAACTGATCCCCGCCGCGCTCCTCCTTCTCAGAGGGTCACCGTCTCTGTCTCTCTGAAACACTGTGCTCCCCCAGCTGTCTTCCCATCGCCCTTTAATTTTGACTGGAGGGTTCCAAGGGAACTCCCGCTCAACCTCCACTGCTTTAAGGGAATCAGTCACTGGTTTATCTGCCACTTCACTCACCCCTCCAGGGCTGTGATGGTCACGCTCCCCCTCCCTGCTCCTCTCTATTCTCCAGTACACTGTGCCTCGACTTTCCAACATCCATACAAATGGTCTTCCCTGCCCACCTTTTAGCCTAGGTAAACATTAAAATCCCCCTTGTGTACAAAGTCAGCAGAAACTGACTCCACTTAAACGGCTTTGAAATGAAACACCACCCAAGAGTTCTTCCACCTGTGTTCAGGGGAAGAGAATCAGGTCTGCTGACCCAGCCCAGATGACCTCTCTGCCCGAATGAGTCTAATTTACCCTCATTCATTCCTCCATCGTAGGGGAACCCATTTATTCCTCCACGGGAGGCTCCAGATACTCCCATCCTCCCCTGAGTCAGTAGAAGGGTGAGTCCAAACCCACTGGAGAAGCAGCGGAGGATACACACGAGGTTCTGCTTCACCACTCCTGTGCCCACGGCATGTGTCTTCCAGCCCCAGGCCGGAGGAGGCTTACAGAAGCCAAGCTCACTCTGAGGAGTACCAGGGAAGTCATCTTTGGATCCGCTCAGCGTGGGAGCCCAGCAGACAGGAATTGATCAGCAGGCTGCTTTTTAGTCTGCTAGGCTTCGTGGACTTCCAGACCAGTGCCATTCCTTCTCTGGCTGTCTCTCTCCACAGTCCCAGACATGCCAGCTCCTTTCCCTGCCTTCATGGGTCCTGTTCTTGGATGCTGTACTCATGTGCCTGGCTCTATTAGGAACTTCATCCTACTTGCTATATCCGGCTAAAGCCGTGAACTCAACGGCTTGACTCTCAAAATAAAGACACTGGGCGGCAGAATAATTTTCCAAATTCCAAATTATGTTCAACTATAGAAAAAAAACCCTATAATAGTGAGAGAGTTAGTATGGTGGACCATAGTGGATGGGAACAGTGGTTAAAAAGGCAATGTGAGGGCTGAGAAGATGGGGCTTTGATGCCAGTTGGTGGTAGTGCACGCCTTTAGTCCTGGCACTTGGGAGCCAGAGGCAGGTGAATTCTGGGAGTTCGAGGCCAGCCTGGTCTATAGAGCAAGTTCCAGGACAACCAAGGAGAGCTAAGGCTACACAGGGAAACCCTGTCTCAAAAAACAAACAAACAAAAACAAAAACAAAAAAAGATGGTGTAGTGAGTGAGGGCACTCGCCCAGAAGCTCAGCTACTCAAGTTTGCTCTTTGAGACTCACACGGCAAAAGGGAAAAAACTGATGCCTACAAGTTATCACCTGACTGTCACAGGTACTCCAATACACATGTGTGCCCCCCTACAAAAGCACACAAAAAAAGAAATGTAGCTTTAAAAAACAAAAAGAATTTGAGAAGGAGCAACTTTGAAATCCACAGGTAAATGGAAGTGGGTAGATTGCAGCAGTCTCCGAATCCTTCTTGACATCCTGACCAGGTAGATCTTGTAGATTCTCAGTTGGAAAGCATGTGAATTTCTTATATGTATATGATTTCCATTCTGTCTACTTCCAAAAATGATTTGAGAGACATAGACATTTCATCAACCAGGAAAAGAGAAAGAACTCATAACACACTGATCAATCAAGGCTTTAAAGCTACATGGCCTCTTCCCCTCTCTGTCTCCCACATCCCAGATGAAGGGGTCAGAGCAGACAATCTATGAAGTGTGTCTCCGTGCTGATTGTCTGCGGTTTGTGCAGAAAGCCAAACCTCATTCTCCTGCTTTCTTTCAGGGATGAATTCACGGTCCACATGTTTGCTCTTGGCACATACCTCCCACCACTGGCATTCCCTGTGTGTCTACTTCCTTGACTGATCATGAGACCTTCAGGTCAGAATGGGGTCTTGTTCAGCCTTATGCAGTCTTAACACAGGGCCTCGCGCATGACAGATGACCACCAAATTCTGTCCAGAGACTTGAGATGTGGACAGCAGGTGATGGAGCAGTTGAGGAATGAAATTGGATACTCCCGTGCTTAGAGAAGACCTCGCTGGGAAACACAGATTCTGCACAGAGTATCCGAAAATTTCCTGCAGGGGCCCTTCCCCGTGCCATCTCAGGTTGTAGAATGAGGCAAACTTACAAGGATCCCGAGTCTTCCTTGTGCTCAGAGGCTTCCAGCAGGCAGGTAGCAAACAGAGTCGGCTGCGGCCCTCCTTACTCAAAAGTGTCAGCATGCTGCAGGTGGGTGCTTCCGACTTGGTCTGAACCACTGTGATGCCAAGCCAGTTCCTGACTAGAAACGCAGTCCTCCCTCCCCACGCTTCATTACTGAAAAGTAAATACCCCGACAGGTCTTTCACACACACCAAGGCCTTTACTGTAGAGGTGGCTGCTGCAGGGGCTCCTAAAATGGGTGCACAACATTGGGAGAGTGTTCCAAGACTACTGTGGTGATGTCATTTCCTTCCTACCTGAATTTTCATGTAGTGCTTGTCACTGGGTTTTGTTGTTGTTGTTTGTTTGTTTTTTGGTTTTGTTTTGGTTTGTTTTTTGTTTGTTTAGGAAAATAAAACTGATAAATAAGGTCACTCGAATAGGGACCGTTGTCAAAGGAGACCACTTTTTGGGTAGTAGTAACCATGCCATTGCATACACGAGTCTGGATGTCTTCTCACTTCCCAGAAAGCACAAATCTCAAAGTCTGATGACTGCCAAGGTCCTAGCCAAGAAGGTCAGTTCTAGAACAGAGTCAGTGGGCAGAACGCACTCTGAAAACCCAAGTCAAGAGTCCCGGAAATGACCAGGCAGGTGCTCTGCCTTGCTTGACTGCGCAGGGAAATGAGAAGAAAAAAAATTAAGAAATAAAGAGAAGATGATGGCGACATTCAAAAAGCAAAATTCCAAAGCAAACAAATGCCAAGTCAGGTAATATTTTATTGGCCTAGAATCAGCGGCACATAGACTTGCATCTACAGGAACCTAGGCACAGGCGTGCAGCACAGGTAACTAGGGAGGGGTGAGCTTCTGAGCTCTCCTGAGCTCACAGAACAAGCTGGAGACATGCCTGGAGCCACTGCCTGGGTCTTCTGGCTCCACTGCGGCTACCCAGGCACAGTGAAATAAGCCCAAACTTGTTTGCCTAGGATCATCTGTGTCTTACAGAGCCAGAGGGTCAGGGAGGAAAGAGCAGTTTGATGAATTGCCATCGCCAATTGTATACAACCTCAATTCTTTCCCCCTGTTTTTTTTTTAAACTTCCCATAGTATTTATTAAGATTCACCAGCTCAACTGACTTCCCAAGCTGCTCCTTAAGCTTGAGCAAATTGCAGATCTGTAGTTTCTTTGAAGTGCCACCTCCCCGTCTTCAAACATACAATTCAAACATTTCTTTGTTAACTCAGGCCTCTTTATTTGGCTGGGTGGCCAATATATTAAAGAGTTAACCGATACATTCTCATCCCTCTGACCCAGACATATCCAGGATTTCCTTTTACCCCAGGCCTTCCTCTCCAGTCCAAACAACTGGGACTCAGCCCCATCAGTTACTGCTTCCAGGAAGGGTGTTGTGTCTATATGCGGAGAGCCATTGCACACATTCCTGTTGCCTTGTGGGGGTGGAGGTAGCGGGGCTGGTGACAGAACTGGAAGCGTAAACAGGGTCAGCTTATAATGACTTGAAAGTTGAATGAAAGAGTTTCCTCTCGATCCTGTAGACTGTGGGGTGACCAAAGAGGCCTTCTGAAGAAGGGGCATCACAGTCAGATTCGGAATGTCCAGAAGAATGGTTGCTGAACTCTGAAGAGGGGGACACCAAGGAGAGCTGAGTGTGGGAAGACTGATTGCCAGGCTTTGGGGAGTCTCTGAAGGAGGAGTGCTGGTGGGATGCTCAAGACAAATAAATAGGAAAGATGGATCTAGAAGGGGGAAATGCAGATTCAAGAATATCTGATAGCTGGGTATGCTGGTCCGTCTCTATAATCTCAGGAACTAGGAGGCTGGGGTAATTGGGTTAAAAGTTTGAGACAAACCTGGAACACTTAGGGGGACTGTTTCAAAATAACATAAAAGGGGGTGTGGGTGTAGCTCAGTAGTCCAGTGATAGGTTTTCTGTACCTCAATAATAGGTTTCTCTGTCGATGCAGGAAATCATATCAAGCCAAATTGAAAAAGTTAAAGATCAGGTTTATTTTGGGCAAAGTGACTCCTGGGTGAGTCGTCCAGTCCCCAGAATTTGAGGTGGGAGAAGAAGCGGGAGAAAAATCACATGGCTGAACTAAAGTGGGGTGCTTCTGTAACCTGTAGTGGAGGGGTGATGACGTGTCTGCCATAAGCTGGGTTTGTGCCCAAGGATGGTACGCTTTGGGTGGGGACTTGAACAGCTGGCACCTTCAGGAGAGGCGCCACCTCCATTGCCAAGAAGGGGAAACTGGACTTTCTGGCTGATATTTCTTTGTTGGAGATTTTCTGAGAGGGTGGGGTTTGGAGAGAGAGAGATGGGGGTTTTGCAGAGGCAACTGGACGTTCCAGCCAAACACAGAGCACTTGCCTAGGATGTCTGGGGCCTTGGGTTTGATTCCTAGTATCTAGGAGGAGAAAAAGAAAATGTAGGGTGAGGAATGTCGAGAGAGTGGAGGGAACCATGATGTTGGAGAGGCAGAAGTGGACTAGAGGAAGTCAGGGCAATGGTATTTCTGTCCTAGAACCTACATCTAGGAGAAGTAAGTGAGCTATGACAGGATGTGGGGCTGTGGAGGACAGATGCTAAAATCCACCCCAGCCATGCTGTGCTGAGGTAAAAATGCTCTTCTGGCACATACAGGTTGGCATGCCCATGGGTAGTGTGAAACACAGGGCTAACTAAGCTCAGGGAGGGACCACAGCTGAAGTGGATTGACAAACCAGGTGGAGACGGAAGCCACATATGGAGAACTTAGGCACATCTCTGCTGTGCCCTCTACTGGAACAATGGTCTCTGTGTCCTAGATGCTGTCCTAAAACACAAATCAGACTGGGGCCCTATTGGAGTGCATCCTTTGGTGGGTTTCCAATGCACAATGCAATAACTCCTACAAGATTCTTTACGAGCTGGCTGACTTTGTCCTTCTAGAATTTGTTTCCCGTGTTTTCAAGCATGCCTGCATCCTTGCAAATTATACTCCATCTTTTTTTGAATATACTTTAATGCTCAGTGAAGTCTCTCTACTCCAAATACATCTTTCATCTCTTCCCATTGTAAGTTTATTATTGATTCTTCAGAGAGTGAAGTGGGCATGTTATTAATCCCCTCTATAAGTGATCTTTTAGGTTCTTGCATCTCTTGGATTAAATTGTAATTGGTCAATATTTTTCCCTCTGAGACACCCCCCGCTACGACATCACCACCAATAAATGCCTTCTGACACTCAATAGCCTAAAACTGCTAGGGCCAAATTTTATATCATCTACCTCCAGGAAAGAACATAAGGTATACAGAATACAGGAAATAGCTGTGTTAGATCTTGGCTTTTGAGTTTCAGAAGTCAAGAATGTAGAGTTACGAAACTAGACCTTTGAGTTTATATTTTATGCCCTATATAATAGATCATTTAGAGAAAGAGATTAAAACCCAGACTTCCTCACCCACAAATGAGATGAAGATCCTGTAGACTGGGGAAAATGAGAATGTAAGTCAGGGGACTCTAATGAGAAAAGGGAGGGGTGTGGTTTTTAAGACGAGAGTCAGGTTTGGAACTGTCACTCAGAAGGATCTCGCAGACTTGACTGGCATAAAGTGCCAGCAGAGATGCACCCACAGGTCACCTGGTCTCCATCCCTGCAAGAGCCCATCTCGCCTTCGCCCTGTTACTGCTAATCCCAAGTTTCATGAAAGAAAAACCAAACTGGGTTCTCCTGGAATGGCCACGAGTCATGATTTGCAGGCACTTCGAAAGGCAAAACTCACAATCATCAAGTCCACTCAGGCACAAGTGCACATCCCTGCATACTTCCTCCCTCTGTGCCTCCTGTCCACATATGATCAAGCACTTCTGGAGCAGATGGGTTGAACAAACTTTTTTAGGGGACTGAAAACATGTGGCTTGCTGTTTCCTGAGAACTACAGCTCCCAGCATTCCAGGATGTTACTGGGTTCTTCGGCAAGTGCTTGAAGGTTAACTTCAGCTCTTACAGTTACATCAAAGAGCCACATTGACCACTCTTGCTCTTGGGGCATCACCATGGACCATCCATCAAAGGTGAGTCTTGTTAGTGCCTGGTGATTCTGTGTAGCCTGGGTCTGCGCAGCTTAGGTGGATAATACCTTCTCCATCACTTGGGACTCAATTATGGATTCTATTTACAGATTCCCCCCAGTACAGGCTGTGACCCCAGCATCCAGTAAACTGCTGGCAATATGATTTCCTTCTCACACCCTATCTACACTGCCAGAATACGGCATAGACATAGCTCAGGATCGCCCTTCTGTGGTAGTAGACTCTGCTACACGCTCCCACGGCTTTGGTCTTTAATCTCTCTCATGCTAGACATCTCTCTTCTGTGGCCTCTCCACTTTTTGCCATCCTGCTCTCTTCTGCAAAAGAAAAGTCAGTTGGGCTTCTTGTCAGTCTCAGTCCTTGGAGAGCTGCTTGGAGTCCTTGGAGAAGACTGAGGACTGCGTGTAAGCTGCTGTAGGCTGGCCACGCTTCTGCTCTCTGGAAGTTTCCCCCGAGGGCTCTTCCATCATCACGTAACCCCTGCGTTATCTTGCTGCTTCTATTACAAATATTTTCTACCATTCCTAGCTTTTGTTTTTGTTCTCCCTGCTTCTGTACCTTAAGGAGTGCCTTTATGGACTTTTCTTTGAATTCTCTAGTTCAAAGGTAGTACCAGTTTTCTGATGGAATGCTTATATAGATTATATTTTTTCCAAAGATGGTTATCAGTGGGGTCTCTTTCTCCAAAGCTCCTCTTCCAATAGAACTGGAACAAGAGCAAGTGATAATGTGACTTCTGAATTCAGGACAAAAGACGATGTCCCACTGAGCAGTGGTGGTGCATGCCTTTAATTCCAGCACTCGAGGCCAAGACAGGTGGATCTCTGTGAGTTTGAGGCCATCCTGGTCTACAGAGCGAATTCCAGGACAATCAGAATTGTTACACAGAGAAACCCTGTCTCAAAAAACAAAAACAAAACAAAACAAAGCAATGTCACTTTTGCCTGATTCTCTCGGGACTCTTCAGAACTCTGGGCTGTCATGTAAACAGTCTGACTTCAGGAGACAGCCAGGCTGTGAGAAAAACAAACCAACCCTCAAAGAGGGACGACATAGAGAGGCATGACATGATCACCTTGACACTATACAAAGAGAGACATTCCAGTGCAGCTCTTGAGGCTTCAGCAGGAAGTTGATACATTAATATGCACAGAACATCTGGAGTTGTGCATTTTCAGAAGCAAGTGGAATATGTCGGCTCTGGGCTGGGAGTTTTCTGTGATAAAGAAATTGTCTACTGTGTATATCAGAGTGCTGTCATAGAAGAGCCCATTTGCTGGGTGATGATGGTGCACGTCTTTAGTCCCAGCACTCGGGAGGCAGAGGCAGGTGGATCTCTGTGTGTTTGAGGCCAGTCTGGTCTACAAAGTGGGTTCTAGAACAGCCAGAGCTGTTATACAGAGAAACCTTGTCTAAAAAACAAACAAAAAGTCTATTTATAGGGTTTGTAAATGATCCAAAAGATGAAGCTAATTTGAGTTTGGGTATTTTGATCACTTGAGAAACAATAGAGAACATTGTGTCCTTGGTTGTATGAAGGACACACGAGAGAGAGAGAACATTGTGTCATTGGTCGTATGAAGGACACACCAGATCTTATTTTTTATACTCACAAATATATTTCATTGACCCCGTGACCAAAATGAGACATCTTAAGTTCTTTTAGAACATTTGATTAAGACACTCAGTATCCACTGTGCTAAAGTAAAACTATGGATTTTTCCAAAGATTTCTTGAGAGTTTTATCTAAGTTTATTTTTCTTGTTTCCTCATCTGTGCGAGGGTGTGCATGTGCGTGTATACATGTGTGTATGTACATGTGTGCATGTGTGTATGTGTGCATGTGTGTATGTTCAGTTCAAGGCCAAAATAGGTCCTGCTCCAAAGTAGGTAGTGGCATTCAGCATGGGAAGAAAGGCCACTGCTTGGATAACGTTTCTCCCACGATGGTTTGGAAACTGGGCGTGCCAGAACTTTCCTGGAAAGTTTATTTTCGCTGAGTTTTAAGCCTGACTTCAGACCATTAGCACTCGTGGATAATGCCAGTTTGTTCAAACATGTAAAGAGCCAGCTGTCTTAGAAAGGAGGCTACCTCTTGCCAAGTGAGAGTTTTGTGGTCTGGCTTGCCTGTGCACTTGATCGCTGAACTTTTCAAGTGAATTCTAAGGAAAGGCTAGAGGGGTTTAGTGTTGTCCAGATGCAGGACCGGGGTGAGTTTATGGTGGTCACTGCTCCCCAGGGGTCTTGGGATTTGCAGGGTCTGACTCAGGTGGCCTGCAGAGAACTGAGGCTTGCCAAGCCTTCCTGATCCCTAGCTAAGCAGATGCTCGCCAAGGACTCCAGTGAGCCTGGCCTTCTCAGCCTGAGGAAACGAGACCTTTCAGCTGACCCACTTACACTGGGTGATCGTTTTGCTAATCCCCATGATGCTTTTTTGTTTCCTACTTCAAGAATCATCTAAAGCAGTGGTTCTCAGCCTTCCTAATGCTGCAACCCTTTAATACAGTTCCTCATGTTGTGCTGACTCCCAAAGACCATATTAATTTTGTTGCTTCTTCATAACTGTAATTTTGCTCCTATTACAAACTGTAATGTAGACATCTTATATGCAGGGTATCTGATATTCGACCCTTGTGTAGACTCCCAGAGGGGTCACAACCCACACGTTTAGAACCACTGTTTTAAACTGAAAATACCCATGGGTAAAGACAGCATGCAAGAGGGGTCTCCATCTTAATTTGCGCAGCAAATCTGTCACTACTACTGTTAGAGGCAAAAAATGTTTTCAACCATTATTTAAGATGCAAGACAAACTATTCAAAAGGACTTCAATGACAAGTGTGGGGACAACTAAACCCTTGTCCAGATCTTCCCTAAGCTCAGACCGCTGTACCACAGACTGGCTGCTGTGGCTGTTCCGCTTCTATGCCATGTCCCTCACCTCTGGGAAGAGATGGGGCTGTAGTGTGAGTGCCAAATGATGCATGAAAAATGTGACTTACTTGTTTCCTCGTGTGTGTGTGTGTGTGTGTGTGTGTGTGTAAGTGCGTGTTAAGTTCACTGCTATTTTCAGTTCTAAACAGACCTTTCCAAATGCTGCAGTCACAGAGTCTCTGGCCCGGAATATTTACAATTAATTCCTGGTGGTGTCTCTTAGTTGTCCTTTGTATATTCCAGCCCCGGCCACTGTATTCTGTGTCCTTCACAGGGCCTGTCATTGACTCACCCCCACCCCTCTCAAATCCTGTCCTCCTCCAGAGCAGAACACTTCCTCTAGGAGTGGTGCTCAGGTTTTCCAATATCTGGGTCACCGGGGTGTGTCCACCTGTCCGGAGTGACCAACCATCTCTGTTGTTTCCTGGTACACTACAATTCTATGACAGCTTAACAAATGCGCATGAACCAAGCAGCTTCACACAGGATCCACGTTAACTTATAGTTAATGGGCACAGCACGGTGTGGCTCTCTGCTCCGGCCTCAAAGCCTGTGATTTGGGTATCTACCAGCTGAAACCTCTTTCTACTCATGCAGCTCGCCTTCACTGCAGGTCCTCAGCAGCTGTCAGCTAGAGGTCATGTGCCTGCTGTAGCCACCCCATCTGCTTTAAATTGCTCTGCCTCCTCTCGTTCTCTCTGTGGCTCAGATTTAAAGGGTTCCTTTGGTGAAGTCAGGTCCGCTTTGCTGACTTCTAGCTCATTAAGCCGATTTAGTTAGTTGCGTCTATGAAGTCCTTTTTTTTAATGACCCCTGACTGATGTAGCTGAAGGTGTATATACAGTAGAGGTCTGGAACTGTCCCACATCCGGGATAAAGCTGGGCCAGCCCCAGGCAGACCAGGACTAATCGTCCTGCCAGTGGGCTCAGCACCGAGTGTGGGCATGCGCGTGTGGGCATGGGCTGTTCATCTCTTCTCCAACTCTCACCTAACACATAGCTCCGCACAGAGCAGGTCTGGGAGGATGCCCTGTCGCTGTGGGATGTGTTCTTCAGTGCCAGGACAAGTGGAACAAAGTGACAAACAGCATGGGTCCCGAGCCACACAGATATACATTCAAATTCTAACCGATCTTTGGTTCAGCACCTATATCCTATAAGTCGCATCTTTTTGTTTTCTTTTTAGAAATGGGGATGGGTACTAATAACATTCCTCCCCTCAGGTTTCTGTGAAGATTAAATGAAATCATATGCACTGAGCACTGACCTCAAGGTCTGGCATGGAATATGCCCCTATCAAAGCCAGATATTATTATTGTCATCGTCATCGTTATTAATTACTACTACTCAGGGTTACAAAAAGGTAGAATGTAATGCCCTCTCTAGGGCAAGATGAAGGGTGAAGGACTGATATGAAGGAGCCTTGTGCTTGGTATAATAGAGTTTACCTAGAGTGATGTCAGGCCCAGGCAGGAGCCTGAGAACTCCTCTGAAAATCCCATCAGTAATTTCATGGAAGAAGCACATCTTCCTTCAATTTAGTGCATTTGGGTGGTAGTGCAGTTCAGATGCTAGATTCTTTCTACGTACGACCCCAGAAGGTAGGAGCTGGGGAGGTTGGTAATTTGGAACCCTTTGAACATCATAGGGTCTCCCTGGATGAAAGGTACACGCTGAGTGTGGCATTTAATACAATTAAAGGAAAATAATTTTCTGCTAAAACATCTGTGTGCCTCTGCAGACCAGAGGGATGTCTTGAGGCGGCGTGTGGACCCTGGCGCTCAGGGCATTCTGGGAAACATCGGGAAACTGCACATTCAGTTTCAAATATAGCAAATCAAGTACGAAGTTGTTTATTGAGGAATTCCTCAGTTTCAGGGCATTTCGAGTGTGAACTTGGGCTCCATCATCACAGTTAGACAGATTTCAGCTTCATAGGAGTCTTTGCACAACAACAAACAAAAGCCACACCCACTCCCCCTCCTCCTACAGTCCATAGTGACAGCCTCGTGGGGTGGGGAGTGGGAGTGGATTGGCTGTCTTCGTCCTGCATCCTGCTGACCAGGTGGTCACACAATCAGCCAAGCAACCACAGTTACAGGCGGGACAGTTTTCTACTCTGCTGCCATATGCAAACACTGAGACGTGGGGCGGGGGAGCCTTGGGGCAGAGGAGGCCTGGAATGCCAGCAACTTCAATAGAAAACGAAGACAAACAGGATTGCTGCAGGATTTAGGCTAGGCTAGAGGTAGCTTCATAGCTTAAAAAAATCCACTTAACTTCCTCCTCCTCCCTCCTCCTCCTCCCTCCTCCCTCTTCCTCCTCCTCCTCCTCCCTCCTCCCTCTTCCTCCTCCTCCTCCCCCCTCCTCCCTCCTCCTTCCCCCTCCTCCTCCTCCTTCCTCCTCCTCCTCCTCCTACCTCCTTCTCCTCCTTCTCCTCCCTCCTCCTCCCTCCTCCTCCTCCCTCCTCCCTCCTCCCTCCTTCTCCTCCTCCTCCCTCCTTCTCTTCCTCCTCCTCCCTCCTCCCCCTCCTCCTCCCTCCTCCCTCCTCCCTCCTTCTCCTCCTCCCCATCCTCCTCCTATTCCTCCTTCCTCCTCCTCTTCTTCAACACTGATGTTCCAGGGAAGGCTCCTGTAATACCTAAGCGTAGTGAAGCTTAAGGAACCGCAGCAGGCCCTAACAGGCGGCTGTGACCTACACAAAGAATCACTTTAGTATGTCTCTGGGGAGAAGCACTTCCTCCCTCCCTGGCCCTCTTCCCCTTCCTGTCGTTGCATAGGGAGTTGAAGTCAAAGGGAAATGCAAGGGAGAGCACTCGCCTTTTCAAGTCAGTTTATTTATATGAATTGTGTTTCCCATCATGAGAGTCACATTTGGAACCAGTTCTTAAAGCTGAGTGGCCCTGCCCTCTTTTTCCATGTCATTTAAAAGAAAGGTTCATCCCCCAAGAGACTCTGATGTCATTCCTAGCAGTCTTTTTAAAGCGAATGTCTCTGGGCCACAAAGGACATCAGAGGTCACTTAAGCCCAGCAATGATGACATCACAGGACTGGGCAACATCAGCATCATGAGGTTCCTATACTGTGGAGTCAGAACTCCAGTGTCACCCCTGTCCTTGGAGGATTCTAAGATGACTGCAGAGCTACAGGGAGGCTCATGTGTCTGAGAGCACCGAATCCCCCCATAGCCTCCTCTTCTGATGTGAAAACTGAGGTCTTGGAATTGGCCGTGATCTCCCCAAATGTGTGGCATGAACCTCTTGCATCTTGATCCTGGGCTACTCCCACAGCCTCTTGGTCTCCTGAAAGGGTCTCTAGCACTCAAAGAGATAGAGGAAATTCCCTAGCAGTTGGGGAGCGTGGGTTCTTGGGAAAAAGCATCTTGAGGATCCACTATTTCATCTGGTTCTGAGTTTAGTGTGTAGAAATGGTCCACAGACAAGGAACACAGTGTCCTTTGAACTTACAGAGTCTGTGGCCTCTGGTGGCCACATTCACATCCTTATGCAGACCCATCCTCAACAGAACTTCTGTCCCTTGCTCAGCTGGCTCCTTCAGCTGCAGTGGCCTCCAAGTCCTTTCTCTCGTCCGGGATGTTGTTTGTTCAAGACCAGTTGTTACAGTTGAACTTAAGATTTGGGGGCAGGCTTTTAGACATAAAGCAAAGAAAAACCAACCTACAATCCCAGAGAACCTAGACAACAAAGAGGATCCTAAGAGAGACGTCCATGGGAAGTAGAGAAAGACAAGATTTCCTGAGTAAATTTGGAGCATGGGGACCTTAGTAGAGGGTAGAAGGGGAGGAGAGAACGAGGGAGGGTGTGGAGAAAAATATATAGATTAATAAAAGCAATAAAAAGATTTGGTGGCAATAACTCTACAGTCCATCCTTCTTCTCCCCACCCTTTCTCTCTCAACAGTTATTCCCTTTAGCCAGGAATCCTTAGAAAACTTTCATTCACCAGATTTTCCTTTAACAAAATATTTGCTGCATTATTGGCTCTCTGCAGGAGCACATGGCACGGTGCTGTGGAGGTCTGTGGAGTTGGTTCTCTCTTTTCACCTTTAATGCGGGCCCAGGGATGGAATTTAGTTCATCAGGCTTGCAGTCTTTATCCTCAGAGCCATCTCCAACCTTCTAGCTGGCCTCCTAGTCACTGGTTCTGAGTGTCCACAGAGCTAGCTGGCATGTACCACCCCCCACCCCACCCCTACGCTAAATGCCAACCTCCTCTGAGCCTGCCTGCAGTCAAGACGCTGTGTGGACTGTGGGCAGCTACAGGCTTGGAGTCATGGATTCTTTCCTTACTAAAATGAAACAGGATTCTCCTCAGACTTGGATTTTGCTACAACTGCCTGACACAAAAAGGGTCAATTTTCTTTTCTTTCTTTCCTTTTTCTGGTGGGAGGGGGAGTTTTTTTTCAAGGTAGGGTTTCTCTGTGTAGCTCCTGGCTGTCCTTGGAACACACTCTGTGGACCAGGCTGGCCTCGAACTCAAGAGATCCTCCTGCCTCTGCCTACCACGTGATGGGATTAAAGGTGTGAACCACCACTGCTCGGCAAAGAGGGACAATTTTCCATCCTAAACTTGTCAGGGACAGTTAATTCATAATTGAGAAAACTAGTGACCTTACTCAGACCGTTGTTTCTCCCCCCTCCCTTCCCTACTCCCACCCTCTCCCCCTCCCTTCTCTCTCAGCTGCGGCTTGTTAGCTGGTTGGGTGTTCCACACTTGGCTGCAGTCACAGCTCTTCTTCACCTTTTTCTCCTTTATCCCCTTCAGCCTTTCTGTTCCTCTTCTTTCTGTTGTCACAGAGTCCAGTGTCATTGGCATTTTCTACCCTAAAGCCTAGCACTCCGCAGGAGGAGAAACTGGTGAGTGTCGCGGATAGCGGCATAGTGGGATAACATCGCTCAGTGGTTAGGTTTTCAGGCCCTGGGAAAGACTGAACCGATGACTAGTGTAATCTACCATTTGGATTGCATGCAGTGGGTTCTTTTCTTGCCTCCATTCCCCAAGTCCATCCATTTGATGTGGAGAAGCCAGTGTAAGGCTACCATTTACTCTGAAGAGAGACAGAATTTGGTGGTCTCAGCCCTGAGCACACAGCCTCTCCTAGTGCGCTATCCTGGCTGTCCTTTGTCCTTGTGCTAGGTGGAACAGAGAGACCTAATTATGTCTGCCACTGTCGAAATGAGCCCCCCGGATGTCTACCCTCCACTAGCTCCTTCCCTTCCCGACTTCTTCTTTTTCAAGCATTATAATTTGGGGACCTGGTGGCATTCTGCACCTACCACAATGAACCACCTGGAGACTGTAAGGAAAGGGGGAAATGAAAGCAAATCTTGTTTTTACCCAATATTTGATATATCATATATGTTGCCACTAATTTTTTTTATAAAACTACTGAATTAAAGTGTTATCTCTCTTATTCGCTAGGACTTTTTATTCTTGCTTAAGTTTTCTCAAAGACTTCTTTGCCTAACCCCTCCCACCTCTTCTAATGCAGTTTAGTTAGTGATCTCTCCCTAAATTCAGGAAACCCCACCTTGATGCTTCCGGTGCCTGTCTTTCTAGTGACAACATTGTCAGCGGCCTCCCTCTGCCACCTATTCTCCCCTTCTGCCACCACCCTCATCCTCTGCCCCAGAGATTCTCACATGACTTTGTAGAAATGTGGCTACCACATTTTTCTATTTCCTCAGTTTCACTTCCTGTCCTTTGGGAAACATCCTTGGCCTTGGGTGGGGTGATCACCCCAGCTCTAAGGATGGGTCCTGGATGGCCCAAACCTCAGAAATTCCTCTAGGAGGGCTCCAGCAACAACAAAATCCAGGATGTGTGTGGATGGACACAGGAACAGAAGCCCTCCCTTTCCTTCCCTCTGATCGTGGTGTGTCGCTGTGAGACCCACCAGGACTCTGGAAGTTTGGATGCTATGGGCGGAGCCATTGAGGAGGAAGGTTACAGCTGTGGAGAGCGGAGAAGCAGAGTTAAGACTCATCTAACCTGACCCAAATTCCTGCTTCTGTACCCTGCCAATGTACCACCAATTACTTTCCAAGTTCTTTGTTAATTGGAGGTTCTTTGTTAGAACTAAAGTTGCTACATAGTATCTCACGTCTTCCTAAGAACTAAAGTTGCTACATAGTATCTCATGGACACTAGATACTGTAGCTTAGATCTTTTCAACTCAAGGGAAGTCATATGGGCCTTGCAGTGGTGTAGGGAGGCAAGGCTTTGAAGACATAGTTAGGCTGGCCATTCAGAAAGATCCATGCTTTCCTTTGTGAGCTCTTACTTCCACAGGTCTGAGGGAGTTACCCTGAGAGTGGGTTGTTACAAAGCACGACTGCCCCTTGTGCATTGGTTCTTCATTGTACCCATCTGCCCTTCCAACTTCTGTCTGCTTTGACACCACCAGAAACTGGCAGCATGTTCTCGCTCTTCTATCTTCATGAGCTAAATAAAAACCTTTATAAATCACCCAATCTCAAGAACGCTGTCATAGTAATAGGAAAATAACTGCCAAGTCTGTTTTAACCACTGGGATCTAAGGTTATTTATGTTCTTGCTATAAATATCATATAAATATAATATTCTAAGTGTTACAGTTCACCTCTCAGCCTTACTTTTTTGCGCATCTATAAGCTTTTTGGAACAACCAGATTTATAATTATTGGGCTGTAGACCAAGCATGGTTTTCTTACAGAACCTGCTAAAATCTGCTCTCAGGGAGGACAGGCCATCAGGAGTAAATAAAAAAGACTCAGGGTAGTGGGTGGTTAGAGACTAACACTGAAAAACACATCCACCCGTGCCAGTGCTAGTGGTCGGCCTCGGGTCCTAGGAGTCTCGTGCTGACCCAGATGCTGCCCTTTGGTAGCTGGAGATGAGGAGACAGGGCTCCCGGAGGTGAAGCTGGGGTGGCTGGGTCAGCAGGGCACGTGGACAGCGGTCAGGTCATCTGCTGTTTAGCAGCTGTCCTGAGTCACTGAAACACATGGATCCCTTTGCTGCTTCCGCCACCAGTGCAGGCTACATTACAGGTTGTGCAACTCAGGGTAAGGTCACAGTGAGTGCCAATGTACGGGAGAATTTTTCTTGCAAAATCCTCCTGATAATATTTTTGTGGATTTCTTCTCCTCCGGATAAAATGTGTGTAACAAATTCCCAGATGGTTTCTTTCATCCTCTGCTGCAGAAGGCCATCTCCTCCTGGGGCATGTCCTTTCCCAGATCTCCTGACAACCTTTGGATTCTTTTTCCCACCTAATTAGAATAAAGAATACAATGATGATGTGGAATAAAATTAAAAGAGGAAACGACCCAAGATGCCGTAGGTGGGAGTGAGGGCAAACCTCTTGGCAGCCATGTCTTACCTTACAAAGGACAGTTTGGGTCCAAAGAGGTGGAGATACGTTGTAAAGTACAACACCATGTCTTTTCTTTGCGCTATTCACTATGTGCTACCCTATGGTATGCTCCTGTACTATGTGACAGTTCGTGAGACTCGAGCAAGGGCCTGGAGATTCACACACACACACACACACACACACACAGAGAGAGGGGGGGGGAGGCACAAGTCATCCTTGAATTCCCCAAGAATGCCCCCTTTATTGTGGTCCAGGGCAGCTTATATAGGATCCTTAACTGCTAGCCATGTCCCGGCCAAACCCATCAGAAACCACTCCCCTGCCATCAGGAACTCCTGAGGGTCTCGGTGCTCAGAGAAGCTGCAAACACAGGAAAACAAGTTGTTTTGCTCAGAGCAGGCAACTGCAAGCATTGGAAAACAAGTTGTTTACAGGAAATTCAGGGTCTGGGAGTCCACAGCCCCCACAATATGTGGGGAAAACCACAGCGAGGGTAGCTGGCAGGTAGGAAATAGGACTCAGGCCTGTATCCTAAATCAGGTGGCCTCTGTGTTGTCCCTCTCTCTTGGATGGGCACATCTGCAAGGGTATAGACATATTTATTGTCCCACATTTTCTTTATGTTCCTAAAGCTAGGAAAGACCGAGGAGGGGATGAACCTATAATGGGACCTGAGCCCTGTGGTCTGTGTCTCGGGACTCCCAGGACTGTATGGAAAATGTCCCCTTCACCCTGTTCTCTTCATTCCACACAGCATCACCTGAAGTGATGTTCAGAATTCTCACTCATCTTCCCCACTGTTCCCCACATCCTCTAGACGGCAGCTCTGTCTAGGCAGTGCCTTTGAGATGGCATTCCTGCAGGCCCAGAATAACTAACACCTGGCAAATTGCAGCTTCCCAACAAATGTTTGCTGAGTGGCTAGAGTCAGTCTTGGAGGTTTGCTGCCTCTGTCTCCAGGGAGAGGAGGAAGTTGACATTGGTGAGTGCCACAGCCCTGTTGGAGGTGCAGATTGAGCCAGAAGTCAGGTTGGGAGACAAATCAGAGAGAAAAAGTCCCGGCCTAGAAATCTCAGCCCTAAAGCCCAAAGACCCCTGACCCAAAGGCCCTGGAGAATTTAAACGGTTCTATCAGTCCTTGGATTTCTCTCAGAAACTTTCAAATGTTGAAGAGGAATAAAAGTCTGGAGATTGTTTACCATCTTTTGAGTTTTCAAAAAACACTTTACAGACCAGTGAACAAAAACAATGGGGCTTAACCCAGAGAAATAGCACAAGGTGCAGCCAACTGTTAACCCAGACTTGTAGGGTTGGGCAAGAAACAGGAAAGCTGTTACCAGGACACTTTGTGCCTCTCTATGGCGAGAGTAGGCAAGTGCGGAGGATGTCTGAGACACACGGTTGCTTCTCGCTGATCCTTGGACTCCTCATCTGTAGAATGGGGGTGCTCTTCTGCAGTGGCTGGAGAGGAAGGAAGAGAGAGAATGGCTTTGAATTCACCGCGCCTTCAAACTCTCCATGGCAAAGGTTCCTGTCTGACTTGCATTCTAAGTTAGGAAGAATTGGATTGTTCGTCTTGATTTTCCTTTTGAGACGGAGTCTCATATAGCCCAGGCTGGCCGCCAACTTGCTCTAACTTAAGATGACCTTTGAATTGCTGGTTTTCCTGACTCCACCTCCTGTGTGTTAGGATTGCAGACATGGGCCAACACACCTGGTGATGCTGGGGGTGGGATTTAGAACCTAGGGCTTCAGCATGCTAGACAAGCACTTTACCACTTGAATGTATCTCTAGCCCTTGCTAATTGTTCTCAGTGTGTCCCCCACCCCCACTCCCTTATTCTAGGAGCATGATCAGGCTTCGGGTTCCCTTGACTAGGACTACAAGATTGAGAGCAGGACTTCCTCAAGATCTTTCTGCACTGAGAGATGATCATACAGCAAGAAGAAAGGCGAGGTTGGGTGGGGTGGAAAGCTAGAGTAAGAGCAGCAGGTGGGGCTTGGGGAGAGGAAACTGGAGTGAGAGACACCCAGAACTGGTAGAGAAGGTTGAGGTGAGTCTCCAAGAATTTTCTCTCTCCAGGGTCCCAGGACCAAGGCCGAGCCTTGAAACAGAAGAGTGGCCAGCCTGCAGTGGCCTCAGCAGCAAGGCTTGGAAACGAGCAAGCACTCTTGGACTGCTGGCCCACTTCCACATCCTGGTGCCTTCTGTGCCACCTCCCTCCACCGCCCCACCGTGTGCACACTGCCTCCAGGATGAGCCTGATCAGTACACAGCACTGAGCTGTTTCAGACACCCAAGGACCTATGGATCCCTAGTCTGTATGACTTGAGTTTTAGAAAAATCATGGCTGGAGAGATGGCTCAGTGTTTAAGAGCACTCGATGCTCATTCAAAGGACCTAGGTTTGATTCCCAGCACCCATATAATGGCTCACGGCCACCTGTAGCTCCAGTTCTAGGGGATCTGATGTCTTCTTCTTGGCCTTTGCAGGCTCCAGGTATTCAAGTGGTGCACATACATACATGTAGGTAACACACACACACACACACACACACACACACACACCCCACAAACCTAGTTAGGTGTAGGGGTGGATGACTTTAATCACAACATTTCGGAGGCAGAGGCAGGCAGATCTTCATGAGTTTGAGGCCAGCCTGGTCTCATAGTGAGTTCTAGGATAGCTAGAGCTATATAGTGGGATCCTATCTTCAAAAAACAACAGCAGCAACAACAACCACATAAATCTAAAAGGAAAAGAAAAGTACCGTTTAGCCTGGTATGGTGGCTCACATCTTTAGTTTGGGGCCAGCCTGGTCTACACAGTGAGTTCCAGGACAACCAGAGCTACACAGTGAGACTCTGTCTCAAATAACAAAGACAGAAACAAAACAAACAAGAAGAAAGAATGAAAAGAAAAAACATGTGGCATCTCATTCTCACTAAGTGTGCAGAATAAAGTACAGGATCGACACAGAGCACACAACACTGAACAAACACTCCGGGCCCGAGGGATAGATCCAGTACAGCACTTGGAAGCAAGAGGCCCTGAGAAAACCGAACGAACCAATCATTGTTCTTCCTTCCCCTCAGGTACCAGCGTGTTCCCCAAATTGAATCTTGTTTCCCCACATCTGGGCCTCTCATTTGTTTACTGATTAAGCGATGGGATCACGGCAGAATTCCTGCTTCATATTGCTTCCAATTCAGAATGAATCCAGGGAGCCAGGAAGCCGTATTCTTGACTAAGGATGTTGTCCCAGGCATTGTTCCAGAACTGTTAATTTCCACTTCAAAACAATCGTTTTGTTTGCAACTGCAGAACACAGCCCAGATAAAGCCGTGCTCTCTCTGCTGGAATTTGGTCCTCACGATAGCATGTACATCTTGGGGTTTTATTTTTAAAAGCACAGTGCCCGAGGGGGGAGAACGCCAACTCGTCCTCCCACCGTGGCCTCATCTTTCACCAGGCTTGGGGCAGTGTAAACACGGCTGCGTGAGGCTCCGTGTTTATGTTTTCTCAATGACTTCCAGATTGAATTTGCTGTGTTTACAAGTTGGAGACACTTTTTCTAACCGCCGGCACTGCAGACTCCAATGGGGGCCTGACGTCCCAGCTGGGTTCTCTCTGCTTCTAGTTATCCTGGTCTATGACAACATCTCCAGGGTGCCCCAGCGGGAAGATTACTCAGCGCAGCAGCAGCCTAGAGACACAGGCTTTTCAGAATTAAACAGAATCAAGATGCCACAATGTTATTATGATTTCAACTTTAAACCTTGGGACCAGAGGTGGGATTGTGGCTAACTTACAGAGGGGTCATCATGATGGACCAATAGTTTAATTTTCCTAGTATCTCTCTCTGTGTTCTTATGCTATCCAGACCCTATAAACAACACTTTGAAGTTTCTCCTAAATCCTTGGGAATCATAAGCAGTGCTGGCCTCCTGCCCAGGGTAGCCCTGGGTCTGTAGAGCTTGCAGGGCATCGGTTATGGTACTCGTCAGAATTGTGCAGAACTTCAGACAGAAAGTTCTCTCATCTTCTCCCCTTGTAAGAAGCAACAGCCCACTGAAATAAGCATCTCACTGTCTGTCCTTTATGCTAGATGGTCAGTGTTCGTGAAAGATGCTACCCACACCACGGTGTACCAGCTCTCGTGCCAAACAGCCTTTCAGAGTTCTCGTCCTGGGCTTACAGAGCGCCCTGTCCTCTGTCCTCACCAGCTGTCCTCTGGACAGGCAGCCGCATGGGGACGCCAGCTGTGAAAGGACTTGGTAGCTAGGAAAGCACTGGGCAGGGAGGCCAGTGTGGCACAATCGTGTTCAAGGTTTAAGGAAGGCAGTGAGAGGGGACTGGGGAGACAGTCTGCTGCCAACTGAGGTTATATGTGAAAACTAATTTTTTAATTATTAATATTTTTATTAATATTTTATTTTAATTATATTTATTTTATTATAAATTTTATTAATTCCGTTTTTCCTTATATTCAGGATCTAGATTACATGTGTATGTGTGTTTGTGTGTGTGTGTGTGTGTGTGTGTGTGTGACACAAAAGGGGTTATTTGGTGGGGGAGAAAGAGAACCACCAGGAGGAACATGGGACAGCAGAGGGTAGTGGGAATGTCTGAGTATGAGTGATAATAACATACATGTACGAAACGTCATAATGGGGGCAGGAGAGATGACTTGGTGATTACAGTATATACTATTTGCTGCTGAGTATGGTGGCTTATTGTTTTTAATCCCAGGACTCAGGAGGCAGAGACAAGTAGATCTCTGTGAGTTCAAAATCAACCTTAGCAAGTTCCAGACCACTAGGCAGGGCTATTTGTGAGACTCTATTCTTTTCTTTTTCTTTCTTTCTTTCTTTCTTTCTTTCTTTCTTTCTTTCTTTCTTTCTTTCTTTCTCTTTCTTTCTTTCTTGTACATAATATACAGAGGTCCTGAGTACAGTTTCCAGCACCCACACTGGACAGCTCACAACCACCTGCAACTCTAGATCCAAGGAACTTAACACCCTCTTCCAGTCTCCTCAGGCATCTGCACTCATGCACACGTAGCCCCCCAGCATACACATATACATAATTTTAAAAACTAATATTATAAATCTTTATTTAAAGAAAATGTCATTATTTTATATGCGAACTTAAAAAATATTTTTAAAAGGCATTATGTCCTTGACACTCAGAAACAAGGCATCGCACCATGTCCACAGGACTCACCTGTTCTGAACTCTGCAATTACTGTGGTGAATTATTCCTTTTCCAGGGCTCCTGGGGTCTCTGTGTTGACTGGAAGGCTGGACTTGGTGATGCCCAGGGCTCCCAGCTCCAGGGTGCTATGATTCTGCTCCATGGTTCTCAGGCCACTGTGTCGAAAGATGTGACAAAACCTGAGGGTAGAAACAGAGAAGACTGAGTTATGCAATTGAAGAGCTTTGTTGTTGTGGAAAAGCAAACATTTTATTACTAGGAAACTTAAATGTAATTATTTTTAGTGTTCATTTTTTTACTGTTTTATTCATATTTCATAATTTTGTACCATATACCCCACATACATACAAACCGCTTAGATATGTAAGTATGTACCTTCTCCCCCTCTTTCTTTCCCTCCTTCCCTCCCTCCCCGCCTGACTGTCTGACTTTCTTGTCTTTCTTCCTGGTTTGATTGTAAATGTCTTTATTGTTGTGTATGGGCAGGATTGTTTCTCTCCTTCCTCCACATTGGTCCTGGAATCAACCTCAGATTTGGCAATCAGCGTCTTTGCCCGATGTTCCAGTTCACTGACCCGGTTTTGTTTTGTTTTATTTTTAAGCTGGGTAAATAGAGCAGCATTTTCCTCTTAACAGTAAAGCACATGGACACCGGAAGTAGATCCTGTCCCTTTGTACTTCTGCTATCCTAAGTGTGCTCCAGAAACTCACAGTGTGGCCATCTCTTCCAGATGCTCCTCAGGGAGATCCTGGACCACAGTCTAGAGGAAGGGTGGAAGCCCTGCCCTGATGGTCCTGCTGTGTGGCCTTGGGCAGTCCCTTCTCCTTCCTGAGTCCCAGCCACCTTGTTTGGAAGAGGGTGGCGTTGGGTCAGAGAGTGGGTGGGTGTCTTTCAGTCTCCCTGCTCTCCATGTGGGCATGGCTCACCTTCCTAAAACCCTGGTGCACTAAGACCGACCCACCTTCTTCAGACACCATTGAACTCACAAAGTAGGTAAAAACGGCTTCAATGATTAAGATGTCATCTTAACAATAACTGCTTTGCTTTAGAAATAATTTATGTGTAGCTTTTCAAATCCTCACGTCCTGGTAATTGATATGTTTCATCTAGTTGGACATTTCACTGATGGCTCCTTATCCTGAGCCACTAACCCTTCCACATCCATCAGATGAATTCCGAGGAAGCACCGTTTGGCGCTCGGCTGAAACCTCTAATGGGAGCAATCAAATCAGGCTTAATGTTCACGTTGGTGCGCGGTCCCCTTACACGAGCACTGTCGCCTCCTCATTACCATTTTAGTTCCACCATTAGCCACTTTGGGGCTATAAATTACCCGCCACGCCTTTCTGAGGGGAGCGTAACCCCTCACCTCACAGCGGATGAGCATCACAGGTGGAAGGACTTGGAAATCTGGACTCAAAGGATCACATCGGGCGTGACCTCGGATATGTCACCTCCCTTCCCTGGGATGTTTCTTCATGTGGAGATAGCACAGCCCTTTTTCGACTGTATGTGTGAGGTGAGGCCTCTGTGAGGTACCTGGCTGTCTTGGGTTCCTGCTGCTGTCGTACAATATCTTAGACTGAGTAATATCTAAAAAACAGATTCCCCCCCTTCCCCCTTATGATCTCAGAGACTGGGAAGTTAAAGAACATCAAGGTGTTGCCAGTTTTGGAGTCTGGCAGAAGCTGTCTTTGGTTCCCAACAGGATTCTCTTACTGTGGTCTCACAGGGCAGAAACTGGGAGGTTAAAAAAAAGTAAGGCGGGGGCACATACCCATGTATGGAGAACAGCCATCATGGCTGACCTGCCCCCTACAGGCCCTACTGTTAACAACGCTGTGCTGGCAATTGGGAGCGGATGCCAGCACTCAATGACAGCAGTGAGATGTGACAGCAGAGACCTCATGAAGGGATTAGTGTTCTTTTGTGGGGCTGAGGAGACAGAGCGCTCTTCTCCTGTGTGAGGCTAGCAGAAGAAACCAGGTACAGTAGAGCATGGGCTCTTGGCAACACTGGGTCACTCCCAGGCTCCAACATACTAGGAAATAAATGTCCGGTGTTTATAAGCCACCAGGGTGTGGTCATCTGTTACGGGAGCCTGAGAGGAATAAGGTAGACATGGCGTGGTTCACTCACCTCAGTAAGAACTGGCTGCTGGGTGTGAAGAATGGATCCCAGAAGGCAGGACTGCCCTTACCCAGTCTATGCGACTGTTTTCTACATCCACCCATGACATCCGTTAACTTCAGTGGGAAGTGGTGGCTCTTCAGACTCTCGGACATCATAAGAGAAGTGGGGAGTCTAACAAAGACCTCAGGGAGATTGAACTGAGGTTTTGGATGTTATGTGGCCCTGTAGGGGCTATGAGGGCTGATGAGCACTCTGAAAAGAGCCCTCCCCACCTCGCCAGCCTCTCTGCTCAAGTGCTTCCCAAGCTGGGACCTAGTTTTCTCTTTCTTTCTTTCTTTCTTTCTTTCTTTCTTTCTTTCTTTCTTTCTTTCTTTCTTTCTCTCTCTCTCTCTCTCTCTCTCTCTCTCTCTCTCTCTCTCTCTCTCTTTCCTTTTTTTGAGGCAGGGTTTCACTATGTAGCTCTGGCTGATTGGAACTCACTCTGTAGACAAGGCTAGCTTCAGACTCATAGAGATTCCCCCTGTGTCTGCCTCCCTAGTGCTGAGATAGAAGGCATGCATCACCATGTCTGGCTTGGGACCTGGTTATCTGTGCAGTCACACTAGAAGAAGACCATGTCCTTAGGCAGGTGTCCAGGTGGCATTCCGGGCCCTAGGTCCAGCCTTTCTGCATTTTATTTATTCATTTTTGAGATAAAGTTCATCAGGCTATGCAGCCTAGGTTGGCCTGGAATTCCTCACCTCAAGGGGTTCTCCTGTCTCCGTTATTCAGGAGAGTGGCTAAGACTCTAAGTTCAGACAACCACAGCCAGCTCTCTGTGGTATTCTGAGGATGGACTTTCCATATTTTGGAGACCCCATTTTCTTAAAACGGTCCAAAAAAGAGACTCCACACAGACCTAGTGCATACATCAAAGCGGATTTAGCACCTACCTTTCTTTCATTCATTCTTTTTATAGCATTTGTTATAAACCCAACATGGGGTTTATAGCAAAGAAAATGGCAAAGCTGAGATTATGAGCTTATTATTATTGTTGTTGTTGTTATTATTATTATTATCATTATTATTATGAGATTATGAGCTTGCTTATCAGCCTCAGCATCCAAGAAACCTGGGCACAGTGTTTTGACACCTCCTCCCAGACAACAAAATGGAAGGTTTCCTTCCCGAGAGTGGCCTTGAGGGAAGGACACTCTTCAAGAACGAGAGCGCAAGCTTTTGTCCCAAGGTCAGCTCTAAAAAGAGTCACAGACATCCATGCCACTGGTGTTTTGGTGTCATAATGATATAGTATGAGCTTCTTGCAGCCCAATAGACATGTTTCCAACTATGAATAAAAACATCGGATTAACTCAACACCAGTGGCTCTTAAGAATTTGAGCTCTCTGACTCAGCTCTGCAGGGGATACGGAGGATGGGCTGTGTTCCTTGCCACACAGAGGTGGGGTTGGAGAGGGGAGGGCCAGGGCTGTGTGCAGACAAGTGGCTCTCAAGCCTCACAGGAGCCTCAAATACTTTTTTTTCTTTCTAAACTTTTGACATTCTTGTCTCCCTTCGGCAAACTCCAGACCAAACCTGGAGAGGTCCTTAGAGCCAGTGTGTTCTTCTAGGAGACCACCATGAAGATGGAAATGGGGGAGGCTTCAGAAGATTCCAAGGAGAGGGGTTCTTCCACACATCTTATACAAACCTCTCCCTACCCCGCCAGTCTTCTTCCGCTGCGGCATCGGCAGCTCTCACCTTTATTGTTCCTAATTAAAGACGACATTTCTTTCAGACTCCGATGCGTCAGGTGTATATCCAGTACTGTGGGGTCACAGGGTCAAGGAGACCCAAGCCAGTCTGCAGTAGCTCACAGTCAACCCGGATGGGGTCCTCAGGTCTTTTACCTGAGAGACAAGGTAGGAGTTTTAAACATTACTGTCAACATCAGCTTGGTTCAAAGGCCTTTGGACATAGCTTCCAGATCCAGTTAGAATATCCAAACGTCTCATTTCTTCAGCCCCATGGCCAACCTGAAGTCTGAGAAAGCACCCTCCAGCATGTCACTAATGACTGACGACCCTGCTGGGCTTGGTCAGCAGGTTTAGGTTGCTTCAAGTGTTAGGAAGCACTCAGCGTGAGGAACCGAGGCACTGTTGGGAACAAGGTACAACTCAAGGAATTACAAAAAAAGAATTGCCTATATCTATTACTCAAATGGTTATCATAAGCAGCCAGAAGTAGAATCCTAAGTAAAGAAAACTTTAGAGCGATAAGGAAAATAGGAAGCAACATGTTGGTCTAGTGAGATGGCTTAGCAAGTGGAAACACTTGCACGAGGCTGGGAGTTGAATTCCATCCCTGAAACTCAACTCCTGGAAGTCGTTCTTTAGCACCTGCACACACACACACACACACACACACACACACACACTCACCACACACATACCACACGTACTCATACCACACACATACACACACACCACACACACACACACTCACCACACACATACCACACGTACTCATACCACACACATACACACACACCACACACACACACACACACTCACCACACACATACCACACGTACTCATACCACACACATACACACACATACATACTTATATCACATACACAACACACACAACACACTCACACATATACACCACACACACACACAGAGTTCAAAACTTTTGTACAGTAACATGTTCCCTGAGCCTATCGATTTCTTATTTTCCAGGGCTCTGCCAGTAGAGAAACTGGGAGCCCTACTTTTCAGGCCCTTGATCCAGAATGTAACAATGTTTGTGGTCTCTGAACCTGCAAATATCCAGAGGTCATTCAAGGAGTCAAAGGCACAAGAGGTTAGAGGTTAGAGGAGGTCTGTGACAGTTTTCGGATCTGCAAAGAGCCTGTCTCATCTTTACCTTTGCCGGTTCTTTTAGAACCTTTTAGAAGCTAGAGGTGTGTCTTAGCTGGTAGACTGATTGGCTCACAGACACAAGGCCCTGGACTGGACTCCCAGTGCTGACTAAAGAGGGTGCAGTGCTGACCCCAGTAATCTTTGCACCCCGGGGGGGGGGGAGAGACAGAGAGAGAGACAGAGAGAGACAGAGAGACAAAGACAGAGACACAGAGACACACAGACACACACACACACACACACACACAGAGAGAGAGAGAGAGAGAGAGAGAGAGAGAGAGAGAGAGAGAGAGAGAGAGAGAACTGTCTAACAGGCCTCTCTCTCTGCCTCTGACTGGGCTACGCTGGCTCCCAGAAAGAGTCCTGAGAAATCCCTGGCTTGGAAGCAGAGAGCGCTAGGGGCAGCTCCAAGACCATCTACTTCCTACTCAGGAGGCTTTGGTGGAGTTCAATGACCTTGCTGAAGCCCAAGGTCCTCGTCTGTAAGGGACAGTTACATCTACCTCAGTGTCCTTGGGGCACCCGGAGTAAGCCCTCAATAAAAAGCAACTGCCACTGTTAACAACTATACTTAGTGGGAGATGGAATTATTAATTCTACTTCCATAATTAACTACTAAAAACAACATGTCAATAGACAAAACCTTCTTAAAACCTGTGGCTTCAAAGGGGTCAGACGATAAGAGGTTGGGACTTCTTTACACTAGGCAAACCTAAGACTTCTCATTTTTAGTGGGCCATGGGAGTTGTCCCATGGTTTAACTGGGAACTATTGCTTTCCTCCCTTGGATGATTAGGCATATTCTCTGCTGTCATAAAACTCAAGCCCAGGACCATAGTGCAGGCCATATGTCCCTTGGTGACCTCCTTGTGTGCCATCTCTGAGTCTCCTAGATTGAAAACTGTTGACGGAAAGGGCAGGACAATGTGCTCAGTCATGACACCTGCCAATCCCCTTCCCTCAGAACAGCGTCCTATTGATTCAAAACTCTCTCCCTGCCCCTCAGCGACACCAAGTCATCTAGAGGGGGGCAGGGAGAAGGGGTAAGAGGTCCCTTTACCTGGGAATGATGCTCTCAACCATGCCCCTGCAATGGCAGAAGTTGCCAGACTGGTGCAGCCTGCTGTAGGTGAGCTATGGCTTACTCCTCACCTTCTCACCGTTGCTCTGTGTTCCCAGGCTGTTTTTTTTGTTGTTGTTGTTGGTTTTTTTTTTTTTTTTTTTTTTTGGCAAAATGTTGAAAGATATGGTTCTTCTTCTAAACAGCAGAAACAAAATCTGCTCTAAAAATAGTCTATTTTTTTTTTTAAAAAAAATCTTTGTTGGAAACAGCCATGAAATAAAATCTGGCTCTCCAACTTTTTCACGTTAATGATGCCGAGGCTAGACCGAGGCTAGACCGAGGCTAGACCGAGGCTAGAGCTTGGCACTAGGGTCGCTTTTCTGGTGATTAAGCCCTGGAAGGAATATTGTCCTCCCCTCCTGCTTCTGAAGCCAGACCCTGCGCCCCCTCACTTGCAGAAGAACTCTAGATTTCCTTTAGAGTTTCTGTCAGCACACAGAGGCTGCCACCAACAAAGTCTTTCTCTTTTACAGTAAAGCTTTAGCTTAAAAAGGGGGGGGGGGGCAAATTCATTTTCTTCCCCATAAGACACCGGAAGTGTTCACTAAAGGAGGGGGCGGGGAGACTCCCCCTGAAGCCCATCTAGTGTGAGCCACCACGAGAGCGAAAGAACTAGAGATGAACAATCCCAAATGGGGCTCGATGATTAAAGCCAACTTCAGCTACACAGCTTGTTGGGAATCATTTCTTCCCTGCTTCATTATGACGACGAAAACTCAGCTTCCACTGGGATGAAGTCCTTCCTTCTGAGAGAGAAAAATGTTTCCCCGAAGCCGACGGCAGAAGTACTGTTCTTATAGGCGACCGAAGAAAGAAAGGAGGAAAGAAAGTCTGGTGTCCGGAGACCGAGGCAAAAGGATGTAGTCAACCTGGGATACATGGCAAAAACTTATCAGGAAAAAAAAAAAAAAGGTCCCTAAAGCAGTGGTTCTCAACCTATGGGTCGCCACCCCCAGAGGGTCAAATGACTCTTTCACGGGGGCCACACATCAGATATCTGCATATCAGATATTTATAGTACAATTCATAATAGTAGCAAAGTTACACTTATGAAATAGCAACAGAAGGACTTTATGTTTGGGGTGGTGGGGTCACCACAACATGAGGATCCTTATGAAGGGTCACAACGTTAGGAAGGTTGAGGAGCACTGCCCTAAAGTGATGTCTTGATTGCAGTTGCTTCTGGTGCTGGCTGTCATTGTCCAATGTTTGGCTGTTGGGGATATGTCTTTCACAAGGGATTCACATAGCTAACCTGAGGGCAATGATCATAAACCCTTAACGAATACACGATTGCTGGATTCATTTCCCATGTCTGTGCCTTTGTCACAGGCATGGTTAGAAAAGGTGGCTACCAAGTCCTAGAATCCCCCACTTAAAAAAAAACAATTTATCCTGTCATGGCTGCTGCAGCACTCATGTGTGATGACGCCTTGACTAAGCTGCCGTCCCCTTTCTAAGACGTGACTCCAGCCTTCCTCCCCACAGACCTTCACCCCTGGCGGAAATACGACAATCCTAAAGGAAGCAGAATAAGGAGGAGGTGGAGCAATAAATAGGGCTGGAGAGATGGCTCAGCGGTTAAGAGCACTGGCTGCTCTTCCAAAGGTCCTGAGTTCAATTCTCAGCAACCACACGGTGGCTCACAACCATCTGTAATGAGATCTGGTGCCCTCTTGAGGAAGAGACCTGGTCAGTCATCCTTATCAGTTTAGACCATGAACCCAACATGGACAAGTTCAACAGAGCCACCATAAACGGGCTGCCCACGCGTGCTTCAGCATTGACAGGGCATAAATTTCATTCAATTTTTCATTTAGAACAATAAATAGGCTTTAATCTTGGAGTAACTAACTGCAGTAAGGGCATGAGTCCAGCCTGAAAGACAACCTTTACTGGCTCCAGGGATTAGGAGGGACTGCTCACCCATGTGGCCATCTGTCCTGCCACCACCGCTTTAGGACAGACGACCTGTTGGAAGGTAAAGAAAGGCCCTTTTATGTCTGGTTTCACCGACCCCAAGTCGCCCTTCAGAAACCCCATCTTTCCTATTCTCGCTGTTCTCAGCAACACTAGAAGTCCTTTGTAAACATCCTCCCGGAAAGGTCTCGAGATCTGTCTGATAAAGTTAGAATGGGAAGGCAGATTAGGGAGGGCGTTTAAAGGAAAATTCCCATCAGAGAAGTAGCTGGGGTCACTGGGCTTGAAAAGCCATCCCTGCCCCAGAGAGGATGCTGCCCTAAATCCGGAGACCTAACCGCTGCTCAGCTGCTCAGGAGGAAGGACCTACCACAGGTGTGGTGGTACAGGTTTACAGTCCTGGCACTAGAGAGGCAGAAGGCAAAAGTTCCAGAGTTCAAGGCCATTCTCAACCAGAAAATCAGCTTAAGGCTACCTCATGAACAAACAAACAAAAAGATCATAATGACTAGTGATGTTGTAGACCTTTTAGCTTGCATTGGTACACTATGCTAAATTACTTAGTGACATTTTTCTCAGAATATATGGCTGTAATCAAGTGACATGCGGCCATGCTGGGAGATCATTCTGTTTTAATGCTGAGGATTGCTTTGCCTGTCCACTGTAAAGTAACAGCAAAAAAACCAAACAAACAAAAAAAGAAAAAACAAAAACCAAAAAAATAACAACAACAACAACAACAAAAAGCATCACTTTGCCTAGCTCATGTCTGTGTGTGAGCATGCTTTCATGTCAGGTCTAAGAGATTGTGCGTGAGGTCTGTGTTAAGTTGAAAACAAAGTTTTCTCAAACTGTTTATACCACGCCACCTTCCTCCAATGGTCTGAGTGTCTGGCTCATTTTGTTTCCCTGCTGTTACTTGCGTTGTTTCAGACATTTGAGTCAGTACGTAGTAGGCTTGTGTGTCATTCTAATTCTTTTGAGCAGTCTTGCTAGTATCCCAGGCTAGTCCTAACTCACCATCCTCTTGCCTCAGTTTCCCCAGTGCAGGGTTACAGGCATGTGCCTTCATAACCAGCTATCACTGTGGTACCATCTGTGCCTCTTTAATAACTGATGCTAAGTGTCTTTTCATTCGCTTTGCGTCGTCTCCATGCTTTTTGGATGAGATGAAAATAGATTTGAATATTTTGTCAGTTTTGTAAGATCTGTGTATCTGCATGTGGTTTATTCCCTCAGAAGCCCAGACACTAGGAGCTTAACCCTCAGTGTGGCGGTGCTGGGAGCTTTAAGACTTGGGGTCTCTGTGGATCATGGGGTCCATTGTTAGAAAGAATTAATGCAGTTCTTTATGGACTGAGATGGTTCCATAGGATCAGTTGTTACAGAGTGAGCCTGAGTCCCTCCCGGCTCATTGGCTTGCTCATACACACGTGACCACAGAGGGTTCTTTTTACTTCTCCACCATGTGGTGATGCGGCCAGGGCCGCACCACACCAAGAGCCAAGTAAACCTCTCTGCTTTATTACCTAGAACCAGCCATTCTGTGGTAAGAACACAAGGTAAATAAAGAGGTTTTCTAAACATAATCTGTATACAATTCCCTTATCAGACCTGTGATTTGTAAATATTTTCTTCAGGTTCTTTTTCTATTTTCTCCAGGTTCTTTCTTTCTTCCTTCCTTCCTTCCTTCCTTCCTTCCTTCCTTCCTTCCTTCCTTCCTTCTCCTCCTCCTCCTCCTCCTCCTCCTCCTCCTCCTCCTCCTCCTCCTCCTCCTCCTCCTCCTCCTCCTCCTCTTCCTTCTCCTCCTCCTCCTTCTTCTTCTTTGTTTTGGTTGTTTTGTTTTGCTTTTTGAGACAGGGTTTTTTTTTTTTCTGTGTAGCCCTATCTGTCCTGGAACTCACTCTGTAGACTAGGTTAGTCTTGAACCTACAGAGCTACACCTGCCTCTGCCTCCCAAGTGCTGGGATTACAAGTGGAAGCCACCACTTCTGGCTCAGTTTTTTTATTCCTAATGTAGTGCTGTTGGGGACTGTGGACTCCCAGACCCTGAATTTTCTGTGACCCCTCTCCCCCCGCCTGCCAGAGTAAACAACTTGTTTTCCTATGCTTGCAGCTGCTTTGAGCTAGCAACTTGTTTTGCAGCTGCTCTGAGCACGAGACCCTTAGGAGTTCCCAATGGCAGGGGAGTGGTTTCTGGTGGGCTTACAGCTGAGAGTTAGGGCGTGGAAGGAGACCCTATATAAGCTGCCCTGGAACACAATAAAGGTGCTTCTTGGGGTTTCCCGTGTCTCTGTGTGTTTTTCACACAAACCATAGCCTGACTCACAAACCATAGCACCTGGCATGTAGGGCAGGCATTGAGCTACATAGTGCCTTCTGAAGAATTTTTTTTTTTTTTTTTTTTTGGTTTTTCGAGACAGGGTTTCCCTGTAGTTTCTAGAGCCTGTCCTGGAACTAGCTCTTGTAGACCAGGCTGGCCTCGAACTCAGAGATCCGCCTGCCTCTGCCTCCCGAGTGCTGGGATTAAAGGCGTGCGCCACCACCGCCCGGCTGAAAAATTTTTTAAAATAATATTTTCGAGCATTTTATACACATATTTGATCATTATATCCACATCCACTCTTCCTTCCAACTCTCCTTAATGCTACAACACATTCTCCTCCCAACTTCAAGTCTTTGAAAAGAAATTCCTTATTTTTTCTTTCTTTTCCTCTCTCTCTCTCTCTCTCTCTCTCTCTCTCTCTCTCTCTCTCTCTCTCACACACACACACACACACACACACACACACACACACACACCTTTCTTTGTACCCTAGGCTGATCTCAAGCTATGCAGCCAAGGATGACCTTGAATTTCTGATCTTTTGCCTCTCCCCCTGTAGTGCTGATTATAGGTAAGTACTACTATGCTTGCTTTGTGTAGTGGTGGAGAATGATCCAGGCTTTATGTATATCATGAAAGTATCCTATCCACCAACTTACACAAAAAGTTCTTAGATTTAATGAAAAATACTTATTAATTATTTGAATATATAGTTCCGTGCTTTAGATTTTTTTTTTTTTTTTTTTTTTTTTTTGGTTTTTCGAGACAGGGTTTCTCTGCAGCTTTTTTAGAGCCTGTCCTGGAACTAGCTCTTGTAGACCAGGCTGGCCTCGAACTCACAGAGATCCGCCTGCCTCTGCCTCCCGAGTGCTGGGATTAAAGGCGTGCGCCACCACCGCCCGGCCTGCTTTAGATATTGTATCTAAGAAATCTTTTCCTAATCCTAGCCACAATTTTTTTTTCTCCTGTGTTTCTTCTAGAAGTTCTATAACTCAGGTTTTGTATTTAGGATTCACGTTTACATTGAGTTATTTACTACTGACAGTGTAGAAACAAATATTATTTTTTCATTACTTATCCAGTTTATCAGCATAATTTATTGTATAGCTTTTCCTTTCTGTCTTTTGAAAATCAAGTTACTGTGTATTTAGGCTCAATCCCTGGACTCTCTATATTGTTATATTCACCTAGTTGCCTTTGTTACACCAACACCATGCTGGCACGACCGCTGTGGTTACAAAATGAATTTTGAAATCAGATCATGTAAGTCTTGCAACTTTATTTCCTTTTCAAAAGCATTTGAATATTTTGTTTCCTTCCTTTTCCAGGGCAAACAAAATACCGCAATCCGTGCCCTGAGCCAGCAGCACCAGTGGTCCCCACGCACCGCACATCTGTGCCCTGTGCCAGCAGCACCAGTGGTCCCCGCGCACCACACATCTGTGCCCTGTGCCAACAGCACCAGTGGTCCCGCGCACCGCACATCTGTGCCCTGTGCCAGCAGCACCAGTGGTCCCCGCGCACCGCACATCTGTGCCCTGTGCCAACAGCACCAGTGGTCCCGCGCACCGCACATCTGTGCCCTGTGCCAGCAGCACCAGTGGTCCCCGCGCACCGCACATCTGTGCCCTGTGCCAGATGAAGTCACATCCTTTCCCAGCTCCAGCTCCATTTCCCTGTTTGCTGTTGGCCTTGGCAGGGAAGAGGAAGCAGGGATAGTGAAGGAAGGGGCTGGGACTGCGGGAGAGGCTGACTGGCACCTGGGCTTTAATTTCAATGGACTGTTTTCCTGGCATCGCCTTTCTCTCCCGGGTGGGTGGATGAGCAGAGGTTCCTGGGGGAGTGTTTTTCTTGGGCACTTTTTATTGGGTTTCAACTAAAAACACAGGATATTGGTATGGACCTTTAGGTTAAATTGCAGTCCACCCCCAAAACTTCCTCAAGGCTACGCCTTACCACATCCTTTCTTAAGTCCCAAGCACTTACCCAAGGCAGAGTCACTGTGTGCTGAAGCTGGAAACGGCCCTGAGACATCAAAACCAAACAATCCCTAGTCTCACTGTTCGGTGAAGAAATGAGAGAGAAACTCAGTTCTGATCATGTGGGGCTGGCTGACCATACCACTGGCCTCTAAATGCCTTCAGTGGCTAGTGTGGGCAGTGCCCAGGTTTACCCTGGAGAGTCCTTGGTCCAGTTCATTGCCTGGGTGAAATTATTGATAACCACCCTTTTGCTTCTCCAAGTGAACAGGTTAGATATCCCATTATGTAGCCATGCTTAGTAATACTTTCCAGCATGTGGGTGCCAGCTTGGAGGGAGATTCAGGACAGCATCTCAGAGTTACGTACGTAAGCTCATGGAAACTCTATAACTTCTTGAGCATGAGAAAGAAAATAGATTGTTAAGTCCGAAGGTCTATGAAATATGTTACCCAGATGGTATATAGCACCTACAAGACTCTGATTGCTGACCCAGCCTACACTGCTCTGCTCTCATTTCCCAGCCTCCTCCCTGCTCCCAGTGACCCCACTGACTCATCCCCTAATGCTGTGCTTCTCTGGTCCAGCCATGGGGGCATTTAGACTGCCATCTCTGCCTCAGGGCTCTAGGTTCTTGAGACTATTTCCTTCCGTGGAAGATTCCTGCCTCTTGCCCGCTCCTGCTTTCTCTAATGTTCCCAGAAGCATTGGTTGTAGAGAGAGCTTGTTCAAGAGCCTACGTCCTGCCTGGACCATGAGCAGTGTCAGGGGCAGGACCGTCACTAATCTCTGAGCACAGTGGTTGGCACAAGCAGAGGACATAGGTAAATATTGCCAAACACGTTCATTCAAGAATGATTTATTGAGGATTAATTTTTGGTCCAAGGACAACATTGTGGGGACCCAGAAGTGCACACAGAACCCTCATGCCCGGGGGTTTGTTGCCCAGTTCTGCCTGGATAATGCATGGGCCTATGTAAGGTATCAAACCTGGGATAAATGGCTAAGGTGCCTATTTACCATCAAAATGGACCTGGCTGCCAGGTTCTCCCAACATCCCTCACTCCCTTCCTGTTACAGGGTTTGGCTGGCATACCCTGCCCCTCTACCTTAAACTTCTCTAGTACAGGGGCTGGGTTGCCCTAAACCATATAATCCAGTCATTTTGGTTACCTGACTGTTTTTGATCTAGCTTTTACCCTCTTGGCCTTGTGGTCTCCCCCTCTCCCTCTCTCCTCCCATAACCTGGCTCAGAGTCATGTTTACCCTGAACTCTCCCAGATGTCCCTGCCTCTGGCTATGCTCTCTCTTTTATCTACAATAAACTGCCTCCTCCACCATGCCTTGGAACAGTCATGTCCCTTTTTCTTCTTTCCTTCCTTCCTTCATTTTATTTTGTCATTGTTGTTCAATTCTTTCCTGAAATTTTGTGTTACTTTAGGTAGAGAAAATGCTCAGTCTCTTAGTCTCTTACATGTTATTTGTGAACTAACAGCATAAATCTCTGGTCTATTTAAAAACAAAGAAAAGGAGGTTAAAATAACTTTTTCAAGGCCTCTGAAGTGAGTAGTTTCCCTCTGAATGGGAAGTCCCGTGCCTTGAATCCTGGCTGACTCCGTGCAGGCCCGCCTCCCCCTTGTCTGTGAAGGAGGTGCCCTGTGCACAGCTCAGCCTTGCCCTCCTGAGTTCAGGGTCTCCCACAACAGTGTTTATGAAAGGCAAACATGGGCCATGTTTGTGGCTAGACTAGAAAGGACTTTTCCACAAGGCCACCCAAGGCCAGAGCTGAACAGAAACTGGGTGCTGTCTGCTATGAACAGGCTCTGTTCTTGGTGGTTGGTTAGTGAAGTTCCTGGAATGAGGTGAGAGACCTGGTGAGCGCCAGATGGGGAGGAGCTTGCCCAGTGAAGGAGGAAGCACTAAGGGAGATATTGGACATGAGTACAAGCTGGAGTGGGAGGAAGGAGAAGCAGGGAGGAGAGGGAGGACAGATTGGAACTTTTATTCTTCAATTTACTGCAAACCAGTCACACGATCCCCCCCCACCACACCGCTCTCACCTCAGTCACCCAGTCACCCCCTAAACACCAGCTCAAACTCTGACTTTGTCTTCTTTCCTTTAGAGGTTGGGACAACGCTTCCTGCCTTTGCCACCTCCTTAATTCCTTGACCAACTTTCCTCAGGCTGAAGAAGCCTGGTAAGATGTGGAATCAAGGGGAAGATGATCATGCTAATGGAGGGGATCTTGCCAGGCTAGCCCGTTGTGTCAGCTGGGGATCTTGTCCTGTCTCTTTTTTAGTGGACATTCCCCAGCTCTGCGAAGCCACCTGATCCGTCACAGTCCTTCCAGTTCACAGCAAATATGAAGCCCTCGCGAGGGGACAGAGAATGACTCGGAGGTACAGAGAAATGCCAGCTGCTGTCGGGTAACCTGGCCCCAGAAGCCGGGATAGCTCAAGTATTCCAAACTGCCTGGGGCCTTCTCCTCCGCCCCACATGCTTCCCTGGGAGGGGGAAAGGGAAGGTCCCCTCCCTGTCCCCAGCCTGGAAAGACAGAGAGAGTGAGGGGAGGAAGTGCAGCTTAATTTGGAGATGCTAAATCAGAGTGTGATTGGATTCTCTTGAATACTCCACTGCAGGAAACTGGAGAAAATTCCAGAAAGCCTGGGCTGCTATATAGGGCAACAAAGCAAGACAGTCCCTCCTCCAGCTCAGAGATAGACAGCTTAAGGAGCTGCAGAGTGGGGCTGAGTACCGAATTTCTGGGTCAGCCTGACCTGGACCTGCTCCGCCTTCTCTTCTCCTCTTCACTAGGAGACTTTGCTCCAAGTGTTAATCCCACCGGTTGAGAATAAGACCATTCCCACAGTTTAAAGCCAAATATGAAGCAAGCTTTAATTAAAGACTAGCCAGACGAATGGGACTCTAGCCAGGTCCATCTTTGGGTTTTCAGAAGATGCCCTGGAGTCACTGTCTGCAGCAGCTTAAGTATTTCCCATCAGGTCCAATCAGAGGCAAGCGTACTTCCTGACGTATTTTCTGCCTACACCCAATCACGGGCAAGCATACGTCCTGACATATCTCCTGCCCATGAACCTCCCACCCAGATCAAGCACATCTGGTGCAGATGAGTCAAACAAACTTGTTTAGAGGAATAAAAACATGTGGATGGGACTGGGGTAGGCCTGAGTGCAGACTAGCATCTGGTTCATAAGAAGCACTAACTGTATTCTTGGGATAAACAAATAAAATATGAGCCAGTTGCTTTTGATGCATTCTTGAGGTAAACTAGCCTGGGCTACATCACACGAGCCTACCTTAAAAAGCAAAATAAAACAACGTCGACAGAAACAACGAAACTTATAAACCAAACAGAGAGAGGAATAGAGTGAGACGAAGAGGGGGAAATCAAGCTAAGGGTTGGAATGGACGTGTAGTATAGCTTTAACAGTGTTTTGGGAGAGAAGGTGGGGCATTGAGATGACTCTTGTCAACACACCCAACAACTTGACTTCCATTCCCAGAACCCACACGGTGAAAAGAGAGAACCAGCTGTCATAAATTGTCCTCTGACCTCTACACATATGCCTCATCACACATGTTGGCACACATGCACAAACGAATAAATAAATAAATACATAAATGGAATTGTTTAAAAGAAAAAGGTAGCCAGGTGGTAGTGGCGCACGCCTTTAATCTCAGCACTTGGGAGGCAGAAGCAGGTGGATTTCTGAGAGTTTGAGGACAGCCTGGTCTACAAAGTGAGTTCCAGGACAGCCATGGCTGTTGCACAGAGGAGCCTTGTCTCAAAAAAAAACAAAACAAAACAAAAAAGAAAAAAGAAAGAAAATCAGAAAGAACAGATGAAGTATCCTTGGTCTTGAGTCAAAGCATGCTCTTGGGATTTAGGGACCACAACCATCAGCTCTAGCTGTAGCATCTCATTGTCCACACAGCTTGACCTAGGTATTAGGTCTATCAAGTGGCAGGTCACAGGATTCTTGTCTCAAGCTTCAGGAACCAAAGAGGGCAACATTCCCAATGTTAAAGGGGGGTGAATGACCTTGCCAAGGTTGCAGAGACTCAGGACAGGGGCTGCCTCCTGATTAAGCTCTTCTGGTTCCACCTGGCCCCTGTCAAGGATTTAAAGAGACAGCTTTTCCTGGAAAAACAGCATTTGGTGGCAGTGATTCATTAGCTCTTGAAACCAGTTAGACCTGGCTGGGTTCTGCCCTGTGTCTCCCAATGACACCCAGCCCTGAAGCTTCTTCCAAGTCTCCTTCTCTTTCTTCAGCACGTTTGCCAAGCAGCCGCTGGAGTTCTCCACTCCCGAGAAGAAGAAACGTATTTGCTTGTTTGTTTATTTAGTACCCGACTCATCCTAGGACCCCTGTCCATGGCTTTCTCTTAATTCTTCATTTTTATCTAAATTCCCAGTGACTGTGAGGATCTGGGCATTCCTTTCTGTGGGCTCTGACTGTAGAGGGGTGAATGAATACAAGTTCAGTGTCATACATGAAACACAGACTGTAGAGGGGTAAACCAATATGAGTTCAGTGTATGTATTACATGGAACATGCAGTTGCTGCTCTGGAAGAGCGCATGCAAACAGAAATCCAGGCAGCCTGTGGAGCCAGGGGCTTTACAAGTTTAAAATCCTGAACCAGATGTCCAGGCAAGGAAAAGCATTGCTTCTCTCTCCCTACCAGGCAAACAGACAGTGCTTGCTAATTGATTGCCATTTATTAGCAAATATGTACAAGGACTGAAGAAAACTCCCAAACTGAATGAAAATCAAGCTAAATCAAGGTGGCAGATAAAACTAGGGAGATGGGGGCTCAAGCTGTGAGCCCCTTTACCTCTTACCATGAATTCTCAGACTCCTAACTTCTGGCTCCCTACTTGCAGATTAATTCAGGGATAAAACCAGCATGTCTATAAATAACCCAAAGGAGCTTTAATGTTCATTGCTGGTATGTGCATGCCGTGTGAATTTTTGGTGGCTGCTCTGGAGTGGAGCATGCAAACTTTACGTATTCAGGAGAAGATGACTCTATTGGTAAAATGCCTGCCACACAACCGTGAGGACCTGAGCTTGGATCTCCAGCATTCTCGTAAAAGATAGTGTGTAGAAGGAGCTGCAGGCTGCATTCCTGCCACCTGGCTCCCTGCCACCTGGCTAGCTTATGCCCTGAAATAACAACACACAAATTGTATTCATTTAAACACTGCCTGGCCCATTAGTTTCAGCTTCTTACTGGCTAATTCTCACATCTTGCTTAACCCATTTCTAATAATCTGTGTAGCACCATGAGGTGGTGGCTTACCAGGAAAGATTCAGCATGTCTGACCTGGTGGCTGGCTTCATGGCGACTGACCCAGAGAGGAGAGGCATGGCAATTGACTAACTTCCCTTCTTCCCAGAATTCTGTTCTGTCTCCTCCACCTATCTAAATCCTGCCCTATCAAAAAGACAAAGCAGTTTCTTTATTAACCAATGAGAGTCCTCCATCAATAGTGTGGAGGTGGGTAGCTCTGTGGGGTTCACTAGCCATCAGCATAGACAAACGGGGTTCAATGAGAAACCCTGTCTCAAGAATATAAGGGGTCACGATCCAGTGACCCCTATCAGTGATCCAGGAGTATACTGACCACTAACCATCATACCCACGTGCACATCCATGCAAGTGTACACACCACATGTATATACACTGCACAATAAATAATAAATAAATAAATAAATAATATATTCGATTAGTTAAGTATTATAACTAAGGAGGAAACAAAACAAAAACATGTCAACCCCAAGAGCCGTAGACCATCCAACCTTTAAAAACCCCACCACCAGGCCTGAAAAGCCCCCTTTAGAACTGTTAGTCCAAACCACTTTGGGATATGGCTAGTTCCCTTGGCCGCCCCCTAGAGGTGGACGATCAGTCACTACTGCTAAGTGAAAACATACTCCAAAGGGCCCTGAGGACCCAAGCTGGGTCTCACCTGAAAGCCCCCTCCCTGAGGACCATCCCTGCATGTTACCATGCAAGCTTCCAAGGGAGGAAAGCAACCAACAGTCTCACTCATCAATGACACTTATGAACGACAACCATGACCAACACAGCACGATGACCTTGAGGGTGCAATAGTGGCAAACTGTTGGCAGTAACCAACAGCTCTCATTGGATTTAAGGCCTGGTCAACAAGGGGGACATCATGCCTGGCACTGGAAACCCAGCAACTACTCTGGGCCTGTGAAGCTGTGGATCTTGGAGGAGAGCCTTCTTTACTAATCCAGCATAATCCCTAGCTTTACCCTGAAGATTCATCCTTATTCCCACAGATAAGTGTAGTTCTCCCAGCTCATCAAAGAAACTTCTCCTTGCAACAGACAGGGACTAGTCCAGAAAGCCACAGTGGATCAAAAGGCAGAGTTGTGGAGCCCAGTCCCAAATGATCTCTCTATAAAACACCCCTCATACCTAAGGTTCAGGGATCACAGTAGAAGGAAGAGCAGAAAGAGTGTAAGAGTCAGAGGAGTAAGGAGTTTGCTGTGGGATTGTATCTCCTAGAAATGTCAGAAGCTATATTCATGAAGTCTCACCAACATGGCTGTCCAAACACGAGCTGAACAAGGTCTATACTGATAGACATGTTGCCATGGAAGGGGGAGAGCTTAGGAGGCCTCACGCAGAACCAAGCATGCCAGGGAAGAGCAGCACCAACTAGTTATCCAATATCAAATAATCAGGTCTACACAAAGGTAACCTTATACAGATTAAGCAGGTTGTATTTATGTCTTTAGGAACACACACACACACACACACACACACACACACACACATACACACCAATTTTTAAAAAAGGCCATGAATTTGAAATCAACCAAGGAGAGGGAGGGGTGTACCATGAGAGGGTTTGGAGGAAGGAAAGGGAAGAAATGGTGTGATTATACTATAATTTCAAAAGTAAAGCATAAACATCAGGTTTTCAGGCAGACATTAAAGATGGTGGCCAAGAGACTCTCCTGAGGTCATAACCAAAGCCAAAGAGTGCTTCAGAGATTCCCAGACTACACTTCTGGTATCCTACAGCATTTCTCATGACTGGCACGGGTTGTTCAAAATGCAGGAACACTTCAGATTAAATTTTCATGCTCACCAACACCCTGGGGATCCTGAGTGTGTACCTCATCATAACAGTGCACCCATCGTCTCTTTAGCAGTGCAGTTGGTGTCTTAGGTCATGGCCAAGGCCCCCCTCAATGCAGAAAAGTAAAGCCTCACAGGTCACTTAGGTAACTCTTTCTTAAATCGTAACAAGGCCAGTTCAGGGTCAAAGGGAGGAAAAAGAAAACCTCTGAGTTTCAGGGGGAGGAAGGGTGGGGAGGAGGAGGAGTAGGGGTATAGGGAGGGGTGGGGGGAAGTAGGGGTAATGGTATAGGGAGGGGTGGGGGAGCAGGGGTAAGGGTATAGGGAGGGGTGGGGGAGGAGGGGTAAGGGTATAGGGAGGGGTGGGGGAGGAGGGGTAAGGGTATAGGGAGGGGTGGGGGAGGAGGGGTAAGGGTATAGAGAGGGGTGGGGGTGTTGGGATTGAACACAAAGCCTCTTTTCACGTGCTAGGCAACCACTTTACTAGTCCAACATCCACTCCTTGACTAAGACTTTCCTTCAGAGAGCTGAACTGATCGGAGCTGGAATCAACTCTCAGGACAAAGGCAGTAGAACTGAGATCTCTGCGGGACCAGGAAAGAGGAAGTCCTCCTGATGCCCCGAGCCTGGCACCTAGCTTGTGACCTGAGCCAAGGGGCCAGTCACCGTTTTCTGAGAGTAGCCACACCCTCCCAGCAGTTTCTCCTGCGTCTTAGAAAGAAATGTGAAGAAAGGCTGAGATTTGCCCCTGGTGCCACCCAGAGACAGTCAGAACCTGGGAGGGGGGGCAAACAAATGCTGGCTAGGTGACCTCAGCCCACAGCAAATCAGCAGTCGAAGGAGGGAATGTTTTCCTACAGGATGTCAAAGACTCATTTTTCAAAGATGTCAGATATAAAAGTAGAATAACCTCTTGGGAACATGGAAGAAAAAGCCACTACCCATATTCTCTTGGCACAGGCTAAACTCACAGCCCAATCTGGAGGTGGGTACTATTGGGGTTCCTGGGGAACTGATAAGGGGTGTGTGTGACTTGGTGGGGCTGTTCTGAACGTACAAGGTATTGGGGGTGGGGAGGACTTCCCAGTCTTCTCTAGGGTTCAGCTGAGGAAAACTGATTGGAGTCAGACATTTTCTGGATCTCAGTAAGCGAGGTCATTTAAGCGAAGGGGGATTAATAAACACTAGGAGAGGCTTCCCTGAACCTCATGGAACGCAGATCTTGGTAAAATTCTGGTGAGAAAAGCAATGCCAATAGGGCCCAAGGTGGAAAGGGAGGGAGGGGGTAAGAAACAAGTGGGAAAAGCCAGGGCAGGCTTACTAGGGTGCTGGGTGGTGCCAGAGTGCCCAATGGATTTGGGGATTTTATTTATTTTTTGTCTTCTTATTAAAGAGAATCTTGCAAGTTCCTTGTCTTAGTCAACTCCCCTTGTCAACTTGACACACCTGGGAAGAAGGAGCTTCAACTGAGGAATTGCCTCTGTCAGATCAGCTTATAAGTCTGTCTGTGGGACATTTTCTTGATTGCTAATTGTTTCTGTTTTGGTCTCTCTCTCTCTCTCTCTCTCTCTCTCTCTCTCTCTCTCTCTCTCTCTCTCTCTTTCTGTCTATCTTTCTTCCTCCTCCTTTGGTGTAAATAACAGCAATTTCAAAGCCAGGATATTTGAAGGGGGCAGATAGTGCAGAAGAAGAAGTCTGGATGACCTACTTTTAGATCCAGGTGGGTCCCTGGCTGATGGCTATCAATACTCTTCTCCTGAGGTGCTTTATAACTCCTGTTCCCACTATGACCCTGGGACTCCCCGAAGACCATTGCATTTTGTTCACCCCCTTGTCTTCATCGTTCCCAGCACGAGGCAGTGGCTCAGAGAAGTTTATTGCGACTGAAGACTGTCCATTCATTTCCCAGATGCCCAGACCCGAATAATAACACAGGAGCTATATTAATTACAACACTGTTTGGAAGATGGCTCAGGCATATTTCTAGCTAGCTCTTGCATCTTAAATTAACCCATTTCTATTAATCTGTATATTGCCACGAGAGTGGCTTACTGGTAAGGTTATGGCAACTTTCTCCTTCAACAGGTTACATGGTATCTGCCTGACTCTGCCTTCTTTCCTCCTCTAGCTCTGCTTGGATTTCCTGTCTTGCTCTATTCTGCACTGCCATAGGTCAAAGCTGCTTCTTTATTAACCAATGGCAATAAAACATATTCACAACATTTAGAGGGGAATCCCACATCTTCTCTCCTTTTCTGTTAAAATAAAAGGGAAGGTTTTTGCTTTAACATAATAAAATTACATACAACAAAACAAGTATCAAGCAAGAATTACACTTGCAATATTTAGTCTATTTGAATCTGGAAAGTTTTATGTCTAATTTATCTTTTATTATAACTAAGGAAAATATAACTATCTGTCTTCAACTCCATCAAAGACCCCAGAAGGATATAATATTACCTAAATAAACAGGAAGTACATTATAAGCAATTTCCCAAACTCTAGAATCGACAGAGTCATCTTGCTGCCTGAACAGTCACTGAAAGTTCTTCTGTAAGTTGGGGCATCCATCTTCAGCCTACAGGCCCATCGTAACCAGCAGACTTTTCCATGAAGCAGGACATTTGAAAGACTGCTTTGCTTCTATTGTCTGTCAGTCATTTTCTTCAGTGTCCTGCAGAATGTCTGGCAGACTCTTTCATGAAGCAGGAACCCTGAAGGACTGTCCCACCTCCTTTAGGCAACAGTCATTTTTCTGTGGGTCCTGCATGTCCAGTTTACACAGCATACTGTCATGCAGTCCAGGCAAGAGCAGTTTCTTGACCAAATGGCCAGCCTTGTCACATTGAAGGCAAATTCTGTAACAAGTTTCTTCTATGTCCATCAACCTCTCTGAAGTAATTGGTGCTGCCAGAAGCAGACATGTCTCACTGTCAAAAAAAGTCTAAGTTCTTAAAACATTTTAAATGCCATATTTTGTAGGTCTTTGAAGTGTGGAAGATTATCTAACTAAAATATATCTCTGTATATTTAGAATACCTAACTAACATAACTAAAAATTTGGTTATTATAGATGATTATCTATTAATCTGCAATTCTTAACTATACATTACATTTTTAAATGAACTGCACAAACACAATACCTTAAGCGAGAGCAGAAATACGTATATACAATGTAACAAAATTCATCTTAAATTTGTATCAATAGACCAAAGTTCATACCAATGCAAACGTATTCGTTTCTCTATCATACTGCCCTTATTTTTCTTTTCTTTTCTTTTCTTTTTAAACATTAGCTGTATCCATTAACCATTTATAACCAACCTTTTCAAAATGAAAATAAATATTCATAAACAAAGTCTTTTTCTGGTTGTCCTGCCTATACTTTCTGCCTGGCTACTGGCCAATCAGCGTTTTATTAAACTAATATGAGTTACAAATCTTTACAATGTACAAGAGCATTCCTCCCCCCCTTTTTATTCTTTTCAAAACAAGAACTCTGAATCTAATTTCCTTTGGTTAGCATTTTTCCTAACTGTTATCCATAACAACTTGTAACCAACACTCTAAACAAAGACAAACATCCATAATCTATTTTTTGAGAATGTGGGCATAGTTTTCTAGGCTATTTTCTGCTGATTGGGGGGCTGATAATCTTATAGGGACACAAAGAAAACTTAGGAGTATGGTCAATTCCTTACTGGAGTATTCTGTGAGGCTTGAGCGTCTCAGCAAGCAGTCTTGAGGCTGTTCTGGATGCAGAACTCAGAGGAAACTGCCACAGAGGTGCTCTGAAATAAACGTTGGCTCATCTGGGCCATCATTCCCATTTGATTTTTCAGGGAGTTTCTCGATCAAACCTTATTTTTCTTAATCCCAGCCTTTCAGTTTTTGTGGAAACCAAAGCAAAACCTCTTCTCCAAAGTAAAATACCTTTTGACTTAAATTTTGAAGTCAAGGCATTTTCAAAATATTTAGGTTGGATTAATCCAGCAGCATTTACAATCAAATGTCTTTTAGCAGCTGTTGCTCCTTCCTCAGCAGTCAAACAATTCAAAGACAATACAACATACAGTATCCAGACTCAGTGTATTTTCCATTTTGTGTGGCTTTTTAAATCTATATTTCTTTTCTTTTTCTTTTTAATTTTTGTTCTTTTTTTGAGACAGGGTTTCTCTATGTTCTTTGACTGTCCTGGATCTTACTCTATAGACTAGACTGGCCTGAAACTCCCAGAGATCCACCTGCCTCTGCCTCCCAAGTGCTGTGATTAAAAGCATGTATCACCACAGTCAACTATATTTCTTTTTTAAAGGACTTTCCCTATCTTTTTTCTTTACTCTCTTAAGCCTAGGTATATTTTTAAACACACTGTAAACTGTTTTGAGATTTTTTTTGTCTTCATCTGTCTTTACTGTATATATCTCTTTTTCTTTTTAAAAAAGATTTATTTTTTATATACATTGGGGTTTTACCTACATATATGTCTGTATGAGGATGCTAGATCCCCTGGAACTGGAGTTACAGATAGTTGTGAACTGCTATGTGGGTGCTGGGAATTGAACCCAGGTCCTTTGAAAAAGCAGCCAGTGCTCTTAACCATTAAGCCGTCTCTCCAGCCCCATATCTCTTTTTCTGACCACATGAGTCTTTAATTTGATAAGTGATTTGGTTAGGATTAAAACCACAGCTTTGGCCACTGCCTCTGCCCTACTCCTTCTTGGCTTCCTGAAAGTCTAGCTTCATGGCAGAGGTACTGGCAGGAGCCATTTTTTTTCCCACAACTCTTTGGAGTTTCTAGGTCCATGTCACCATCAAGAAGTATGTTGGTGGCATTTAAGTGTTTGGTGGCAGGGTCTCTTAAAAGAGCTGTGAGGTTTTTGCTTCTAACACTGAGTCAGGAGATCTCTCTTAAAGGAGCAGCACCTCTGCTCACCTCTAGCAAGCAGAGCCCATCTGAGACAATGCTGCTATGCCTGACTTTGTTCTTTTGTCTGTCTAAAATCCCCTTTTAAAAGCTTTCTCGGGCTTTATGTGGAAATTCTTGCCCCACATTGGTAGCCATTATGTAATCAAAGACTGTGGCAGTGTGTTCATTTCCCAGCTGTCCAGACCTGAATAATCACACAGAAACTATGTTAATTAAAATACTGTTTGACTGATGACTCAGGCATATTTCTAGCTAGCTCTTACATCTTAAATTAACCAATTTCTATTCATCTGTGTATTGCCATGAGGCTGTGGCTTCCTGGTAAGCTTCTGGAGTCTTTCTCCTTCAACAACTACATGGCATCTGCCTGACTGTCTTCTTTCCTCCCCTATCTCTGCTTGGATTTCCCATCTTGCTACATTTTTCTGTGCCATAGGCCAAAGCAGTTTCTTTATTAATCAATAGCAGTAAAACATATTCACAGCATACAGAGGGGAATCCCACATCAGTTTATGGAAAGAACAAACAAGTGGGTAGCCAGCCAGTCCCAGAGCTTATTTCTTCACACGAAAGTTAAGGGACTGATCTACCCATCTCTGAACTAGCTTCTACTTCAAATGTCTAGAGTGTCCACCAATGGCAAGGAGTTTTGCAGTGGTTGTGAGACTCTGATCCTGTGTGTAGCCATATTCTCCAGGCTGACCAAAGGTGACATTTTTTATTTCACTCCCTGGCCCTTCTGAATTAGGTTGTGCTTTCTGTTTGGCCATCTGTTTCCTGTCTTCCAGTAGCATCCAAGCAAGTCCAGGGCTTTGCATACATCAGCACCTTCTCCACCTTGAGCTATATCCCTGCCTCAGAAAACTACAATGCAAAATGCCATTAGCTGTAAACGGGAGTAGGGGAAATAAACTCTAAGAATTATATCCCGAATATTGGTGTGATAATTAACACTGTCAACTTGACAAGATATAAGTCACCTAGGAGACAAACCTCTTTGAATATCTGAGGGGAGTTCCAGATTGGGCTGAGTTGGGAAGATCTACACTAAATGTTGGTGGCATCATTCCACAGGCTGGGGTGCTGTACTGAATAAAAAGAGAAATCAATGGGCTGGAGAGGAGGCTTAGTAATACGCTTGCTACAAAAGCATAAGAACCTGAGTTTGGGTCTGCCACATCTCCTTAAAAATCCAAACATGGTCATACACTCCTGTAATCCCTGTGCTAGGGAGGCAGCGACAGGTGGGTTTCTGGGACTTGCGGGTTAGCCAGTCTAGCAGAATCACCTAGCTCAGCCTCATTGAGAGAACATGTCTCAAAAATTAAGGTGGAGCATGATTGAGGGGGACACTGGACGTTGACTTCTGGCCTTCACATGTATGAGCGTGTCACCAGCTCACACCGGCATGTACACATACAAAAATAAACTAAGATAAGGAAAATGAGCAGAGCACTACCGTTCATCTCTTTGTTTTCCTTTTTGGATGCGGTGCGATGGGCTCCCTTACTCTCATCACGGTGGATCAGTGGATCGCACCCTCAACTGTGAGTCGAAACAAGCCCTTCCTCAAGGTGCTTTGTCAGGGAAATGTATAAAGTAGCTAACACAGTTGGTGTCTGCTTCCTTTTCTCATGGAGACTATGTTGATCTTATCACTGATAGCCACATTGCTTTTATGGCTTTTGTAGTGTGACCTCACCCATAGCTGGTGTTTTGGAATCACTTAATGCTTTTACCAGCTACTTTCTCTGCCACATTATGACTCATTTGTTCATTTATTAACTGACAATTCTTTCAACTAAGTCTCAGAAATAGGATCTTCAAAATCAGATATTCTTCTTACTTCTTAGAGTTTAGAATTTGCTTATCCTTTCTCGTTAAGTAACTTTTGACTGTGAAAAATTATGCCGATTCATTTGTGCTAGGTATTAGCAATCTTTATTGCACTAACGCAATGCCAGTTGAGAGACAGGGCGCTTCCTGTAGTTCCCATTTCCCGAATAAAAACTCTAGTCACATGTGTGCTACCATAGCAAAGCAGGTCTGAGTGTGGATTGCCAGCAGATTGGTTCTGTGTATGCAACAGAGGTTCACAGAACACAGATACTGGAACCAGGTTGATTCACCCCTTCCTGTCCAGCATCAAGGAAGGGGTGATTTTGTCACCATGGAGACCAGCTTTAGTATCATGCATACAGCCCAAGACACCCATTCCCATGTCCCAGCTGTCATCGTGGCCACATCATCTACTCCTTTGAGCCTAGATAGACACATTTGATTTAAGGGTAACAATACTGGCCCTGTCTACTTCCCTGGATTGTTTTGGAATCAACTGAAGTCATGGTTTTGACAGCATTTTAATAACTTAAAAGTGCTTTTCACATTTGAGTTTTTATTTTGTTTATTTGTTTTCATCATCCTTCCTCCTGGAGTAGTCTTTTTGTACACTGTGAAGGGGTGTTGCTCTCATTGGCTTAATAAAGAGCCAAATGACCAATAGATAGGCAGGAAAAGGTTAGGGCAGGACTTGTGGACAGGGAGAGAGTGGGGGATGGGAAGCAGTGAAGTCACCAAGAGGTGGGGGAGGACAAAATGAGCATGCTGTATGTAGGAAAGGTATCAAGCCATGTGTGTGGTAGAATATAGACAAAAAAATCTGGATTAATTTAAGATGTAAGAGCTAGTTAGTAACAAGCCTAAGCTATGAGTCAAGCATTTATAATTAATAAGTTTCTGTGAGGTTATTTGGGATCTGGCTGGTGTACAGAAAATTTTGCCTACAATACTACAATTCTTTCTATAGTAGTAATAGCTCCCAGAATAGTTTTCACATGTACCAGGTGCTAGGGCACAAAACCAAAACCAAAAAAAAACCCCACACATCTTTTGACCTCTAAAAGTTGTGTAACATTGGAGTGTGCAGTTAGATAAACTGACCCAGGGGTTCAGTATGGGTAAAACCATCCAGAAGGACCCAGGCAGAGGTAGAAGGTATCACAGCAGGGGACTGAGAGGCAGCAGAGTGGGTTTCCTGAACCAAGGGCAAATAGAATAACACAAGTCTCTGGGTAGAGATGGAGGGGAGGGTGTTGGATGGAACCAAAAGTCAACACGCACAGAGAACTCTGGTCCAGAGGCAGCTTTGTGTGTAGGTGAACCTAGATCAGCAGGGCCTGTTTGCAGGGAATCAGGCAGGAGAGAAAGCCTGGGGTAATACAAGCTTCTCCTGTCATGGAGGCTACAGGATGTCCTGGGAGTCTTGATTATTTGGCAGGAGGATCTGAAGGCTGTATAGTATTTGGACTGTAGGGAGGCAACGCTGAGGCTAAAAAGACCTGTCTGGGGGAAGATGAGAGTACAAATCTCAAAAACGCCTGCACCAGAGCGTGGCAAAGGAGATACATAAGCCACAGAGGCCTGATGGGGACCCCAGAAATGCATCAATGACATCGATGCTAGGAGGGGCTTGCATGTTTGCTTTTCTCAGTGCTGAGGAGTAAGTCCAGGGCCTTGCGCGTGCTAGGCAAGCGCTCCTTAGGCACAGTCCCAGCTCTAGGTGGAACACATTGCTCTGCTTAGTCAGACAGACACCTTGAAGAACACGAACTGTTGGGCGGTGGTGGCGCACGCCTTTAATCCCAGCACTCAGGAGGCAGAGACAGGCAGATCTCTGTGAGTTTGAGGCTAGCCTGGTCTACAAGAGCTAGTTCCAGGACAGGCTCCAAAGCTACAGAGTAAACCTTGTCTTGAAAACAACAACAACAACAAACCAAACAAAAAAGAACACGGACTAGTCATGAGTTTTCACGTTGCCAAATAAAGGAGTTTCATGAACCCTTTGTCCATGATTTGAAGCTCAGGAAAGAATTAGGGTTTATTATTATTACTAAACATTATATTCTGATTGATTATTTAGAAATTTTACATCATGCACCCCATCACACTCACGTACCAGTCCTTCCGGGTCCACCCCCACCCTTGTGATAATGAGGAAGAAGAAGAAGGAGGAGGAGGAGGAGGAGGAGGAGGAGGAAAAGAAGAAGAAGAAGAAGAAGAAGAAGAAGAAGAAGAAGAAGAAGAAGAAGAAGAAGAAGAAGAAGAAGAAGAAGAAGAAGAAGAAGAAGAAGAAGGAAAACCAAAAACCCCCACAAGTTCAATTTGTGTTGCCTATATACTCACTGGAGCATGGTCAAACTCCCAGTAGCCAGCTTCTTAAAGATAACTGAGTCCCTTCCCACCCTCACCCTCGCCAGAAGTCCTAACTGTGGAGAGCTATGCTGATGAATTCAGAATCCTTATCACAACTTTTAAGAGTTCTCATCATACTAGGTGGTGATGGTGCACACCTTTAATCCCAGCAGAGGCAGGTGTTTCACTGTGAGTTCCAGGCCAGCCTGGTCTACAGAGTGAGTTCCAGGACCTCAGATCTACACAAGAGAAACCCTGTCTCAAACAAACAAAAATTTTCTTTGATGGCTTTTTGTTTAGGCTGTTACTTTTTGAGGGGGATGGGAGGTATGGGATGGGAACAGGAAAGAACCGGATTTAAAGAGAAAAGCACTTCTGGATTGAAGACAGCAGATGTTGTGTCTTCATACAGGTGCTCATCACTGGCTAGAGAAAACAGATTTCAGTGGAAGTCACGAGGGCAGAACAATCCTGAGGTGGATGGTGACATAGCACCAGCATTTCCCTCCAGGAGAACTCAGAAGAAGGGAATGCCATGAGGAAAGGGGGGGAGGGAATTTCATGAATGGAGTTTTTTTATGACTCAGGCAGTGAAAATGGTTGTTGACAGAAGGAAGGGCAGGAAGTGACCATCAGCTTTGTTCACTCAGTGGCCCTGATGAGGGCATGTCAGTAGAGCATGGGGTGCAGAATGAGCCTGGCTGGAGTGAGCAGCTGAGGAATAAGGAAGGCATGGCAAATCTAAGCGATATACAGGCATATCCTCTGAAGAGGACAGAGTTCCCACGGTGACTCTTAAAGAATGGAGAGAAGACGCACACGGGGCAGTGGTGACACATGCCTTTAATCCCAGCACTCATGAGGCAGAGGTAGGCGGATCTTAGTGAGTCTGAGGCCAGCCCAATCTACCAAGCAAGTTTTAGGACAGCTAGAAGGGGCTGGAGTAGAACATTCTCTGCTCTTGAGCGGACCAACGTTCAGTTTTCAGCACCTACGGATGGCTCACAAGCCATCTGTAACTCCAGTTCTAGGAGATCCAGTGTCCTCTTCTGACCTTGAAAGAAATCTGCATGAATAAGACAAAAAAACACTCTGCTTTTAGCAAGGTGTGGAGGAGATGGGAGGCTCAGTGTTAGCCCTCAGCTCTCAAAGTTTCTAGCTCCTTCTAGTACTGCTACTGACTAGGGGCTCACAGCTCATGGGCCTTTGAAGACATTTGAAATGCAAACTATAGGCAGAGGGAAAAGGGAAGAGAAGGAGAAGGAGGATTAAAAATAGAGTCAGACAGTGATGGTGTATGCTTTTAATCCCAGCACTTGGGAGGCAGATGCAGCTGGATCTTTGTGAGTTTGAGGCCAGCCTATTCTGCAGAGTTCCAGGACAGATAGGCCTACCCAGAAAAACCCTGTCTCCAAAAACCAAACCACACCAAATCAAACCAAGCCAACAAAAAACAAAACAAAGTAGATGTTTGTGAGCCCTGTGTCAATAAAGGGGAAAGAGGATAGACCTCAGAGCACAGTGCTTGAGAAACAAGGACAGGATTGAGGAGTCAGGAAAAGATGGGCTTACGGGAAAAGACCAGGAGATAAAGGAGCTGTGGAGTAGATGATCCCAAGGACAGGATTTTACCTGAGAGAGGAGGAGCAGTGGTTTGGCAAGGCTTCACAGAAGGCAGAAAGTGTGTCTCTTCTCTCCATCTCTCCAGCCCTAAGCCACTCCTCTGATCTGGTACCTCTCCAACTCCTCATACCAGTGCACAGCATCATCAAAGCCTCCGAAGAAAGGCAGTACCAGGTATGGGGGAGGCGCCGGAGGGGGAGAAGTGTTCATTCAAAACAGAGCATATTCCCAGAGCAAGATTGAGGAGATCCCCATCAGAGGACGAAAAGAATAACTGTCCCCCAGAGCATTTGCTCTACCCAATAGGAGTGGAGGAAGTCTCCCTGCAAGCTTTGGATCCTTGTCTTCATTCCTGTCCTCATTAGAGAGTCACGAAAGAAGACATTCCTTGAACACGTTTATGCTTAGCTGTAAAAATGGGGAAGAAATAAATGAAAGGTTTATAAATACACTATTTCATCCCAGGAAACAATGCCAGTGACTCTCAATACATCCATACGTTTATCTTAATACATCTTAAATGCTACTCGGGGCTGTTGCTTCTGAAACGAATTTGACATATTGCATTTGCTCTTTTCTGGCTCTGTTAAGGAATAATCCTGCTTTATGGTTTGATGCCGTAGGGATAAATTTTATAACCGTATATCCATAGGGAAAAGCTGACGGAAGACAAACTCTCTACCAGAAAGTACCAAGTCTGGCTTAGTGTTTGCCAATCCTAATAGGTTTTCTCCAGCCTGGAGTTTTTATAAACAAGGTCTATAAAGTTCATGTCTCACACTGATGACTAAATTATAAAGTAGGTAGAACGTGAAGACGGATCACACTTAGGAGAAAAAGTCCTTAAGTAAAAAGTATTCCTCAGGCACCACGACTCTCATTCAGTCACACTTGAGATTTAGAAAGAGAAGCCCACGCAGAAACAGGAAGGATAGTCACAATGAAACCTTATTATTAATTTCAATTACAAGTAGTTACTTGGGCTGCAATCACGGCTCCTCTCACTCTCGTTACAAGGATTTATAGCATAAATAATACCACCAGAGCCATGTTTACCTGCTCTGATTCTTTAAATGACACCACGTTATTTGGTGTCCTTCTTAATTATACATAGGTGTGTATATGTGTCTGCTGTGAGTGAGGGCGGGTGTCCCGGAGGCCTCCGACCCGGTGGAGCTGGAGTTCATACCTTTGTGAGCTGCCTGATGTGTGTGCTGGGAACCAAACTCGGGTCTTGCTCTTGGCTGTTGAGACATCTCTCTAGAATCCTACTCCATTAAGTTTATGAAAGTGAGAACTTTTATAAACCAAATTCAGACTCACAACAAGTATTTTCAAAGCGACTGATGTACCTCTTGGATGCTTAAAATCCAATCTTCCAACAAATTCAGACTGGCATTCCTGTTCAGCCAGACTCATTCATTAGATGTACTTAATTAGGCAAATGAACTAGTGAGGAAAGCCAGGCTAACTGGGAAAGTAGATGTCTGTAAAGGAGTGAATCCTGGTACCCACCAGCAGACTGTATTTCAGAAAAGGGGGGGGTCATAAACAAAGGATGGGGAGAAAGAGAGGAAGTTGGTCGCCTTTTCATTCTTCCTGCTCTGACAATCATAGCCAAGGATAGGCTCACAGTAAACTAGAAGGGAGCAAATTCTACAGATGTGGACTTCCTCCAATGTGCTAGTTTAGAGGTTTTCACCCTTCCTAATGCTGCGACCCTTTAATACATTTTCTCATGGTGTGGTGACCCCCCCCCAACCATAAAATTATTTTTGTTGCTACTTCATGACTCAAATTTTGCTACAGTTACAAACCATAATGTAAATATCTGTGTTTTCTGATGGCCTCAGGTGACACCTCTCAAAAGGTCATTTGGCCTCTAAATGGGGTCATGACCCACAGGTTAAGAACCACTGTGTTAATGGCTAGCTAAGTCTTACTAGCATGTCATGTTTCCAAAAACGTATAGTCTTTTTTTTTTCTTTTTAAATAGTGAGCTACAGTGTCCATCCTTGAGGCCACAGTTTCTACATATGTAATAGTGGATGTAAAATAACCCCAGGGCTTTGGTTGAAAGTCCTAAAGTACGCCTCAGACACGCTGTGTGGGCAGGAGAGCCCATGCACGGACTATGGGGCCGAAAGGACTTCAGATGACCCCCAATGGTCACCCACTGGTTGGGAAAGCTGACCATAGAAGCTTAAGTGGACCCCTCTCAGCATCTCCTAGGTAGTAGCCAACTTGGCACTCGAAGTCGCTCTTTCAAGTGACAAGAGGTTTTTAAGATTCTGTGGCTCTGGGCCTTGAACCCAGGGTCTGAGCAAGGAGTCTAAGGTGGAGCTATACCCCCAGACCACAGAATGATTAATCTTGATGTTAAACATTTGACGATAATTTTTCTTAGGTAAACTTTGACTAGTTGTGGTTTAAACTGGTAATGTCTGTGGTTCCAAGATTAATGATAACAAAGAAGATCCAAGCATTGCTTGGTGTATATATAGTCTTCTTTGTACCAGCACTAAATAACATGTCCCCTTTCATATCATTTGACATGCAATGAGTTCAATTATTTATTTCTATTTCACCCAAGTCTCTTGCTGGCCAGGCTGTGAGTGTTGTAGCTACCGAAATCATGCCTTTATTCCTCAACTTCAATAACTATTGAACAAAGGCATGAAATGTAGAAACAGTGGAAGACACAGTGGTCTCCCTGAGGGTCTGGCACGTGACTGACTGGGCAAAGGCCATGGCCAGCTTTCCTAACTTGCTGTGGTTGTTGAGGAATCATAAAGGCAGACACACACTGGGTTTCTTCACAGGGCACTAATCTGGAGGCTATAAGTGCATTTGCTCATTTGGTCCTCACCTCCCTCTGATGCCCCGCCCTTGTGAACTTTTACCTACAGATGGAACATAACCAAACTGAGGCACGAAGCTGGTGGCATGGTAAAGGCTGATAGTCCTAGCTACTGGGGAGGCTGAGGCAGGAGGATGATGGAACTGGAGACCAGCTGAGGGTAACATAGTAAAGCAGTTCAGAAAACAAAACAAGACAACAACAATCAAAACAAACCGCCAGAGCACAAACAGATTGAACGATTTGACTTGGACTCAAAATATTTAAGCAACCAGACCCAGAATTCTGTGCTTTCAACCCAACGGCTATGTTTCCGTAAAGCAAGAACAGAGGCAGGGAAGCAAGGCCACCCCTCCCCTCTATGACCGCTAACAAAACTTGTATTTAAAATTTTAAATGCAAAAATGATAGTAAAATTGAAATTTCTCCATCTACACATCCACATTTTAACTGTTTCTGTGTTTTCTTTAACCAACCTAATCCTAATTCTGTTTTTGGTGTTTTCAGACAGGGTATCAGGTAGCCCAGTCTAGCTTAGACTACTAAGTGGAAAATGGCCTTGAACCTCCCTTCTCCTCCACCTCCCAAGTACCTGGAGGGGTCGTTGGGAGAATGTCACCACACCTGGGTCCTGACTCTTTCTTCTCTGTCTCTCCCCCGTCCCTCCCCCTCTCCTTTTAAAAGTTAAACCGTTTTATTAAAGAATTAGGACAATTAAATCCTGACGTCTAGGCAGGCGGCGGTGGTCTCCAGGTCCAGTCGAACCCGCGCCAGATAACAACATCAGGACACGCTAGGGGACACCCAGAGCCTGACTCTCCCTGTGTTGAGCTTTTCACCTCCCTGCTTCAAGGGAAAAACTTTTCTAGTTTCTTCGCCAGGAAGAGCTCATTTGTCTCTCTGGGCGCCCTCTGTTTAAACTTCAGTCCTGGCACCTAATACATCACGCGTGGGATGAGTCACTAGCGGGTCTGTCTCCGTGGCTAAACAGGGCCGCGTCACCCCCGGGGTTGTCATCTTAGTGCCAGCTTCAGGCTGCGGGGAGCTCAGTGGGCACTCGAGGTGCTTAGAAACAAGACTCCCTTTCTTAGGGCGCCCAGCATCCCAGTCTGGTGCAAAGCATTTGAGGGTCCGAGGTGGCCCCAGCCTGCCCTCTCCTGCCCGGCTGACCTGACTCCTGGCAGGGCTCTGCCGACCTCTGGTGCCCCGACCCTGCCCCCCTTACCTCCCCTCCCAGTTCCCGGGCTTCTAAACGCAGCCCGGAGCTACCGGGGGAACTGGAAAAACACTGGCAGGCCGCCCCACCCCCAGGCCTCGGCGGCCCGGGCGGCCGCGGCTCTGCGGCTGGGGCCTGCTGCCTGGGCGGCGCTGGCCTGGGGCGGGGAAGCGGGGGCGGCGGCCTGCCTGTCAGCGGGAGCGGGCGCGGGCTCGTGTGTCAGCGGCTCCCGCCCCTCGCCGCCCCCGCCGCCGCCCGCCGGGCCTCCCGCCGCCGCCGCCCGCCCTCCCCGCGGCCTGGCAGGCTGCCGGCTGCACAGGCGGGGGGTTCGCGCCGTTCTCACGACCTCTCAGGTTGCCTGAGCTCATCTGGGAGCTATTCATTTCCTGCCAGAAAGCAGCCGGGCCTGCTGAGCGAGCCACCTTGGCCGCAGGGCCGCCGGGCCTGTCCCGGTGTGGCCGCCCTGGGCCGCTCCCGCCCGGCTGCGGTCCCCGAGGCCTCCCTCCCAGGAACCCCAAAGCCACCCGGGGCGGGCGCGCGGCCGGGGCACTTCGCCCGCCCATCTGGTTGCACTTAGAAGCCCGGAGGAAGCTAGCAGCGGGTTGTTACCGACCAGAGGGTGTGCGGAAAGTTAATTGACTTTAATGACAGGTTCCCCGTGACGATGAGGGGGTCCAGTTAAACCTCTGGGTCCCCAGTGCAGAAACACATGGGGGGAGGGGCGGGATGAGACCCGACGAGGGGGCGAGCTTCAGTTGCTCACCCAGGCCCAGGCCCTCACTTCTCCTCGGGGTGATGCTGGAGACCTCGGGAGAGCCCGGGGCCCAAGGGTCTCCAAGGAATGGCCTCTGATGTCCCTGGCCTCAAGGGCAGAGTTTGGAAATGTGCTTTATCGCCGGAGAGATCAGCTCTACCGGAGCTGGTAGAGGGGCAAGGCAAATGGGTGTGCCCTGAGGCTGTGTAATTAGGCCAGGCCCAGAGGACCTGCAGGGAGGCCAGAATACACTGCGGTGCTTCACCTTCCCCCCCCCCTACACACCACCACCCCAGCTACTTATTTAAGAAACAGCAGGGATGCTGGAGGCTGCAATGCCTAAGAAATAAATCTAGTCAGTTTATGAACTTGGACCCATCCTAGAGAAGGGAAATGACTTATCCAAGGGGATGCCTTGAGTTTAGTGACTTTCAAGAACATAAAATGTCCCTAGTTGGGACGTAGTCTTTGTTACATCCCATATACTGAAAAGGCTTCATTTAATAATGTAAACCCAAATTATGGGGGGGGGGCGGTCTTTTCAAAAGAACAAATGGTGATTTATTTTTCTCTCACTTTCTTGGCTTCTTCGGATGTCGCCGTGTATACTTTTGGTAACATTACTAGAAATGCAAGAAGAAACTGAAATTTTCTTTTTAGTCGTCCCTCCCCACTCCACCCCACCCCCATCCCGTAAATGTTAAAGAACAATGTAAAGGAATTACTTTTATAAAATTGAGATCCTGATGTCTGGATTATTTCTATCAAAGAAGCTAAGAACTCCTGGTGGGAACAGTATTTGAGTTTGGGATAGGTGTCTTAATGGATTGCTACTATATTTCTGTTTAAACAAAAGGGGAAACAAGGGGAAAAAATGGAATGACGAAGAAGGATGTGTGTGTTTCTTTGGTAAAGAGTGTTGTGCTGGGCATCTTTCTTGTCCACAAAATAAGGCAATTAGAAATCAAATTTTCAAAACTGTCTTTAAAACCCCTCTCTCCAGGGGTCGAAGCTGAAGGTATTGGAAAGAACCGGCTGCTGTCTGCTAGATCACCCCTGTGGTAGAGGCGCACTCTTCACTGGCCTGTGGGAAAGGCTGGAGCCAGGCGGGGGAGAGGTAAGGCTTTTGAAACAAGACAGAAAATCGTTGGCTTTATCTTTGTTAGGAAAGCTTCAAGGATTGATCTCTCCCGCCTCATCCTTCTCCCAGAAGCCGCTGTAGGGAAAGGGGGAGGGGGTGGTGAGAGGCGGGCGGGCTGGCGGGCTGGCGGGGCGGGGGCTGGGAGGAGGACTGGCCGGCGGTGGGGGAGGAAGGGCGCGTCGGCCAGACCCACAGCGCGGCTGATGTGTCTGGTCTCGCAGGGCTCGTGGTTTTCATTTCCCCAACACCTGGATGCAGTCAAACACCTGGCCAAATCTGACAAAATCTGACAAGCCTTTGTGATGGGATTTGGAAGAAATTCCCTGCAGATCCTGGCACAGTTTAAAGCTGTCCGCTTTGAGTTAGGACTTGTTAAGGAGGGTTGTGTGAGCTGAAACCCGAGACAGCCCTTTTGCTTCTATCTGGAGCCCACATCTTGCCTGGAAATGGGGCATGACCAAGCGAAGGGGTCGCTTGCTGTTTGTATTAAAAGGGGAAAACGGCTTGTGTGCCTGCCAGCGCAGCCCCCACATGCTTTCTCCATTAAAGTCAAGCACAGAAACTTATCAGAAACACATGTCTGCTGTTAATCATCTGGCCCGGGCTCCACTTGGGAGTCTAACTCGCTGTCCCACGGCAGAGGGAATCTGTTGACCTTTTCAGCTTGCTTGAAGAGGGTGCAGAGAGGCAGTTAAAGCGTTGTGAGGCGGGAGCTAGGGGAAGCGGAGCTGCACCTAAGAATGGACTAATGAAGGTCCCAACACTCACGGAGCAGGGCTGCAGTGACTAGGAGGTTTGTGGTTATCCCAGGGAGTGAGCTGAGGTCGCCCTTATGCTACCCTTCAGAAGACACAAAGTAAGGACTGTCTTTAAGTGCTTTCTAAAAATTTCCTTTTTCTTTTTGCAGTCGTTTAAAGAGAAATGACCACAAGTTTATCAGGAAAGCCCCATTAAATGAATTTTCATAAATTAGGTCTTTTTAGTTCATGGAGTGTTGGTGAAAGGTTTGATGGTTTCTGTTTAAAACATTATTTTTTTTAAGTTTCTATTCCTGTATTCTCAGACTACATGTAATATGAATTTCAAGAGACTCCTTTTATAAATTTTGAAATAATCAGTTCTAAGACATAAAAGCCTTCACTCTTTTATTATACTTTCTCAAATAAACTTCCCCAAAGGAAGATATTTTAAGAGCATTTTCAAACATCTTTGGCATCACATAAAAAAGAAATCTCGTGTAAAAAACGAAATGTCATCTCAACTTTTATAATACAAAGGCGCAATCCAATATGAACATATAAAATATATACAAATGCAGTGCATGGTCAGTCACTTAATACAGCTCTCTACAAAAAGTAACTTTTTAGAAATTAAAAAAAAGCAACAAAGTAACCACCAAATTATAAAAGTCTTCTCTCCCAATATCCAAGTTCATTTTTAGTGTCCGTCGCAAGAGAGAGGTGGGCTAGGGAGTTTAGGGTGAGATGTGGCCTGAGCCCCTCAGTTCCGCCACGGCCTCCACATGGAGTCCGCAGTGAGCGAGGAACCGCTGGAAGGAGACACTGCGTTAGGACCGACCGAGGTCCCGCTGTTGCTGGTGTAGACCGGGATGACCGGGCCGCTGTGGGCGAAGGCCCCGTTGGGGATGAGGAAGGCAAATTGGCCGTCAGGAGCCGGTACCACCTGGAAGCCGCCAAAAACCTTGGCAGCCTCTCCAGCCTGGCTGCCCAACTTGCAGGGTGCGCTGCCGGGAGGGGGCGCCGCGCCCCCGGGGATGGGCACAAGCGGTGGCGGTGGCGCGAACGGCGAGTGCTGGGGGCCGCCTGGTCCTGACGGGGGCGGCGGCGGCGCCTGCAAGGCGGGGTGCGGCTGCCCGGGGTAGGTCATGGCGTTGATCTGGGTCATGCAGTTGGCCAGGTGGCCCAGGAGCCGAGTGCGCACCTCGGTGTTAACGCCCTCACACGTGGACAGGAAGCGGGTCACCTCGTTCATGCACTCGCTGAAGCCGGCGCGGTACTTCCCCAACACGCTCGGGTCTGTGCTGAGCGCGGCTGCAGGCCAGAAGGAGAAAAGACGGGTCACTGAACAGCCCTGACTCCCGGGCCACCGCCTCCCGCCCTGGGAGGTCCCCGCAGCGCGCCACCGGAACCACCTGGGGTTGGGAGGGTGGGGTAGGCCAAGAACAGCCAGCTCCTTCTCTCTAGGTTGGCGACAGAAGCCAGGACACTCCCTCCCATTTAAACCGATCTCAGCTCCAGATCTGCCACCCCTAGCCTCGCGCGCGACGTGACCTTGGGCAATGCCACCCAAGGCGCCTTCCAAGTCCCACTTCCCCTCCTGCGGCAGGGGTTGGACGGGTGCTATGCCAGTGACCCCTAGCTTCTAGGCAACCGCCGCAGTCCTACGTCCCTTCGCCCTCACTAGCTTCCACCACAGCCAAGCCGCCCACGGCCCTCTAAGCTACAACCTCTCCCTCCCTTTCCGGAGCAGTAACAACTTGGGAGTTGTGGCTATAAATAAGACCCAGACCGTGGGAACGCGGAGTGAGCCAAGGCAGTAAAATGTAGCTGAATGCCTCTCACAACCGCGGGCGGAAGTCTGGAAGAAATCACCGCGGGCCGAGAGGGACACCCGCAGAGAGGGGACGCACGCGCGGTCCTCACCGGTCATCTGCGCCCGCTGCAGGTTCCGGAGGTGCTTCACTGTCATTTCCAGAATGTCTGCCTTCTCCAGCTTGGAATGCCGGGAGCTCTACGCAGAGGAAACAAGGGAAGAAAGTGAGACCCCTCCTTGTCAGCTGCCTCCTAATTCTGAAGGTCCCTAACCCCGTCCGCATGTCCCACAGCCCAAAACCCTGCGGGAGAGACCCGCACCTCCCTCCCGCTTAAGGGAACGCAGTGCTGGTGGGGTAAAATCCTCACACAGCAGGCAGAGTTTGGTTCTTTGTGCCCGAGAAATATCATTACAATAACAATAATAATAATAATAATAATAACAATAATAATAATAAACAGCATTGCTCACTTACATCTTTCTTAAGTGCGTCCAAAATCAGTGTTTTCAGCTGGCTCAGACTTTCATTTATTCTTGCTCTTCGCCTCTTCTCCATGATAGGCTTTGACGACTGCAAAGAGGAAAAAAAAGGGGACTGAGTTCCCACGGGATCTGCCATTTCACCCCGGGGCTTTAAGAGGGAAAAGGAAACGGAGTCCCTGTGCGCACAACCCACTTAATTTCTAGGGGCTTCACAGAGACAAGAGTACCGTCTTACCTTTCTGTGCTCAGAGGCGGTCTTTGGTTTGTCCGGTGTCGTGTTGACACTGGCTGGGGTAGCAGCCACCGGGGACGAGGAGTTTTTCTCCATTATATCAGCTGGCATTTTCTTGCTTTTTTCTTTCTTCTCAATCCCCAGAGAATTTTATTTTTGGAATCCTTCGCGCAAAAAAATTTTTTTCGCTTATGTCCTTTTTACTTGACTTTCATAAGAAAAACTACTGAGCAGCTGAGGAGTTATTATGTCTTAGGGCTACTTAGTGATCGGTAGCGCTATTCCAGGACCAAGGAGAGAGGTAGACGGGGGACTCCGCTGTTATCAGCACCAGCTCCAGATCCTGTGTGATCCGCAGGCCCTGGCGGCCTCTATATATATCTGGGACTGCACGCGAACGGCTCGTGTGAAACTTCCCAAACTTTCTTTCCCACAGTAACTTTCAGCCAATGGGAGGAAGAGACACGCGGCACCGCTCGTGGACTGCGCCCCCCCATTGGCCGCCAGGCACAAGGTCTGGCGGCCAATGGCGCGCGCCTGAGCCCGGGGCACCGGAGGCTACAACGTCAATCAAAAGGATTTTAACCCTTTGCTAACTCTCTCCTCTGGGCTTTGCTTTAGAGAGGACTTTTCCGCCTTGGTTTGGTCTAGTCTATTTCTTTTGTGGCCAGGTCTTTGGATTTCATTGTCTTTGCCACGTGCAATATAGCTACTTTGTATAATAAATTCATTTGAAAAACGTTTTGAGAAAATATACGCCAAGGCGGAATTTAGTGATTTAAAGACGAGGGAACTCGCGCAAGGGTGTGTTACTCGAACGTCTTCGTGAATTCCCGCTCTATTCTGTACGTTCAGGGCAGTGAAAACTGCTCACGCAGGGGGGGAAAGCAATACCAACCCCCCCCCCCAACTAATCGCTCCCTAAGCGAGAGAGAGAGAGAGAGAGAGAGAGAGAGAGAGAGAGAGAGAGAGAGAGAGAGAGAGAGAGAGAGAGAGAGAGAGAGAGAGAGAGAGAGAGAGAAAGAGAGAGAGAGAGGCCTTTACAGGCAGGTTTTTTCGGAGCAAGGTGGCTTTTTGGATGCCTGTCTGCCACCCCCCCCCGCCCCCAGCCCTCTCCTGGGAATGGGGCCTTGGACCTCACGCTTCTCCAGGAAACAATCAGAATAATTTCCTACTGGGAAGAAAGGAAATGGAATTTCAAATGACAAATGAACAAGAGGAGCTTTGATAGCAATGCCACAGGGGCGCGCGCGCTCCTCCGCCACTTTATACCTTTCTCCCCTGCAGGCTGTCGGTTTGGCAGTCCCGAGAGGCGGCGGGCAGGGAGTCGGCCTCTCCCCTCCTCACCCTGCTGGCGGCCAGGGCGGCCTCAGCGCCCGGAGTGCGAGCCCTTTAAGAGCTCCACCAGCCGAGCTGCAGTTTGACATCAGCCGGCCGGCGAGGGCGCGCCTGGAGTCGGAGCACGTGCCAGGATGTTTTATTGCCGCCGCGGCTGCGGCCGGACCCAGAGGATGTGTGTGTGCGTGCGTGTGTGAGTGTGTATGTGAGTGTGTGTGTGTGTGCGCGCGCGCCCCGGGGGCAGGGAGCGGGGGCCGGCGGCGGGCGGCCGGGAGCGGGGGCCGGCTCTAGTCCCCGGGAGAAGCCAAGAAGGTAAATAGCAGCTGCTGTGCTCGAGCCTGGGAAAACCCCGCCCCCTGCGCCTGGCCTGGGCTCATTGGCGCGCGCTGCGTGTGGTGTGTGTGTGTGTGTGTGTGTGTGTGTGTGTGTGTCCGGGGGCCCCCTCCTTCGGCCCCGGAGAGCCAGGAATCCGTGGGGGTGGCGGGTCGGGATCGAGGCCCCGCGCTAGCCTTCCCCCCCCCCCCCCCCCGCCAAGGTCAGCCCTTCCGGGCGGGAAACGCTCGCCCTAGGGTGGCGAGCCGGGAATTCGTCCCTCACACCCCCTCCCCCGCCTCCCCCAGCCAGCCTGGACTCCGATCTTGGGGTTTGAGCGCGGCCGAAACCTCCCCGGCGACTGCGGCGGGGGAGGGATCCGGGCGGCCGCCGCGGTCACGAGATGCCTGACCGCACTTAGGAAGCGGCCGGGTCAGCCTCCTGCCTCCGCTCAGCGGCTGCGGTTACAGAGGCTTCGCGCCGCCCGCCCGCCCCTTCCCCGGGTCCCTCGCTGCGTCCAGGAGGCCGCCGGCGGACGGCGGGGAAGAGACGGGCGGCTGCGTGCTGCCGGCTGGCCGGGCCGTGCGCAGGGAGGAGTCGCCGCCGCCGCCGCCGGGTGCCACGTGGCGGGCGCCGGGCCGGGAGCGCCAGGGCTCTGGCGGCGGCCTCCCTGGGGGATTTGCCGCACGGCGCGGGCGGCGCGCGCTGCCCCCGGCGGCTGCCTGCCTCCCCTCCTTGCCTGCCCCCGGTCGTCCGCCCCTTGCCTCCACCCCGGTGTCCCCAACCCCTTTAGATTTCCCGCCGTCCTGAACTCGGGGCAGCTCGCGATCCCAGCGCGTTGTTTGATCCCCGCCCCCAGCTTTTCCCGCGTCCGGGAGGCCTGGCACACAAGGCGCACACACTCGTTCCTCCCTCCCCCTCGCCCATCCCGAACCCCCACTGAGATAATGTGAATGATTTCTCCAGATCTGGTCCGGGTTGAGACGGAGTGGTTCGTTGACTGCTTGACCTTGGGCAGGCCCACCTCTCTTTTATGGTGGAACGCCAGACACTGTTAAACCCGGGGATTACCACGATGAGAGTGATACAGTGGCCGCTCCCTAGCAGTAGTCAACCAACTGCGGAGGCTCACAGAACCCTACTTTTTGACCAATGCCTGGGGATTCTGTGTTTGCCCTTTCTCTTGCGGCTTAGATGGTGTTCTGAAGGAAGGGGGGCATCCGGAGGAGGGCCTTCACGGTATGAAGCCACAACTGCACCGGGTGTGGAACAAGACAGTGTCCCTAGAAAGCCCTCTGCCAGATACCTGCGTGGGTATGGCTGCCATCTATAGACTCCCGTGGGACAGCCTTTAAGAGAAGCAATAGACAGAAGTAAAATGCTGTAGAGAATATCCAGAGGAATTAGTCATACGTGAAGCTGTTATGGTAAAGTAACTGATGGAGAGGATCTGTGCTTTGCACCTCAGAAAAATATGGCTAAGGTGAATATGCTGAGTCATGGGGCTGGGGAGGACGGGAGTCCCCATAGCCTTTAAGGCACAGATGCTGGGGCCTGAGGTCTTTATTCTGAGGGCACGCAGGGTGTGTACAAGGGCAAGGAAGAAATGTTAAGCCCCCACACAAGACCCTTAGACATCCTGCTTTGTAAAGGACTCCAGATACCACAGTGGGTTCCTACTGGGGGAAAGACACCTGGGTGCTCTTTAGAAAGGTGACCCTGACAAGTGTCCAGAGTGGACTGCAGGACTTGGAGACAGACCGCTGAAGGGGATCAGACCAGTAGGGGACGGCTCCTAAGTGATGCATGTAGGTCGACATGCTACCTGCTTGGCCCCAGGTCACCTGGCCACTAACCCACACCCTGCTGACCTGAGTTTGTCCTGGGTTTAGTGTCCTGTCATCTCACAGAGTTCTGACCATTCATTCTACTTTCTAAGTTTTTTTTTTTTTGCCTCCCAGGACGCCCCCCTCACCCCCAGTTTGCAGACAAACCTTTACCCCCAGGCAGACTTGCCTTATTCACCACTTGTTCTCTTGCCCTTTGGGGTGGTGTCGTGTGTGTGTGTGTGTGTGTGTGTGTGTGTGTGTGTCCATGCTGGAGAGTGGGCTATGCCCCATCTTGTTCTGAAGAAATGATAAACAATGCCTTCTTTGTTGTCCTGCAACCTGGACCAATGGGGTGGTATCTTCTTTCCTATTCTAAGCAGATAGGAGAGCAGTGAGAACAGAAAATTGCCGGTTGTCCTGTGTTTTGGAAATCCTCTTGGTGAAAGGGGACGAACCTATGGAGTTGTCCTCCTTTCTGCTGTGACCTCACCAAACTTCACAAGCTTCTCAAAAAAGCTCCTACTAAGTCTCTGACTTAAAAAAAAAAAAAAAAAAAAAAAAAACCCTCAACAACAAAACCACAAATACATTGTCCCAGAATCTCCTGGGAATCAGAGCTTCCTGGGAGAGCATTTTAACCCTATGCAGGTTCCCACCCAGACCCTTTGGAGTCAGTGCCTCCTGCAGAAAGGTCTGTAGTGACTTTGGCTGCTGTGTGCTCTTGAGCCCTAATGCGCTGGCCTGGCATGCAATTGTATTTTCTAATAGTTCTTGTCTGTTCTGTTGCCTCTGAGGCGCCTGACAGGTACGTGGAGGATGAACAAGTCAGCGTCTCCCAGTGGAGCCTGTCAGCAGTCAATCACAGTTCCTTTATTGTCACTTTAGGAGTATTTCTCTGGTACAATAAGCGAGTGACTTCACTCACACACTTAGAGGAACGGAAGGCCCACGTCACCAAAAATTATGTATATATTTGTGCCTGTGCACTGCCCTCTCCCAAAGTCATGAAGGCCCTGACTCTTAACTCTGCTAAGTGTCAAGAACAAGGGCTCCTTTGCAATGATAAACTCATGGATGAGTCAGTGAAGGTATGTCAAATCGGTGCTGTCCACCCTCCCACGGAGGCCGCGAACTCAAAATCCCAAAAGATTTCTTTGAACTTGAAAGGTTCCTAGAAACGTTTTTTTCCCCCCGTCATACTCTTCCCTACTCCCAAAGCAGGAGGAACACAGAGTGCAGTGTGTCGAGCAGAGGTCTTTTTGCTCCCGGTGTGATGGCCAGAAAGCAGAGTCCTGCATACTGCATGCTTCATGTCCAGTAATCACAACCAGGGGCTGCTCCAATTCCTGCCTGTGCAACCCATCACCCATGAGCGCTGACTTCTCTCACCTGTTTGCTTTTAAAGCATAAAACAAATGTCAGCAGCCTAGGAGAGACGCCCCCCCCTTTCCCCCTAGGTTTTGGGAATGTTCTGTGGGTTTGTTTTAGAGCTAGGGAAAGGGGGTTGGTATTTTGCCTGAGGACTCAAAGGGTTTTTTTTCTTCCCTTTTTCCTTCGCATGACTGACTTTCTCACACTCGGATTCCCCGCAGCCTGCCAGAGACTGGGTTCCTGCCTTGCCAGGAGCCATCCTGCTAGGGCTATTGAAAGAGCTTTAAGTAAGTACACACGGGGCGGGGCTCTCTCCTCCCCTCGTACCTGCCCTGCACCTGTACTGGGAGCAGCCACACACATATCACCTGATCAGAGCCCTTTCAGACTCCGTGAGAAAAATGAAGCCCAAGAGGGAAGAGACTTGTTTGCCTTTCCCCCCAGGGCGGCAGCCAGTTCCTTGCAGCTGGGAGTGTGTCCAGAGACACTGTCGACATTCCAGGCATCCTGTGCCTGCATGTTTGTCTGTAGGTGCCTCCTGGCGACACCACACCGGGGCTGGAAGGAAGCCGGAGATTACTTTCTCTGTGGCCACTTTTCTGCTTTGGCCTCAGGTGTTTGGCTGGCTGGTGACATCAGGATCCTTTCCGGGAATCATCATCACTGTCTTCTCAGAAAAGAGTCTTCGAGCTCATCACAGAAGTCCCAAGCAGAACTTCTCATAACCTGGGCAGTCCCTGAAAAGGAATTTGAATCTGTTCCTTTATATGCCCCTGTCTGTCTAGCAGGTGTCTAGTAAATATTTCCCAGATGAACTGTCTCACCCAAGAAGGGTCCACGGCTTTCGTCTGTTCCAAAGATTCTGTGGCCAGAAAGGTTTAGGCAACCTGTGTCTCCTAGTGGGTACCCTAACCTCCAGAGAGGGAAGGGACTAACTAGAGGATGGACAGCTGTGGAAGACTTGGGGTGGGGTGGGGTGAAGAGCCATCGCCCAGGCTCTTCCCAAGGCCTCAGTGCTGTGATCCTCACCTTGCTTTAGGGTAGGATTTACCAAGTTCCAGTCAGCAGCTAAAGCCTGCATTTTAAAGTAGGGACATTAATAATAACAAGTTTTAATTTCTTGCAACTTTGTCTTCTTCAGCGGCTCCCTGCCCAGGGTTTAGATGGAGAAAGGGGAAAGAGGGTTCGGGAATGCTTGGAACAAACGTTTGGTTGCCATGCAAAGGCATTGGAAACAACTGCAAGGCTGCATTCCATCTTTGATAAAAATAAGTTGCCACTTCTGAACAAAACGCCTGCTTGATGCTTGGCCAAGCCCAGCCGGTACTAGGAGAAGTCGGGGGGGGGGGGAGGGAGGGCGGGGTGGAAAACAGGCTTTCAACATTGGCTAATAGCCTGTAATGCTCCCCCCCCACCCCCACCCCTGAACACTCACTGGAGCCAGTGAGACCAAGGGAATGTGCACTTCCCTAATGGGCTCTGAAGGAGGATGGCTGCCAAGAAGGCCCTTCTCGGCAGGGTGGGGGTGGGGTGCCTATGGTCTGCTAAACTCTCCCACTTAGCTGGGCCACAGTGGTATGGGGGAGGCCCTAAATGTGTTTATAGCCAATAGCCTGGCCTCAGAGTCAAGCCTCTGTGAGGTAAACCTGCAAGTTCAGGGGTGAGGAGGGCATTCCCAGACACCATGGGATGCTACCTCAGGACACAGGACATGAAAGGCTCCAGCTGGGCTAATGGCTGAGGCAGCATGTAAGGACAGGCCCAAGGCTTAAGAATGAGGGGGTGAGGCTGGAGCCCTAAAATCCCAGGGTGTGCAATTATTTGGCTTGCAAATAAGCCACTCAAATGGTGACATCAGACCAAATCTCTCTAAAAATCGAAACCGAAATAAATATAGCTGCCCAGAAAAATCAATTGAGTAAAATTCAAGACTGAAAATGATGTATGCGAGGCCTGGTGGTGTAGGTCTGTGAATCCCCCTGGGGCTAACGATGACAAAGTCAAGACCTGCCTGAGCTACAGAGTTCAAGGCCAGCCTTAGCAACTCGGCGAGATCCCGTCTCAGAAAGTCGAGGGCTGGGGATAATAGCTTGGTGTTACCAGGTCTTACCTAGCATACATGAGGCCCTGTGTTCTGTTCCCAGTACCACATCAGTGTGTGTGTGTGTGTGTGTGTGTGTGTGTGTGTGTGTGAAGTGGATGAATATATACAATATGCTTTCACTCTCCTCCTCTCCCTGTAGGAGCCAGCCATGAGAAACAGAGCACCCAAAGGAAGTTCTTTACTTCCAGCCATTATCACCTGCCAGAGTAGGACTCAGCCATCGATAAGTTTAATGGAGGCCTGAGTCTCAGTAGTTTTCCCTGAAGCAATACCTGGTTGCAGGAAGAACCACAAACTGAGATTACCCTGAGCACCATCTAAAAACAGACCCTCCAAAGGAAATGCCTAATGTTCCAACCATGGTAGATAGGATCACCTGCCAGCACACACTCACCAGGACGCCCCTAGGCAAATGTCAGCCAATCAGGGGTCCTAAACCTTAGAAATTCCTCACCCCCACCTTTACTACTATAAATTCCCAATTCTAACTGAACTCAGGGCTCTCCCATTACTCCACTATGTTGGACACATGGAGTGACCGGGTTTGCAAACTTGCATAAAATAAAGGCTCTTTGCTTTTGCATACGGGACTCCGTCTCCTTGTTGGTTTTGGGGGACTTCGTGGATCTGCGCATAACACTCTCCTCCACCCTCCAGTTATCTCAGATTACAGGAAGGCATGGGCTGGGAGCAACAGTGGAGATTCTTCCCCCATGTAGTGGAGAGGAAACTGAGACCTGGAGGAAAAGCCTTGCACAAATGTGCTTGCTTCCCTGGAGAGGGAGTAGCAAAACTTAGGCCAGGCTCAGGCACTCCTCCTACCCATCTGGATTCTCCCCACTGTCTCACACTATTATCCCAAGGATGGACTTTCCAATTGAGGAAGAAGAGGCCCTGCGGGTGAGTATCCTGGGTAGCCTGGAGTGTGGCTCCTTTAACAAGCATTTCTCTGAGTTTCTTGTAGTGTGACTTGCCCAGATTTGCTCACCGTCCTGTAGTCTCTGGAAGGGAAAGAATCCTAACTTCCCAGTTCCAAGAGACAGGAAAGCTTTGTAGGGGCCACCAGAACAGGCAGCCTGCTCCCTCCCAATCATGGAAGCTAAACCAAGCCACATGCCCTTCTCTCTTATGGCTAATCTGTTTTGCTCCAAAAGGAAAACTAGGAGAGAGACTAGATATGTCTCCTGACTCCTCGGCTGCTAACTTTTCATCTCAGGAGCAGAAAACCTGAGATGCCATGAAGGGGTTAGAACACAGGCATCTCGCTTGAACTTTAGGCCAATATCACATCTATCAGAGGGACTAGCAAGACAAATAACGAGTTTCCCAACTGATTGAAAGACATGCTTGTGTGTGAAGTATATGATTTCCTTTGGGATGTTGAGCTTAGAGAACAGCCCAGGAAGCTGCCATAGGTTTCTTCTACTGTCTTCCTCAGAAGACCTCTGAAAGTGACCTCAGCTTTGTCATTGAGGTCCCTTGAAGAATTCTGGAACTTGCGCCCTTTCTCAGTGGTTAATCATTCTGTTCTGTGTGGTGTGTACAATTATAGGCCTAGATCAAATCTCATAGAATGGAAAAGGTTTTTCACAGTGACAGGGAGTGGGGACAGAGACTGTACCCTGCTCTGGGGTTAGTCTTAGGGTAAGAAGTCCCAGAAAGAAGGTGGGTGGCTCCGAACAAAGGGAGAGGCAGAGCCAAACTTTAATCTCTGTCGTCCCTCCACTTCTGTGGGCATGGTGGAGTCTAGTTTGAACCTCTGTAGCCTTATTCAATATGTGGCCACTAGGTGAAGTGGGAACGGTTCTTCCTTTTGTGGGGCTGAACTGCTATAGGCCAGGCTTGGCTGCAATCCTAAAGGGCCCATGGAAAGTGAGCTCTCTGGAAACATGCTGGTGCCTGCCAGGCTGGCCTGATCTCACAGAAGGCCTCTTGATCAAGTATGTTGCTGGCTCCTGGAGGAGGTTGCCAGGCAATGTGTGTCTCATACAAATATCCAGGCAGGCCTTAAGCTCAATAGGCTCCCACAGTCGCACGGGGAGCAAATACTCCAGTTCAAGTGAGAACCTGGATGAGCTGCACCCTCCTTACCTGCTCTTGAAGTCTTGCCACTGGTCAGTCACAGACTCGGTGTCTGAGATGGTTTGTCACCTTGGTGAAAGGGTATTGTCCCCGCTGGCTTGCTGTGTGTCAAATAAATTGTGTTGACTGTCCTTGGATAATGCAGCGAGGGTTAGATTTTTCCATTTCCAATTAGTTGCTTAATTCTGCACAACAAGTGTTTTGGAGCTATGCAACACCTCCTTGACAGCTACTTCCACCTCTGTTCACTGTCCAAATGTTATTCATGGGTGTGGCATGGTGATGCTCCGGGTTTCTATTTCAAAAATGTCCCCTCTATGTCCTATATTTTCTTACCAGACATTTATTTTATTATTTATTTACTTAATTGCTTTTTGTGGTGCCAGTGATTGGACCCAAGACCTTCGTGCATGCTAGGCAAGCATTCTACTGTTGAGCTATATCCTAAGCCATAGCTCACTCTTCATTTCTCTCTGCTTTCCTTTCTTCCTTTGTTTCCCTTCTTTTTTTTGTGTGTGTTTTGAGAGAGGGTCTCTCTGTGTATCTCTGTTTGTCCTGGAACTCACTCTGTAGACCAGTCTGGCCTTAAAGTCACAGAGATTCACCTGCCTCTGCCTCCCTAGTGCCGGGATTGGAGGTGTGTGCCACTGCTGCTCGGTTTCTTCGTCTTTCTTGATTCTCTAATAAATTAGCTTTTTGAGAAGTACCTGCTGCAGGGTAGGCACCCTAGTCTCGGGATAGTGGACACTGGGTGAATTTGGACTTAAGGAGATGAGCTGTAGGAGTCCTCAGGTCGAGCATACTCTCCAAACTTTTAGCTGCTTAGTCAAAGGTTTACATTTGACCACACCTTTTTGATCACCTATGGGTAGCCAGCAAGCACCCTTTTGGCTTCTCCTTTTTAGGGGAATCTGTGTCTGTCCACGTTTTCCCAGGCCTATCTTTATTGATGGTTATTAAACACACACCACCACATGGCAATGTGCAAGTACAAAGCAATTCCCAGGGTAAGGTACGTGGGAAGAAGCGAGATACAACACTCCCAAACAATTCTCCTGTAATCGCCGCCTGCCATATCTATGTAAAGTTAATAAGTAAGATTTCAGCAGGCAGGTCCTATCATTGCCGAGCAGATAGAAAGGGTAAAAGTGCCAGCGGGTCGGCCACATGTCCTCCTGGGAGACTGGAAGAGAAAATGAGGAGGACACCTGGGACAGGTGAGCTCGGGTGGGTCCTCCCCCAGGCTGTGCACAAAGTCACAAATACCAGGGAAGTGAGGCCCTACTTCCTGCTTCTTCTGCATCCCTCCCCCCCAGCTTCTCTTTTCATGCCAGCTTCTCACAGAAGATTCTGTGGAGCCGAGGAGTCAATAGTAGTCATAGTCAGACACACTGGCTTAAGTGTGACTGAGACACACCAAACACCTGTTTTTATAGAGCACCCCAACACACCTGTGGTTTTATGAGGGTGAGTGATAAAGGGGCTGTAAAGTCACAGGGGCAATGTCCTGCTATTTAAATAGAGCCTTCCTCAGGGAGTGGCAAGCGATCTCCAGCTGAGATTTGACGGACTTGATGATTACTTGCCTTAGGAATGTTGAGCGTAGAGCTCTGCAGGCACTCAGGAAAAGTGGGATCACAGAAGGGCTGCAAAGCAAACTTGGGAGCCAGACTGCTTGCGGTCAAGTTTCAGCTTATTCGCTTTCTAGCTGTGTGACATAGTAATTCAGACCCTCAGTTTTCTTACCTATTATATAAAGATAAATATAATATAAAATAAGCCGGGCAGTAGTGGCACACGCCTTTAATCCCAGCACTCAGAGGGAGGCAGATCTCTGAGTTCAAGTCCAGCCTGGTCTATAGAGTGAGTTCCAGGACAGCCAGGGCTACACAGAGAAACCCTGTCTCAAAGAAACAAAACAAAAAACAAAACCAAGCACACACAAACACACACACACACACAAAGCATATATGTGGATATATACTAATATATATATGATAGTTAAGATAACAAGCACAATGTACATGTTTAGATGCTTTTATTTTTCCTATAGGTTTATCTCTGGTAAGTAAATACTTTCATTCATATAAACATTTATGCTGGGCAGTGGTGGCACATGCCTTCAGTCCCAATAGAGGCAGGTAGATCTTTGGGTTTAAGGTCAGCCTGGTCTAGAGTGAGTTCTATAACAGCCAGGGCTTCACAGAGAAAACTATGCATTAAAAAACAAAAAGAACAAAAATCCAAGAGGGGAAAAGCATTCACAAGTTGATAATATTTTCAAAAAAAATGGAAAAGCCTTTAATGACTTGGTCCATGCATATATTTGTCAAACTGGAAACTTCAACATGGTTAAATGAACCACAGATCGGAGGCCAGGAGAAAGCTTTAAATATTCCCCGACTCTGCTTCCTTTCCCAGGGAGGAGGATCATATTAACCACGCACTTAGGTGCTGGCAGAAAGGTCACAGAGCTTGGTGCAGCCCTGACTGCATTGCAGTGAGCACCAGACTCACTGAAAGGAACCATCTGAATGGAACCAAGGATATCAGAAATGATATGGGCCTGGTCTGAGGGTACGGGATGCCCTTATCCCACCTTGCTAGGCTCAAGGGGACCCAGTACTCCAGAGGGATACTCAAACAAACAAACAAATAGGCACAGGCTCACTTTCATGTATAACATTGGTGGACAAGCTGAATATCCCAAACCCTTCTGGTTGGCTCTCCTTCTGTATAGGTGATTGTCTCATTTATGGCCTCGCTCAGGCACACTGAGCACGAGACACTGCTGTTGGTAGTCAGTCCATGAGACTGTCATAACCCGGCATACAGGACTGTCCTTGTTTCTGTGGCCTCCAACTGTATGTACTAAACTGTTCGTTCAGCCATCCAGATGTCTTCTGAGGGAAAGTGAGACATGACTCATGTTTGACACCTATAGGAAGTGATGGTGTTGCTGGAGGTGATGCCGTTCATCCAGCATCCATCAGGGAGCGAGCTCCAGTTATTTTGTTTATTTGCGATAGGGCCTCTTAAAGCCCAAACTGTCCTTGGTTCCAGATCCTGCTACTCTTCAAGTGGTAGGATTACAGGCACGTGACCCTCATGTCAAGCTCAAGCCCCGGTTTTTATCCAAGAGGATTTCATTCAGCACACGCAGGACATGTGAAAGGGACAGAAAGGCTCAACAGTGCTTTTGGCATGTTCCACTGGACTTATTTTTATCTTGGATAGAGTCCGTGTGTCCAGGACAGTCCCCTCACCTCTGGCCAGCTTGCTCCCTGGTGTGGCTACAGCGTAGTAATCCTAGCACGGACACTTGTGTCTACCAGCCCTGGCTGGGAAGGTCCATTTTCCTTCTGTGTGTGACTATTAAGAGGGCAGGTGCTACCTGCGAATCTCAGGACAATGTTCAATGGCTGAAGGAAGGAACCCTTTCCCAGCTGAATTATGTGCCCTGTGAGCCTTGAGCTCGACGGGTCCTGAATGGTTAAGAAAGCGCAATTATTTTCTGAACAGGTCAATGACCAAGTTTATGCTTTGTTGATTTCATTTAAAGAAAAAAAACAGATAAGAGAGACAGACGTGGAAATGGTTCCCTTGCTTGTGTATTTGTCTATGTACCTATTTAATGATTAATGCTAGCTGTGGGCTATTGTTTGATGTGACCTCGGCTGGTTTGAACAGGAGACTACTGATTCACTCTTTAGGCATTTAGGAATCACAGGTGTTTACCTTGAGACAATAAAAAGTAAGGGGGAGATACAATAACACCCACGTACGCCAAGGGCTTTGACTAAGAACTGGTGATAACATAGACTCTTAGGGGCTGAACCCCGTGTGAGGCCCGCTGCTTTCTTGCTCAGAGCGGTATTGTGTAGAATGATCCAGACTCGGGGTTTTGCGTGCTATAGATTTCCCCCTTCCACTCGTTGATAGATTTGGGGTAACTTTTCACCCCGTTCGCATGGCTTGGACATTCATCATCTCTTGCCAGTCCTCTGCAAGAGATCCTAGTCTCTTTCTTTTTTTTTCCTGTGTGTTCTGTGATTGCAAGTGTGTGCGTGTACGCCCAGAGGCCGACAGTCATTGTCGGTGGCTTTTTAACTATTACTCTCAGCCTTGTTTTTGTCTGAGACAGGGTCTGTCCCCGGGCCTGGAACACACCAATTCAGTTAGATTAGCTGCCCATTGAGCCTCTGGGTTCCTTCAATCTCTGCTTCCCAGAGCTGGGATTATAGTTACATGGGTGAGGGGGACCCCAACTCAGGTCCTCAAGCTTGCATAGTAGGCCCCTTACATACTGAGTCATCTCTCCTGGCTTCATGGGAATCTCTCGTCTTTATTCCAGGGAGGATCCAGGAAAAAAAGAAAAAGAAAAAAGAAAAAGAAAGTCAGTGTGGAGAGATGGAAGCCAGCCTAAAAGTGGGGCTGAAAAGGACACGTAATCCAGGAGAGCCTGATTCTAGACGAAGAGTCCAGACAGTAACTGACGGCACACACAACCCAGAGGAATTACGTGGATTTATACCGTGGGCTCTGGAAAGGCCACCTAGAAAAGGCATCCCATAAACACCTAGGGAGCAGTTTTCTGGAATAAGCAGGTACGGCTGTGCCTGCATGCTCTAAAACCCTCAGAAGGCACCCACGAACAAGCAAGGAGAGCGGGAATAGGAAGTTATGGTGGCCCAGGGTTTCACCATCTAAGCAAATAGTTCACATAGTGTGTCTCGACAGACATGCTTGGTTTCTGTTTTGTGTTTTCAGTGCTGGGAATAAAACCTAGCTAAGAACAGGCTCTACCACTTGGCCACATTTTAAAAATGCATATGAGTCTATTTTGGCTTATTATTGTAATTTTATAGCATATGAATGTTTTATCTGCGTATATGTCTATATGCCACTTGGGTGTCTGTTGCCCTCGGATCCCCTGGGGCTGGAGTTACAGACCGTTGTGAATTGGCATGTGGGTGTTGAGAATCGAACTCAGGTCCTCTGAAAGAGCAATCATTGTTTTTAACCGCTGAGCCATCTCTCTAGTATTCGGCCTTTTAAAGAATCTCTTTTGTCGCTTTAAGGTAGACAGATTTGGAGGCAATGAAGCCGCATAAGACGCGGTGACATTGGTCTGGGTCAGAGGGGTAGAAGGCCAGAACGGTAGGCAGAAAGAGACTGAACCAGGATGTACTAGGAAAGGAAAGTAACAACCGCTGGAAAGTCTCCCAGATGGCCAGATGTGTGTGCTCCATCCTCCTGGCTCATGGTGTGCGACGTAGGGAGGCTTGTTACTACTCCCAGCCTCAGCTCTATTGCCCTTCACCGAAGTCTGACAAAATCTACACACTTTACATAATATGCCACACAGATTCATAGTTCCTTTAATATAAAAGTCATATCTCTGCCTCTCCCTCTGCCCAACCCTTCAAGTAAAATGCCATTTCCAAGTTTCCTTCGTTTTGACACTTTGTACCCTGGACAGTAACAGACAGGGAGGAGAGACTGTGCAGCCTGTGATGGAAAGATGGATGGTTTCATTGAAAATAAATGCAGGTTTATAGACGGTTTTAATATACAAAAAACACGTATCATGAAAAACGGCCCTTTAGCCAGGCGGGGGTGACTCACACTTTTGGTCCCAGCACTCGGGAGGCAGAGGCAGGAGGATCTCCGAGTTTGAGGCCAGCCTGGTCTACAGATTGAATACACCCAGAAATAACACAGAGAAACCTTGTCTTGAAAACCAAAACAAAAAAAAAGAAAAGAAAAAGAAAAAGAATAAGAAAGAAGAAAGAAAAGAAAAGAAAAGAAAAGAAAAGAAAAGACAAGAAAAGAAAAATGGTCCTTCTGCCCTGGCCCTGAACCCCACTCTTCCTGTCCCTCATAGTTCATTCAGGGATTGTTAATGGGCTACTGTGGAAGGTAAACTGAGTCGCTGGGAAGGCCGGTTCCCAGCACCACACTTGCTCCCACACAGAACAGCCAGCTGTGGCATGGCTCCCTGCCTTTTCTGTTGCTGTCCTGGGCTCTGATCACATAGTGATACCAAGCCACATGAGTGGAGCTGGAATATTTGCTGTCACCCAACTTGGCTTGGGTCTGCGCTCTTGGAGAGAAACTTATCAGCGAGATTCCCCAGGTTGGCTGCCAATCTCCTCCCTCCCTCAGAGTCAGCTGGCTGCACAAAAGAGCACATCCCAAAGCTCCTTGGGACCTGCGGGCAGGTGGGAGAGCAGGTGTGGAGTAGGCCAGGGCTCAGGAAGATTTCAGGGGATCTTTGTCGTGCCTCCTGCTCCCCTGCACACCTGACAGCCTACAGCGCTCACCTGGAAGGCAGTACCCCCCTTCTCTATCTTTCCCGTGGGAATTCAGTGCAGCCACTGTAACCCCTGAACTCTGGGCCACTGCCAGCCACTCTCAAGCCTTTCTCTTGTGTGATCACAGTGACATGATGTCATTTTTATTGAGGCAAGATTAGATTTTTTTTTAACATTTCAGAGGAGTGTTTCACATGATCCCTGGTCCTTGTTTAAGAACACAGAACTGCCAATTTCAATTGGCTTCAGCTTTTATCACTAAATGAAAATATTCTCCCTGGTTCTGGAAGTCAGCGTAGGGGGTGGAAGAGGGCACCTAAACCACCACTCCCTCTGTGTCACCATCATGATTAAGAAGACATCAGGAAGCTGAAGACCTGCCCAATGACACATGGGCCGACAGGCCTAAGAATTCTTGTGCCATAGCCAGAGAGGGGCGCAACCTGGGGCCAGTCACAGTAGTCCCCAGATTGTCACAGAGGATGCTGGCCCGCTGGGACATGGGAAAACTAACTCAGAAACATTTTTGTGTTCTATTTTAAAAATTATTCTCCTGCCAGGCGGTGGTGGCACACACCTTTATTTCCAGCACTCGGGAGGCAGAGGCAGGAGGATCTCTGTGAGTTCGAGGCCAGCCTGGTCTACAAGAGCTAGTTCTAGGACAGCCAGAACTGTGTAGAGAAATCCTGTCTTGAAAAACCAAGCCAAGCCAAACCAAAACCAAACCAAAGCACTACATGGCATGGGGACCTCATAGTGGGAACATTGTTTATATTTTGTGGCCATTTAATAAGGGAGCCACCTCCTGATCACTAATAGCCTGACCTCCACAGCACCCTGAAGAGTGGGAGTATGTGTGTGAGCCATCGTTCTACAGGGCAGTTGGCATGTTGTAGGTGTGCAGCAGGGTTTGTTGAATGAATGTTGAGCAAGTCCCTAATTTATAGCTATTGAAACAGGAGCATAACCAAGTGATAGGTCCCAAGGCTGCTAGTCCTTAGCAGAGCCTCACCTTGAGCTCGGATGTCCTGAATACACATGTCATTGTCGTGACTTCCCAGGGGACCCCCCCCCTCTGGAGATTTGTCCGCTTGATTGGCAGGAAAGGGACTCCAGAGTCTATTTGCACTGCGACTCTATGGACTCCTCTGTGAGTTTCTGCAGAACCCTTTGCATGGGTGGGGTGCAGGCTGACTTCAGGTAGGACAAGACAGCTCACAAAGAGCTCCCTGCCTCCTTGGGAAGTTGTCCTGGGAGTGCTGCTGGGTGGACTAAGGACATTGATATTAGGTATGGAATTTTAAATGGCCCCTGTCGGGTGAAGACACCACTAGAGTTTCTTTCATTTTAGAATTCCACGCAAAAAGGAAAATACAAAAAAGAATTCTATGTACTTTCCCTTACTCCTGAACTTACTATCAACAACAATTATACAGATTTTTTTTAAAAAAAAAAAAAAAAAAAAAAAGAAGCAGCTAGGTGTGTTGGCACACACTTTTAGTTGAAGTTTTTGGGAGGCAGAAGCAGGTGGATCTCTGTGAGTTGAGACCAGCCTGACCTACAGAGTGAGACCCTGTCTTCAAAACCAAAGCAACAATAACAAAAGAGCTAAATGAAACGAACTGAAGAACCCACTCTCTATTCACACCTCGTGACTCTTGATTTTTTTTTTCTCCTCTGGGGAGAGAGACTGCAGTCTGGGAGTGGAGTCAGCTCCAGGCAGCTTAGAAGGCTTTGTTAGGGTAGCAAAGCCAGCTTCAGAGTGGAGGCAGCATCGCAAAAGTCCCTTCCTGACCTCCTGGGACTGGCAATGGAGGGGACGGAATTACAAGGCATGTTTAGGGCTTAGGATTGGATCTGAGCAGCACCTCCCTTTGTCAAGGTAGTGTTGGGGGAGAGTGGGTGCGGCAGGAAAGGGTAGTTGGTCTGGTTGCAAAGGGAAATCTGGGAGCATGAATACCCATCCATTTTTAAAAGTCATTCTTTTTTAAAAAAAATATTATGTGTATGGGTGCATATATATGTGTGTGCTGTGCCTGCGTTTGGTACCCAAGGAAGCTAGAAGATTGTGCCAGATTCCTTGATACTGGAGTTACAGATAGTTGTGAGATGCCATATAGGTGCTGGGAATTGAACCCTGTTCCTCTGGAAGACTTGCCACTGCTGAGCCATCTCTCCAACCCTGTGTAAAAAAATATCACAGTTTGTATATATGTGTATGTGTGCATGTGCGTGAGTCCATGCCACAGCTAATGTGTGGAGGGTGGAGGGAAACACACAAAAGTCAGTTCGCTCCTTTTTCTGTGTAGATAGAACTTGAGTTGTTAGGTTTGTCAACAAGGCCTGGGCACTAGAGAGATGGCTCCTCAGTTAAGAGCACTGACTACTCTTTCAGAGGACCCAGGTTCAATTCCCAGCACCCATGTGGCGGCTTACAACTGTCTAACTCCAGTTCCAGGGGATCTGGTACATTCACACCAATGCACATAAAATAAAGTCAAATGAATTATTAAAAATATATAAAAAATAAAAGGATTTTAAACTTTTTTAAAAGAAAAAATAGTCACCTAAAAAATGTGGCACCATTTTGCTGTGCCCTCGACACCCACCTTCTTTTCTGGGTCACTCCAAGAATATGTGTGGAAAGATTTAGAGAGGAAAAGAGAGGGGACCAGGGTTCTAAACCTGCTGGGCACATTCTCTCCCCATATGTGTCTCTGATAACGTAGACCCTGGCAGGGCTGGTAGGAACTGGTAGACAGTCAGCTTGACGGGCCTGGGAAATGCCTAGCATACTGTAGAGCACATCTTTTGGGTGTTTATTGCACATCTCTGAGGGTGTCTGTGATGTTTCTCCATGAGAGATGGCAAAGGTAGGAGGTGGGGCCTAGCCAGATGAATTATGGCCCTGAGGGTGTGGCCCTGGCCCAGTCCTGAACCCTTCCTCTCAGCTTCCGGCCCGCCACAGTATCATACCTTGCCTACCACAATAGGCCAAATCTTCTGAAACTGAGCCCAAGTAAATCTTTGCTCTTCTAAATTGTTTTCTCAGGTGTTTTGGTCACAGTGACTCAAAAGTGCCTAATACAGTAGTCTAGTGTTTCCCTTTTAACCACGCCTGGAGGAGTCGCCTCCTGGCCAGCGTGGGAGAGGGCCCGCAGGTGGTGCTGAAGGGAGCAGAAGCTGTTCTTGCAAGCCCTCTCACTTCCTAACACCCTCTTAGCGGATCGCACACTGCACATACCTTCACAGGCTTTTGGTGAGGGGGACCGAAACCGTGGCTTTGCACATGCTAGGCAAATGCCCGACCGCTGCATGTCCCAGCTCATGCCTTGCCGAGTTTTCATGTTGAGATTTAAAAATCCCCAGTTAAGAGGCTCTCAAACCAACCAACCGACAAAACCCCCCGACCAACCAAACAAACCATCAAAAAACCCTCTGCAGCTTGAGGGCTCTCCCTTCTGCTGTCTCGATCTTAGGGTATTGTGTCCTTTCCCGTGTCGCACACTGCTCCTTAATTACTAGGTTATTTGTTTTCCTTTCTTGCCGAGGCTTCTTGCATCATAAACTCATATATGAGAGTATGGGATACAGTACGACAGAGGCTTGGGACAGAGTAGCTGACTTCAAGATGCCCAGAAGGCATCTACATTCAGATAAAGAATTCCAAAATGACAGCGTCTTCTACTATTCTCCTTCCAGTAGCAGGGGTCTTGTCTGGCCGCACCTGTCCACAGCTGGTGTATCTAGGGTGCTTCTCGTGAATGTGTGCCTTGCTCCTCTCCTGGGAAGGCAGAATTAGCTTTGCTGATGGGAAAGGTTGATGGGAGCAACCTGGAGCCTCTAGGCATGCTGTTTGCTTTTGTTCTGATTATAGCTGTTGGGGTTGGATTTTGCCTCCTACAATGATCTTCATCCCTTACCCCCAGTACCTCAGAATGTGGCATTATTGGAAAACAGTCATTGCAGATGTAATTCGTTAGGGTAAAAATCCTAATGAAATAGAGTGGGCTCTTAAACAATATGATTGGTATCACGAAGCCAGTAGAAACCCATGCCCCAGGCGTGGAGGGTAAGAAGGGAGAAGGCGAAGGACTAGGAACCAGACAGGTTCCCTGATAGCCAGCCATCCTGGAAGCTCACCATCATTATCAGCTGTCATCTAGTCATAGGACAATGGAGGCAGAAGCTGGAGTCGTACATCTGCTGACCTCAGATTGCTGGTACCACCAGAGTGGAAGAGGCCATCTGGATTCTCCCCATGGGGTTCCCGTCAGCAGGCAGCCCTGCTGACACCTTGCTTTTGGACTTCCATCCAAAACTTTTGTGATATGGTTCCGTTATTTTAAGACAGTTTGGGCTGCTACACAACAGCTGTGACCAGCTACCCACCCCTAATGACTTAAGTGTTCTCTTAACCGTTATGAAATATTTAAAAGGAAATGTGTCTCCTTAGACTTTTTTTGGTGCAGTAATTACAGGGTCTTATCAAGATATTTCACATTTTTAATCATTAAATCGTTGAATGTTGATTCATATATGTGGTATACAACTGGAAGTAAAATAAGCATGTGACGAATTAGCCAGCTTCCGCTCCTCAGAAACAGAAAGAGATCGCCAACAACCCCCCCAATCATTTCTGTTGTTTGTTTTTGTGTTGGGGATTGAACTCTGGGTTATACTAGATATAGATACATGCTCTACCGTTGAGCTACACCTTCAGCATTCCCCTAACCCACTAACCTCTTAAATTTTGTGTGTGTGTGTGTGTGTGTGTGTGTGTGTGTGTGCGCGCGCGCGCGCGCGCGCGCTCACTGAGGCTAGAGAAACTTACCAGGTATTCTCTATCACTCAGTATTATTTCTTTTGAAGCAGGGTGTCCCTGAACCCGGAGTTTGCAAGATTTTTTTTTCTTGACTGTTTCCATCTCTTCCAGTTCTAATCCAGTGACTTCCACCTTCCTCAGTGTTGGGGTTACAGGCCTTGTATCAAGCATTGCTAAAAGGGTGCTGATGTCTGAGCTCCACATCCCATGAGTGAATAGCAAGCAAGCACTCTTCACTGCTGAGTCATCTCTTGAAGCCTCTCCCCCACTCTTGGCTGAGTCATCTCTCTGGTCCCCCAACAGTTCTTTCCCTGGTTTGATTGCTTGTTTGGGAGACAGACTCACAGTGCCTGGCCTGTGGGCCTGCTGTATAAATCAGGCTGGCCTTGAAACCTCCTCACGGGTGTCCTGTGTCTCAGCCTCCAAAGTGCCTGTATGCCACCACTCCTAGTTCCCACCAACCTTTTTGGTAGTAACGTGCCCTGATGGGGCACAACTTTGCAGCTGGATCTCCGTGAGCTCAACGCCAGCCTGGTCTACATAAAGAATTCAAGGTGAGCCAGGATTACATAGAGAGACCCTGTCTCACTAAAAACAAACCACCACCCCCAGCAACAAAAAAGTAAGTCTGATGAGAACTGTCTGCTTCCTTGGACATCTGTGGAGGGGGAGGAGGAGGAGTGGAGGTTGTCTTCTTCTTAGGAACAAGGCTTAACTGTTTGGGTTACATAGAACTCAGAATCCTCCTTTCCCTGCAGAAGTGGTGTCTACGGCTTCTGGACACCTTCCTCGTGTGCTGTCCGGGCCGCCCATTCTCCTGGGGGCAGGATTCTAACGCTAGCTCTCCTTGGGTGCCCTTGATCAAACCCAGGGTCTGCCAGCGGGGAAGCAGGTTGCTCTCCCTCCCTCCTCAGGGAGATTTAGGAATTTGGAGGAGCAGCCTTGTTTCTGGTTATTGAATAACTGGCGGGGCATCAGATGTCAGGGCTGAGAAAACAGAAGGACCTACCTGTCGTACCGCATGACCTCATAGCCCGGGCGGTTCTCAGGGTGTCAGCTTGCACTGTTTGTCAGAGCCTCTTTCATCACAAGCGCAGCTTACATCATGCCGTATTAAACACCCATCCTGCCCATTGTCACTCTGCTAACATCAGGGTTGGTGGCAGTTTAAGGTGCCGATTACGCCCTGGAGGGTGGGCGGGGAAACTTGCTCCTTTTCAGACTAGAGAAGGGAAAATGGGAACTGAGAATGAACAGGTCCCTCCCTGGATCTTCAGCCCAAGCCCTCCCTGGGGAGATCAAACCCACTGTCTGTCCCTGTCCCCTCAAGATCTTACCAGGCCACCTGCAGACAGGGATTGTGCCTTCAGAAGAGCAGCCACACTCAGAATGGCTTTGGACAACATCTCTTGTCCTTAGCCCATGCATGCCCAGAGGTACTTTCCATCCTGGGCCTTGAACCCCAAGGCAAAGATGTCAGATTCCCACAAAGGAAACTAGAAGGCATCTTGGTTAGCCGATCACTGTTTTCTCCAGTTAGAACTGGGTGGACTGGTGAGGATGGAAAGGGAAGTAAGGGTTCTGTGTGATCCCATGTCTCTTCATGGACATCTTCAGTGCTTTGCTCATTCGGCCTTGCCCTCAGAAGACAAAGTTTAACCGCTGCTGTGGACCACACATCTGGTCCCCACATCCTGAGGAAGAAGGGAACGAAGTCATTCATAGAAGCTGACTTGTGCACAGGAGAAATTTGTCTAGAACGATGCCACGAGAGGAGAGTCAAGGCAAGAAGAAAAATCACTTTGCAGCCTGGGAAGCAGATGGGGCCAGGAGAGCTATTTGCAAAGAACCAGTTTAGGTGCTTTACATTAGGATACCTGGGCAAAGTGACGAGGCCAGCCAGAGAGTGGGTAGTGGGTTTGCATAGTCCTACAGCCCAGAACAATGTCACAGCAGGGTCACTGTCTGCTTCTGAGCCCCCCTCCACCCACCGCCTTCAGATTATATCTTTGTGTGGTGTACTTTTAGTGTTTCAGAATCAAGAGAGAAGCCTGGTGTCTCTTTATTTAAGGATATTAATCCAACCATGAAGTCCTCCCTCAATTCTCACCAACACACACACACACACACACACACACACACACACACACGCCCTGTCTGTCTCCAATACCATCACACTGGGAATTAGGATGCCAACATACGATCTTGGGGAAATGTAATTCAGTCAGATGCAGGGTTTGTTCCAATGGTGACTCTGAACGCCTTCCCTAAACCTACTGAATGTTCTGCAGAATCTGCTTTTGGGTGGTTAGCTATGCTGAAGTGGGAGAAGGTTCTCGATAGGATGCTTTAGACTGCTTTTAGCTGTTTCTAGTGAGAGTGGGAGCCAGAGCCAGTGCGCACACATGTGAGCATGGAGGTTTGGCTTCACAGAGAGGCTCAACGCTCCACATGTTCTTGACAGCACTAAGACATGAGACCTTGACTGACGCAGAGCTGAATATAAGGTGGTCGGTGATATGTTTTTACAGAATGCATGGAAAGATCCCTACATCCAATGTCTAAATCTATGTTAAGAGTCTAGGGGCTCTCTCCTTTGAAAACAATTAAAAATGGTATCTTTTTATGTGGTGTCATGTGTGTTGGGCACACACCCTCCTACTTTATTCTACATCTATCATATCTTCTTGTTTGTTTCTATGTAATCATCTCATATAAAGAGATCTAAAGGCAGGGTGATGGTGCATGCCTTTAATCCCAGCACTCCGGAGGCAGATATCTGAGTTCAAGGCCAGCCTGGTCTACAAAGCGAGTTCCAGGACAGCCAGGGCTACACAGAGAAACCCTGTCTTGAATATGTGTGTGTGTGTGTGTGTGTGTGTGTGTATACACATACATATATGCAGATAATTTCTTACCTCACAAGCATTAGGACCTGAGTCCATTCCTGAGCAAGGATGTAAAGAGCTGGGCTCAGGGGCGTGCACTTGAAGTCTCAGGACCAAGGAGACTGAGACAGGCAGATTCTTGGAGCTCACTGTCCAGCTAGTCTAGCTGAACTGATGGGACCCAGACTCTGTCAGGGACCCTGTCTCAAAACCAACTAACCAACCAACCAACCAACCAACCAACCAACCAACAAACCAATAAGATGAATGGGTTCTGAGGAATGACGTTGAAGGCTGATCTCTGGTCTCCACACTTCCATGTGCATCTCTACACATATAAACATGCATGCCCCCTCCAAGACATAAGTATGATTCTAAAGAGATTACTGGGGTACGTTGTTTAGTAAACGATTGTTGGGAAAATTGATTGGTTTCCATCAATTGTTCTCAGTAAAAAGCCAAGAAAGCTGGGGAGATATTGTAGTGCACTACCAGACACGGTACCAGGTGCCTGTAACCCAGCACAGAGAACCTTGAGTTCGAGGCCAGCCTGGGCACATAGGAAAACTGTCTCTCATAAACCTAAGCACTGGGGATGGAGGTTAATGGTAGAGCACTTACCTAGTCAGTTCAAAGGCCCTGGTTCAAGCCCCTCTCCCCTGCTGCACAGTAGGAGAAAAGAGAGAGAAGGAGAAAAAGGGAAGAGAGAGCTTAATGAAAGCAAGGTCACCCCCACACCAGACAGAGCATGTGGTTAGATTAGTTGTCATTAGAGTTGGAAGAGATGAAATTTAGGGTTCCTTTGCCAGCCATTCATTTCTTCGACAGTTCCTGGGGGATTGTTTGAGTGAATAAGACAGGCATAGCCCCTTCCTGTTCCATGGCATTCTTGCTCTCTAAGGGAAAGGATTCAAGTGAGTGACAGATTGCAGGGAAGTTTGGCGCTAATACTCTCCTGGTGCCTTTGTGTCCTTAGGGACCACACCTAGCCCAGGCTGGATGGCTTTATACTGAGACATTTGTTCTGCCTTCACTGGCAAACATGTGCAGAAGCGTCAGATTGGTCGGATGTGCTTAGACTGTGCTAGCCCCCAAAGGGAGATCTAAACCAAAGGGAAAATGCAGAGCCTCATCCAGAGTCAAGTGAGAGAGCCAACGAACAACTTGCAAACTGGCCGGGATAATGATTCAAATGGTAGTTGTCCAAGGCTACAGGAGAATGTGGAGGCAGGGACAGTGATACGGGAAGAGATATTGCTGCCATGTGAAGGAGCAGGAACTCAGTGGACCCATAGAAGCCATCAAGGAACAGGGTTCAGGCTGAACCTTGAAGTACACGTAAGGATGGTCCTATTCAGCCAGGATTTCTCAGGTCTAAAGTTCAGTTCTGTTTGATCATCCAAACTAGCTAGACAGATCACCACATCACCCAGTCACCCATTGTTCCCTGGTGGGTGACAAGCTGTGGTCAAGACTGTAAACAGAAGTAGAGCGTCTGTCTGTCCACCAGGTGAGGTGGCAGACGCCTTTAATCCCATCAGGGGCAGGAGAATCTCTGCAAGTTCCAGGACAGTCAGAGCTACATAGCAAGACCCTGTCTAAAAAACAAGCAGACAAACAAATGAGTGTGAATCTCCTCCCGAGAGTTCACACCTGAACTGATATGGCCCGAAATATCCGGTCACTTCCAAAGCCTTCCCGCTAATCACAGTGTTCAGGGAGACAGGAGTGTCTGGGCCAGTGGCAAGGTGGCATCTAAATAGAACGCTAGCACTATTGTTCTCCAGGTTGGAGCATGACGCATGAGGCTTTCCAGGCAATGATTATATATATATAATGAAATTCATCGTTTTCCTCCAAAACTAATACATATTATTTAAAAAAAAATTAGAGGAAGACTGGCAAGTAGAATGTAAAGGTACAGGAGGGCCAGCAAGCTAGCTCAGACAGCTGGAGTTTGATCTCCGGGACCCACATGGTGGAAGGAGAGAACCGTCTCCTACATGTTCTTCCCTGATCTCTACATGTGTGCTATGGTGCATTCCCCCTCCCCCAGGTCAGAAAATAAATGGAATAACCATTTTAAAGAGAAAAATACAGGGATGGTAAACCAAGGCAATTGCTCTCGCGCTTGAATGATTTTCTTGCTTTTTTTTCATGACCTCAGAAGCATGACTGTTTTATATCTACGATCGTTTATAACTTGCCTTTGTCATTTGACATGATGGCAAAATAAAATTCTTATAACTTTATGTGAGTGTGTCTAAACATCTCACTGTTTCTGTACTGTTGTCTTCTAGCCTTACTTAAGCAGGCTTTGCCAAAGGGGAATTGCCAGAAGAAACGAAGAGAGTCATCAAGACTCTCAAAGTATTATATGTGTGTGTGTGTGTGTGTGTGTGTGTGTGCATATTGTGAATTTTTCCCTAATGGGCGCATTGGTTTTTATTTTCATAGTATAACAGTGCACACATTCAATTGTAAATTATTTGCCATTATTTCTTACTTCGAACACATTTTAGACAAAGAATTAAGACTGTCTTTATATCTGATTGGTTCAAAAGAAAGCATAGGTCCTTGATTGTGTGTTGGGGCCAAATCCAAGACCTCCCACATGCTAAGTCCTGACTCTTACTCCTGATCCACGTCTGTACCAGAAAGCAGTCATCCTGCACAGCATCAGCCCCATCCTTGCACTGGACGGCACAGAACTTTGCCTGAAGTTTCCACTATAAGTTGTTGCAGAAACGGGCTATGTACAGAAATTCTGCACCGGCTTTTGAACTGTCACCGGTTCTGTGTGCTGGGACAGGGTTCTCTTTCATTTTAGCCACGTTTGCACTTAGCGTCAGAGGCACATACATGTCTTACCTTAGCTTATGAAGTGAGGGGCTCCATAGCCACTGTTCTTCATATGAAGACTGAGAAAAGGCCAAGTTTACTTACGTATGAGCCTGTTCTATTACAATGCAAACTTCCTAAACAACAGGGTCCCCCTTCTAACTGCTGAGTTGGGGAGTAAAGTGTTCCTCAACCCCCTCTGTTCAAACCACAGCACACACAGAGTTAGAGTCCTGTTTCTAGAAGCCTTGGCACATAGCAGCAGCGAGTGACCATTCTGCTTGGTGGCGAAGGTGGGGGACAGTGAGAAGTGACTTCTGAGCAGGTGACTTACTACAGGAATCCAGTAAGGAGCAGACAGGAAGGAACTGTGCCACTCTGGTGAGAACAGAGGAGCCGGAGGCGGTGACTACATCCCAGAGCTCCTTAGTCAGCAGCGTCTTCTGGCATCTTCTGGTAAGTGCAGTTCACTCTCAAGAGGAGAGCCCTGAGAGCCATTCACTCCAGTCTTCTTCTGGGATGAGCTAGGGTTCTCAAGTGTCCACCCTATAGAACGGCATCTGGAACCACAGGTGTGTGGGTGTCACCATGCCCGACTCTCTATCTTTAGCAGGCCAGTTGATCTGAGATTTAGCCCGTGTTAGCTTCAGCATGTCTGCCCTACCTGACATGCAGGGTGCTTCCCTGGCTCTCTCTGTAAGCAGCACTGTGGTCATAACAATGAACGAATGTCACTTAGAATGAGTTGCAGCAGGTGTCAGCTTGACTTTTATCATATTGGATGGCTATTTCCTGAGAGCAAACTGTACCTGGTGCTGGCCAGAGAGCCTACGGTGGAGAAGCAGAGAGTTCAAAGCAGAATTACCTGTTAAGGCGCTGGTAGGCTGTGGGCAGGCATACGAGGGGCTGAGTGATGGGGCAAGGGCAGGAAGCTAGACAGGAACCCAAAGATCGTGCAGGAGGATGAGGTGTGGCCCGGCTGCTGCAGGGAGTGTCCCACTCTGAGGTTGACTTTCTCCTTTGATTTAAGGGTGTCCTTGAGACTCTCAAACCTCACTCAGCTCTTGCAGAACCAGGCCACAGAGGACCATTTTGCTATTTCGTGAGCATGGCCCTCTGACCAGGTGGCTTCGGAGAATAAGCCTGTCTGCTCCTCTCCACCCTCTGATGGGCTCCCCTGGGACTGCGATGGAGAGCCCCTCCCTCTTTGAGGAAGTCAGTGCTATGAGGTGCAACAGGACACCTGGGCCTAGTGACAGTGACTCACTATGTGCCCTCTGGGCAAGTTATTTCGTCTCCTTGGTTCCTTCCTCTTTCAGAACTGGAACAGACTCCTTGTAGCTATAAAGGTTTGCTGGAGATCACTGCAGAACTTCAGCGTGAGCGCGCATGTGTGTGTGTGTGTGTGTGTGTGTGTGTGTGTGTGCATGTGCTGCATGTGCACGTGTACGTGCGTGCATGTGTGTGTGTGTGTGTGCGTGCGTGTATGTGTGTGTGTATGTGTGTGCGTGTATGTGTGTGTGTGTATGTGTGTGTGTTAGCCTTTCTGTTTTACGGGGTGCTAAGGCAGCAGGGAAGCCGTCCTTCCCTCCCCCCATCTCCACACGTGTGTGTGTCTCTCATTACTGTCAGGAGGCGCTAAGATGGCCCCATGGAGATGCGAACAAACCCCTTAATTAGGCACTGTTCCCACATCCTAAGAGGGACCAGCCTGGGCCTGGCTGCTCTGGCATTGTGGGGAGCCTAGCACATGGGGGCAAAAGGGGGCAGGAGGGCACAAGAGGGCACAGGAGGGCGCAGAAGGGGGAGGCTGCGGCCAGGGCATCTGAAGGACTCAGCAGGTTTACACTTCGCTGACCTGATGGATGAATGGGGCCCTGTCCACCCACAGGGGGCCTGGAATCTTCAATTACGGCAATTACATCAACAGGTCGGAAGGGCAGCAGTTTCCACTGAAGAGGTTCAGGGCTTTAAAGAAAAATCCTAAAGCCACTGTTTTCCCTGCTTTCTTTTAAAGGGACTAGGCCGATCAAAGACGACCCCATCTCCAGTCTAATTGGACCATAGGTAGAAAAGAAAGACGTGGCTGGGTTTTGTGTGAGAGCTGGCTGGCACGCGCTCACCCACCTCTGGCTCCTGTCCCGTTTGGTTTTGTGTTTAGAGACCCCAGCCGCACAATGCTTTGAACTCGTCACCTTTTAGAGGAATAAGACATGGTGCCGCCGTCGCCTCTGAGTCTCCCAGCGTGCTGGGCAGTAGTGCAATCAAGAAGGATGGATTCCTTGGGAAAGCCACTAGCGTCTCTGTGATGGATTCCTTGGAAAAGCCACTAGCGTCTCTTTCCCTCATCAGTAAAAGCAACTCACTGCTGTCTGCCTGTCCAAAGGGCCCAGCTGCAACCGCATACCTCCCACCTAACTGGGCATTTTCTTTTCCTCAGCACCTGTTAAGTAGTTAAGACCAAGTAAGGCTCTTACACCGGCAACAAACGATTGCTGCCTGAGAATTTCCTAGAAATGTAGATCTTAGACCTCACTCCAGATAAACAGAAATCTGCATTTTATTTACCAAGTTCTCCAGGAAATTTGTGGACACATTCAGAGCTAGGGAGTGATTTTTCTAGACTGAAACTTGCTATGACGGACAAAAGCAAGCAAGGGGCAGGGAGCCTGGAGCTCACTCATTTCCATCAGAAAAATGAGGATTTATTCTTTCCTCCGCGAGGGACGTTGTGAGGCCCAGAAGGAGCAGTTTATCATTGCAAAGGTATTTCATCCAGTCACCGAGTAATGCAACTGGTGGACGTGTGCTGAACAGCACTATCGGGGAGGTTTGGGGCTCTTGAAATATATTCTCTATTTAGGAGCAATTTGAAGTCATCTAAAGGTCTAAAAGAAATACCTTCCATAAAGGGTGGCAAGTCAAATGTCTGTGCTTAAAATAGTGGGTGACAAAGGGCGAAGCGGCCGACTCGGAAGGGGTCACCCATGTTGACTGGGCATTGTGCTTCCAGCATGTCTAGCTCATCATCAAAGTCGGCGTCTAGCATCCCTGGGGATTTATCCCCGCCTTTCTCCCCTATCATCACCTCCGTGTGTCCACAGCAGTGGGATGTGTGTGGCTGCCAGTCATGGGACAGGGGACAGAAATGGAGACGCCATGGAGGACCCAGAAAATGTCTCCCATCAGAGGCAGCTTACACCCTGGATCCACTAAGAGTGTGGGGACCACTCTCTTGGAGAGCTAACGTGATGTGGAGTGTTTGGTCACAGCTGGCCAGACAGGGAGTGGGGCATCGATGTGGCTGCGTGAAGATGCAGAGTCACTTCCTGTTATGTGTGCCAGGGCAACATGACTAGAAACCTAGTACTGCAAAGCGTGAGTTTGACCAGAGGTTGAGCTCTCAGTGGCTTCCCCCGGGCCACCAGAGATTTTGGTCCCTTGTGGAACACCCTGTCATAGTAAAGGTGAGGACTGAGGGAGCATGGTTTCTCGGTAGGTGAGACCAGCAGTGTGCTGTATTCCCAGGTTCCTCCTGCTTGGCTCTCAGTGATTAAGCTAAAGGCAAGGACTTTGTTTTGCTTGTATTGGATAGCACCCTTGGGTGCTGAGTTAAAACTTAACCAACCTTGCAAATAAGGGTTATCTGTTGGTCTCTGGCATGGCCACCAGGGCAAAGGCTTTCTGCACCATTGCTCTGTGTGGACACTCATTCTCTTTGGGAACACAGTGCGATGAGACCCTGCCACTGGTCCTTGTCAGTGTAGAGCGGTATGGGTGGACAGTGTTTAGGGGACCCAGGGCATTGCTGCTCTAGGTGGATCCTTACTGTGAATGTGACTAGCAATGTGGTACCATAGACGGAGCGTGAGATTAGGAACCAGGCCTGACTGGCTACCAATGTGGGTGTCTCATCAGACAGTGTGGCACTTGGGAAAGCACTTCATTGCCTGCACCCCACTTTCCCACCCCACTTGGGGTGGTCTGCCCTTGCCACATCATGAGGACTGAAGGAGAGTACAGTCCCACAGATGTTGGCTATCAAAGACTCTTGGTGTGACTCAGCCTCCCAGGAGCCTAGGGCTTGAGAATCAACTGCCTTCAGTTCATGAAGCCATAGCAACATCAGAGCTGATGTTGGAAGGCTCCACCCTGCAGAACCATGGCCACATATCTATCCTTAGAAACATGCGTGTGCACATGTGTGCATGCATACATATATATATGTATATACACACACATTTATATATATTCAATTACAAAGTGTTTATTGTGCTTACACACTCCAGTTTCAGGGGATCCAACACCTTCTTCTGGCATCTGAAGGCACCAAGGACACACACATGGTGCACAGACAGGCATGCAGGCAAAAACACCCATACACATAAAATCAAAACGAATAAATCTATTAGATTTACATAGCTGTTTTGAGAGCCCTGTATGTGGGATGTCTTGTTTTAGTAAGGATGGGTTAGGTAACGCTATGGCAACACTGGAGGCAACAGATACCCATGTCTCACAGCGTTGCTCTTTAGTAAACAATCTGCAGCTGGCTGCAAGGCTGGCCTGTGCCCAGCACCTCAGCATGGTACACAGAAACCACTGTAGCCAGAAGAGAGAGGGTGGAGAGTCCTGCATCTGGCCGGAAATGATACTGATTGCCGTCTGTGCTCTACCAGACAGAAGATGTCAGGTTGCCACACCTAACTTCAAGCAGACAAGGAACAGCTCTTAGGAAATAAAATCTGGAAATACCGTGAGCCTTGCGATAGCTTCCACACTGGACCTGCAGTCCTTAGCCAAACCCCAGATGCATCTTCACCCTGTGCTTACACATAGGAAGAAATGGAGGCTTAGTGGGTCCTGCACATTCACACGGCTTATAAAAGGGAGGTGTGGGATTTTAATTAGAAAGTCTGATTGCAAAGTGTTTGCTGTTACCTATGAGCCTTTGTCACATACATGACTGTATTTCATGATTAAAAAAAATATTGCAGTTGGACTGGAGAGTTGGCTCAGTGGTTAAGAACACTGGCTGCTCTTCCAGAGGACACAGGTTCAATTCCCAGCACCCACATGGCAGCTCACAACTGTTTGTAACTGAGAGTTCCGGGAGGATCTGACACCCTCATACAGACAAGACACTAGTAAACATAAAAGAAAATTAAATAAATTTTAAAAAATAAAGAACACTGCTAGCAAGGTAGTAGCAGACAGATGACAGACATGCTGTAGATCGCATGTGGAGGGACGTCACATCTGTGAAGGAGAGCCCTGCTGGCAAAGGTGACTCTCAACTCTAGATCTTGACCAGGTCAGATTCAGACATTGAGAGATGTTTATTTTATCAGTTGTTTTCCCTATCAGTGTGTTACGTACGGAGGACCAACTCTGAAGTCCATTTACTCCACATACTTGGCTTACTGGAGGGATGGGGGCTCCCAGGGAAGTTGTTCTGAATTGGGTTTGACCAAGGAACTTTTCTGGAATGGGCCCTAGGGAGGGAGAAACCAGAAACAAAGGCCAAGTAGGAACTGGGTTTGATTACCCAGTGCAGCCTCCCTCTCTTTCTCCTTTCCCTTCCTCCCTTCTTCCCTCCCTACCTTTTCCCCTCAGCCTTGCTGTCTGCTTAGGCTAGTGCTGTGTGTGGTGTGTGTGTGTGTGTGTGTGTGTGTGTGTGTGTAGGGACATGGTTGGGGGTATAAGAAAAGTTTGGCTCCCCGAGGTCTCATAGGATAAGGCCCCAAGGTCCAGTGTTTGTCTAGAAACTCAAGAAGAAACCTCCAGAGTGAGGCAGTGACCCCATGGAGGAGTGTGCGTAACTGGAGGAAAAGAAAATAAACCTGCCACACAGTGCACAGCCTGCAGGTCGTGGGGGAGTGCCAGCCTGCCGCTCAGGGCTGATGAGTCAGGAGCAGACTATTTCGCCAGCATGCCGCAGCCTGGACGCTGCTGCCCTGCCCTGGCCCCTCACACCTGGCCTTGCCCACAGCTGGGTTCCAGCCAGCCTCCTCCTGTCCTCCTTCCTCCCAGGAGCCAGGTTGGGGAAGGCAGCTGAAGCAAAAGACAGTGTTTGGGTGGGTTTTATTCTCCTCCTCTCTGGGCTCCCCCAACTCTGACTCAGGGAGAATTTGTGGGTCAGAGATAGAGTAGTACCTCAGGGGTGGTTTGGATACTGAGGGGTAAGAGGAGCCGGGGGCCACTTTTGTACATACTCAGTGTGGCACTTTCAGAGTTTATCAGCTGCCAACAAAGGGCCTGACCGAAAAATCTCTACTGGAGAAGCCATCTGGTGAGCCTTTCTGGGACTCTACTATTTAATTCTCGCTCACCTCTCTACACCTCTCATCCATTACTCTGGGAGATAACGGCCCACCTCAGAAGCCTTCTAGACCAGCAGTTACCAAGCACAGTGGATCATCGAACAGGAAGCTTTAAAAAACTCATTCTCTCTGAGCAGTGGCAGCTCACATCTTTAATCCCAGCAAGCAGCAGGCAGAGGCAGACAAATTTCTGAGTTTGAAGCTAGCCTGGTCTACAGTGAGAGTTCCAGAACATACAGGGTTATTTGCAGAGAAACCCTGTCTCAAACAAAACAAAATTAAAAAAAAAACAAACAAACAAAAAACCAAACCAAACCAAACCAAACAAACACGTTCTGTCTGAACTGAGGTTCAGCTGGTAGAGTGATTGCAGAGCATACATTCGGCATGGTGGCACATACATGTAATCCCAGCCGAGAGAGAGAGAGAGAGAGAGAGAGAGAGAGAGAGAGAGAGAGAGAGAGAGAGAGAGGGAGGGAGGGAGGGAGGGAGGGAGAGAGAGAGAGAGAGAGAGAGAATACCTCAGGCTCAGCTCCAGAGTTCTGACTTCTCATCCCTGGGCAAGGACTGATTTTGGAGGTCTCACGCCCTGTGGGCCATCCCATGGGAGGTCACAGTGGAGACCAAGAGTGTTAACGGCTTGTCTTTAAACGGTAACTTGCTTTCCTTGTGCGGATTTATGGCTTGTATTAAGGGCTAGCTTTCCAGACCTGCTGGGAGGACTAGCACTGCCTCTCCATCTCCTCACTACAGGTTGCCTGGATGCAGGCCTCCTGCAAGGAGCCAGTTTTCTGCACTGGCCCAGAGCCAATCCATGCAGGGAAAGAAGCCCATCCCCACATGGACCACAGTGTTCTTCTGGATGCTTCCTTTAATGTGGTAAGTCAGAATTGTGGCCCCGAGGGCTTTAGTCTGCTGGGCTTTGAGGAGACACAGACAGCCCCACCTCTGCCCCAGGCACACCAGGCCTGGCTAAAGGGGAGGAGGCATTCTGGGTGGACTGGGACCAGTCTGCAGAGTGCTTTCAGTTTCTTTTCTTTTTCTCTAGTTCTCTGCCTCTCGCTCTCCTACAGGGTCTCATTATGTTGCTCTGACTGTCCTGGAACTCACTATGGACTCACTATGTAGACCAGGCTGGTCTCAAACTCACAGAGAACTGCCTACCCTTGTTGGCCTTCCAAGTACAGGGATTGAAGGCATGAACCACTACGCCAGGCTTCGTTTTCATTTATTCATTTCAAGTACTTCATAAAAAGACAGTATCAGCTTTGCTCCAGGTACCCAAGTCTTTGGTCCTATAGGACCTGAAGGGCTGGGAGGGCAGAGGATGGTGGGTGGACCTTCTGTACCCATGGACACACAGAATCCAAAGATAAGTGTGGCTCTGGGGATCTGGGGCCCTCAGACTGTGTGTGTGCATGAGTGTGTCCACATGCGTATAACGTGGGATGTGTGCGTCTGCCCTTGCAGCTGTCCATAACCCACCTCTGCTTCTGTGGATTCAACCATGGCTGATATTTGAAAAAAAATCTGCACTGACTGTGTATATACTTTTCCTTGCCATTGTTATTCCCTAAATAATACAGTATAGCAATCATTTCCATAATATTCATGCTGTATTAGGTATTGTAAGTAAGCCTGAGATGTTCTGGAGGACATGCTTAGCTTAGGTTTTATGCAAATACTGTGCCATTTAAATAATTCATATATTTCTTTTTTGAGACAGGAAATTGATGTCTGAGTTGGTCTTAAATGCCAGGGTTCAAACCTCTGCTTTGGGGATAGCGGGACTCCAGCCACCCACACTCACCAGGCTCCTGTGCCATTTTATATAAGGAACCGGAGCACTCGCTGATCTTGGTACCCATCTCCCACAAACACCAAGAGAATGACATTTATGTAGACAGGCAAATCTGGTAAAACCTTACCACACTGTCATATGAGTCTGACATCTTTAGACAGTCTCTTTATTATTCTTTGCAACTTCAAATTTATTTATTCCAATTATTTTCTATGTTTTATTGTTTTAAAATGTATATCCAAGCCAGGTGATGGTGGCGCATGCCTTTGATCCCAGCACTTGAGGCAGAGGCAGGTAGATCTCTGTGAGTTCGAAGCCAACCTGGTCCACAAAGTAAGGACTACACAGGAAAAACCCCCATCTTGAAAAACAAACAAACAAAGAAACAAACAAACAGGTAGAGGGTACGTAGCTTATTCAAGGACACGGAGCGCACTAGCGGCTGGGCTTCGGAGGCCCTCGTCTAGGCAAACCTCACTTATCACATCCTCCAGTTTCCGGACCTGCCTGTTTTAACTCAGCTGAAAGACCAGTTTTTGAGGGCAGTGTTCGCTGAACATGCACTCGGTCTGGTCTCTGTGCCTCAGTTTCTCACGCTTTCCGTCCTTGTGCCATGACAGACAGAAGTGAGTTGTTTTTCACTTGACACTTGCGGCTCCTGCTGGATTGTAAGCTCCTTGAGGACTAACTTCTCATTTCTGACTGAATCCCGAGGGCGCATAGAGACCAGAAAGACTGAGCGACAGGGTGAGCCAAGGGCGCACACAGGTGGACACACACAGGCCAACATGTCTGCGCTCCACTTTCTTTTAAAGTTTGATTGCTCTCTGTGCCAAGCGGATGTGAGGAGAAGGCCTGAGAAGGGCCATCCGCCGAGAAGCATGCTGTCTCTGGAAAGGACATCTGAGAACAAATGGCACCATTTGGGAAGGGAGGAGGATGATCCTCCTTGGCCACCCACCCACCAAGGCTCTTCTGGGAGAGAATGAAGCTCTTGCATGCAGGTGACACGGGGATCCTCGAGATGGGGTAGCGAGAGTGCAGTAGTGCCATCTTTCCAGAAATGAAAACTGCCCGTTAGCCACTCGGCGTCATGTCTTCCTGCCCTGGGCCGCTGCTGAGCTCCCTCCTTCCATTGTGGATGAGCATCGACAACAGACTGGACCTGCATCTGCGGCTGATGCACACCTGTGGGGAATGGAGGCAAGTGCCCGTGGGAGCAAGGGGCAGGGCAGCTGTGGCCAGAGTGTGCCCACTAACCAAGGAATTGTCATTCTGCCTTTTCGATACTTACCACATCCCACACTCGAGCAAAGCATGAAGGTGAGGGTCAGTGAGTATTATAAAATTTGCCAGTCTCCTGGCCCTCTCCCTCCCTATGTTCATCCGGTTGTCGGTTTTTCAAGATGACTGTAATGGGAGGTGTGAGCTTGAACAACCAGAAATGAATGCATATGATGCCTGGACCCGGCTATGTTCACTGCTCCCACGAGAGTCTTCACCAGTGCCCTCAGTTGGGTTCTGTTAGCTGCACAGGGCTCCCCCATGTTGCTTGGGAAAATGCCCGTAGTGACTAAATAGCCAGGCTCCAGCCTTTGGGGGGAGCCTTTCGTTGTGGCGGGAACAAAGAGTATTGAGGCATATTGATGGGACATGAAGGAATTGTCACCACTAACCACACTGCAGTGCCACACATATGCTTGGTCCCTTCAAGACTGAGTACAAAGGTAAAATGCAAACTAGACTTTGGAGATTTAAAGTTGAAATGTAAACCATCTTATTTAAGACTGTTTTTAAACATTTGTTTGAAGTTAAATCATATTTTAAATATATCAGCTATATAAAATATGTGACAAATTGTGGACTGGCGAGATGGCTCAGTGGCTAAGAGCACTGGCTGCTCTTCCAGAGGACCTGGGTTCAATTCCCAGGACCCTCATGGCAGCTCACAACTGCCTGTGACTCCAGTCCCAAGGGCTCTGACACCTTCACATCAAGGCATGTGAAGTAAAGTTAAATAAATTATTATTTTTTAAATGTGACAAATCAATTTCAGCCATTTTTTTTCTTACTTTTGTATTATGTGGCATTTAGACTATTTGAAATTCTGGACGTGGTGTGTGCACACGCTTGCGTGCGTGTGTGCTTTTGTATATGTATTCAACACACTTCCATTGAATTAAGTTCCCCTAGGGCCTAGAATCAGGTACAGTGGAGGTGTGAAAAGCTGGTGGGGCAGGAGGGGAAAGCAAAGGAATAAGAAGGAACATGAGCAATGGCATGGGGTCTTCCAGGCTGGTCTGGGAGCGCTGGGCTTCCACCTTCCTCATGGTGATGAGCTGGAAGTTCCCAGGATTGGTCTCCTCCCCTCCCTGCCTCTGGTTCCCCTGTATGTAAGACCCTGAAGGGAGAAGAGGATGCCACCCCCAGGAGGGCGGGAGCACCCTTGCTTTGTCCCTGCTGTTGCTGGTACCAAGTGGGTGCTCGCTGAGTAAATGAATGGGAATAGGAAGACAGAAATTTGCCATTCTTCTTTTGGGGGAAGAATAGGCTTGTGGAAGCATCAGGGCTTGGAGGGTTCTGATGACACCTTTGAAGATGCCTTTGTCTATAAATCCAAGGCTCCTAACAGAGGCGTGATGCATCCAGGGCCCATAGGTGCTAATAGCACATCAAGGGCCACCTCCAATTTCTTCACTACATTGAAAAAGAATCACCCAGAGGAATGACTGAGTGAAATTTCTGCTCACCTTTGGCAACATGTACTACACTGAGCGCCTGGCCAGGGAAGCTTCCTCCTTTCTGCCCTTTCTAGGACAGGTAATGGCTGGAGGAAGAACGGGACCAGCAGGATCCCACTCATACCAAAGGCTCAGGTTGTCCAATGCTCTGTGTGTGTGTGCTCAGGTGGGGCCCTACCATCTCTTGGCCTCATCTCCCTGGGTCTGAAGAATCTAGAGTCAATCCTGAGGGAGACTGGAGGAGCCTGCAGGCTAGGCTCAGCAGCCACAGCCCCTAAATCATTCATGCAGGGGTGGGACAGGCCAAGAGGCACGGAGGGGATTTTCATAGATTATATTGAAAGAATTACAATGGTGCGGGAAAGAAGCCGGGTTCCCACAGGGTCTGGTCACTCCTGTGGGGACTGTGGGAGCTGGGCCTGGCTGCCTCTTTCTCTCTGGGCAGCAGCACACATAGCTTTTAATAATTAAGTAACTTTAATTGTCCTGGGAAAGCTGAGCTTGCCTTGGGGCACAGGGCACTAACTCACATTGTTACCAAGAGAGATTAACAAATGAGGACTGAGAGATGATTCTCTTTTTCAGGGCTCCTCACTGTTAAGCCTTGTTAACCAAATTTTAGAACTTCGTGTATCTGCTTTGAGGGCTGGGGGGGGGGGAGACCCAGGACCCAGAAACTAAGGCTTGTGAAATTTAACTCCATGCCTCTGCAAGGCAGTTTTTAAAACATCAGACAGGACAATGTTACCATTTATTGATTCTATTCTGGTAATGGAACTTTCATTCAAGACAGAAGAATTAATAAATAATAATACATTAATAAAAATGCATTCTTTTCAATGTATCTGTTGCTTAGAAATGATCTCACTTTAGTGTTTGGGAGTAACTCTCCTCTCTGGTCCTTTGAAAAATGTTCTAAATCCTGTCATTTCATATAAACGGATACCAACAATGTGATTGGCACGTGGATATGCAATAAATAATTGATGAACTAATGAGCGCAGTAATGAAAGGAGGAAGGATCTTTAAAAAAAAAAAAAAGGATTGTCCTTCTACAAATATCCACGGTCGATATGAAGGGCAAGGCAGGAGGAGAGGTCCAGAGTCTGGATGAAGGAGCCTGGGCTGGGAAACGGCATCAGGATGGATTACCGGTGGCACAGCCGGGGAGGAAGGATGGGGAGCTTAAAAGTTAGCATGAGAGTGGGTCTTTGGGCATAGCTAACAGTCACTAATCTTTGATTGACCCCCCTGGACTGTGGCTGCTTCCTGACCAAGTCCCAGTGACTTGGTGGCGCTTCTCTGGCCCTTCCTTCCATCTGCACGACAAGTATTTGTGCCCTAGACGATACAAATTGTTCCGTGTGGTAGTTTCTGCGAGCACTGTGGCAGGCTCTCTTCTCAGGGGTCAAGCAACACTGGCTGGATGCCTCTGTTCTCCAGGTACCACGGCTCTAGGCCAGCGGTTCTCAAGCTGTGGGTCGGGACCCCCTTGAGGGTTTGAACGACCCTTTCATAAGGGGCTGCCTAAGTCCATCCGAAAGCAGGGATATTTGCATTGTGATTCATAACAGTAACAAAAATTACAGTTGTGAATTATAAATTGCTACTTCAGTTGTGAATTGTACTTTTCTGGTTAGAGGTCAGCATGACATGAGGAATATGTATTGAAGAGTCACAGCATGAGAAAGGTTGAGAACCACGGACAGAAAGAGACCTTAGCTTTGAATCTGGAGTGTCCAATACTCCCTTCTGTCTGAGCCTCAGTTTCCTTATCTATGAAATGGGAATGATAGAATATGGATGTGAACTCTTGGGGGGCGGGAGGACAACAGTAGAAGTTCCTGGTCAGCTTCTCCCAGGAGCCTCATGTGGGGGTCATCTTAGGGCGCTTCCTTCCCTCTGTCTCATCTGAAGCTTCCCTTCTACTTCAGTTCCCACTCAGTGCCCCTTATATATGGCTCAGGCTGCCCCCTCTCTCGAGTCTTCGAATAGGAACTGGGAAGCCTTTTGTCCTGTGATGTCACCTTGACTGTGGACAGAGGCTGGTGACTGGGGTGGTTGTCCCCTGGCTGTCAGTTAATGTTCACAGAGAGGCTGGTGATGAACAAGGATACTGGCTGATTAAGCTCAAGGTAGGATTTCTCTCAGGGCCTGTATAGGTCACGAATTTAGAAGGTCACTTTCTTCCAGGTGTTCTGTGTCCCAGTGTCAGTTTGTGACTAAGTCTGTCACCTAAGGGATAAATAGAGAAATGCCTTCGAGGAGCCACGGTGGAGCTCGACCACATGGACGTCCCACTGTGGAAAGCGAGCATTGAGGTGCCTGGTGCCGGGAAAAGCACGGGGTGCTCGGCTGGCCAGGCTCAGCAGTGGAGGATTAGAGACATTCTGTATAAGAGGAAATGACTGACTGGGAACACTGGTCAGGGAGAGCAGACTCTGCAAGCAGCTGGTGCTCCCAGTTGTTACTATTACTGGTATTACTAATAATGACCACGACCCTCCAACCTGTACGTAGCATTAGCTATCGTGAAGAATGTGTGTGTTTCTTTTATCAAATTGGCAGCAACCCTTGCAGAAGGTTGTTGCCTGTGGTTCCTTAACTTGTAGACATGCCATGGAGCCATCCCCTAACAGAACACAAAGGGCAGTGCCAGTTTTGTACATGGCCAATTAGGGCTTCATTTTATCATGAAAATTTATTCATGATAAAATCATTAAACTTTATTCCTTTAAAAATTTTATGTGTTTGGGTGTTTAGCCTGCATGCATGTCTGTGTGCCACGTATGTGCAGGGCCGGTAGAGGCCAGAAGAAAGCTTTGAATCCCTTGGGACTGGAGTTACAGACAGTTGTGAGCTGCCGGGTAGGTGCCGAGAACTGAACCCAGGTCCTCTGGAAGAGCAGCCAATGCTCTTAACCTCTGAGCCATCTTTCCAGCCCCCAGAAATGTGTAGCCCAGGAGGGCCTTGAACTCATATTATTCCCCTGCCTCCAACCCTTCAGCACATCCTGTTAGAGTGTGCTACTACACTGGTTTAACCATTTTTGTTTTGCTTGTTTGTTTGTTTGTTTGCCTTAACAGAGACGCCTGGAATGATCTGTTACTGGAATCTGTGGAGATTGCTACAGGAAGAACATGGAGAGATAAAAGTTCTGTCCTTAGTCTGCTAATTAAATTAGTTGCTTGGCCTGGTTCATTGTGAACCTCAGTTTCTGCCAAACAGGACCACGGAGCTCTATCTGGTGTCTGGCATCCCTCACAAGATGCCTGTCTCTCACCCGCTTAGGACTCCCCAAATTTCAGGTGCAGTAGGGCACCACAGAACGGGACCGTCCCAGCTGCAGCCGTGGGTGGGGCAGCCAGGTTGGGTGATGGGGTAAGTCTCTCTCCTTGCATGTCTCTGTGATGCAACACCGAACTTAGACAAGTTAGGCCTTGCTCTCCCCCGGATCCAGCGTGATTCAGGGCCCGTAGCGTGGCTTCTCACTGCAGATGAGCTGCAGACACCTTTCTTGGCAATGGTTTTAACAAGGGCTCTGGAAACGTCTCCTTACTCATCTGTTTTGCAAGGGTGGCAAGCGCTCAGAGAGAAGGAGGCAGCTAGCGTGGCTTCCTTCCTGAATTAATGACTTCAGCCTCGCGCGAATGACTCATCAGGTCTATGCCCAGGAGAACTGGGTGGTGGAGGTGGGGCCTGGGGTGGCAGCCAGAGGGATGGTGTCAGGGGTCGGGTGTGTGTCCCCTTCCTCCACTGGATACCTGTGGGTCTTGATGCTCGGTAAGGGGGTCAGAACTGAGGCCAGGTGTCCTAGCCAGATACCTAACCCTGCTGAATACTTGGGTGTCTCAAACTTCCCCTCTGGTCTTAGCTTCAGCCATGCAGGAGGAAACTAAACAGTGAGGGAAAAGTCCAAAGCGAGGGCTGAGCGCATGTTGCCCAATAGATTCTGCAGTGTGCCTAAGAGGACCATTTCCTAGTGACCTTTCTCTGAGAGAAGGCATCAAGGTGGTATTTGGGATAAGAACTAGAGATGAAGGGCTTCTTCAAGGGATAGCTGTGTACTCTCTGGCTGGTGGTTTCACCCCTCTTCTCTCAGCTTATTGTAGACTTCAGGGCTAATGGAGATGGGGCTGAATCGACCTGCTTTAGACCTGGGCCTGGGGCTTCATTCTGTTACTCCTTACACTGTTACTCCTTACAGAAGGTGCCTCTTCCAGGCCTGCCGCTGGCCCAGGCCCCTGCTTTCCAATGAGTGTTAGACAGCTATTTGCAATGGCTGGAGGCCATGCCCCGTATTGTCACACCCCTGCAAGTTGCAAGTGGGCCTCACAGGGCAGGCCTCCCTGGCCTTTATCAGAGGAGCCCTAAACTGTGCTCCTTTAATTCGGGAGCTGGTGTCCCTAGTTCCTCTTCTTCTGGGCTCAAGTTGAGTTCTCCCCACCCTCCTAGACCCTCTGAGAACATGATTCCTTTCCTACTAGCTCCTTGCTGGGCGTTCAATAGTCTGTCAAGGATCAAGAGGACACCATGTCACCTGGGTGCTTGACTGTTGATTAGATGGATAATTGCTATCTGGGCAAGCCTATCTGGAACTGCTCTTGCTCTATCTACCATCCCTGGACACAGCCTCACTTCCTTTGGCACAATGACAGCAAATGTCACCAAGTCTCAACAGACCTGCTACTCCATTATCTTCGGGCAATGGTATGTGCAGACATAGTCTTCTCAGAGAAAATCTTCATTCATTCGGGGCAAGGCTACCTAGTCGGGCTTTCTCTAGGGGTGTCCCCACAGACTCACTTTATGTCTTCAGAGTGGACCAGAGAGACTCTCCCCAGGAGGGAAGTGGGCCTCTGCTAAACAGAAAGTGAAAACCAGAGGTTTGTAATATATGGAGGAGTCGAGGGCTTGAAATAAGGTGTCCTGAAGAAAGACCCCCATCTGAGCTTTGGGTCTGGGCAGCTGCCTCTTCTCCTGCTTCCTGCGCTGTGCCCTCCCATCCCCCACTTATGGCTGAGGGAGCAGAAGCCCGGCTCCTCTGTGTGGAGATAACGCCAATCTGAGTAACCGAACCAGCACGTGCATTTCCTGAGACAAGGGTGAGAGCCAATGCATTACACACTAAGGTCATCGATCTGGCTGACTGAGAGAGAGGGTTTTTTTTTCCATTTTCCCCTTTTTAATCTTTTCTGTTCTGTACTCTATCCCCTCCTTCCCCCGCTTTGCTGTGCTTTTTAGCACCAAATGACTGCAATCACAGGGCATGGGTAGTGTTTTTCTCTTTAGAAATCCTTTTCCAGGCAACTACGTAAAAGATGTTTTCATACTCTGGGCTGAATGGAGGGCGAGGGATAAAAAAGGCTTAGCTCCCAAGTTGAATATTTTCCTGCAAACAACCATGTGAATAGAAATGCTCTGTTTGTCGGGCTTACTTGAGAGAATCGTGGCATCCTGCCTGCTGAGCTTGAAGGCCTGACAAGCTGGAGGAGGTGGGGGTGGGAGCCCCGATGGCTGAGCAAATGGGGTATGGGAAGGGCAAGAGCACTTGCTGGGAGCACTCGGTAGGCTCTCCTAGAAGGGGCTCCTCAGACCCCAGCTGTATGTAAAGATACAGGCAAAGCCAGATGCCAGCCCACTGATACCCTTGGAACCGCTCTGTAGAAAAGGCCGGGCATTGTCACTTAGGCCCTCTGAACCAGCTGGTGAGGTTCATCCCTGGCAACATAACACCCTGGAACAGTGGTGACTTAGAAAGGAATTGTGACCGTGCAGGGTACTCAACCCAGCCCAATTCCCTTCCACCAGGGCACTGGTAGGTGGGGGTGGGGGCAGAGATGGCCAGGACTTCTGCAGAACCATCCAGCAACTGCAGGGTAAATTGCTGGGTCTTACTGGGGAAGTGAGGGTGGGGGCTGAGTCAGATCTGCTGTTCTTTATCTATGGGTGACAGAGACAGGGCAAAGCAGATGCGCTCATGAAAGGCAGCCTGGGCTAGATCCAAACCAAAAGAAGTCTGAATAACTGTCTTTCTAGAATGTGTTTCAAACATCCACACCAGGGGAGCATGTGACTGAAAATATCCCTTGTGTCTGTAGTTTCAAGGAGAGTCCCCTTACCCCAGCCCTTACTTGATCTTGTTTTCAGATGCATTCTTGATTGCACAGTCACAAGCCGGTCTTTTAGCACGTAAGTTTTAAAGGTTGCACGGTGATATCTATTGTTTATTTGCTTGTTTAGAGACAAGGTCTTGCACTGTAACTCTGGATGGCCAGGAACTCAGAGCAATGCTCCTGCCTCAGTTTTCCAGTGCTTTCATTACACCCGTGAATCAAAACACCCAGCTCCTTCTTTTCTAGTCATCAGTGCCCCCCCAGGGGCGGGGCTTGCCATACAGACGAGGCTAATAGGGGCTCAGAAAGCTGAACTGGTCTGCTCCAGCTGGTTCTGGAGTGCAGCTCAACGACCTGTGAAGTTGAGGCTTTTTCTACAGTTTTCAGGATGACCTTGGACTGTATTAGACTTCGCCCCAACAAGATGCACTGCCATGCCAGGAGTGGGAAGGATTCCAGGGAAGAAGGCTCAGGGGAGAGGTAGATTGCTCCATTCCTGTCTCCAAAGTCAGTATAGGCGGTCTGCCCCACTTCATGTTAGTAATGAGCCCTCGCTTGCTCACAGACGGTGGGATAGTGCCTAAGGCAGGCAGAGCAGTGGCACTGAACACTCTCGCAAATTTTGTTTTATTTTGAGATAGGACCTACATAGTCCTGGATGTTCTGGAACTTGCTCTGTAGATCAGGCTAGCCTCCAACCCACAGAGAGCCACCTGCCTCTGCCTGCTGAGTGCTAAGATTAAAGGCGTGTGCCGCCATGTCTGGTACATGCTCGTATCTTAGTTCTGGAACCTGTGACTATGCTATCATGGGCAAAGGGAACTAAGGGCTGTGGATGCAGCTAGGAGTGGTAGTGAGGTGGCCCAAGATAGGGACGTTAGCCTGGACTTCCTGGATGACCCTGGGCCATCCCAAGAGTCCTTGTAATAAAAGGAGGAGTTGGGTTAGAATCAGAGTCACACTGTGTGAGAAAGACTTGAATGACCATGACTGGTTTGGAACACAGAGGTTTGGGCCACTAACCAAGGACTGCAGGAGAAGCTGGGGGAGGCAGCAAAACAGATTCCGTCTTGGAACCTCTAGAATGAAAATGCTTCCTGGCCAACACCTTGATTTGGCCCAGCCATGTTGGACTCCTGATTCCAGTATATGTGTGTGTGTGTGTGTATGTTTATGCACATATACACATATATGTATCATATATACATATATTGACATATGTATATATGCAATGTGTATATGTATATACAGTAGATATACTTTTTTTGCGGGGGGGGGGGTTGAGACAGGTTTTCTCTGTAGCTTTGGAGTCTGTCCTGGGACTAACTCTTGTAGACCAGGCTGACCTTGAACTCACAGAGATCCTCCTGCCTCTGCTGAGATTAAAGGCATGCACCACCACCGCCTGGCTCAGTATATATACTTATATACCACACACACACATATCATAATGTTGTTTTAAGCCACTAATTTGTAGTGATTTGTCATGGAAGTGATAGGAAATAAACACAGGGTTAGTACCGCAGGCTCCCAGCAGGTGTAGCCTATGCCCTGGATCCCAGAGACAGAAACCCCGTAGCAGGGTCCGTGCTTCCAAGCTTCCCTCCTCCAGCTCCTTCTCCCAGTAGCCAGGAGGCAGCTCAGCTGCTTGTTGACTCACACCGACAGCTTGCCTTGGGTTGACAGCACACACACCTCTCAGCCTGTGCTCTGTGAAAGCAACACCTACTCACACACATCCTCAACCTTGACCACCAGAAGACAGAAGCCTGTAGGTTAACTTCCCTCCTCATTTATGGGGTGGACATCTCTAGGGTACGTTTCTCAGAGTTCTTTAGAGGTTGCCAAGGAGTCAGGCCTTGCTTTCTCCTGAGGTAGCTGGCAGTAATGGCTCCTTGTATGAATCTCCTCTGTTTCACTCTCAAACTACTCCACTCCTGATCCTTGGGGTTGCCCCAGAACAAACATCCATATGTGAGCCTTTGTATATACAGAGGAAACTTCTAAACAACATTCCTCAACATAGCAGCAGCCCATGTCATATCATACTTGCTCAGAAGGGTGTCCCCTGCCCAGTCCCCCAGAGCTGAAAGGAACTCCTGTGGGGGCTGTGGTGTTAGTGCCCTGAGACTTCCAGAGAGTGTGGCATGAACAGACCTCTGTCCTCAGATGCTGGCGGAGGCTCAGAGGACACTTGTGGTTTAGTTTGGAGATGGCTGATAAAGTCTACAGGGATGGTTCTGAGGCCCTTGACTCCTGGCTGTTCAGTTGCTCGGGTCCCATGACTCTGGTGAACCTCCTTCAGAGAGTAGCCAATGGTCCGATCAACAGATGTTCTTCTGATGAACTCAATTGCATCATTAGCAGCCTGGCTACAAAACGGGTGATTTGAGAGCTGCTGGGAAGTGGGGGAGCCTCCAGGGCAGCTGTTCCCAGGACTGAGCATGCTTTTGCAGTAGGTCCTTCCTGTCCCCCACCCCCACACTGGCCTCTCCAATTCTGAGGCTTTCTCACCAGCCAGAACCAGAACAGATGGAAACAGACCTCGTGGGCATCTCCAGCTGATGTGGATTTCACAGCGGGCAGAAGAGTGAGAGGAACAGACAGCATAGCCCCTTCCCACGGCCACTTGGGAGGTCACACTGTCCAGCTGTCCACCCTCACTCCTGTGAAAGGGGTAGAACTTGAGACTTTGGGGTCCAGTGGTGTTGGGGGGCAGGATATGGAGAAGCTAAATGCACACACTACTCCAGGGCATTGCAGATTGAAACCTGAGTTCCAAGGAGCCATGGAGGTTGGAGAAACAGGGGGCTAGCCTTAGTACTTTGTCCAGAACAGCCCTTAGCTCAAGCCTTACTGTTCAGTGCACTGTGTACAAGGCTGGACTCTCCACTAGCTCCATGATGTTAATTCTCCAGCCCCATTTGCTGCTCACTACCTTCTGCCCTTTTCTCTTGCCCATACCTCACTCTCCTTCCTGGATGCCCAGATGCCCCAGTTCTCTCAGACATTGTCCACAGCTGGGTTGCTGGTGACCTCTCCTTCCCCTGAAGTCTCCTGTCTCTGTTGCCCAAATGGAACGGATTGCATTATGTCTGGGGCAGTTTCTTCTGTACTTGGCCACGTCTTTTCATTGTGCAGGTCCTTTGTAGACCAGGGATGACATCGTCTTGGTTCCATAGTTGCTGTGGACATGTAGCTCTATTTCGTTCCTTTCATGTATGTACAAAAGCCAGCATCAAATGTTCTTTCTGAAGATTGGCATGAGCTCAGTCTATTGTAACAAAATGGTCATAGGATGGTGGCTCAAATCACACCTGTTTCTCACGGTTCTGGAGGCTGGGGAGCCCAAGTTCAAGGTGGACAACCCGTATTGCATCTAGTAAGGGCTCTTCTAGGGTTGCAGAAAGCCATTTTCTCACTGTGTCCTGATATGACAGAGAAGGGGACTCTAGCTGCTTCCTCTTCTGAAAGGGCACAGATTACATCACAGGGGACTCCCCCTTCATCACCTCATCTGCACCTAGTTCAGCCTCCACACAGGCCAGAACACTAGGATCAGGCTTCAGCCTATGAGGGGAGCAGAAATGTCCAGTTGCTAAAAGCCTCTAGCTTATGACTGCAATAACCTCCAAATTCACCTGCTAGTCTGCTAAAGAACTCTCTTGCAATGTATTCTGTGTGACAGGCATCGGCTGGGGGCTGGGGAGAGGTCAGGAATGAGTAACCCAGGCCCCGTCAGTTTCTGTCGTCATGTATCAGCAGTGCCAGGATAGGATTTATTTAGGAGAGGGTCGTGCTAATGACAGCTGCCCCTGGGTGAAGGTCTGTCACCCACTCCAGGCAAGCTTCAAATACAGTCTTGGGGGGTCACCAGGTGAGAACCAAGAAACCACTTTGACTTTCCAGCTGGTCGGCATATAATCTTATTCAGATTTGTATTGAATTTTAGTTGTTTGCAACAATCTCAAGTATTCCATCCTGGCCTCTAACTCACTGTGTAGCTGAGGATGGCCTTGAACTTCTGATCCTTCGGTTCCACCTCCCCAGAGCTGGGATTGCAGGTGTGTGCTGTCCATACAGTGCTGGGGAACAAACCCAGGGCTTCCGCTGTGCGTGCTAGGCTCCACCCTAGCCTGTCTTCTTCAGATCTTCCAAACCCCCAGTGCACAAAGCCCTAAGTCTCTGTTGGGTGGTGTGGTGGGTATAGACGGGGCTTGTGATGACCAACACAGTATTTCCTGGACACATGAAGTCATTAACATTTGTTTAAATTAAATAAAATGTAATGAAATTAACCAACCCAGTTCTGTCCTCAATCAGCCAAGTCTGTGAGGCTCAGCAGCCACTGGGCCATCCTCAGGCTATGGATACTTGTTCCTTTCAGCTCTCAAAATGGCTTGAGAACAAATGAGAGGGGCCTAAGTACAAGAGGAGAAACATCAGCCACGGCATCCAAATTCTAATCTCTACTGTTCCTGGAAGGCCCGTCCTTCCCCAGAACGGTCACGCCGGTCTGGAGGGACTGTGTGTCTGAGGCCTCCTTGGGTCATCCACAGCAGCTGCCCAGTGAATTACAGGGCATCTCAGGGGCAGCCACACACACAGGTCTCCATGCCAAGGGCCAGAGTTTGCAGATGGAGGAGGAAGCCCTCACGGATACCACCCTTTTCTTCCCTCAGATCTTTCTGTCCTATGCACACACAGTCGTGGACCTGGAAAGATCCAGGTGGTTGTTGTGTATAAAATCTGCCAAGAACTTAATGAAGTGACTAGGCCAGGTCCGTTTCAATAAAACTCTTTTTATGTTGCTGGGCAGTGGTGGTGCACACCTCTAATCCCAGCACTTGGGAGGCAGAGGCAGGTGGATCTCTGTGAGTTTGAGGACAGCCTGGTCTACAGAGTGAGTTCCAGGACAGCCAGGGCTACACAGAGAAACCCTGTCTTGAAAAGTCAAACAACAAACAAACCAACAAAAATCTTTTTATGCAGCCGTGGTCAACTGAGTCGGCTGACAGGCTTCTCTTTCAGGCTCTGTCTTTAAGTTTGGATCAATCCTCTGAGGTCTTCCTACAGAAGGTGGACTCAGAGCTGAGGGGCACAGAGATAATCTGTGAGGAGCTGGTGCGTCTTACAGAGCACTAGTGGAAGGCTCTTTAGGTCCACAGTGGAGCCGTTGCTTGCATCCGCCTGCCATGCAGAGTGTGGTCCTTGCTGGAAGTGGGGCCTCATGGAAGTGCCAGTGGAGAAACACACAGCCTTGTTGGGCACTTTACCAAGTACCTTCAGAACACCCCTCTGTCGAGTAGGGTGGCACAAGGGTGTTCTTCCCTCAGGCTTCCCACAGATTTGAGTGTCCTTGGAAACTGTCACGTCATAGGCATGTGGGGATTCCCACTTCTGCCCTCCTAGCCTCCCCTGGGTGGAGTCCACAGAGAGAACCGTATCTTGTGCCTGAGTGAATACCAGTCATTAAAAAGGCCCTGAAGATGTTGGTCTAGACTCTCTCATATGGGGAAACTGAGGCCCGAATAACGGAAGCAGGCTCCTTTGAGCCCCCACGAAGCAAAGCAGGGACTCAGCTTATCCTGAAAACCCTGGTGTCTGCATTCTTGTTCTTCTAGCATTGGAAGAAAAGAGGGAGGGGGTTCCTGCTGCCTGGTGCACATTCTCTGAGATGATCTGTCAAGGGAGGGAAGGGAAAAAAAAAACCCAACCGCGAACAAGCCATCCATTCTTGTCTGTGCCATTTTCCCACGTCAGGAGCAGACTGCAGTGAGAAATTTAGGTTTCCCCCTTTCATGTCTCCTTCCCCAGCACTGTGCACAAAATGCCTTTCTTCTCCCCTCCCTTTCCTTTGCTGGGATCCTGACCAAAGCTACAGAAAAAGAATCTTTTAAAGACATATATATCTATCTATCGATACACATTCCGCTCCCGACAGTGGCTGGGAGCTGTAGTGCCTCTTAATTACTCAGGAAGTGACAGGGTCAAGAGGTGTCTGCAAGCTGCCTTGTGGTTCTGGCCATTGATTCTCAACAGTGCCGCTGCTGGAGTGCAGAGCGACAGCCTGTGGGGTTTTGTCCACTGTTTGAGTTTCTCCCTTTCTTTCTTCCCCACTCACTCATTTTTTTTTAATTTGAAAAGAAACTTCTGCCATTTTGGGGTGTTGATTGTAAATTTATAAAGGCGGGAGATCTTTGAAGTCGACTGAGCTGCCATAATTGCCACCTGGGCACCAGGAGAGCAGACCACGGTCTTTCAGGGAGCCATCTCTGGTGCTTCCCCCCCTCCCCCGGCACCTCACTTTTTCCCAATTATCTTTGGGTTTTACAAGGAAAAATGACAATAAAAAATGAGCTGGGTGGTGGCTGCACACCTTTAATCCCAGCACTTGAGAGACAGAGGTAGGCAGATCTCTGTGAGTTCGAGATCAGCCTGGTCTGCAAATCAAGTTCCAGGACAGCCAGGGCTACACAGAGGAACTCTGTCTTGGAAAAACACAACACAACAAAGAAAAAAAAAAGAATACCCATAGAGTCCTTATGGTATACACTTAAGCTGTGCTCTTTCTTAGTCACGATTTGAGGCAGAGGCAGCAGTAGTTTATCGGAGAGAGCTGAAGTTTTTAATTTAACTATGGCCATCCATGAGTTATAATCCAAAACAGAACCAAAGGCATTTCTGGAAACTGCGGATCCAAGTCTGAGAAACTCCTGGAACAAGTGCTGTTAAATCATATTTTGACTTAAAGGAGCTGGAGTCAGTGTGTCCCAAAACTCAGTGGTACCCATACCCAGAGTGCGTCCAACGATCTGGTTCTTTAGTGAGAACTACAGAGAATGTGTATTTCCTCACAGCACGGGGACATGGCTAATTCTCTGTGTGGTTGTAGGGGAGCTTTTCAGGACACTGCCAAGTCCTAGCAAGCGTTAGTAAGTCCTGCTAAGAAAGGAAGTCTGAGCCAACAGCGTGAAGGGAGGCCTCCAGTTCTCCGCTTTCCAGATGTGTCTTGTGTGCAGATGCTCAGGATCTGTTTGACGCTCTGTGTGTGGGGGTGGGGGCGTGGGGGCCAGGGGGAGAGGAATGTTTTCTTCTTTTTACATATGAGACCATGAGTAGTGCAAAGGTTTCACAAAAATAAGACTCAAGACTCATTCTAAGGCTGCAGAAATGGCTCAGTGGTGGTTCAGAGCACTGGCTGCTCTGGCAGGGGACCTGGGTTCCTAAGCCCCACAAGGATGCTCACAACCATCTGTCCCTCCAATACTGAAGGCACCGGGTATGTATGCGGTCCACAGACATACGGAGATGTAGAACACTCACACACATAAACAACATGAAAAGATAGGAAATATTAGTTCTGAGGAGCAGGTGAAGGTGAGTGGTCGATGGTGCTCTAGAGGGTCAGAAGGCAGGAAGGCAGCCATCTTTACTATGGAGACTTGAAGAAGAGGGAAGTTAAGAGTTGGGGGGTCCTGAAGAGAATGGGAAAGAGAATGGAAATAGGTGGAAATAAATGGAAGCCCCGTGGTTCACATGAAGTTTTACCAGGGTTTTCCCTTAGTCTCCAGAGTTCTACAAGAAGCTTTATAAAGACAGAAAGTCAGGGAGACGTAATGTTCCTAAGAGACTAAGTAAGAGGGAGAGTAGACGGGTGTGGAAGGAGACAAAAGCCTGCCTACATTCCCTGCCCTCTCTTTTAGAATCACATTGACGGCAGGTGGAGGTCCTGGCAAGGGCCCAGGTCAGATGGCCTTCCTTCTGTGGGGTGTAGAGCGTGCACTGACAGCCTCCAGAGGCTTGGGCTGTGAACTAGGCCTAGCTCCTCATTAGTGTGTGACATTCAGGGCTGCTCAGAGGGCGTCACTGAAGGGCTAGCGTAAGGACTCGGTGCAGTGGAGTATGAACGAGAAAATAGGCAAACCCTGACATCTTCCCCTGGCTAGTGCTTTCACAGCCTGGCACTTCATCCTGAAAACACATCCCGCCCCAGGGAGCATTTCTCCTATTCTATAAAGACGAAGCTCGAACTCCAGTTCCTCGAACTCAGCACATCGGCTCACTTCGACAGGGTAACTTTTTGTGTTTGGACAGCTAGTAGAATTCGGGGAGGTGGGGATTCCTCGCTGACCTGGGCTGTGAAGTGATGACCCTATCTCCCTGGGTATGTTTCAAAGTGCATTTCCATAGGAGAGGGACAGAGGCTTGCGAATGGGGAGAGGAGAGAGTGGGAGGGAAACGTGAGAGAGTGAGAGACCTACCTAAGAGTCATTTTGCAAGTTTAAAAAAAGGATTCCTCAAAAAAAAAAAAAAAAAAAAAAAAAAAAAAAAAAAAAAAAAAAAAAAAAACCGGGGGCAGGAGAAGAAAGACGAACTAGGCTGAGGGAAGAGCCGTCCAGCTGGCCCCGCTGCCTTCTTCCGGATGCTCAGTCTGGAAGGAACCCACTCTGCCCCGTGGCCAGCGGAACTAGTAACCACAGAAAGCGGCAGAGCAAATAATGCTTTGTTGGTTTTTCTAAAAGAAAATAAGAGAAAGCCAGTTTACTCCCCGGAGCCCCTGCTGTGAGGCAGCTGCCTCATGGCCCCCATGATGGTCTGTGACCCCATGCTTCTAAGGGCTTGCCACCTGTGATAAATTAAAAACAAAAAGTCTAACTTTATGCCATAAAAGGCTCCGATCACAGGGGTTTTACATCGACCGATAGGTTTTTGGTTTTTTTTGTTCTTTTTCTCCCCTCCAGTGTCAGAAATTGGGCCCCAGGCTCTCCATAAGCCAGTCCAGTGTGTTGCAGTCCAATCTGAGCAACACACAGTAGGTCCACATAGTACAGAAAGTTCTTCTCAGTCAATCTTATTGCCCACCCCTCTACCCCAGCAGTCATAGTTTGATTGCTATCATGATTGGTTAGTTTTCATGATCTGAAATGACATATAAACAGAACCCCTCAGGGTATTCTGCTCAAGTCTGCCTTATTCCACACAGTCTGATACTGTACAGATGTGGCCGTATAGAAGACTGTCTCAATAGCTCTTTCCTTTTCATCTCGGAGTGGTATTCCACCGTGTGGCTAGTGCACCTCACTCTTTTGCATTGAAGTGTGGGCTGTGAGGAACAGAGCTGCTCATTCAGGTAGGGTGTTTTCATGGACATATATTAAAAAAAAATACTCAGGAAGAGGGCTGCTAAATCATGTCATAGATGCATGGAGGACTGACGGGGACCAGCTAGCAAGTGTCAGTTGTGCCGATCCCATCCCATCTCTGCTTTCAGAGAATGCTGCCAGTATGCCCAGGGAGGCTTCCTAAAGTGACTTTTATGTTGTGTCTCTGTCTTGGTCTACTTTGTGCTCTGTAACAAAAAAGACCACAGACTGGGACATTTATAATGAACATGAATTTATCGGCTCATGTTTCTGGGGTCTGGGAAGGCCAAGAGGAAGGGACCTGCATCTGGTGAGTGCTTTACTATGTCATCTTGTAGGGGAAAGATGAAGGAGAAACAGAAGACACGTGTGCATGCACGCACAAACACACACGTTACAAGCAGACTGGATGGCTATGCTCAGATCCAACTCACTCCCAAGCTAGCTGCAGCAGCTGGTCCACTCTTTCCTCATGGCCTGATGCCTCATTAGGCTACACCTCCCAACAGCGCTTTATTGGGCATAAAGTTTCCAGACATGCTTTTGGAGACTCACAGAAGGCACAGCTGCCGTGAGCGGTTCTCCAGATGGACACCATAAAGGCCATTCCAGGCTGGTGCCTTAGATGTAATACAGGAAACAGGAGCCATACATTAACAAATAATAATAGTGTTACAAAAGGTAAACATGTCTGTTCATACACACACCATCAAGTATGTAAACAGGCGCCGAGCAGTGGTGGCGTACACCTTTAATCCCAGCCCTCGGGAGGTAGAGGCAGGCGGATCTCTGTGATTCTGAGGCCAGCCTAGTCTACAGAGTGAGTTCCAGGACAGCCAGTATTGTTAACACAGAGAAACCCTGTCTCAAAAACAAAAACAAAATGTAAACAGGCAAACAAAGACCTGGAAAAAATACTCATACATAATATACCTGTCAGAGGAATCATACACAAAACACACCGGGACTCTTGTCCCGTCACTCAGGGATACACAGAGAAAGGCCATGTGCAAATGGCTATGGTGTCAGCATATGAGAAGAACTTCACTGCAGTCAGCCACCAGAGAATACAAATCAGAGCACAATGGCAAAAAGATAAATAAATAAATAAATTCAAAAGTCCAGATGCTGGAGAGGAGGTGGAGCAATGGCGCTTCAACCTCACTAACACTGATCTGAAATGGAGCAGACACTTGGAGATGCTGCATTTTCTTCAAAAGTTGAACAAGCTGTGCCACCGTGGCGCATGCCTTTAATCCCTTTTAGGAGGCATGAGCCAGACGGATCTCTCTGAGTTTGAAGCCAGCCTGGTCTAAGTAGTGAGTTCCAGGATAGCCCTGCTATGTAGGGAGGCCCTGCCTCAAAAACCATTTTTTTTTTTAAAAAAGTTGAACACAGTTACTATGTGGCATATGTTACGAGTTTACTACTCAGGGATGACACCGAATGATCTATTGAGACATGCAGCAATGTGGCCACATCTTTAAACTATCAGACCGTGTGGGATAAGGCAGATTGGAGCAGAGAGCCCTGTGTGGCTCTGTTTACCGGCCATTGCAGATTAATGGAAACTAAGCAGTCATGATGGCCATGACCATGACTGCTAGGACAGGACCTCCTGAAAGCCCCTTGGTCCGTGCATCCCTTATCCCACTAGAATAGAATTATTCCCTTAGGAGACTTTCCAATGGCTTGATTGAAAGCCCCAGCTGGAGAGGGCAGAACTTCAGAATACCCTTCCTCTTCTGCCCTCAGTGCCCACTGTCATCATCAGCATTCTGCCGTGTCCTCCTGTGGCGGTGGATGTTGACTGATTGAACGAACTAGGGTGTATCCAGTTGATTATAGATCTCCAGAGGGGACATCTGGGTCCTCTGGTCCCATTAGCATAACTGAGAATGTACTATAACTGCAATCAGAAGCCGAAAGAGAGCTGGAAAAGTCCTATCAGGTTCTTCAAAAATCTGAGCCAGTGGGGCTAGTGAGATGGCTCAGTGGTTAAGAGCACTGACTGCTCCTCTAGAGGACCAGGGTTCAATCCCTAGCACCCACATGATAGCTTGCAGCTGTCTGTAGCTCCAGTTCAAGAGAATCTGACAGCATTATACCAATGCACATTAAATAAACTTTTTAAAAAAAATCTGAGCCAGTGAAGACCCACTTCACGTTTTTTGCTTAGCCCCGGTCACTAGGCAGGCCTGCGTGTGGGCTTACAAGGGCGTGCTACGGGGAGGGGAGAGGAAAAGGCTGTGTGTGAAACAAGCTGAACTGCGTCTACACCCTGAGATGAAGTTGATCGGTCACCCACCCAAGATTGCGACCTTCCCCGGATGATTTTACCTAAGTCTCTTTCAGTATAAACCAGATGCGGAATGTGGCGGCATGCCTGTGTACATTTCAGGCCCAGCCTGGACTACACGGCAGGACCCCGTTTCAAGGGGGAAAAAAAGAAAAAGTAAAGGTCAAACCTTGGTCTGTGGGACCTTAAAGTTTGAGTGAAAGCTGCAAGCCTGTGTGGTCTCGGGATAGATAGGTGCTGTTCAGGGTGCAGACGGATGCGGCAACAGCTGCAGGAGTCATGAAGAGTTCACACACGCCCAGGGGAAGCCACGTTTGGAGTGCTCAGCCTTCCCATGGGGACAACACCCACCAGTCACAGCCCTCCCCGTTTTGCGTGTGGGTATGTGGGTGTGCATTCGCGTCCACAGGCTTCCAGCTGTTTGCCTTTCTGTCTGTACAACTGTTGCCAGAAGGAGCTGGGATCTAGATTTTGGAGTTGGTCAATAAACGCATGTGGGAGCCCGTCCTGGTCACAGCGGTCAGACTCGAACGGGCGTCTTGGGGGCGGGACAGTGATGGTAAGCCTTCCCCTACTCCTCTAATCTCCCTGGCCATTCTTGTCTGAATCTATAGCCAGGAGTGGCACCTCCCCAAAGAGCAACTTCTCCGGAGTCTAGCTTTCTGTTTTGTAACCAGGAGCATCGCCACAAGTTGGAGGCCAGAGTGAATTTAGCCTGGTTTGTATTACAAACTGAGAGCCCCATCTCAAAATAAATAAATAAATAATAAAAATTAAAATAAAAAAGGAACTCACAGGGAACACGGTGGCCGACAATAGTTGTGCAGCACGCGTGAGTTGGTTCCCCAGTGGTGGTTCATTCATTTATCAACTCACTGGGCATCCTTCGGAGCCTCAGCTGCGGCACGCCTAGCCAGCCAAGGGTTAAACGGCGTCCCCCTCCGCCCCCGCCCGGCTGGGCAAGGAGGGATGGCGGCGCGCTGGGTGCCAAAGTCGGAACCTGCTCTCCGCAGCTCCCCGCGCTGCCTTGACTCACCGCCAGGCCTGGCGCGGCCGCCGGCTGTGGAATGTGTGAGCGCCATGTGTCACCGCCCCAGACTGTGGGAAAACGCTGCTCCGCTCACCTCCCAGCAGCTGGCCCGCGCCCGCCCGCCCGGGAGCCGGGAAACAGGAGCCGCCCGCCCGGGAGGCCGCCCGGGGCCACTTCCGAGCGCGCGCCGCCTCTCCGCCCACACGCCGGCCCTGCCTGCGACCCGGGGCCGCGGCGCCACCCGCAGCGAGCCGCCCAGCGCGCCCTTCCCCTGCCCCTGCTGGCCCTCTGTGTCCTCCTGCTCCACCAAGCCGGCCTTAGCTACAGAGAGGCCCTGTTCTGATCCCTCCCAGGCGGTGACCTCTTTCGGTGAAGGGCCAGGGAACAGAGGGGTAGGCAGGGCACTTGCCTCACTGGGCTTGTATGACAGCTCAAGTCTGGTCCCTGCCAGCTCTGAGCAGGAGGTTCCACTCTGCCTGCCCCTTCCCTGGGAGCTAGGCAAGAACCTTGCACCTTGGTGCGGGGTCAACCTCTCCTCCAGCCCTCGAGTGAGAGTCACATGTATCCAGAAGTTACCCAGGCCAAGGTCTCCTCTGCCTAGCCATGCAGGGAGATGTAGGCAAAGTTACACTCTGGGTGGCAGCCATCCAGGACTGGAGACAGCTCAGTGCACCTTGTGCCAAGCCCAGTTCTCCTGGCCTAAGCCAAGTGCCTCTTCTGGGCAGCCAAGGCTCCTGGCTTCCAAGGCAAATGAGACCCCAGGAGATGGGGATGGGGGCAAACCTCAGGTCCTGGGATCCAGCTGCTTAGCCCTTAGCCTAACATCAGCTTCCTGCTGTCTTTCTGAGGGGTGGAGATGGGGCACATAACTCAAATGAGGCTCGGGTCCTGGTGGGTGGGGTCTCTGTTGTACCCAGTGCTCTTCCAGAGCTATTTTCTGTTTCTTTCTACTCCAGTTTTTTCCTTCACTATAGGTGCTGAGGTCTCTCCTCTGTGGGTCTTTCCAGTGCCTCTCCCGAAGCCCCCATTCACTTGATCCCTGTGGCTGTTTATGACATCACTCATGGTCTGTTCATCCTTTCTTTCTCCTGCAACTTCTCACCCACGGAAGTGTTACCCTTCTATGTATCCATCCCCCCCCTCCTGCCAACATCACGCGATTCTGCTAATGCTTATGACAACCGCGCTGCCGGCTGAGTGCACCAGCACATAAATGCTTGTCAGTACCATTTATCATGGGTTCAGAACCTCATTGCCCAGACGTGTGACCTTGGGCAGGCTGACCTTGCAGTCTCAGATCTCCTACCTGTAAAACGTAAATTTGAGTAGAGTGTGGTACCATATGCCCATGATGCAGCACTTAGGAAGCCGAGGCAGGAGGATCACAAGTTTAAGGCCAGTATTTACTTTATATTGCGATCTATTGGGGAAGAGAGGGAGGAGGAGGGGAAAAAAGAGAAGAGAAAGACATCCAGCTGACATTTGAGTGCTGCCTTAGTCCTCGTGTGTGCCACAAGCTCTGCGTAATGAGACTCGAGTTAACACTGGGTTCATACAGGGCAGTTGTTCCCTAAGATGTATCATTCTAGTGATACCTTAGCCATCCTACTTTGTATAAATACACTCTATGAAGTCTCCATAATGATAACATCAACGACATATCCCTGTTATTAATCCATACACAATTGCTAAAGTACCATAGACTGGCGGCAGACACCGATTAAGGCATAGTTCTGGATGCTGAAGTCAAAGAACAAGACACAAGTAACTTGTTAGTGAATTCTCTCTTCTCAGCTAGTAGGCAGCTACTTGTCCCTTCTGTAGCAGAGAGATCTATCATGCCTCTTTTTGCGAGGACACCAGTCCTTTTTGATTGGGATGCCATCCTTGTGACCTCAAATGATTTCTACAAAGACATGTTTCCAGATATGATTACATTGGGGGTTAGATTTTGGCTTATGTTTGAGGAGACAATTCAGCCCACAATAGTAGACATAGGTGGGCTCCAAGGAGTGAATGCCTGGCTGGCCTGCCTGGTGGCAGAAATAGGAGCATAAACAGAAGCTAGAACTAGAAAGCATCAAGGAGCAAGCCTGGCTTGTTTTAGTATTCTGCTGGGCGGGAAGTCGATTCAAGCAACTTGGGGTGCAGTAGATTCTGGCGAACTTTGGATGTTGGGTTTGTAAGTGTGACATTGAGGGTCAGAGGGTGGAAGAAAAATGCTTTCAATGGTGTGGCCACAGTGAATCTGTAAAAAATGCTTCCACGGGCACGAGACACAGGAAGTCCAGTTCCATTTCACAGATGGGGAAACCGAGGCTGGGTAAAGTCAGGTGACCTGCCAGGGGTGACCTAGCAGGTTTATGTAGGGTAAACAGGGTCAGATGTGGCACTTGTCTGACTCCAGGGTGGATGATGTTTCTGCTGGGCCCACCCTGGAACCTAAGTACTAAGTCTACATGCTAGACTGTGGCCAGTGGGGGATAGAGGGTGAGAGTACAGACAGATGTCACTTGGAACTTCTAACAGTGGTCCTGGTGACACACCCATCTCCCACACACTCTAGCATGGATGAGGCAAGGTCACCCCATGTGTAACTGGCTAGTGAACCCAGACTAACTTCTGAGAATAGAGAGAGTGCTGAATGGGAAGTCAGGGTGTTTTTACATCTATCTGGGTATTTTGGATGCTGTGTCTCTGGCTGTTAAAGATGGTACCCTGACTTTACACTTGAGTGAGGGTTTCCAATAGTAATGACTCAGATTTGACCGAACCAGGAACTCGAAGCCATGTGAAGCTATGGACAGACTGACTGGAAGCTACAAACTATCCGGGAGCAGTGGTTCTTCTGAGAAGTTGAAATCAACGTCTAGGGAAGTAAGTTCCTAGACGAAGGAACCGAGGCCCGAAAAGAACCAAAACTTCACACAGTAAGAGACAGCCACTCGACCCAAGACTCATCTGGCTTCAATATCTGTGCTCTGTCCACCCCACGATGCTGGCACCCAATCAGAAAGCCAATGCGAGAGCTATATTTTCCAAGTCCCAAATAGGGACACCTGGTCTCACATATGTGAGGGTCCTGGTGGGAAGAAGAGAGGAGACTGTTTTAGATTGGGACCACCCCAGCAACTCCATGTGCTTCAGCAGGCACCACTATTTTGAGGTGGGGTGCTGCCTACACACTGAGCCGGGGCAGCATTTAGCTACTTAATACTTCTCTCCGCCCTGGAGGGAGGCCCGAGGTCTAGTTTCTGGTTGGAGTGCATGCCACAGACAAGTGAGAGGCTTTTAAAAAGACCCAACAGCTGGAGAGCGATTGCGACGGACAGGATGTTCTTTTCTAGGGAAGCCTTAGGAGGGGAAAGGGCAGGAGAGGGCAGGGAAACAACAGCAGCTCAGAGCTAAAAGCCGAAGCCCTGGGTACCAGATGTAAGGTCCCAGGAGTGGGCCTTCCTGCCCCCAAGCCTCTTTCCACAATGCTTCTCCTGCCTCTGTCTACTGAACACTTCCCTTCCCCTCCCCCTCCATCATCCTTCTGCTTTCCCTCCTTCCCCTCTGTCCTCCCTTCCCCTTCCCCTCCTTCCCCCTCCTCTCGCCTCCTCCTCCATCCTCCTCTGAGAGAACTGCTGGTCTTTGTGGCATGGGTACCATTCGTTCACCAGCTGGGTGATTGCACTGAACCAACTTCTGTTAAATGAGCCATGAGTTGATGGGTTAAGGTAAAATTACAGGGGGTCAGATGTAAAAGTGTCCCAGAAATTGTATTATATTCTGTTAGAATTAGGGTCAATTTCGTGTTGAAACTGTTGGAATAAAATCTCTGGCTTAGGATCATTTCCCCAGAGAGGTGTAACAGCAGAAATTTGGAGTTTGTATGTCTGAAGTTAGGTGTTTGGCTTATTTAAAATGGTACCATTGAGCCAGGCAGTGGTGGAGCTTTTAATCCCAGCACTCTAGAGGCAGAGGTGAGTGGATATCTATGAATTTGAGCCCAGCCTGGTTTGCAGAGCGAGCAAGTTTCAGAACAGCCATGGCTACACAGAGAAACCCCTGTCTTGCAAAACAAAACAAAATGGTGCCATTACCTTGCTAGTTAAATACAGAGAGATGAAAGTAAAACTGGGGTGTATATGTAGTTGGGGGGATCCTAGCATGTACCAGAAGCCATAGGATCACACAGAATTAGGGCTTATCCTCGCAGCACACATACCACCTCTTCTTCCTGTCCACCGAATGCAAGATTCATCAGTGGCCACCCTGGGCCTGGTCTCCAAATCTTCCAGTCAGAGTTCAAGATGGACACTGTTAAGGCAGGGCTCAGCCCACCATATAAACACTCTAGATGAGGAGCCCTAGAGGATTCGAAGAGAGGGAGGAGGAAGAGAGATCGAGAGCGAGCAGGGCGTGGGGGTGTGCCGTTCAGGGTTAGAACCTCCAGACTCACAAGGAAGGCCATATAGGAAGAACCACAAGCTGTCCAAAGAAGGTCCAGTCAGATCTGGCTAGGATGTGAGATCCAGTGAGACAGCTCAGGTCCTGTGAGGATTAGACACAGGAACACAGTCTAATCCTAGGCCTCTGCTTACCAGTTCACTCTATTATCAACCCGTAGCTTCTCCAAGGCTTACATGTAAGAGACAGGGTCAGAAACAATGTCTACTTCAAAATGTGATTTTTTTTAAAAGCATAGGCCCAACTGTGCTCTATGCATGGAGGTGTTTCTAGGTTGATGAGCAGAATGTAATCAGTTTCTCTCTGTGTGGTTTTGGTTGTGCTTTATTTTTTAATGCAGAAATTCCTGTCAGGGACAATTCCTACACCTCTCCTCCTCCCTTCCCCCTCCCCATCTCCAGATTTTCACCTTTAGTTTACTGGAATAAGCCCACCCCCATCCTTTGGATGAGAATTCTGTTAAAGGACACGAGTTTGGGTTTCCTAGCACTGAATATATTGACTTATGCAGGGAATACTCTGGCTGGAAGATGACTTCAAAACGGAGCCTGGACAGCAACTGGGCTCTCTTTCTGCCGCCTAACAGAGAGCACAGAAGTTGGGCATGTAAGGCAATTGTAACAATTTCACGTTATGTAGAACCGATATTTAGTTTGTGGATTGAGATTGTTTACAAAAAGCAGGTGAAGACAAAGGAGCACAGAACTGATAGTTGCTCGTAGTTGGATGTCTTGCCCAGATGTTAGAATTGTTGCCCTGATTACAGCAGCACACGATTCTGAAAGCAGTGTCACCTGCCTGAATTATGTCATCAGAGGCTGAGTTGTGTGTGTGTGTGTGTGTGTGTGTATGGTGTGTGTGAGTGAGCGCGCATGTGCATGTGTGTGCGTGTGTGTGTAGTATGCGTGTGTATGGTGTGTGTGTGTGTGTGCGTGTGTGTGAGTGAGCGAGCATGTGCATGTGTGTGCGTGTGTGTGTAGTATGCGTGTGTATGGTGTGTGTGTACGTGTGCGTGTGTGTGTGAGAGAACTCAGCAGTTTCCATTACTATGTCGGAATATCTGGGACAAGCTAATTTTACATGAAAAGCAGCTAAATTAGCTGGCGATTTCATGTTATGGGCATTGTGTTGTCTGTCATCTGCTCAGCACTAGTGGAGAGTCCCTGGTAGTCCTGAGGTAGCACACAGCACCACAGGACAATACAGGTAGGGCTTGTGTCCTGACCTGTGTCATGTGCTGGTTCTCTCTCTTTTTAATTTTTTTTTTTTATTATTTTTCAAGAAAGGGTTTCTTTGTAGTTTTGGAGCCTGGAACTTACTCTGTAGACCAGGCTGGGCTTGAACTCACAGAGATTCACCTGTCTCTGCCTCCTGAGTGCTGGGATTAAAGGCATGCGCTGTCACCACCTGGTGCAGGAGAATTGTGTATTCTGTCAATCATGTTTTAAATAAATGCTAATTGGCCAGGCAGGAAGTATAGGTGGGACAACCAGACAGGAAGTAAAAGGTGGGGCAATGAGAACAGGAGAATGCTGGAAAGGAGGAAGCCCGTTCCTCCCCAGTCCTGCCCAGATCACGGAAGAAGCAGGATGTAACCTGTCTGGCAGAAAAAGGTACTGAGCCATATGGCTAACATAGATAAGAATAATGGGTTAATATAAGCTACAAGAGCTAATAAGAAGCCTGAGCTAATGGGCCAATCAGTTTATAATCTTATGGAGATCTCTGTGTGATTTTCTTTGGGACTTGCCAGCTGTGGGAACAGGGCAGGACAGAAACCCCAACAAGCCTGGCCCTCATGTTACAACCACCCAGCTTCTTATAAAGTCACCATGATTTAATTATTGAGGCTTCACCCTAAGGACTTCTCATCTAAACCGAAGGCTTTGACTTCTACACACTATCGTGAGGTCACATCCTTCCTTTAAATAACATTAACATGGGACTTTAGGAAGTTAACTCTTACAGTTGAGGGTAGTAACTGTATCCAAACAATAACACATTTGTGATGTGGGATTCCTCTCTGTATGCTGTGACTACATTTTATTACTGTTGGTTAATAAGGAAGCTACTTTGGCCTATGGCAGCACAGAACAGAGTTAGGCAGAAAAACTAAACTGAACTCTGGAAGAAAGAAGGCAGAGTCAGGGAGACACTATGTAGCTGCTGAAGAAGAATGACACCAGAAACTTACTGGTAGGCCACAGCCTCATGGTGATAAATAGATGAATAGAAATGGGTTAGTTTAAGACATAAGAGCTAGTTAATAAGAAGCCTGAGCTAATAGGTAAAACACTGTTGGAACTAATATAGTCTGTGTGATTATTCGGGTCTGGGCAGCTGTGAAACAAAAAGAAGTCTCCATTTACAAAACCAAAAACTTTAGTATAAGTATATATAATTTCTCTCCTTTCTCCTTGTGTGTAAGATTGTGTGATGGATCTTGAAGGCTCACAAAAAAGAGAAAATGAAATGTTTTTCTTCCTTCCTTCCTTCCTTCCTTCCTTTCTTCCTTTCTCTTTTCTCCCTCCCTATCTCTCTTCCTTCCCTCCCTACCCTCCTTCCTTCCTTCCTAATTCCTTCCTTGATTCCTTCCTTTCTCTTCCCTCCCTCTCTCCTTTCTTCTCTCCTTCCCTCCTTCCTTCCTTTCAAACCAGGTGTGGTAGTGCACACTTGGAGCTTCAGCTCTCGGGAGACAAAGGCAGCCTGGTCTACACGTGGAATTCCAAGCCATTCAAGGCTCCATAGTAAGACCTTATGTCGGGGGGAAGAAGTTGGTGAGGTAGTTCAGCAGGTAGAGGCATTTGCCATCAAGTTTGATGATCTGATTTCTATTCCTGTGACCCACCCAACATGAGGGTAGGGAGAACTGACTTTCAAAAATGTCCTCTGACCTTCACAAGTGTGCTGTGGCATGCACATGCTCCCACATATGAACAATTGAAAAATGTAGGGGAAGAGGATGTCTTGAAGATACCCCAGTTCATTCCCAGCACTCGTGATGGCTGGTTCCAGCTCCAAGATGATCCGACGACTCTGTCCCCCTAGTACATTTGCACACATGCATACACACAGACTTAAAGAAGAAAATTTAAATAAATACAAGTTTTAGAATGAAAAAAAAAAACCCCAAACAAATGTAACCTCAAATAGTCTCACATCTGAGCCGAGGTATTTCAAGCAGAGTTGACTGATATTGAATTAAGTTTTGACCATAATGCGTTCAGAACTTCTACTGTTGCCAAGTTTTTTTCAATCCCCACATACATGGATATGTCCCGTGGGTTTAAGAAGCTGGGATTCAGCTAGACAGCGGTGGTTGATGCACCTTTTTAACCCTCCTAGCACTTGGGAGGCAGAGGTAGGCAGATCTCTGTGAGTTGGCAGGCAGCCTGGTCTACAGAATGAGTTCCAGGACAGCTAGGGCTACATAGAGAAACCTTGACTTGGTGCGGGGCGGGGCGGGGGGCGCATACCAGAAAAGAGGAAGGAAGAGGAGAAGGGGAGGAGAAGAAGAAACGGCAATAGCAGTAGCAGCTGGGATTCAGAGCACCAAGGTTTGCAGAGGTGAGCAGGGTACAGCTTTGTGGCTCTCAGCACAGACAGAAAAGCAGTGCATCTCGTTAGCCCACCCACTCATTCTCTCTGATTCTTTCTCATCTGCAAATCAGGAGTTAAAAACAGGTTCATCCCAGTCTGGTGTCCGTGGCTCGTGCCTTTAGTCTGAGCACTGGGGAGGCTTCGGTAGACAGATATCTAAGAGTTCAAGGCCAGCCAGGGCTCCATAATGAGACCCTGTCTCCAAACCAAATAAATAAAAATAAAATGATGATAAATAAGTCCCATGATGCTGGATGTGGTGGTCTATGCTTTCAGTCCTCGTTTTGGGGAATCTGAGGCAGGAGAATGGCAAGCCTGGCCTACCCTGTGAGACTATCTCAACCAACAGAACCCTTGTTATGGTTACAAATAAGACAATAGGGAGACATAATGGAAATTAAGTGACAATTTTAATTAGCAATTGCATTTTTAAAAAATCATGGGTTTTATACAAAATTATCTGCAGAGAAGATAAAAAGATGTTTTGAGTCTTGGGGCTTTGAGGCATGGGATATGGCGGTCCTGCGAAGACTGTTTTTAGCTTCCTCTGATTGAAAACACACATAGCCCCCAACTGGAGCACTTCTTCTGAAGGAATGAATGGATTTCCAATCTGGGCTTTCTTGTTTATCATGGAAAATGTGCAATCCAAGGAAAACACAGGTGGTGGAAGTGTTGTGCTCTGCCTCTATTTTTATCGTGTACAGCGGGCTCCAGCGTAAGCCCAAATATATTGCTTAACAGAGAATGAAGACTGACTTGCAAGGTTAAATGGCTCCGGGTTTCCTGCTCAGATGACGCTTGTTCTCTTCTGACCTGCCCACAGAAGCAGAACTTGGGGGCGGGGGGGGGGGGGGGGGGGGCGTGGCGGTAGTGACTGAATTCCAAGGCCAAAGCAAGCGACTGGTGTTTACAAAGAAGCAGTTCTTTGAATTTAGGATCTTGCTTTTCCTTCAGGCTGTAGTCTGTCTGTCTGTCGGTCTGTCGGTCTGTCGGTCTGTCTGTTTGTCTGTCTGTCTGTCTTTCCAGTTCCTTGGCAGAGCAGAGCCACCTCCCAGGAGGCTGGCTGTTTGCGACAGGAAGAGGACCCTGGTGGGGTGCAGGTGGGGTAGCTGTACAGGCTTGTTTCTTCCTGACCTCTAAGCAGCTGTACCACCTACCCAGCCTGGCAGTGGGAAAAAACGAGCGCTCAACAAAACAGTTCTATCGTCCTCAAGTCCTGTGGGATTTAAAGTTCAGGGCGGCTGGGGACCCAGGCCATGTGCGTAGCTGCTGGAGAGCAACACTGGAAGCGACCCTGGCCCTGGACTGGACTTAGCACATCTATTACCAGTGAGGCCAGCGAGTGGGTCGCCTCCTCCTGGGCTGTGTGCTGGACATTGCCACCTCTCCACCCCTCATTCCCTTTTCTGTTGATGTTCTGTGACCCACAAGGACTAAGTCTACATAGTCAGGCCCTCACAAGGCAAGCTCTTTCCTGTATTCACGCCTCTTTCCCCAAACTGACTTCCCCCAGGCCTCGGCTGCCTCTGTCTACAGGAGAACTGTCATGCACAGCCAGACTTGGGTCAATACTGATTCCTAGGGTGGGTGGCGATAGCTCACATACTAGTAGAGATTTCCGAGTGCTGGGTGAATGCTTCACATAGTTCTCAGCCCTTGAATACAGACACACATCCGCACCACAGCAATCCTGTCGAGTAGAATTCTTGTTCCTCAGGACGGCACAGTAAACGGTAGGTCCGGCTGGGGTGTGAGGTGTGCTCTGGCCAGGTGACACCAGGTAGAAGTTACACTGAAGACTCCCTCTCCCAGTGCAGAGCCCTGGAACAGGTGCAGAAGAGAGAATGGGAAAGCTGGAGTCAGACCTGGTAAGCCACAACCGTCTTACCTGCTTGGCTTTGGTTGGAGCGAGCCGAAGTTATGGGGTAGTCTGTCCATCCTTCCTTGGGAACTAGGTCCATCTGGTTTTCAGGAAAGGCTCCCAGTAACTGACGAAGGCCCAGGACAGGCAGCAACAGATGAGGGCTGTTGTCAACCAGTCACTGTGGGGTGGGGTCTGGAAAGAGATGGATGTGAGGGGAGTACTACCTGGCCCCCCAAAGGACTCTTGACCGGACACTGGATGCAGGGGCTGGGTTTCATCCGTGCCAGGCCATTGAAGGGCCTGCACTCTGCCTCTCTGAGGCCTGAGCCTAGCAAGACAGTTTACTGCTGGACAAGGTAGACTGGACTGTCAAGGAGCCAGAAGTTGTGCCCCTATATAGGACATCCCTTCCTGGGGTGTGTGTGTGTGTGTGTGTGTGTGTGTGTGTGTGTGTGTGTGTGTAACAAGCATGCACTTATTCACTGGAAGAGCAAGATGCCACTACCACACAGCCACTTTCACCATACAGCTGGCTATCTCTCTTGGAATATTGCGACTCTTGGATTCTACTGCCCATATCTTACCAGCTCCCATGGTGCTGTTTGCTAATGGAAAGTGCCTCACACATCTGTGCGGGCAGGAAGTGTCTCCTGGACCTCCCATGCACCCAGACGTACACAAACCAGAGGAAAAGGAAGAGGGGCCAGCGCTGTCTTGGGGCTGCACTCTGATTGTCACCTGACTGGAGGGATGGAACCCTCTGGGCTCTTCCTGGCTCTACTATTATTTTATGTGACATAGATCATGTCACTTCCTTTTCTGTGATATCATAGGAAAAAATGGCAATCATTCTAATAATCACCTTCAAGATGGTTTTAAGTATTATTCAAATGAGTTAATAAATGTAAGATGGCCACGCAGGGCTAAATGCTCCGTGTCTGCTCCGGCCTCTGCTACCTGCTATTACGGTGAAGGGTGCTGTTCCTCCAGACACTCATTGTCCTCACAGGGAAGGCTGGCCATACTAGCTGCTTTATGGGATTGCTGTGGGAACTAAACTGTGCTAATTATCTCCGTCAAGCACGCCATAAATGACCATTCGCTCTCTGTTGCTTTAGCCCAGTTTTGCTCCCGGGGGATGACTTTATTTCTAAAGAGGAGAGCTTCGGAATCCTGGGCCCCACCGGCTAGGTTGACAGACACTTTGCTTAACCCCAGCCCGTGTCCCTTTTCCCACCTGTAAACTGGCAGGATAATGACCATCCCTAGGAATCTCGGGGATGGTTATGAGGGAAACGTATACAATAATACACAAAGCACGTTGGGCCCCTCTGAAGAGAGACGCCTATAAACGGAAGGTGGTACTATAAGGTGGAGTAATCATGGGTGAGCGCCCCCCCCCTTTATTTAATTAGGAGAAAACTAGTAATTAGGAAGCATGGCCTTGTTAAAGCTGTGGCCTGGGAAATAGTTCTCTTGGCACCTAATCAGAACTGTGACACGGCACATGGTTTGGCCAAATGTGGCAGCAGGGGACCTTGCCCCAGGCTCAGAGACAGATCCCGATATGAAGAGGAATTTGCCATCTGGGGCACAGGTCTGGAAGTGGCTGATGCGGAGCTAGGGCCAGGAAACCTCCTTGTTCTGGTCCACAGGGAAGCTCTCCACTTGGGTCAGCAGAGACTGCTGGGCCGTGTCAGCCTTCATGCTGGGACCTCAAAGTCACTAGGATCTGCAGGTTGTAGCTGCTCAAAGTCCTAGAACCAAGCTTCTTCACAGGGTCTTCAGCCCTCTGGGTGACAGCAGGCCTAGTCCTTGGGACACGGAGCCCTCCTGGAGATGGTCATCAGGTAGTGGGTGCTGGGGCCTCAGCTTGCCTTTGTTACACTCTGGCCTCTTTCTGGACTGCTTCCTTCCTTCCTGCTGGGCCAGTCAGCCCCTTCTGGATGCTGCAAAGCAACCCAGGCTTCCCAGCTCTAGCACTAACTTCCCTTCTCAGCTCTGGGTTTGCTATAGGGTGGATTTCACTTTGGCTTCTCCCCTCCCCTCCCCTCCACTCCCCTTCCCTCCCTTCCTCTCCCCTCCACTCCCCTCCACTCCCTTCCTCTCCCCTCCACTCCCCTCCACTCCCCTCCACTCCCCCTCCTTCCTTCCCTTTCCCTCCCCTTTCTCTCCTCTCCTGGAAGACTAGGCTGCAAAGGAAGCTGAGGCTTTCCCATCCCAGCAGCCAGCCTGACTATGTCTTTTTTGTTTGTTTGTTTTTGTTTGTTTGTTCTGGAGACAGGGTTTCTCTTTGTATCCCTGGCTATACTAGAGCTCACTCTGTAGACCAGGCTGGTCTCAAACTCACAGAGATTTGCCTGCCTCTGCCTCTCAAGTGCTGGGATTAAAGGCGTGCGCCACCACCTCCTGGCAGCCTGACTACCTTTGAAGCTGGCAAAGCTGGCAGAATCTACGGTGCTGACTAACAAGTAGAGGGAGCAGTTGTTTTTCTCCAGGTATGGATTATTTTAAATATCATAACAGATACTCACCTAACACTGGACGTCTGATCACGGTTCCATGAACTCTAGACACAGCTGAGACCCCTTTGTACCCACTGCGTTCCCGTCCCTTTATCCCCTGGGGTCGCCTCTTTCCTTTGTCACCTGGACAAAGTCCTCTTACCTGCATGTGTGGGTGAGACTCTGAGGACCGGCAAACACTGGGATTCTCTATGCCTGTGCTCCCCTCTCCCCCAGCATCCTTCTGGAGCCCTAGACCCAGCCTTCCTGTGGTAGCCTTTCTCCTCTGTGTTGCCAACACCTCACACTTGGACCATTTGTTCTCCTTCAGCAGCCACCGAGGGCCTTAAATCAGTCAGACTATGTGAGCCTGTTGTTCAAATTCCGCTAATGGCCTCTGATTTGGGTCACAATAAAATTCAAGTCCTTGGGGGCCTGCTGGGCTCTCCAAGCCGTTCAGTCCTCTTTGCTTTCTGTCTCCACTCCAAGACACTGTTCCGCCTCCGTCCCTCTGAGTAGCCTCTCTCACTTTTCCTCAGACTCCCAGACAAGGCCTCAGGCTGCTCCCTGGACAGCCATACCCTTCCTTTCTCTGCATACTTCTGCTCGGTTATCTGCCATTATTTCATAGCTCCCTAAGGCCCGCAGGGCACATGCTATTGAAAAATGACCTGCACTTCAGTCCCTCTTTCCGCCACCTAGGTCCTATTTGTTCTTTTTCCCCCCCGCAGTGCTTACCCTCTACCAAGTTGTGCACTTTACTTATTTATTGCATTGATTATCAATCAACTATTTCTTCTGATTATAATGGCAGCTCTCTGAGAGTAGGAGTGTTTGTAAAATTTGTGCACTTAAGTTTCCCTCACTGATGCCAACCTAGCACACAGGTGTGTAAAATTATTTACTGAATGATTAAACAAATAAGTAAGTGGATTATGAACTGAAGCCACTCTTTTCCTTCCCTCGGTCCCTCCCTCCCTCCCTCCTTCCCATTGTGTTGGGGATTGCATATAGGGTCTCACACATGTTAGCAAGTGCTGCACCACTAAGAGAAATCCCCATTCCTTTTCCACAATGTTTATTTTGGGTCAAGATCTTACTAAATTGCTCATAGCAACCTTTAATTCTCCCTGTAGCCCATGCAAGCCTTTGTGATCAATCTTCCTGCCTCAGCCTCCTGAGTAACTGGGATTGCAGGTGGATGACAGATGTATATACACCCTCAGGGCTGGCTGAACCTAAGCATTTTTTGTTAAAGTTCTGGAGCTTTCACTAGATTTTCCAAGGTGTCTGTAATTTTAAAAATATGGAGGAAAGCCGGGCGGTGGTGGCGCACACCTTTAATCCTAGCACTCGGGAGGCAGAGGCAGGTGGATCTCTGAGTTCGAGGCCAGCCTGGTCTACAAGAGCTAGTTCCAGGACAGGCTCTAGAAACTACAGGGAAACCCTGTCTCGAAAAAACCAAAAAAAAAAAAAAAAAATATGGAGGAAAAAAAAAGAGAGGTAAGGAACGTTGACTTAATTACCCATCAGAAGTTGGGTGCGGACCCTCTGCTTGCTGAATTGTCTGCCTAACAAAGCTCGTGCACGGTTTTCTTCCTTCCCCAATTTATGACTCTGGAGCTCTCTCCTGGCAGTTTCTGGTCTTCCTCTCTCAGGCTGGCAGCTCTTCTTGCTTTAGCCCTAGTTGGCTACACTGTGCAGGGAACTGAGGAGACATTGACCAGGACGTAGGCAGGAGCTCTGGCAGCAGCCTGGCTCCAGTGAAACCATAATTTCCCTTTTTCTTCTGTGGAGACTGTCTGGGAGCAGAGGCTGATGTGGCCACAGCCCCCTGTACATCTTTAGGGAGCCAGGCAAGATGCCCAGACCAACAGGAGCTGCTTCCGGCCTCACAGACACTGTGCAGAGACAAGGAATAAATCCAGGAAATCTCATAGGTTCCCCCACAGGTTCCCCCTCCCCACGCCGCGGGAGAGCTGACACTGGCCTGTGATGAGAGCAGGCCTAGATGAGCTGAGTAGGGCAGCCTGGAAGGCAGGGAGACACCAAAGGCCATCTGGAGGCGATAGCTGGAGTGGATTAGAGGTGAGTCAGCCAACTCATGGGGCAGTTAAAAGACAAGTGGCTAATTGTGGGTGCAGCTGACGGGTCACACAGAGAAAATGAGGAACAAGTGGTTAATTGGGCCCACAAGCCCAGGATCCCGCCTATAATTAGCAAATTGCAGGGCTTTGATATTTGCTTTGGTAACAATGTGTGTAGCGAATTGCAAGGAGGAAAACTGCGCCCCCAGTCTGGGAAGTGACCTTAGGTCTAGACTCCCTGCATCATCCCCTATCACACTGTTTTAGGCAACACCACACACACACACACACACACACACACACACACACACACACACACGAAAACCCCCTGGCAATAAGGTGAGACTTGTGCTGTGATGCTTTCTGTGTCAAGCTTTGCTTAAGTTTTTGCCAGCTTGGACCTGGAGCAGGAGGCTTGGTTTCCTGGTGCACACACCCTCACAGTGCACATAGGAATTACTGCACTCCCAGAAGCCTTGACCCCTAAGGAGCAGAGAGGCCCTCTGGCTACAGATATTGCCAAGGAGTGGCCCTGGGTAAGTTCCATAGTGAGGAAAGCAAAGTACAAGAGAGTCCACTTAAATTTCATCCATGAATCTGGCTGGCATGGGTTTCAGTCTGCAGCTGCCTCTGAGGGCTTCTCAGGTGTGCTTCCCCATGTGTGGGCCAGCAGCACAGGAAAGTTGCATGGGGGGTGTTGTGGCTAAGTCCTATACATTTTTACACATATATAGGACAGATCAGCACTAGCAAAGAAGAGAGGACTATATGAAGCATCAGGAGAACTGGGTTTGCATCTGGAATCTCTACTGACAGGTTTTGCCCCAGTTATCCAGATGTTTATATCTCGCCCCTGTCATCCGTAGGTCTGTTTCTACTGGCTGATTTTTCTCTTAGTCACAGGTCAGCGTTTTCCTGCTCCTTCATATGTCTACTGCTCTTTAGTGTGAAGAATTTGGACTTTAACGTCTTCCCTTAAAGAGGGTTAAGCTTCATTTTCATCCGCAGCTAATTCACACAGGAATCAACTGATCTCCTTGAGTCTCGTCTTTAGGCTTGGCTCGAAAAGGTCTAGAGTAGCTTTCATGGCAGGGGAGCTTCACATCTTATTCTCTAGACTTCTCTGGTCTCTCCACTGGGTACCCCAAAGGACTCCCAAGGCCTCTCACTGTTGACTGACGGGCACAATCATTCCCCCACCTTGTGAGAGCCAGCTCTGGGTTGTTGAGCTCACTCCCCACCCCACCACACACGCAAGCTTTCCCTGCTCATTTCGTCTGCCTGGCTTTATGGAGTTATGCATGATTTCATCCTAATCAAAGACTTGACAGTACTCTTTCCCTGAGCATCTCCGTACATTCTGGAATTGTGATCCTCACTTCCTAGATATTTTAGCTTACTCATTGTCCAGTTGCTGACCTTTTAGCAGGGTGTAGTGAAGCTTTCTAAATTGGCACGCAACCTGGGAATCACCTCTGAGCATAAAAGGGGGTCCTTTCTTTGTCTCATTCCGTCGACCATTTTACCTACTTACTGCAGTCTGGCCACACCCCCTCTCAGTGTCCAAAAACATAGTCATGCTGTCAAGATGGGAAGGCAAACTCTTCCCAAGTTAATAAAGTGCCAGTTGCCTTATGTGAAGAAGCAGAACATGAATGATCTTCCTGAAAAATCAGCTCTGCTCACTGAAGCATGTCATAGGTGTAACGCTACCTACAACGATGCATAGAACAAGTCACGGGTCGGAGAGAGAGAGGTTCATTAAAAACTAGATCCATTTTTTCTTTCTTTTCCTTTGATTTGACACCAGTGATGGAGATGCATTAAAAATTTTTCAAGCACTTGTTGACTTTTAAGGCTGCAGGGGATTTATCCTGCAGAAAAATAAACTTGGGTTGCTCCAAAGCAAAGTGGTACACACCTTCAATCCCAGCACTCGGGGGACAGAGGCAGGTGGATCTCTGTGAGTTGCAGCCTGGTCTACAAAGTGAGCTCCAGAACAGCCAGGGCTACACAGAGAAGCCCTGTCTCAACAACAGCAATGACAAAACCCAAATCTATGGGGTTTTCCAAATCCTTCATTTCACAGATGAACAGACAGAGGCTTAGGGAATAGAAGTGATTTTTACCAGTACCTCATAATGCACTTGGGGGAAAATGAAGCTAGAACCAACATATCTCAGCTCCCAGCCTGTGGAGCATCCATGCATTCAGATTACATTTCCTGGACCCTAACTGGGTTTGCAGCACTGAAGTAATTACCATATTATCTCGGTTTTCAGAAATGTTAAAAAAAAAAAAGAATTGATTTTCGAGCTTTAGAATAAGTTCAATAAATCAGTATGTAATTTTGGATTTCTTTCAAGTAGATGAGCCCAATTAGTATTAATTGGAGTCATCCCCCTTGCTCAACACAGGGGTGTGAAATAGACTCCATGGAATACTTCATTATAGTGCTTCAGACATATGAACATGTCCAGTAATTACTGAGCTTCTATGGTGCTGTCAGACATGGCTAGAGGAAAGCTAAGGATTTACTCTGCATGCACTCTTTTCGGGGACCCATTGCAAACCAGACAACAAAACTCTGAGTAAATTGTTCAGTATGTCCATTTCGATGACCTACAGTGCCCTTTGATGCTGGGAACATCTTGACATTGGAGCTCTACAGCAGAGCTTTCCTAGGGTCCTACATGGGCAAGCGTGGGAACAGTGCCAGGTGGGAGCTGAGTGTGGAGGATGTGGAAGAGCAGTCTAAGCCAAAGGGGCCACATAAATACAGGTGATGAAGCAGGGGCATGACCAACATGGAATGTGTGATCTGACCCAAGTACGAGCACTAAATCTAGCTCAACCTTCTTCCTGGGTCCCCAGAGCATCAATGGTGATAATGGGCATTATCGGATCCACAACACTACATCCCTGAAGTTTGGGAGACTTCGCATTGAAAGTTAAAAATTCACGTTAGAGATTGTAAATGCAAGTATAAATGATAGAGGTGAAAACAGAGAAGCAGGATTGAGCAGAATGTGGATGGCATATATTTCCCCTAATTGCTGCTGAACCAAAGACAGATCATTCCAAAATTATCATGTAGAGCTCTTCTCCCGCCCCAGAACTCAGAGCTTCGCAGGCTCTGGTTTGTGAAGCCCGTGGCGGAAGGGCAGAGTGGAAGATGAGACGGGTAATGCTGGCTGGGAGATCACGACCGCCTTGAACACCTGACTGGAGGATGGTGACAGTCTGTAGACTGCGAGTAAGTAGTAGATTCCTCTGCTACAGGGTGAGGCTGGACTACGGGGTGTAAAGACTTCACAGCTTTAATCCCAGGACTCGGGAGGCAGAGATCAGTGTGGATCTCTGTGAATTCGAGGCCAGCCTGGTCTATGAAGTGAGTTCCAGGACAGCCAGGGCTACACAGAGAGACCCAGTCTCAAACAACCAAAAACCAGACAAGGAAACAAACTGAAGAATGGGCATGGCAGGAAGGGAGGAGTCACATGGAGTCCATATGCAGCCACATCGCTCAGGTTTCTAGCCATTGTGGCCATTGAAGAATTCCCTCAGATACTGAGCAGAAACAGGAGGGAGCCTGGGGAGGAATCTGGCCTTTCCTTAGGGCGCGGGGGCGGGGGGGAGGGGAGAAGTGAATAAATCTGCTCCTAGAATTTTCTAAGAACCAACGAGTTAGATTCCATGAAAGGGCCTAGAGCAGTCAGCTCCTGGTAAACGCTCAATTCGTTTATCCTATTTGTTAATTCCATGCAAGTCTAGAGGGCTGTGAATAGTCCAACAGCTAAGCAAGTGGGCAATACTGGAGTAAAGAGAACATGACAGTTCCAGAAATATCAGGATCCTTTTCTCCCCCCTTCTTTTCCTTCCCATCCCCATCTCCTGTAGTTCATGTCAGGAGTTCTAATGCAGTAAAGTGCAAAAAGAGAGGGAGAGAGAGAGAGAGAGAGAGAGGAGAGGAGAGGAGAGGAGAGGAGAGGAGAGGAGAGGAGAGGAGAAGAGAAGAGAAGAGAAGAGAAGAGAAGAGAAGAGAAGAGAAGAGAAGAGAAGAGAAGAGAAGAGAAGAGAAGAAGAGAAGAAAAGAGAAGAGAGAGAATCCTTCCAATCCCCTGGTCCTGGTTATATAAGATGACCTGTAAGGAGGAAGCTCTTTAAGGAGAAAGGCAAAGAGCTTCAGGAAGTCCCTGAAACCGACCAGATTCATTAGTCTTCTCTCTCCCAGAGTAATCAATAAAGCTGCCGAGAGTACCTCCCAGACAAGCCAAACTGCGAAGTAGACTCAAGCAGAAACCAGCTGAGCTTCCTGGAAGAGGTTTAGACCTACTGAGGCACCTGGGAAGGACCCTCTCCAGCCTGCTGAGCTGCCTTCAGACTGTGTGGTGTGTTCCAGTTTTGGGAGCTGTCATTCATGCTAGGGCAGGTTTTGATGATGGAGCTGTCTTTGAGTCATTTCTGCTCCTGTAAGTAATCCCTCAGCCATACTCCTGTATGTAACCCCAATAAAACTCATTAGTTCACTAAGTTGGATTTTGGTGGTATCTATACTTTGGTCTGTTGTGGGCTTCCTATCTGCGGTTGAGTAGGTGCGTGTGTGTGTGTGTGTGTGTGTGTGTGTGTGTGTGTGTGTGTGTGTGCTGCGCCTCCTCGGGAAAAGTTTTGCCACACAGCACCCCCTAAAAAAATCTCTAAACATGATGTAAAGGCCATCCTCAACTGAATTCATGTCTGTATTTACTGAGTTCACTGTTCCAAGGACGTACCTGTGCCAGACACTAAAGCTCAGCTGTGTGAGTCTGTGACTGGCTATACGCCTCTCTGAGGGCCACAGAGTACCCTTGGTGGAGAGATCCAGTTAAATGAACCCTTGCCTGCTGGCCTCTTTACCTCCCTCTCTCTCTTCCAAGGGACCAATGTTCCCATGCATGTGCAGGCCTCACTCCACTGGCATCTAGTGCCAAGCACAGCATTGTGACCCCAGGTGGCCAACCAGAAGCACCCATAAGTGGGATGGCACTATGCCAGGAACTGGGGGGTTGCTATGAGCTCTGAGGCACAAAAGATCTTTGACAGAATACAGTATGAGCTTGGTTTGGTTGCCAGTGACCTTGGCCTCCCTGGATGCCTCTTGTTTCAATTCTCTTTCTACCCTTTGGGCCACAGACCCCTTGGTTAGTTGCAGTCTGAGATTCAAAGGAAGCCAGAGCTGCAGGGTTCTGAACCAAAGTGAATATTGCATTCACTCTCCTCTTGGACAGCTAGCTTCTAGGTCCTTTCCCCGTGAAGCTGGGTAGGCCTGTGACTACTTTAGTAAGTACGTTGGCAAAAGCAACCCTATATGACCTCAAAGCCAGGTTCCCCTTGTTCATTAAATACTTACTTTTGGAGTATGAGTCACTATGAAGGAAGTTCAATGACCCCAAGGTCACCAGGCTATGTACAGTCCTCTAATCAATAGACTCCCAAGGAGCCGAGCCTTCCAGACAAGTGAGTGACCCACCTCATGTATCCAAATTCTTCTGAGTGGCCTTAGTTGATGCCGCACAGAACAGGATCTCTCAGCCAAGTCCTGCTGGATTCCTGACCCACAAAATCACGAGATGTGAGAAGCCGGCAATGATTTTAATGCCCTAAGTTTGGGGGGGGGGGGTTGATTATGCAGCAGGAGCTAACTAGAACGCCCGACAGAAATAGAAGGAAGTTGGCCGTCTGCTTTAGACAAATTTAGGCTGATTTCATATGATTTATCCCGACCATCTGCTCTTGTCCAGGATCATTCCATTCTGCTCGAAGCTTGGATCAAGTTACCACTTCACGGAGCCAAATCCTCACCTGAGTTTCTGAACAGTTCCTTGAGCCTCGGAGAGGCTTTCAGATGTCTCACCTGCGACTTGGCTGTTAAAAAAACGGCGCACCCAGCCTCCCTCAAACTCACCCGACAGAGAAGCTGCACGCCGCCTCCATCCTCCGTCCAGTGCTTCATGGAAATGGCCGCAAGTTAGAATGCAGCCATAGGTCCTGCAGGAGGGAGCCTACTACACTGGGCATTTCTCCAGCAACTCCGTATACTAGAATAGTGCCTTCCCATTTCTTGGCTTGTCTTCCTTGCAGGTAGAGTATAGGCTGTTTGGTTTGTTACTCTTGTTGTGAGGTAGGGTCTTAGTGTGTAGCCCAGGCTGCCCTTGAACTTGTGATCTTCCTTCTCCAGTCTCAAGTGCTGGGATTACAGGCCCGTGCTTCAGTGTCTGGATCCCCCACCCCCACCTCCACCCCCACTTCTCTGTAGTCACATCATTGCTCTCCTTATTTTGAAGAGGTTTTTTTTTTTTTTTTTTTAAATAGGAAGTTATTCAGAGTTGAGATCACAACTTGACCTAATTTTTAGCCTTGATTTGAGGAAACTCCCCAAATAGGTTGGGGTGAGGATAAGATTGGGCAGAATCTTGGCAGAGTGCTGTATGTGTGAGTCGAATTCTTTCAATATGCACAAAGAATGCAAAAAGTTGATTTCCTCTGAGTCTAAGTTTTCTCATCAGTCAAATGGGTTCAGTCTTAGTCCATTTCACAAGCAATTGAGGATGTCGTAGGTGCTGTGTCAGAAGTGGCCCCTGAGAGAGGCTGTGAGTGCAGGAAACTCATTGGGAAGGAAGAAGATGCCCAGAGGGCTGAGTGGACAAGAGACCAGGGCAATGAAGAGGACCAGCAAAGGGTTTGTTATCCAGTCAGGTACCCTTGAGAAACTGAGGCTTCATTCTGAGAGAATTCTGGGAAGGATGATGGTTAGCATTTTCATTCTACAGATGGTAACAGAAGGCAGAGAGCTCTGGGGCGAGCTCTGGGGCTAGGTCTCTCTAAGCAGTTAAGAGGCAGAACCAGGATTTCATCCCGTATCTGCTCCAGTGGTCATGATGGTGGCTGCATTTATTGCTTGCATTTTTCTGAAGTAAATGTACAGTGTGGCGTCTGTGCCAGAAGTTAGTTTTTCCCCCTTTCAACACCAGTGTTCAGTAAAGAAAGTATTTGTAGCTGGCTATTTGTAGCTGGGCAATGGTGGCACACACCTTTAAGCCCTCGGGAGGCAGAAAGAGGCAGATCACTGTGAGTTTGAGGCCAGTCTGGTCTACTTAATGATTTTCAGGCCAGTTATATAGTGAGCTCCAGGCCAACCAAGGCTAAGCAGAGAGACCCTGTCTCAAAAAACAAACAAACAAAAAAAAAACCACACACAACCAACTAACCAAATTAACAAACCAGAAAACAAAAAATAAAACAAAACCAATCTCAGCATTCCAGAGGCAGAGCCAGGAGGATCTTTGTGAGTCTAAAGCTAGCCTGGTCTACAGAGTTCTAGGACAGCCAGCGCTACATAGTCAGACCCTGTGTCAAACAAACAAACAAACAAACAAACAGAATATTAGTGTATGCCTAGTTGTAAAACATTAGTTACATACTCTATTTAAAAGAGATATTCAACTCTGATACTGGGAAAGATAGCACATCCAAAGCCCAGAAAGAGAATGTTTGTGGTTTACTGTGGAACAATGGTCTGTACCCTGTCAATTGTATTTTAATAAAATGCTAATTGGCCAGTAGCCAGGCAGGAAGTGGAGGTGTGGCAATGAGAACAGGAGAATTCTGGGAAGAGTAAAGACTCAGTCTGTGGTCGTCACCCAGACACAGAGGAAGTAAGATGTGACTGCTTCGCCGAAAAAGGTACCAAGCCACGTGGCTAACACAGACAAGAATTATGGGCTAATGTAAGTTATAAGAGTTAATAAGAAGCCTGAGCTAATAGGCCAATCCGTTTTTAACTAATGTAGACTTCTGTGGGTTTATTTGGGACTAAATGGCTGTAGGACCTGGTGGGACAGAAACATCAGTCAACAAATGGCACTAATGTGGGGCTGACTAAATCCACTTAAAAACCTGAGTTTGGAAAATAATTCAAAAATGCCTTCTTGGTAGCAACAATTTCTCAGGTTTTCTCTCTTTGCTAGAGGCAAACACATCTCATTTAAGAGAGGCTTCTTGACTCAGCTTTAGTTGTGAAACTTTGCAGTTCTTTTAAGAAACCCTGCCACCAAACAGGCGCTTATAAATTGCTGACAGCATGCTTCTTGGTGCTGTCAGGGACCTTGAAAAGCCATAGAGTCGTGGCAATAAACATGGCTCTGGCTGGTACCTCTGCCATAAGGCTAGACTCTCAGAAAGCTAAGGAGTGGGCTGATCCAGCCATTGAAGCCACGGCTTTAATCCTGGCCATATCGCTTAGCAAATTAAACACTCATGTGGTCAGAAAAAGAGAGATATACAGTAAAGATAGATTCAGACAAAAAAAAAGCCTCCAAGTGGTTTACAGTTTAAAAATATATATAGGATTGGGAGAGAAAAAAAGAATAAAGTCCTTAAAATAAAAAAGAATGAAAAAGAATACTTGGGTGTGGTAGCACACACCTTTAATCCCAGCACTTGGGAGGCAGAGGCAGGCAGATCTCTGTGAGTTAAAGGACAATCAAAGATACACAGAGAAATCCTGTCTGAAGTGTGGAGCTGCGGGCCGCCTTCCCGCCGCCCCAGCTCCCGGCCACCGGCTAGCTTTACCCGAAATAATTACACGGAAACTGTATTCTTTTAAATACTGCCTGGCCCATTATTTTCAGCCTCTTACTCACATCTTGATTAACCCATATCTAATAATCTGTGTAGCACCACAAAGTGGTGCCTTACCGGGAAGTTTCTAGCTTATGTCCATCTTGGGCTGGAGCTTCATTGCACGTCTGGCATCTCTCTCTCTGAGCAGAGGCATGGCAGTCTGTCTAACTTAGGAGAGGTGTAGCATCTGACTGATCCTTCTACCTCACTTCCTCTTCCTGTTCTGTCTACTCCACCCACCTAAGGGGCGGTCTATCAAATGGGCCAGGCAGTTTCTTTATTAGCCAATGAAATCAACTCAAACAGAAGACTCTCCCACATCATTTCCCCTTTTTCTGTTTAAACAATAAAAGAAAGGCTTTAACTTTAACATAGTAAAATTACATATAACAAAATAGTTATCAAGTAAGAATTAGTTACAATACTTATATCCATTTTATCTTTATCATAACAAAGGAAAACTTTAACTATCTATCCATTCTTCAATTCCATCAAAGACTCCAGAAGGATATAATATTACCTAAGTAAATAAGAAGTAAGCAACTTACAAAACTCTAGAAATGACAGAGACATCGCGCTGCCTGGACAGTCACCCAAAGTTCCTCTGTACCGTTGGGGCATCCATCTTCGGCCTTCAGGCCCATAGTTTCCAGCAGACATTTCCATAAAGCAAGAAATTTCAAAGACAGTTCAGTCACTTTCTGCTGTGTCCTGCAGAATGTCTTGCAGACTCTTTCATGAATCAGGAATCCCGAAAGATCATCTCACTTTTAGACAAGTTCAGCAGTCCTCTCTCTGAGGGTTCTCTATGTCCAGTTTATGCAATAGTCCAGGCAAGTGCAGTTTCTTGCCCAAATGGCTATCAAACTCAATAAGGATCCTCTTCGATGCCCATCATCTTCTTGAAGTAGATTGGTGCTGCCAGGAGCAGACATGTCTCATTGTCATGAACAGTCCTAAGTTATTAAAACATCTAAAATGCGATATTCTGTAGTCTTTGAAAGATATGAAGAATGCCTATTTAACTTAAACATATCTCTATATATCTAGAAAATCTAACTTACATGACTATAAGCTTGACTATTATCGATGATTATCCATTAACAACCTATATTTCTTAATTATACATTACATTTTAAAAATGAACTACACAATCACAATACCTTAATCAGTATCAGAAATACATATACATATTACAAAATTGACCTTAAAATCCATACCAATGCAAATTATTCATATCTATATCATCTCCCCCTTTAAATGTAAAAGGACATTTATAAACAATATTTGGGAACATGGGCGCAGTTATTTCTCTCCAAACTGCTTCATGCTGAATGGGGGCGCTGTTAATCAGATCTTTCATGGTGTAACCTGTGTGCCAGGTTCATCTCAGTCATCAGTTGGGTGAAGTAATTTTCTGAAGGTGTTCAGAGCTGCAATCTTTCAGGAGGGCGTGGTCTATCATACCATATTGGGATATAAGCAATCCACACGGTCTCATTTTCTGTAAAAACAAAAGAAACTCCTTTCCAAAGCATCATGTCCTTAGATCCAAATTGTAAAGTCAAGGTATTTTCAAAATATCTATTCTGGAATAGTTTAGCAGCATTTATAAACAAATATCTTTTAGCAGCTGTTGCTTCTTCCTCAGCATTCAAATAGTTCAAAGAGAGCACAATAGCATATAGTATCAAGATTCTCTGTGTATTTTCCATCTTTATACAGCTTTACTTAACCTCTATTGTGTTTATTTTTACTTTTACTTTTTTGAGACAGGTTCTCTTTATATCTTTGTCCTGAAATAACTCTGTAGACCAGGCTGTCCTTGAACTCACAGAGATCCACTTGCCTCAGCCTGGGATTAAAGGTGTGTGCTACAAAACCTTGAACTCACAGAGATCTTTCTGTCTCTGCCTCCCAGGCATTCGGATTAAAGGTGCGTCCTGCCACACCTTGAAGTCACAGAGGTCAATCTACCTCTGCCTCCCAAGTGTTGGGATTAAAGGTGTGTACCACCACAACAAACTACTTCCTTTTTCTTTCTTTCTCTTTTTTTAACTGTAAAAACTTTAACTTTTAGCCTGCATGTATTTTTAACTCACTGTAAACCATTTAGAGGTTTTCTTTGTCTTTGAATCTCTCTTTACTGTATATCTCTCTTTTTCTGACCACACGAGTCTTTAATTTACCCACCAAAATCGGTAGAACTAAAGCCGTAACTTTGGCGGCTGGATCCAGCCCATGCTTTAGCTTTCTAGCCTCATGGCGGAGGTACCTGCAGGAGCCATGTTTATCGCCACAACTCTATGGCATTTCAAGGTCCCTGCCAGCAAGCAAGCTGCAACAGTGTCAAACAACAGTCAGGACCGCCTGCTTGAAAGAGTCAGAGTTTGTCCTGGCAGTACAGACCAGAACGCCAGCATTTTAAAACAGCACAACTTTTTTCCTGCTATGGCTGAAAACAAACAAGCATGCAGTCAGCTTTTATCAACGCCATTTAAGTGTTTCATGGCAGAACCTCTTAAAAGAGCTGCAGGGTTTTGCAGCTAAAGCTGAGTCAGGAAGCCTCTCTTAGATGAGAGCACTTGCTCAGATCCGAGAAATTGCTGCTATCAAGAAAACATGCTTTACTCTAGTCTTTCTCAAGCTTTCTCAAGCTTTCTGTGGATTCAGTTATCCACGTGGGCACCATTCTGAAGTGTGGAGCTGCGGGCCGCCTTCCCGCCGCCCCAGCTCCCGGCCACCGGCTAGCTTTACCCGAAATAATTACACGGAAACTGTATTCTTTTAAATACTGCCTGGCCCATTATTTTCAGCCTCTTACTCACATCTTGATTAACCCATATCTAATAATCTGTGTAGCACCACAAAGTGGTGCCTTACCGGGAAGTTTCTAGCTTATGTCCATCTTGGGCTGGAGCTTCATTGCACGTCTGGCATCTCTCTCTCTGAGCAGAGGCATGGCAGTCTGTCTAACTTAGGAGAGGTGTAGCATCTGACTGATCCTTCTACCTCACTTCCTCTTCCTGTTCTGTCTACTCCACCCACCTAAGGGGCGGTCTATCAAATGGGCCAGGCAGTTTCTTTATTAGCCAATGAAATCAACTCAAACAGAAGACTCTCCCACATCACCTGTCTCAAACAGCCAAAAATAAAAATAAAAAAATAAAATAGAGTTTAAAATAAAGCCACATAAAGATGAAAAATACACAGAGAGTCTGGATACTGTACGTTATTGTGTTCTCTTTAAATTCTGACTCCTGAGGAAGGAGCAACAGCTGCCAAAAGACATTTGGTTACAAATGCTGTAGATGGAGCTGCGGGGCTGCTTCCCGCCACCCGGCTAGCTTTACACCCAAAATAATTACACAGAAACTGTATTCATTTAAACACTGTTTGGCCCATTAGTTTTAGCCTCTTATTGGCTAATTCTCACATCTTGACTAACCCATATTTAGTAATCTGTGTAGCACCACGAGATCGTGGCTTACCAGGAGAGATCTTAACCTGCGTCCGACTCAGAGAGGAGAGTCATGGCTACTGCCTATGGTGACTAGCGTCTGCCTGACTCTGCTTTCTTTCTCCCACAATTCTGTTCTGTCTACTCTGCCTACCTAATTTTCTGTCTTATTAAAGGGCCAAGGCAGTTTGACAGATGACCTTCTTCCATCAAAATGCTGATGGGTTAATACAACATATATATTTTGGAAATGCTTTGACTTCAAAATTTATGTCAAAAGGTATGTTACTTTGGAGAAGAGGTTCTGTTTTTGTTTCCACAGGGTTTCTCAGTAGCTATTGAGCCAGTCCTGGAACTTGCTCTGTAGACCAGGCTGACCTCAAACTCAACAGAGATCCACTTGCCTCCGCCTCTAGTGCTGGGGTTAAAGATGTGTTCCTCCATTGTCCAGCAGAGCAGGGTTTCCTTTTGTGGTGAGAAAACTATTCTAAAAGACAGTGGTAATGTTACATGACTGGGACTATGCTAAAAACCTGTTAAATTATATACTTGAAATGAATGAGTTTCTTTTTCTTTCTTTCTTTCTTTCTTTCTTTCTTTCTTTCTTTCTTTTCTTTTTTTACAAAAGCAAAATATAAGCATTAAATAGGCATTCCCTAATCTGGCTCCTTGTTATTGTTGTTTTATTTGTTTGTGTTAGAAAGAAGATTTTATTCCGTAGCCCAGGCTGGCCTCAAAAATCTACCCAATCCTCTTGCCTCAGCCTCTTAAATGCTGGGATTACATTGACCAGTCACCAAGACCAGCAACTTTCTGAATTCAGACATATACGTGGAAAAGAACAAGGCAAATGAACAGCCCAAAACCATAGTATCCACCGCAAGTGCCCAACTTAGTCAGCGTTCCACCACAGCAAACAAGTCTGAGATAACCAACCTATACTTAGCAGAGGTTTGCTTTGGGCCACAGTTCCGGAGCCCATGTCGCTTGGTCCTGTCACCAGTGGTAAGGTAGCACACTATGGTGGGAAGACGTGGCAAAGCCAAAACACATACTTCATTCTAGGAGGCAGAAAGGGAGAAGAAGGGGAGGGGTTCATGATCCACTCAAGGGCAAACTCCCAAGGGCCTGGAGTCTCACTAGATCCCATCTCTGAGTAACATTGCACAGGGGACCAAGCCTGTAGTGCCTGGGCCTTTGGAAGAAATTCATCCTCCTAACCACAGCAAGGGCTCACTTCAGGAGGAATACTGTCCAAGGGGAGTGTTTCCCAGCAAGAGGGATTCCCAAACAACTGAAAGAAAAGTGTGAATGCTCAGTAGAGAGGCACAAATGACCCCGTGGTCCCTGACTGTCGTGACTGTCAGAAGGCTTACCGAACTGAAAGAGCCAGCACTCTGCTGGGAACCCCAAATTTAGAACAACAGGTTGAAACACCTTTGTATAAGAGAAGTAACAGATAAGTCATCCGGACAAGCAAGGTCATTCTTGCCACTTAATTATTCATCAGGTGAAACTGACCATCAGTCCGGGATTTTATTTTATTATTATTTTATCAACACAGGGGCTCACATGCCCTCAACCCATTATGATGAGGCTGGCCTTGAACTTCTGCCTCCACCTCCCAAATGTTGGGATTGCAGGTGCTCACCACCACACCCAATTCTGGGACATTATTAAAATAAGTTCCTGTAAGGTGACTAAAAGCTGCACTGAATAATTGCCATGGAAGATGTAAGGTCTAGGTCACACTGATGACTAAGTGACAGATTCGTGGGAAAATTAACGATGCGAGCATTAAGCTAGAAGGCCCAAGAAATCATTTCCAATTTTACCATTTGGTGTTTCCAAATTCAGCTTCAATTTCTAGTCACCCCCACCCCACCACAGATCCTGGCCTTTGTATGTGTGTTTTTTTAAAACAGAGTCCTACTTTGTAGCCATGCTTGCCTAAAACTCATAATCCTCCTGCCTCAGATGCTGAAAGTAGAGGCATGCACTAACACATCTGGCTTCTAATATTTATTGCACTATAAATTACATTTAGGCTTTTTTGGAATGGTTGCTTGTTAGAATTCAAGCTCCTTGTTTCCTTGCTTTTATATACCTAATATACCGCTAATATATACTATTATATATAATGTTAATATATAAAATATTTATAATGTATTAGCTATATAGAATATATTATATAGCTTATACATGCATACATACATACACATACATACATATATACATGCATACATATAGGTAGTTCACCTGGAGCCACAGTGGCTCTGAAGAGTGTGTCTTGAAGAGCTTGAAATGAAGATGAGTTAGGGACTGGATGGGAGCAGGTCACAGACATGGATCCTTCTGCAAGTAGAGGCTCACAGTGTGGATGACCATGGCATCAGTTGACTCAGGACTGAGGGTTTTTGTAGGAGGCAAAACTTCTCAGAACAGTCTTGAGGGACTTACGATGGTTGGTCACCCTGAGTCCTATTTCCAAATGATGATGCTATTTTTAAATAGAAAGCAAGAAAGAAGAACCATTTTTCAAGGTGCTAAAAACCAAACCAAGCTCGTAACAACTTCTATACCTCTTTCTAAGGCTATGTTCTTGAGGCTGAGTGGAAAGTTCAGTGGAAGGAGCCACAGGGCCTGGAGTCCTGCGTGTGCTTTAGTTTTGTGCAGCTCTGGAAACAATTATGTTATCTGTGAGCCTTCCTTGTCCCACCTGAGAAGTAAAGGTGGGAGCCGTTTCTGTTCTACAGGAGCAATGGCTCCTGTCAAGTGTCAGAATGGAATTAAAATGTATTCTTTTGCAGGTGTCTACTGCATTCCTGAAGGATGACTAACGGTGACCAGAATAGTTGTCTTAGAAGATGCTAAAGTCCAGATCACCTGGTAAGTAAGCCAGCTTCGTGGGGACTCAACAATACCATGTAGTAGGAGTCATGGGCCTTGTCAAATGACTCCTCACCTAAGAACACATCACTCCCTTCCCAGGACTCCAAGACCTAAGGGGAACCCAGAAACTCAGAGGCAGCTATGACTGATTAAGATGAAACCCACAAATTGTTTGAAGAGTTGTATTTCAAGACTTGGTAGTGATTTGCTCAAAGGCAGCATTATTCCACTGCTCTGGGTCAGCTGCCTGGAAACCTGGACTCTGACCTCATCTGTTGGCCACTGTCCTCTCTCTCTCTTATGCTCTAACTATGCTACCCTGTGAAAATCTGCTGTGGTCTACATATGGGGCTGAAGGGGCTCCTGGGGGTTCATACCCACTCTCTACTGCAAGCTTTGCCACTAGTAGAGCCATGGTGTGGGATTGGAAGGTTGGGGCCACATGGCTTGAGCTATAGGAGTTTCCTGTGACCTGACTCTACTTTTCTTAGGGTCCCTAGAATGGCAGAAGAGGGTTACCTGGAGGGAAGGTATCTGTGACTGATTGGCAGAGCATGGTGATGCTTCCAGGCTGGTGTTCTTCCAGCCTTAGTATTCAGAAGTGTCTCCCAAGGCGTCACTAGTAGTGCTAAAATGCGGTGAGACACCCCACCTCCCAGTTTCTCGAGTTTTCAGAACAGTCGCTGGAAATAGGGTTGCTTTAGTTAAGTATCTTCAGGCTAAGCTGAATGTAAGTGATAGAAACTTGCAAACAGCCAGGCAGTGGTCATGCACACCTTTAATCCCGGCACTCGGGAGGCAGAGGCAGGCGAATCTCTGGTGAGTTTGAGGCCACTCTGGTCTAAAAGAGCGAGTTCCAGAACAGGCTCCAGAGCTACAGAGAAACCCTGTCTCAAAAAACCAAAACCAAAACCAACCAAAACAAAAAAGAACCTGCAGGCAAAGAGGCTATGACTGACTCTGGTGCCTCACCTCAGGGCAGAGCTATTGGCAGAGATAACCATGGCTTATGCATGGTGTTGGGGTTTGGGTGTTGGTGAGATGAAAAGCTGACTCTCCTACAACTTTGCGAGCATTGTTTCTGCTGTCTCGTCTGACACTCGGGAAAATGGGACACCGGTTGTAATGTGCATTTTGTAGTTAGGGAACCTGGCCAAGCTCCTCAGCTTGAGAAAAACTAACAAGTGGGTGTTAATTCCTAAATCAACGTGCAAGTGTTGGTACCTCTGTCCCTTCCTTGGCTCACACAGGCATCTGTACTTCTGGTGGTACGGTTGTCACACACCCCACCCTACCCCCAACTGTCCTTGTGAGGCAGTCTGGGCCCAGAAAAGGACTGAGATCTGATCTTGTGTGAGTCAATTACAGATCTGAGCTGGGCGCGGGGAGAGTGACATGAAATGCTTCATTATGCCTGACTGCCTCTCTAGAAAGGTAACAACAAAGGCTGGAATCAGGACACCCTGACTGTTGGGGAAACAAATGGCTTTTCCGGGCAGGAATCACCTTGGGACCCAAGATCCCAGGTCTACTATAGCAGAGGGTATGCCCATCCCACCAGCACCCACATCCTTGCCTGCAAGGAGGGAAAATGCAAAGAGGTCAGCTCCCAGGGACTCATTTTGAACTTCCTGGATGAAGTAAGGGCAGGTGGCAACTTGATTTAAAAGAAATTGGGGCGGGGGATGGGGGAATGGATCTAAAAGTAGCCAACCAGCATGACTGTATTCTGCAGACGCAGCCTCCTGGTTACACGTTTGTGTTGCTTCACAGCCTGCTCTTCATCTGTTTCGCGCCTTCTCAGGCTTCCGGGAAGGGGAGGCAATGGCAGGACTGTTGCAAGCTTTGTTGGGATTGACAGTCCCTCATCCAACCTTTGTGATGGGAGCTCTCCGCGCCACCCAGGGAGCCATTTCCACTGGAAGCATTTTTCAAATGTCAGCAGGAAGAATGCAGGGAACCAGATTCAGTCTGTGTGGATCTGTGTCTCCTCTGTCCCCACGTCAAGGCTTGGGGTTTCTTCTGTCTTCTCCTAGCTGGCCCAGCCAGGAGAAGGTGATATTCCAAAACATTCTCAAACCACATCCCTTTTAAACAAGCAGCTGGGCACAGGGAATAGAGCTCATTGCCTGGATCCTTCTAGAAGAAATGTGGATAAAGAAATGTCTGGAAGACAAACAGATTCATTATTTTCTGAGCACTGGATTTTGTTGGCCTTGGATGCTGTAGCCATTCCCAAATTTTGGGGGGTATAACTTATACTTCACACTTCGAGAAGAAAGCTAACCATGCAAAAACACTGCCTCAAGGGGCTCCCGGGGTCCTCCTGTCTCCAGCCCCCAGAGAAGCAGCAGAAGAAATCTCCTTTCAATGTGGAAATAGAAATACTCCCTCACTGGGCAAATCATGTGACCTTATTTTTTTTCCTTCTCTACTTTCTTTTGAGAAGTTTGCTGAGGACCATCTGTGCCCTGTGCACTGTGCAAGGCATTGGATAAATCTTTATGGGCCTGTCTTGGGGTTTCAATGAGACAGTTCATGAAAGCACTTAGCAAACAGAATAAGGACTTGATAACTCAGTGAATACGGCTATTCTCTTCGATATTTTTTTATGTTGGTCATTGGGAAAGAATAGACTCTGGGAGGCTGTTAGACACCTTTCATAGCTTTGGGTCCCTTCTTTTCACACAGAGACTCTACTGTCCATATCACCGGCTGCTGGCTGCCTGATCATCTCTGAGAAAACCACAGTCTACCCAGTAACTCACCATCTTCTGAGCTGTCTGTCCACAGAAGTGCTTGTGCATAAGGAAGATGCAAAGAGGAGCAAAAATAGCTTCCAGTGTTTAGACAGCTCATGAGGAGGGAAGCAGAAGAAACTAGAGCAAGGCTGGATGCTGAAGACAGAAAGCAGGGAAGGGCCCCAAGGAAGAGGAGCTGAGCAGGTGTGCCTTCCCAGGAGGGAGGGCTTGCTTCCAGCTGGGGATTGGGGGAAGTATGTGCTTTTGGACTGTGCTTTGACAGGAAGGTTGTGGTGGGCCCTGCGGAGATACGAAGAAAAGATGTGACCAGTCGTGAGGCTTATTATCAGCGAGAGCCATACCACTAGGGCCCAAGAGAAAACCCGAGGCCTTGGTCTCCAGGCTTTCTTGCTAGTTAACTATGCAGACACACACACACACAAAATTTTAATTTTACATGCATTGGTGTTTTACCTGAATGTATGTCTGTAACCCAGGTCCTTCGGAAGAGCATCCAGTGCTCTTAATCACTGAGCCATCCCTCAGCCCCAACTGTGCAGATATTTTTGAAGCTCCTGTTGTCTTGTCAGTGATATTTGGGGCCATCTTTACATATTGTTAATGTTGTTTGACTTTCATAAAAGTGGAAGAAGTCAGACATTTTGCCCATTTTCCAGATGAGGAAAATGTGACTCCGTTATCACAAAGGTGGGGAGTAGGGGCATAGCCACTGAGCTCAGGTCCTGACTCCAGGTCTGGTTTTCTGGGGGCAGAATTGGGAGCACTCCTCTCCTTCATGTGATGTCCAGGCTGGCAGAAGCTCAACTTTGGAATTAGAAGAGCTCTGAGCTCATCTTTTGACCTGGGTAGACATCCTATGAGTCCTTGCAAGATTCTTCTTCCTTCCGATGACCCCTCGCCACAGCATCTTAAGCTGTGAGTTGTGGCCCCATCTGAGGTTGTACAACTGAGTGTGAGAAGTGAGCAAACAAAGACAAGCAGCCACAGTGAAAGGCTTCTGAATGTGTAGTGATAAAAAATCACAATCCAGTGACTTATGGGGTATCCATGGCAACACTCCCCAGTGTTGAATTGTGTGGCTCCACTGTAGCCTGGGTTCTGAACGTAAACACGCAAACTCTAAACATGATGAGACTCCGTGCAAAGCCCCCCGGACATCGTGACTCAGATGTGAGACGGTTGTGTGTGAGTTCCAGAGTTTTCATTGCACATACCTGTTTGTTCCTATAGAAACTTGATTACGGAGAACATAAGACTTTCAGTATTCCTTGTATTGAGAATGTTTGATTTTTTTAAAAATATTTATTTATTTATTATGTATACAATATTCTGTCTGTGTGTATGCCTGCAGGTCAGAAGAGAGCACCAGACCCCATTACAGATGGCTGTGAGCCACCATGTGGTTGCTGGGAATTGAACTCAGGACCTTTGGAAGAGCAGGCAATGCTCTTAACCTCTGAGCCATCTCTCCAGCCCGAGAATGTTTGATTTTTAAACTTGCTGTTTGAGTTGTAGACTTGAGTTCCATAAAATGTCATTCCATAAATTTTGACTTGGAATTAGAAGAGAATTTCCAATAATTTCACAAATGGCCCTACATGTACTTCTGCCATTTGGTGCAATGTGTTTATGTGAAGTTGTGTTCTCAGCACTGATTATTACGAAATCAAAACCACTGATAACTCTAAAGTAGCTGAAGGCATTCTATGCCCTACAATATCAAATATTTGGGAAAGATTTCATTTTTTGTTTTGTTTTATAATTTATTTATTTTATTTTTTGAGCACTAATTGGTGTTTTGCCTACATGCATGCCTGTGCGAGGGTGTCAGATCTTCTGGAATTGGAGTTACAGACAGTTGTGGGTGCTGGGAATAGAACTTGGATCCTCTGGAAGAGCAGCCAGAGCTCTTAATCGCTTAATTGCTGAGCCAGTTCACCAGCCCCAAAGAATTGTTTTAAAATGAATTTCTTTGTGATTTATTATTATCCATAAATGTTTGTTTTGGATATGTATTTTACATACCTGTGTCCTAGGGATCAAGGAAGAATGTCTCTGGTGAAAAGTCATTCACATGGGAAAGGTCTACAAAACCTTGTTCTGAAGTTGCAGCGATACGAGCCACCATTCTCAACCCTGCACCTGCCTGACCGCCTTCAGCAGCTGCCCTGCCTCTCAAGGGTGGGTCCTTGACCAAAAGTCTCAACCCTTAGAATCTATCCTGAATGTCACTCCCCAGTTTACTTTTTTGCTGGCCTTATTTGTGCTTCTTCTGCGTAAGACAGCAAACACCCTGCAGTTATCAATATGCTCTGTGCCCAGGTGGACTCGGTGTGACCACTTTTGCCTGAACATGCAGACACTTGAGCTGATGGATAAGTCCCTTAATCCCTCTCTCTCTCAGTGACTCTATTTTCTTATCTGTGCAGGACTGAGAAGGCCCATTGGGTGTTCTTCTTGTGAAGACGCATTGGTTTCATATAAGTAAAGCTTAGCCCAAGGGCTGGCACATGGTAGGCACTTCAAAAACATGGCTATTGGGGCTGGAGAGATGGTTCAGTGGTTAAGAGCACTGACTACTCTTCCAGAGGACCTGGGTTCAATTCCCAATACCCACATAGCAGCTCACAACTGTCTGTCACTCCAGTTCCAAGTGATCCCACACTCTCATGAACTCAGACATGAATGTGGAAAAAAAACCACCAATGCACATAAAATAAAATTAAATAAAAATCGTTTAAAAATATGGCTATTTCCCCTCGGGATCAACCTGCCTCATCTGGGACATCCACACAGATTTCCTGGCTCCTTTGCCCCACTGCTGCTCATGGGGAGCCTGCTCTAACTGTCCAAGCAGGCACCACTCTCTTTTGTCACACCTTCAGAGGGGACAAGCACTTTTCCTTCCTGACTCCTCACACTGGGATGACTTGCCACTTAAAAAAATAAAAAAATAAATAAATAAAAAGGACATGTTGTCCATGCCTAAATCATTGTGAAGCTTGCCAAGTTCGACCAATACACACAATAGGTCTATTAAAGATGTGGGGTGTCCAGTGTGCAGGGTCAACACTGGGAACTTCAGCTGAGGCATGGCACTCACACGTTGGGTGACTGTCCACGGTCACAAACTCCTTTACTCCTCTATGTTCCAGGAATCAACTGGGTGGTTGGTCTGCCTTGTCCGGCCAGGTGTTGCCAGAAGCATGGTCCCTTACAGACAGAATGGTTTATGGCATGACAAGATTTAGAAACGAAACACCAAGAAAATGAAGCCTCACAAACCGCAAGCCTGTTGACCAGATCCGGTTCACCTCAGAGCCCCTCGTGTGCCTCAACTCCTTCGGGGGCCTTTATCTAGCATTGCATTCTGTGACCACCACCTCTCACCCCCAACACAACAGCAACAACACAGCCCTCCAAACGGTAGCGCTCTGGCTTGCTAAGTGCCACTTGTTCCCAGGGGGAACTTCCTCATTCTCTCCGTTTCCCCTCTGGGACCCAGAGAGGAGGCCTGTCATATTCTATCCTCTCCTGGTTTCTCACTCACCAGCGCCTGCCTGGGAAGCTGCCGTTTGTGAGGTGAGGCCTGCCTTGGCCGAAAGGCATGAAGAACCCTCCCATTGCCCACACCCTTTGTTCCTCCCACTGGGTTTCTTAGTCCTCAAAATTACCTTCTCAGTTTGGGCTTTGAGCCACACCCCTTGCCTCCTTACACAGCACTCACCCCCTCTGTTCTTTTCTGTCTGGCCTCCTGGAATGAAGTTCTGCCTGAAATTGGGGCCTTCAAGCCTCTCCCTTCCAAGACATGGCCTCCAGTCCCACAAACCACAGCTGTGGGAAACAGGCCCTGCCCCAGCTGCAGAGCAGGCCTGTGGGCCACGGAGTCCAGACCTGTCCTTGGCCTGATCACTGGTGTGGGAGGAAGGGTGGGGTGGGGTAGGGCGAGGTGGGGTGGGGTAGGGTGCAGTGGGATGGAGTAGTCAGAGTGATACGTTCAAACCATATTCTGCGAGAGGAAATGCCATTTTCATAATGTGCTATTTGAAGGCCTCTTTACACACCCTACAGGGCTCAATTCTCGGGCGGCTCTGTGCTTTGGAGTCCCTTAGGGAGCTCAAGGCCTGGGTCCCACCCAGAGGTGGTTGTAACTGGCGCGGGTGTGGACCTGGAGGAGATTCTGTTAAAGCTTCCCAGATGGCTTCAGTGGATAGTCAGGGAGGAGACCCATTGCTCTGGAGTGAAAGGCCTGAGGCATATCTGAACCTGACCAACACAGCTCCCTGCCTGACCTCTGTTCCTGTAGCCTGGGTGAGACACAGCCCAGGACACTGCCAGGTGAATACGGCTCACCCTACCCCTTCCACCTGTCTCCATCCCAAGGAGGGTAGGAGTCTGAGGACACGCTCAGTAACTATTAAGGGATCAGGGCTAAGGCTTCATGGGGAACACACTTGTCCTGAGGTAGGTTGGGCTCTTTCCAAGAATTTGAGGCCAGGGCCAGTGTTCCTGTTTCAGCTTCTGGTGCAGCTCTCTCTTCTCTTGCCTCCTCAATCATGGAACTGACCCTTCTTACCACCAGTTCTCAAACGTACCCCCTCTTATCTGAACTTTGCCTCTACTGCATTTCAAATCCAGTGGCCCCCACATTCTGTGCACTCACCGGCTGTCTTTCCTCTCCTCAGCTTCTCCTCCTCCCCTTCCCTCTCTTTCCCCTTCTCCTGACCACTCTCCTGTTCTTCCTCCCTCTCTAGTTTGCACGTCTTTTCTTATTCGTGGCTGTATATCAGAGTCCCTCCAGGAACTTTCACAATGACACTTGGAAATTGAACAAGAGCTCAGTGGTTAAATTATTCACAACTCAAGTGTGGAGACTGGAGTTGGGGTCCCCAGAACCTATATAAATGCCAGACATGGTGGACCACCTACAATTCCAGCCTCAGAAGGTAGAAACAGGGCAAGACTAGCCATATGTGTGAGTGCTGGGTTTCATTAAGAAACCACACTTTGATGGATAAGGTGGAAAAGCCATGGAGGGCGGTTCTGGACATTAGCTTCCACGTGCAGTCATACCTACATGCAAGTATACTCCCACACACACATATACAAAATATGTGCGTGCGCGCGCGTGCACGCACACGCACACACACATCATACATAAGCGCATGAAAAGCACGGAAAAAAGAGAAATAGTAATTGTCCAAGCAGTTTAGAGCTTTGGGTTAAAGACTGACCCAGCACATTTTCAAAGTTCTGCAGATTACACCAACATGTACAGAGATTAAGACCCACTGTCCCAAAGCTACCGGAAGGAAAACCACAATGGGAAGAGTCAAGTTAGGAGACCCGGGTGCGGCCTGGGACTCTTTCCCAGGTGGTTGGTGTTGTTGAGCAAACCACTTCTCTTTGCTGCCCGTGAGTTTCCTGGGTTTCGAGATGGAATGTGGCTCTCAGAGTTATCCCAGCCCATCCCATCTGTAGGGATCCCCATGTTTTGTGTCTGGGGACCAGCCAGCATTTTACCAGGCATCTAGAGGTGCCTGCATGCTATCTGAAGCCATGCAGTTGTGTCTAATGAAAGCAAAGGAGGTCTGTCTTCAAACGGGTGGGCTTCTCTCCTCCATGCAACCTTGTTATCCTTTCCTTCCCTAAGAATGAAGCCTCCCTGTTACAGCCAGGCAGACTGGTGAGCAAAGTCTCCTTCTCTCCCTGGTAGCACAGAGCCACGGACATTGTGAACCTAACACAGGCCACCTCCCCAGTTGACTTGGCCGGGGTGAGAGGAGGTGGATGGAGCATCTGATGAAAATTGTCCACAGAGGGGTCCATTCCTCCTCCAGGTCTCACCTTATGCATCTGAGTTCCAAAAGTTCTTGTTTTAGCAACACGGGCTGGGGATGGAGTCGGGGACAAGTGTTGCCTCTGTGGTGGGGCTCTGCATCCTATGTAACAGGCAGGCACATCAGCAGAAGGCAGATGTACCAGCTGAGTTCTGAAACTAGCCTTGGCCTGTTGCCTGAGGTAGGTACATGCACCCCACTTCCCCGCTCCCCAGCACTTCCCCAGTCCTGGCCTCCAGTAGCTTCTGGATCCCAGGAGACAGCTTTCTGAAGGGTGGGGCAGGAAATGGAAGGAAAAGAGACTGTTTGTGGAAGCACTTCCTTCTGAGGAAGGAGTCACTGAGCCCCTAGATGCCCGTCAGCAGTCTACAAAGGCAGCTGCTATGTGCCCAATAGACTCTCCCCTTGCAAACTGTAGAAGCCATGTGCCTTGAGTATAGTGGAAAAGACACTCCCCCACACTTTCACCGCCTGCCACCCCTATTCCACAACTGTCCAGGGCTTCGGGACAGAGGTCAGGTTGTCTGTGTGGCGTGTGTGGCACTAGTGTGTGCTTCCCGGTGATATCTACAGTTTGAGCCAGAGAGAAAAGAAGTATGTGGAAAAGGAGCTCTTTTTAGACTTAAAAAAAAGTACTTCTGTTCATACACACACATTCATGCACACATATGTGTGCATACATGCACGTGAGTACAGGTGCCTGTGGAGGTTAGAAGACTGAATTCCTTGGAGCCACTGGACATGGGTGCTGGGAACTGAACTTGGGTCCTAAAAGCAGTACGTGCTCTTACGTGCTGAGCCGTCTCTTCTGACTTTTTGACACCTGTGGGACCGGTTGGCTCTCCCTTCTGGGAGGATGAGAATGTCACAGGGCAATGGGTGTGACCCGTGTTCCCTACACCATTTCCCTGGGAGAATGACATAAGATGTGTCTTCAAGACTGAGGCTCCCAGGCTCATCTGAAGTACACTTCAATTTCCTGAGCTTGAACACTGGACAACCAAAGCTTTCCCCAAAGAGAGAAAAGTCTTAGAAATCCTCCACCCTGAAGGCTCCTTGTGGCTTTGATGACAGTGACCCCTACCCTCATGCAAAGCCATTTGTGTTGTGGTCTCCCTTGAATGGAATTCAAGGTTGAATTCCATTTCTTCTGGTGGAGGCCAGGCTGGGAGGGAGCAGGAGGGCAGGGAGGAGGAGCAGCTGGATTAGAGGAGGCAAGGCCCGGGGCTGTGTTAGAGGCTAGATTTCCTCTGTGCTCAGCAGTCTGCGCAGTGGGAGGGTAGGGAGGCATTTTCAGAGCTCAAATTGCAAAACAGTTGTAGAATCCCAAAGTTGGAAGGGATCTTCCCTCAGGTTGACATTTGCTCAACATCAGAAAATCCAGCATGCTAGGTTTTACAGTTAGAGAAGCAGGGCCTTTGGAGATGGAGATGTGGTCACGCATTCACATCTTCCTGGGAGTCAGTCAACAAAGTCCACACGATGTATTTTCCTTGGTTCCCTGCTTGCTTTCACCTTCTGGATTTAATTCTGTACCCTTTAGTCTACTCTTCCTGCCCCTATACTCCCGGAGGGCTACCCAGCTCTGTGATTTTTGACAAATCTCTTGAATGTGCTGCCATTCACCCCAGCCTAGTTGGGAAGCCAGCCATGGCACCTACTGGCCCTGTTCTGCCAAGTCTTCTACGGCTCAGGAAGAACTAACTGGTTGCGAAAGGTTTGAGGAGGTTTATGGACACCATGACAAAGGTTTGGCCTGGGCCCTGACCAGAAACACATGTTAATAAGAAATGTACTAAAAGACATATCTTCACAAGGTCTCCTTCCCACACCCATCCATAGATTAACTTCCAGGAAAAAGTAGGAAGAGGAAGAATTCAAATAGATCAGCCAGAGCTACTGACCACCCTTGAAGAGGACAGGCCAAGAAATTAGTGTGTTATTACTAACTGCATCAAGGAAGGCTTCCATAGAAAACGACTGAGAGACTTGCTTTTGCATGTTATCTTTCCCCCAGAGAGTTCTAGAACTGGCAGCCCCTCTTACAAGACCTGATCCCCTTCCACGCAAAGGAAAGATGTCGGCATGGAGAAAGGCAGGTTATTGTCTGAGATCAAGACAGAAGGTAGTGGCAGGGTCAAGAGTAACTCCTGGTTTTTCCTGCCTGTCTAGGGCTTAGCCTCACCATGTGGCTGTTTGCCGGGGTGAAGATCAAGGCTGCACCTCTGTGTTGCTCAAGCAGGCACCTTGGCAGCCTGCCCGGTGACAGCACAGAGCAGACCTTGGCCTGATAGCAGGCTAGGAATGAACTCCCTTCCCTACCAGTTGGGCTCCAGGGGAGAGACGAAAGGAAGCCACCAGGTAGCTATGGGCACAATTCCAAGTCTCCTGAAGTGAAGTGAGCAAGGGGTGGGGATGGCGGAAGAGCGGGTATATGTTACCTCTGGCACCAGAGGTTCTCACCATCTTGGAGATATTTCCCTTTCAGTGTGGGAGCTCAGGTGGTCACCCAGCCAGCATGAGCAGAACTCCTGGGACCCAACAGGGCCTTCATGAGGGGGAGACCCAACAACTATGCGGCTGAAAAGGCGGCACAGAGGAGATAGGCCCCAGCAGTGGAGGTGGGGGGGGTTGTAGGTGCAACAAGGCAGGCAGGTGAGGAGTCCCCTGGCCCTCTTAGCAGCTTGGCATTAAGCACACAGGCTCTGCAGCCGGGCAGGTACTGACTCAACCTCTTTCCATCTGTGTGAACCCAGGCAAGTTACTTAACTCGTCAGGCTTCAGTTTCCTTACTGGTAGGACGGGGATTAGAATATCAGTTCACAGGTCATGAAGGGGATTTAACAAAGCAGTGCTTCAAATGTGTGCCAGGGTATCTGATACACTGTGTGGAACTATCTCTGTTGCCTCTTCTTGCAGCAATTGTTCTAGATGCTCTGAAGTGCTGGTTTAGATCTTTTTTTCCTGGTACCCAGGAGAGAGGCCGGAGCACGAAGAAGAGTCCAGAGCACGAAGAAGAGTCCACACAGCTCCTTTCTGTGAGACATCACCTGTCTGTGTCTCCTTTGACTTCAGTGTGTGGGGACAGTGAGACATGGGAGGTGACGTGTGGCTACGTGAATAACCCCACATGCTTTCAAACTAGAAGAGGCTGTCTCTTTCTTAGGATGTAGGCTGGAAATGAGGCCCCTCATTCCCTGCTCTTGTTCAGGCCATTCTTGCCCCCAAATTCTTTATATTCTTCATGGTATGGCAAGGGTATGACAGCTGACATGGTGTGACAACTGAAGTCAGAACTGGCTTAAAGCTTCACCTGACCAGATGTGACCTTACCCCGTGCTTTTGGCAGGTGCTGATGTATCCGTACTCACTACCTGGAGCCTGGTGACCTCTCTCTGAGGGCATGAGCTTGCTAAGCCAGACTGGTTACTCCGGGCAAGATTCTTGATCCCATGAGTTCTTCCTCGGAGCCTGGGGACCCTTCTTTGGCCTTTGGGTTGCATTGCACCCAGAGGCTGTGACTCACAGGAAGGTTAAGAAAGTGCTGCACTTTGAGGCACCCTGAGAAAGGGTCACGGCTCTCCATCAGATCTGGGAGAGGATCAGGAACCAGTGCAGGGACTTGCACAGGATTTCCACAGGCCAAGGTACAGTGGCTCTCGCTTCCTATCCCCCGAGGATCTCAGCTGTATCTTAATATCCACTTAACACAAATATTTGAAGACAACTTGGAAGGGTAAGCAAGTGTTGAGTCTTCGTGGGCAGGCAGTGGTCTTGGCCTGACCTGACTCTATGCAACCATCATGCCATGGCAGAGACTGGGAGAGCCAAGGCAGACTTGCTCTCTTCTTCCTGAACCCCAGCCACACTACAGTCCCCATACGCCCTTGCAGCTGGGCATTTCCATGCCGTTGGGTTACAGCCAATAACAAGTATGCAGGAGTGCCAGTATGCCCTTCCTGACCCCACCAACTATCGCAGGTATTTACCCATAAGTTTCTTTTCCCTTTTGGCTGAATAAAAGTAGTAGCTGGTTCATCACTCAAAACCATGTGTTGAATGACAGTAGCCAAGCAGGCTGGTTGCCCGTGGGACAGTCAAGGGCCACTGAGACTCAGACCTACTCCAAAGTAATATATGAACCAGAATAAATGTCGTATTTAAATTCTTGGGAATTTTGACCCCCATTTTCTAGAGCAGTGCATACATGAGAAATCATACAGAAGTAAGCTTTGGGTCGACAGTCCCAGGGCCCTGCATTCTTTTTTTTTTGTTTGTTTGTTTGTTTGTTTTTTCAGAACAGAGTTTCTCTGTAGCTCTTGTAGAACAGGCTGGCCTCGAACTCACAAAGATCCACCTGTCTCTGCCTCCCGAGTGCTGGGATTAAAGGCGTGCACCACCACTGGGCTGGGGCCCTGCATTCTAATGTGGGTTTAGAATCTGTGAGTATTGGTTTTGAAGTGCAAAGGTGTGAATCCAGGAATCTGGAGCCTGGAAGTCATGAGACTAGGCTTCCCCGGCCCACAGCAGAGGCCTCTGTCTTGACGTCTACGTATGTAAGTCCAGGCTTGATTAGGAACTTTGGAAACCGATGAATTAAGGGGGTGCTGGTGTGGAGTGATTGTGGAGGCTGTGTGTGTGTCTGTTCCTGCCGCTTGTGCTTACACTGTTTATGCAAAAACACCTCTCTCCATGAGACAGTGATTAATTTAAAAGTAATGGAGGCCAGCAGGATGATGGTTATCCAGGTTTTCAGTGGCCCATTTTAGACTTGACCCAGCACGAGAACATTCTTAGTTGTTTGACTGCACGATGTCTGCCTTCACACAAGCCTTTTCACGTATCCTCTTGTGGGGAAATTTGTATATTCTTCCCTCTTTTATTATTATTAGTAGTATTATTAAATGTGTATGTGTGTGTTCATGTGTGAGCAGTGTACAGTTTCATGTGGAGGCCACACAGCCTTCTTAAGAAGCCACTGGAGATCTGAACTCTGGCCTTCACGCTGGTGCAGCAAGTCCTTCATCTACTGCGCCATCTCCCCAGACCCTCACATCTCTTTTCTCTCCTCCATTGTGCGCGTCCTGCATCCAGCCACCAATCTTTCCTACAGTACTAGCTTGGATTTGGTGGCTATCTTTAAACATTTTCAAGGTTGCTCTAATAGAATACTTGAGGCTGAGTGACTCATAAAGGAAAGAGATTCATTTTGACTCGTGATCCTGGGGGCGGGAGAATGGGGGTTGGGTGGGGCGGAAGCCCAAGATTGGACAGTCACGTTGGATGAAGGCCTTATGTCGAATCAATTCATGGCAGGAAACAGGAATGTCAAAATCCAGGGCCATCTCACTTAACAGCCAGGACTCAGGGCAACTAATCCAATGTCTAGAGACCAAAGACCCTACTCCTGGGAGCAATTTCCTCGCCAACGCAGTTTTTGTATGACCCAATCACCTCCCAGAAGCCCTGTCATCCCCTAATGTTCCACTGGGACCGGTGCTTCTCCTCCCATCACGTCATGACAGGGCCCTCAGGAACTTTGGGAAGTTAATCCCCCTTGAATTTACCTAACAGAAAATTTTGCCTCCGTATGAGACCTGCACTTCAGCTAGTGATTACATAGTGAGACCCTAGCATCTGATTGGTAGAAAAAGTGACTCAAGGAAAAAGTGGGAGTTGGGGGGACACCTCATAGATGTTCTGCCTGTGGCTGGATCAGTGCAGTGATGGTACTTGTTTTGGCTCATCTCTACACTGGCCTCCTTTGCCTGGCATCCAGATTCCTCTTCTTGGTCCTCTTAATGCTGTCTGCATTTCTTCTGGACAATGTATGCTAAGCCTTTAGCCATTGTGATTTTTCTCTGAATGGCCACTCAGATCAGGGAGGAGGGGTCCCCTTGGTGATTCAGTCAGTTTTGTCCCTGAGGGCTACAAGGCAAGGCAAGGATTTCAGATTCTTTTTCTCTTTTATGAGGAGCTTTCTCTGTTCTTCCTAAGCAGGTCCTGAGGCACTTAACCTCCTGCTGTCTGTGGGCGGGCGTTGGAGACTTCCTGCAAGTGCCTGCCGCAGCAGCTCGCTCTGGAATGTGTCCCTGAGATTCTGCAGGGTGGCCTCCCCACAAAGTGGGACCTGTTCTACATGTACCCCAGAGAGGAAGGAAATGTCAGACAGGTGGAGTTATGAGAATTACACAGGAAACAGTCAAAATGTCACCCCATAACTAATTCAGGTGCAATAGAAATGTAATACTGTACACAGAGTCCTTTATATGACGTAGCATCTTTCACCTGACTATGGAAAATATTAATCTTTTTAGTCTCGTGGTCCGGTTTATGCCACAGTCATGTTTTGGTTTTTGGTTGTTGTTGTTTTATGTGTGTATGTGTATATGTATGTATATATATATGTGTGTGTGTGTGTGTGTGTGTGTGTGTGTGTATACTTGTGTGTGTGTGTGTGTGTTTTCTATTACCCAAGGCAAAGAAAGAGCCACTGATTTTCTTCAGCTTGGTACAATGGTGCCTCAGACTTGAGAGACGCTGGCACTGGTGTCATTTGCAGCCCCAGGGACAGGACAGGGTTTGGAAAACAAAGCTCACTGTTCTCTAGCCAAAGGGTCACCCAGTGAAACACCTTCCCATGGACTGGCTTTTTCAGGTGAGCACATTGATTCAGTTAAAAATTTTTGAAAAAAAAAAAAAAAGCCAAGAAAAGGGGAAGCGAAAGCAAACGAGGCCGCATGCGCTTTCCGCAGGTTTCTGAGGGTGCAGCCTGGCTTGGCCCCGGGAGCATCAACGCTCATCTTAGGAATGCTTCGGGTTTGTTCTGCGAATACAGCTGAACACTTGCAGGGACATCTTTCAGGTCCAAGTACAGGTCCAGGAGCAGCGGTGCCAGAGCTTAGGGACAATGTGACAGTGTCAACAGCAGTCGTGAAGAGGGCATGGGAGGGTTTGGTGGTCCATGCTCTTCTCAGTCTTAATGAATTCATGGAATACAGCAAATGTTTCTGGATTCCTTATGTGAATCTCACTTGATAGCCTCTGTGGAGGTCACTCCAGCTTCCTGCGTGTCTCCGTATTTATAATGTACATCTCTATTGTTTCCACAGGATGTGCTAGGGGAATAGGAGAAAAAAAAATGTTTGAAACAGAAATGAAATATAAATGGTGCAGAGGGGAGGAGAGAACACTTGAGGGAGTCACTCACATGGCAGTGGCTAAGCTGGAGTAGCCGTGGTTACTCTAAACCAAAACCCCAAAGCTGGAGCAAAGCGGCAGGTTAAAGTGTGCGGTTTGTCTGGTAGGAAGAAATAACTTCCACCGATTCCTCAGGTGAGAGAACTTTTATCCAACACTGTTTTGATTTCTGGAAAAGAAAAAACAAAAAATAAACAAAAACCCAACCTTAAAAAAAAAAAAAAAAAAAAAAAAAAAAAAAAAAAAAAAAAAAAAAAAAACAACCTGTATACAAAGCACACTGGAAGACAAAGAATTTTGCAGGAACTCAGGAACTGACTCTCTCTCTCTCTCTCTCTCTCTCTCTCTCTCTCTCTCTCTCTCTCTCTCTCTCTCTCTCTCTCTCTCTCCCTCCCTCTCTCTCTCTCTCTCTCTCTCTCTCTCTCTCTCTCTCTCTCTCTGTGTGTGTGTGTGTGTGTGTAGGAAACTGTGGTATTAGGAAACTGTGGTATTCGAAGCCCCTAGGAATTTCTTTATCCTCCACCTGTGCTTGAGGACAGTTGGGGGTTAGGGGAGGATGCACCGGATACAGGCAGATGTCTCTGCCTGGTTTTGGTTGTTGATGGTAAAAACTGCTCCTACCAATGCAAGCTGAGAGCTAAACCTTTCAAAGGGTGGAGTAGCGGAACCGTTCCTGGTTAATAGCCAGCGCTGGGGCGGAGCTGCAGCTTTCAGTTCTGGTGGATAGGACTTTCTGAGCTCAGCAGTCGCATGAGTGACATGTCACCCTTCCCTGTGGCATCCCTGTACTCAGAACAAAACACCCAGAGGGTCTCAAGTGTCAAAGCTCATGGTCCATGAGCTTTGCTTAGCTCAGTGGTTCTCAACCTTCCCAATGTTGTGGTCCTTTAAACTCTTCATGTTGCTGTGACCCCAACCATAAAATTATTTCATCGCTACTTCATAGCTGTACCTCGGCTACCATTATAAATCACAATGTGAATAGCTGAAGTTACCTTGAAGGGGCCACGGCCCACAGATTGAGAACTGATGGCTCGGGGGATGGCAGGAAGTTTCCCCTCCCTAACTTTACTCAGCTGGGAGAGAGGAGCCCTAAACAGAGTGAGAAGACCCTATCGAAAGAAGATTTAGTACCAGCCGGAATCCAGGCTGCTTTAGTTTAAGAAACACCTGGATTCAACACCAGAGGCTGCTTTCTGCAGGTTTTCATTATCTGAATTGTCTTGGGGGTGTTTCCCGGTTAACTGATGTGACGATTGCCGGGTGATCTGTTAGCAACAAGGGAGCCAGTGTCTTAGTTTCTCAGGGCAGCTGTGGACAAATGACCACAAAAGAGGTGACTTCAGATAACAGAAATGAATGTGCTTTACAGTGTGGGGACCAGTGGCTAGGAACGGCATCAGCAGGGTCATGTTCTTTCTGAGGGCCCTGGAGAGAACCTGTCTATACTTCCTTCACCCTAGGTTTCGGGAAAGTCTGCCAACCTTAGATTCCCACTGTGTTATTCCACATTCTGCTTTCCTTACCCACGTGCCTGCTTCCTGGTGTATCTGAAACCCCTCAAGGCTTTTTTCTTTCTCTGTATTTTTCCTCTTCTTAAAGGATATCAGAGCCTGGAAATGGTGACGCAGGCCTTTAATCTCAGCATTTGGGAGGCAGAGGCAGGTGGAGTTCTGTGAGTTCAAGCCAGCTTGGTTTACTGAGAGAGTTCCAGGACAGCCGGGCCTGCACACAAAAAAACCCCTGGTCTTGAAGACCAACAAACAAACCAAAAACAAAGGCTATTGCAACCAGATTAAGGGCTCACTATGACCTGCTAGGAGTGAATTTTAGCAGGTGTCAATTTACGTCTACAAATACCCTATTTTTAGATAGGCATTCTCCTTAGGGACCAATGGTAGATAAACCCAATGATGATAGAAAACGGAGCTTTCTTCCCTGGTGCTGGAGGAAGTCAACTAAAAAAAAAAAAAAAAACTATTTCCACTGATTTTGGTCACGGTTTTCACCAAGGGAAGCCTCCAGCAGTGAAGTTTATTGGGACTTTTTTTTCTTCTTCTGGCTCCATACACCTTTTAGAGGTGCTTAGACTTCACAACTGGGTAAGGAAGGTATGCGGTTCTCTTCTAGACTGTGGTGGTATGCTATGTTCAGATTTGGTTTCTAAGGGAGTCAGTTGAAGTTTGTTATGTCATGAGGAAAAAACAAAACAAACAAACAAAACAAAGAACAACAACAACAACAAAAAAACACCTCTTTTTTCTTTTGATCAGTTAATGGGTTTGGAGGAGGGCGTGCCCAGACTTTCAAAGACTTGCTTGACTTCAGCCAGCATGCTGCTCCACTGACTGCAGGCCCACTTCTGTTACTGGAGCTCCCCTTCTCAACTTCCTCTCCTCAGACACAGAACTGATGTCCCTTGAGTTCCTTGGAGAAGCCAACAAGGCATCTGGTCTCTAAGGGAGACTGGAGAAAGGACCGGGAACTCTGGACGTTCTGTCCCTCTCAGCATTTAAGCTCCCTCTAGGCTAAGTCGCAGGGGATATGGTTCCCATGGAGACCCTCCAGCGTTGCTGTACTTTGCTGAGTTCAGTTCCCCACCCCACCCCCAAGGACACAGCAGTCCTAGGGAGAGATGAGTGTGCTTGACTTGATGTGGTTTTTTTACTTTTCCTGAAGAAGGTCTGTGCCCTACAGGATTAGGTCAAGGGTTTTGAGCGATGAGGTTAGGTATGGCGGACAGGATGACCGAGATCACTACATGCCGTGTTAAAACAGACTTGTCCCTGGAGTCTGTCTTTCTCAGACTATAGCATCATAACACTTACGTGTTCAAAGTACAGATTTTAGAACTTTACCCTAGACCTAAACCAGAACACAGGGAATGAATGGCTCATCCAGTTTTGTCATGCCCCACCCTCACTCCTGGCCCCAGGAAGCACCCTAGGGAATTCTTATCTTGAATATTGCAGGTGGAAAGCAGTTTTTTTTAAAAAAAAAAATATTTATTTATATTTTAGAGACAGGCTTTTTTGCCAGGCAGTGGTGGCACACGCCTTTAATCCCAGCACTCAGGCGGCAGATGCAGGTGGATCTCTGTGAGTTCAAGGCTAGCCTGGTCTACAAAACAAGTTCAGGACAGCCAGAGCTGTTACTCAGAGGAACTCTGTCTTCAAACAAAACAAAAACAAACAAATGAAAAGACTGTAGTTTCAGTAAAAAGTATTTTGATATTGAAGGAGAACGAAGTGATGAGGCTACTTAGTTATTTGACTTTTTCTTGTTCTTGGCAGAGACAAACTCTCATTATGTTTCCCTGTTTAGCTTGGAACTTGCTATGTACAGCAGGCTGGCTTCAAACTCACAGAGATCCCCCTGCCTCTGCCTCCGGAGCGCTGGGATTAAAGGTGTGTGTCACCACATCTGGTAATCATCCGGCATTTTGTGAAATACTTAAATGCCGTGCCCCACGTGTGCCGCCTGTGCCTTGCCCTGTCTCGGTTGCGAGAAGCGTTAGTTCACTTAGTTCTCGGAAGCTTTCCGGGAACGGGTCCGGGAACGGGTTCTCTCGGGATCTCTGCTCTTCAGCTGAGGCACGGAGGCAGAACAGCTCGCCGAGAGGAAAGGCGCGGTGGCCACTTGAAGGAGGCACTTGAGAAGGGGACACCAACAGTCATCATGTCACACAACACGGGAAGGAGGAAGTGTCCTCTGCTGGCACTGCTGTTCCCACCTCAGATTGTGCTTGGCAGTTTTCAGGGTTGGATGTGGGGATCCCTCATAGCTCCCTACCGTAGTTACTTTTCTACTGCTGTGAAGAGACGCCATGACCAAGGTAATTTATAGGGAAAAAAAAAACCATTTTATTGGGGGAAATCACAAATTCAGAGAGTACGTCCATGACCATTGTGGCGGGAGCATAACACCAAGCAGACAGGCATGGCATTAGAGCAGGAGCCGAGAGCGAACATCTTGCGACGCCATTGCAAGGCAGAGAGTGCTAACGAGGAATGGCAAGAGTTTGTGAAACCTCAGTCAAAACCTGCTTCCAGGGACACACCTCCTCCAACAAGGCCACACCTCCTAATCCTTCCTAAGCAGTTCACTGAGTGGGGACCTTAAATAGACAAGCCTCTGGGGGTCGTCATCATTCAAACCACCCCATTTCACAAGCGGTTCATACCAGATGGCTCCAGATCCGGAACTAGGGGGTCCAGTTCCTAGACTTATCTCCATCAATAACTTGCTGTATGGTGAGATATCAAACACCAGTTTCTCCATCAGAACTGGCAATGTCTCTTTTGCTGGAGATCTACAAGATCCACTCAGAGGACCCTTGGGGGATTTCTCAGATAGTGGAAAAAGGATTCCTGGGCCTGTCACATGGAGGTATGTCTGACAGGAGTATCTTGTAAAGGATTTGATTAGTATGTACAGGTCATGCCCTGGACAAGTGAGTATTGGTTTATTGTTGTTCCCTCTAGGTCTCTTTAAATTTGAACATGGTGTCTTAGCTCCTTTGAATGGTTCATGGATCTAGAAGGGAAAGTGGCTATAACTTGAAAGAAAACGTGGTCTGTCTGTAGGTAGATCATTATCGCTCAAGAATCCTTTCCATCAGCGAATTCCCTTATCCCTCTCTCTAGCACTAGCTCTGGAAATTCTCACTCCAGGCTCAGCTGCGTAGACCAGCCGTCTCGGAGTAGCTGGCCGGCTCTGTGAGCGTGCAAAATCTTACATGGTTCACATGGTTTCCCGACAGAGGCTGCTTTGCCTGATGGTGAATACGTGCTGCTGGACTGTCTGTATGTTGTTGCAAGACACAGAGATGCGTGTCTTCCACATAACAATTTGGGAGTACCAGACCCAGAGATTCACACACACTGGCAAATGCTGTCTCACTGAGCTGTAAGGAAAGAACAGCATTCTGACGTTCCTAAGTAATAGTAACCAGGAACTGGTTTGTGTCCATTTCCTGAGGGTTTGTGATCCCATACTTAAGTTTAGAAGCAGTGTCTTTTGAGGAATTTCAATGGAATTCAATTTTTTATTTACATTCATTCATTTATTCACCCAACCAACTACATTAAAACTGTATTTACTACACGCGGCAGTACACCGTCTTGCCATTGTCCCTGGGTATCATTTATGTAGATTGGAGGTTATAAGACCAATGTAAAATCCTCTGTATCTACTGTTTTCCAACTCCAGGTGCCTCAGTTTTCGCTCCTACCTCATAGGGAGCTTCTTGGGGGTCATGACTTGTTATACATTGTAGTAGTACATGTGTATATGAGGATGTCTGCAGGAATGTTCTGTTAGGAAAAGTTTTAAGTACAGACAGGCCTAGACTTCTTTCTGACTGAAAAACACATTTAGGTGACTTGTGTAGGGACAGGAGAAAGGAAAGCCTGTCCTGCTATGGTGGAGAGCAGGTCCTGCCTGTCTATTTGGTAGCTTGTTGTTGTACTTACAGACCTGGATTAAACCCTTTGGGGAACTGGGGACACTTCTCTTCCCAAACTTTCCCCAGTTGGTCATCAAGGCTACTGGCTTCCAAAGTTTTTCTGTCAGTTGTGATAGCTCCCTTATTTCCTGTCCCAAGAACTATTTCTTCAGCTCACACTATCACAACACGCAGTCTGACCTCCAGATTAAAAAAGTACTTGCCGGGCAGTGGTGGCTCATGCCTTTAATCCCAGCACTCGGGAGGCAAAGGCAGGCAGATCTCTGTGAGTTCGAGGCCAGTCTGGTCTACAAGAGTTAGTTCCAGGACAACTAGGACTGTTACACAGAGAACCCTGTCTCAAAGAACCAAATAAAATAAAATAAAAAATGTCCATCTTTCCATTCCTTTAAGGTTGATGTCTTGAAAAGTCTGAACTGAAAGGAATGAGGGACAGGGAGGTGACATGGGAGACAGTTCATAGTAGGCTTGTTTGTTTCTTGCTAGGTAAATAAAAGTCTGACAAATTGGTGGCAAAATTAAGGGTTAAAGTAAGAATTCTTTCTTGGTCTCAGGCAGAGTGGCATAGGGAAGGTTAGTGTCCTTTATAGGCTACTGGGCTCTTCGTTATGTTCATAAGGTCTTGGGTTTGGGAACAAACCCTTCGATATGGGGCGCCATGCACTAGGCAGCTTGAAGAGTTTCATGGACATCTGGGAAGGCAGTGGCTGCTCCTGAGAATCCATGATGATCTCTCTAAGTTCAACCCTTGCTCATTAATTGAAGCCCTCTGCCTCATTTTGAGAGATCTCAGGCTGGTTACTTGGGTCACTACGGACCTGCAGAGTCCTCAGATCTGCACAGTGGAATGTGGCAGCCCCTCTCTTCCATATTATGAGCACTAGACAGTCTGTACTGAGATGCCGTAAGTCAGAGTAGTTGACAGAGCCAGAAGACAGCGCCGCAGGAGAAATAAGGGCTATCTCATGACACTTTATCCCATTGAAAACAGACTGAATATATTGAGTTAGATTAAATATATTTGGATATTAATTGCACCTATTTTAAATTTTCCTTTAAGGTTTGTTTTTTGTTGTTTGTGTATATATGCACACGATGCATGTGCTGTGTGTGCCAGGATGGCCAGAGAGGTGCTAAGTGGGGTTTGGATCTCCTAGAACTGGAGTTACAGGTGGTTGTGATCCACTCAACATGGATCCTGGGAACTGATCTGGGGTTCTCTTCAAGAGCAGAAAACATTCTTAACCATTGAGTTATCTTTATAGCCCCTAATTTTTTTCTTTAATATGGCTGCTAGAAAAAATTTAAATGACCAAGTGGCTCACATTTTATTCCTATTAGTGGGTGCTGGTCCTCATTCTCAGGCTGCTGTCTGGAGACTGTCTGTATCTAGAGCCTGAGAAGAGGTTTAACTAAGCAGGACCATCTGTCATTCCCTGTTAGTTCAAGACCTAGGACAATGTATAACTCAATCACATGTCTAATCAGTTTGTTTTTGAAAAAACCCTGGAACCCTACTAATATTTTGGTTATTAGCATCACATTTTTGACAAGAACTCTTTTAACTGTTATGGGCTGAATTTTATACACACACACACACACACACACACACACACACACACACACACTAAATCATACATTGAAGCCCTAACCCAGACTGCAGAACGTTATTTTGTTTGGATGAGCAAGCCCGTTAGGTGGAACATAAGCTAGTTTGACTGGTATTCTTCTTTATACGGAGAAGCAATCTGGATACACAGGGAGACACATAGGACAAAGAACATATGAGGCCATGGGGAGGAGTCTGTCACCTGCAAACCAAAGAGGCGGGCCTGAGAAGGGGCCAAGCCTAATAGCATCCTTGATAGTTTTGTAGCCTCCACAGCTGGGAGACAATGTATTCCTGTTGCTTTTTTAAAGATTTATTTATTTATTTCTGTATTTTATGTTTATGAGTGCTCTATTTGCATGTATGCCTGCATGACAGAAGAGGGCATTGGATCCCACTATTGGTTGTGAGTCACCATGTGGTTGCTGGGAACTGAACTCCGGACCTCGGAAGAAGAGTCAGAGCTCTTAACCTCTGAGCCATTGCTCCAGCCTATATTCCTATTGTTTAACCCATTCAGGCTGTGGGATGCGGTGCTTCAGTCCTAATAGACCAATGCAGAGTTGGAGAAAGTCTGGTGACAGAAGAAACCAATTTTCCATGGCCGGAAAGATGGTTTCCTGCCTTCATCTGTTAGGAACCCAAAGATAACTTGGGCTACTTTCTTGTTGTTCCTCTGCCTTGGATCAGTGCTCTCTTTCCTGCTCCTATGTTCATGTTGGAAATTCCTCTGTCTCCAGGCTTGTTGTGATCGTCTCAGCTCTCTGATAGATGATGGTTTAGGAAGCAATAGCACAAGAAAACAGACATCATGAAGATTTTCTATCTATACACAGAAAATCCTCCTTTTCACCGTCTGAAGCCTTTCACTAAGTCCGCGTTAACAACAGAATCACATGTACTAAATGCCCATGAGAGTTTGTGAATGTTATTAGCAGAGCATATTAGTTTTCCAGCAAACTCATTTCTACTGGACAGTGGGGCTGATCAGGGCATCAGAAGGGTGGAGAGCAAGTCACATGACCTCCTGCGTTTTCTGCTAACTCCAAGATCCGCAAATGTACACCTATAGAGGTTCAAAGTTCCATATGCTCTAGGGGAGCTCTCTCAGGAATGGATTGGAGAGTCAGGCCCAGTGCATTCTGGAGATGGTGAATTCCTTCCTGTCTGGGTTTCATCTCTAGAACAGACTTAAAATCAACAGCATTGCCAAGAAGTCAAATACCTGTCTTCTTAACTAGTTTAGCAAGGGAGACCTTAGATGGCCTCAGGCAACATCTTGGCAACTAAGAGAGACTTTCTGAGCTTGAGAATGTGTGTCTACCTACTGGCTTGGACCCGGAATTTGATGAGGAGAAAAGAAAGCAAAGATTATGGTAAACTCAAAGATTATCTTCTTGGCTTTCTTTACAACAGCTGTCTGGCAGATGTTACACCAAGACCCAGACTATTGGAGAAATTTTGTTTTGAAGAACACGTAGGGGAAATACCAGAGAGATCTGCCCTCACTTTTTGGGTCACAGAATAAGAGTTTTAAGGATGATTTTGCTTTCAGTGAGGTCATCCTGAGGGGGCCCTTATCAGTTTCCATCACTGCCGTGAGTTGATACCCACAAACAGTATATCTCCATTTCCTCTTCACTGTGAAGAAAATGAGACTATTCCATGTTTTGTTTATTCATTTTGAGATAGCATCTTTATGTTACATAGGCTGGTCTAGAATTTACTATGTAACCCAGGCTAGCCTGGAACTCACTATGTAGCCCATGCTGGCCTAGAACTCACTATGTAGCCAAGGCTGGCCTGGAGCTCACCATGTAGCCCAGGCTGGCCTTGAATTCATGATCTGTCTGATTCGGCCTCCCTAGTACTGGGATTACAGGTTTGCACCATCATGCTTGGTTTCCAAAGATGTTTCAAATAAAAAAGTTTCACCATGTGTCATTAAGCGTCTGAATGAGAATTTATGTGAAATTGTAAAACATATATTTGTGGTAAATAAATATTTATATTGCTAAATTTCCTCTCAGGCTTCATACAAAGGCATCTTTTCTATATGTAGCCGCACAGCTGGTGTGTGTGTGCACATGCGCATGCACATGTCTGATATGTGTAGGGAGAGATGGGATATTAAATTACAATAAAACAATGATGAGAACATAATAATTTGGTACAGGCCTAGGGTAGAAAGCCGTGGGAAAGGGCAAGCTGGGCATAGCAAGGCCCCCTCACCATGGTCTTGTTCACACCAGAATTCCAGGGGAGGGAAGTCATATATCATCACGGAGCGTTTACAGCAACAAGGTCCGTGAACTCTGAGCTCTTGCCGCGTTTGACGTGTGACTATCGAGCGTCTGAGCACTAGTGTAGTTGACACAAGGAGGGCCTTTGTGTGACGAGAGTTACTCTTTGGTAGGAGCTCCGGCCTGGGAAGCTGAGGAGACTAGAGCGCACTTGTGAGGCCTTGCATGAGGAGGCAGAAGTGGATTTGACAGGGGAGGGAGCTCACCAGGGCAGTGATGTGTCCAGAGGCCTAAGCTCCAATTTGGATACTACTGGCTTTTTTTTTTTTCTGGTTAAACAATGTAAGAATTAGATTTTTAGGCCAGCCCTGTAAAAGTGTGTGGATGGGCTAGAGAGGTGGCTCAGCAGTTAAGAGCAGAATGCTATTTCTCTAGAAGACCTGCATTTGGTTCCCAAAAACCATGTCAAGGAGCTCAGAATCACCTGTCACTCTAACTGCAGGGGACCCGATGCCTCTGGCCTCCACAGACACCTGCACTCACATGGACATACCCACACACAGGCACACACACATGCATACTTAAAAATAATATAAAATATTTTGAAAAAGGTTGTTGATTAACCTTCATATAGGAAATATAAAAATGATATAATAATAAAATAAATATAATAAATGATGTTGATTAACGTTAATATAGGAAACATACTCTATATCAGGATCCCCATTGTTTGTATGTGTATGGTGTATATTGTTTAACACTGATTATGGGGAGTTTGTGCCTGATTGGAAAATCAAACTATAATTTGTGATGTTTCCAGGACCTAACTAATAATTTTAACAAGAACTTTTAGAACACAGCAGAGCTTTAAACTGGGGACACAGCCTGCTTCACTTAGAGAGAATGGAAGCCCTCTGTGGCCCTTGTGGGATGCTGTAGAAATGCGCCAATCATCACCCAGGCCTGGGATTTCTTTGAGAAAGAATGGTAGAAGTAGCCGCCATCCATATTGGCCAGCTATATAGAGCACTTGGAGCATTTCCAAGCCCTTCATGCCTTTCGCAGAAGAAAGGAGCATGTGGTGGGAGCATGCGTTGTCTCGTACACAGCCTTCCTTTCCCTTCTCTTCTGCCTTCGTGGGGCTATATTAGGCTCAGGCGCAGATTCAGTAGGTGTAGAATTTCTCCAGGCATCAAGAAAAGTGGGCTTTTTTGAACCAGGCAATGCTAAGTGCATTAAGAAAAGGAGGAAGGGAGGGAGAGAAGTTGGGCGGGAGGGGGTGTAAAGGAGGAAGCCTAACACGGACAGACAAGAGACACGTGCTGTGCAATGCTTCATTGTGCATCAGCGAGCAGCAGACTGGGCAGTGGGCTGGGACAGAGGAAGGCATGTCACTGGTGTTGGCTTGGTAGACCTCACACTGCACGAGCATGTGTGTCTGCTGGTTTTTGAAGACTTGCAAAAGTAAGATAACTCCCTCCCCCCCCCCCCCCCCCCCCCGCCACCCGCTGCCCCGTCCGGCTCCCAACCACCCTCCTGGATGTAGTTTCTATGATCAGGGCTCCAGGATTGGAGGATTCACATGTTCCTTTCTTATGGTAACGTAGCCACCAAAGTAAGACAATTCACGTGTGATATCATTACCGATAATCTTCAGTTGCTACTTCTGTCCTGTCGGTTAATCAAGCCATGTTTTCTATGAAAGGTGGGGTCCAGATCCTCAGATATGCGTACTCCTCCTGCCTTAGTCTCCTTCACTCTGAAGAGTTGTCCCCCCAGCTCCTGTTAACTTTGACGCTCCGACTACTGCATATGGATTTTATGCAAATGGCCCTCAGTTTGGATTTGTCTGATACTCCCTCCTGACTAGATGTAGGTCACGCGTCTCAGGCACGGAGGTGCTGCGGTGTCCTCGTTATGTCTGAGACTAGCCGGTGGTGAGTGATTCAGCGTGACCCGTTCCTTATGTGGAGATCCATTTTGACCGTTCAATTAAGATGGTGCTTGTGGATGTGTTTCATTGTGAAGTTGCTACGTTTCCCTTTGATGTTTGTAAGAATTTGGAAACCATGCAGGTTCCACACTTCTAATTGACTTTCCCCCACCGGCTTGCTGTCGGCAGACACTCTGGCTTGAAACGCTTGTTTCTCTACTGGTAACTGAACGATCCTTTTTAAACTTTCATCCTTTCTTCATTTGAGGGTCGGAATTTTACTGTGAGGAAAATCTCTCTTCTCCATTTTACTGTCCTCATTCACTCTAGCTCGGGCCTGCATTCCTATTTTACTCAATGGCTACAATGCATTATTATGACGATTATAATCCACTGATATCCTAATCTGTTAATGCCATTGCTTATTTTGATAGTTTGTCAGTGATTTTGACGGGTGGATACTCTTTCAAACTCTTTGTTTATACAGCCCCACTGTGGGTCTTTAGGGTGGCACTCTGCAAGCTTAGTAGATTAGGGATTCTTCACAGAGTCTGGAGACCTGTGTTATAGACTCCTTTGCTCCTCGCTGAATCTCCTGGAGGGAGTCGCCCTTCTGCTTTACAGCTTAAAATAGAGGTAATTAGTGCCTATAACCATCTGGAGCGGCTGTTGTGAAATTCAGCCTAAAGGGGAAGATTATAATATGCCTAACTCTAATTCCTAGAAACTTCTAGAATCCTTGCATGCACTGGTGTTTCATGATGGCCTCATCAGCTGAGGAGATACCATGTGAATCACCTGTCTACTTATCTTGTTGGTAGCCCGAGTTTATTTCCATCCAGTATATTCTTGAATGGTCCTTCATGTCCCGGTGTCTGGTGTGGTGAGCCCTGCAATGTTTTCCGCAGAGGTGCTCTGGGTTGGGGGATGCTGAGATCAATAGAGCCAAGTCACTTTCTGGGAGGGTGAATCCCCAGTCCCTCTGGCTCTGGGATGATGTCCACATTATTTTTCCGCCCTTGAGAAGCGCCATCAGCAGCTGACTCTGAGCCTTACAAACACAGATGGAGAGAGGTGTGGGTAGGCACAAAACTTGGAGCCACGTCAAGGGAGTTGTGCAGAGGCAAGAATTTAGTCAGGAATGTCCCTGTGGCTTTTCCCAGGCGCAGGTGGCAGGTGGGCATGCAGAGTCAAATTCCTTTGCAGTCTGGCTTCCCCCAGCTTGCTCGTCAAGCCTTAAAAGAGTATATGGCCACAGTGCCTGGCCGGGTGTCTGCTGTGGCCGCCCCATCTCATCTCCCACAGTCAAAACCTTTGATTTTGCTTTCACTGTCCCAGGTCTGGCCATCTACTCACCTCACCTGCTGACTGTCCGTCACGTGACCGTTTCCTCCGGTCCTCCCAAAGCAGAGTTGAAAGGTAAGCTTCAAGTGAGCAACATGTGAATTAAACCCATCCAACGGAAGAATGACAGAAATCTTACAGATGAGAAACAACCCAACAACGTATTTCCTTAGAAAATAACCTATGGTTAACTTTTCCTAGATTTCTCCGATGATTATTGAAAATACTGTAGAAAAAAATTAAAATCAAACAATTCAGTCACAGGCAACTGCATTCAGGAACAATATATCTAAAAAGAACCACGAAGATATTAAAAATAAAAAGTGGGATTTGGTGTCAACACACATTTGAGGTATTTAAAATGATATAGAGGCCTGGCCAGTTGTCTTAGCAGATGAAAACACCTGTCACCAAGTGACATGAGTTCAATCCTTAGCACCCACAGACACATTGTAGGCAGAGAGAACTGGCTTCCAAAAGTTGTTCTTTGACCTCTACACACATACAGTAAGTTAATGTAAAAGTTTTTTCTTTCATTTTGTTTTCAAGACACGTTTCTCTGTGTAGTCCTTGCTGTCCTGGGACTCACTCTGTAGACCAGGCTGACCTTGAACTCCCAGGGATCCACCTGCCTCTGCCTCTGCCTCCCTGAGTGCTGGAAATTAAGGCATGTGCCACCACATTGCCCAGCCATAAATTTTTTTAAAAATCATTAAAATAGCATGGAGCCAGGCTTGGTTGTACATATCTACACTTCTATAACTCAGGGGGCCGACTGAAGCAAGGAGATATCCAGCTTGAGTCCAACCTGGACTACATAGTAAATCTGAAGTCAGACGGGCCTATGTAATAAGACCCCACCTCAAAAGAAGATGCAAGACATAAATTAAAAGGGAGTAAGGTGTGGGTTTCTCACTCAGTCTTTCAAGGGCTTTCTGTGAACCTAGCCACACTTGTGCAGTAAGCTCATGTCCTGGAGGGCGAAACTAAAGAGGTTGAATATATCAGAGTTCTGCAGATGGGCAAAAAGTCCTCTATTGAACCATAGATGTGGAATCAGGCCCTAGTTGGTCCCCTCTAAAACTAAAGTTATCAACAAACCAAAAACCACACAGCAAAACAAAACAAAGCAAACCTTCTGGCTCTTGTACAATGGTTGAAACCCTGCCTGAGGACAGCAGACCCCAGGATCTTGCTCCGCTCTAGGGTCTGAGGCTGTGCACGTCCCTGGGTATGGATTCCAGGTGGGATTTATGTAGAGCAATACTTTCTGAACAGTCCATAATCAAGGACTCAGCCTCTCTCGTGGCTGGTGTCTCCTCTGAGAGGAAGCGGGCCAGTCAGGTTTTGTGAGCTGGCATTCTCCCCCTTTGAAACATAATTGAGGCCCTGCCCTGGGGACCAGATGGAGAGAAAGGAGGGCTTCCTTCCTAGTCCATTAGTGAGCCAGTCAGTAGCCTGTACCTTTAAAATTTCTATCCAAGAACAGAACACTGGAGAAAAAGGTATTTTTGCTAAGGCAGAGCATTACTTTTCTAAGGTTACTATAAGAAATGATTACAATCTAGACAACTCAGCCCAGCAGAACTTTATTCTCAAATAGTCCCATAATCTAGAAGTCAAGTTGTCAGACTTGACTAGGGTGACAGGTTCTCTTCAAAGGCTGTCGTAGAGAACCTTCTTCTGCTTCTTTGTGCTCTTCTGGCTAGAGGCTCTCTTGCTTTCATAATGGAGTCATTCCTGCCTTGCCTCCTCACTTCCTGTCTTGTAAGGACACTTGTCACTGAGTGTAGGCTGCGTCTAGTGATCCAGGATGATCTCATGGATATCGCCTTATTTAATTACGTTTCCAAGTACCCCTTTCCAAATCAAAGTCTACCTGTGTGTACTTGGACATGTCTTTGGAGAGGCCACCATTTAATCTACTCCAGGTGACATGGCTGATGGGCACATTGGCCTTCGCTGAGCTGTAGGAAACCCGGGTGATAGTGGCTAGAGTGCCTCCGTGGACAGTGTCAGCAAGAGATGAGGTTTCAAGGAGGTGTAGTAAGAGTCCACGTGACCCTGCTGACTTTTGCTCATCCTAGAATCTGTGACTCTACAAGTTAGTGAAGACAGCTCTGAACACCCATATCATGCTTCTTCCCAGGGACGAAGAAGTATTTGTAAGTTAGGGTTGGCTCTGCTGCGATAACAAAGAAGTTTCCAAATCCCAAGATTCACAGTGCTGAGATGGCTTTCTTGCCTGAGGTCCTCCAGGCTCATGACAACAGCACCGTTCTAGGTCTCCTGCATTGTACCATCTGGCTGATAGAGAGATGGAGCTGGGGTGGGGCCAACCTTGGGACAGCAAGAAGGGCTCTGTCTTAGGTTTCTGTTGCTGCAAAAACACCACGATCAAAATCAAGTTGGAAAGGAAAGGGTTTATTTCACTTTACAATTTACCATCCCTTGTCTCTCACTGCGGGAAGTCAGGGCAGGAGCCTGGAGAGGGAGCTGATCCAGAAGCAATGGGGGAGTGCTGCTTACTGACTTCCTCCTCATGGTTTGCTCAGTTTGCTTTTTTACACACCTCAGGACCACTGCCCAGGGTTGGTACTACCCACAGTGGGCTGGGTTCTCCTACATCAATCATCCGTCAAGAAAATGTGCCACAGGCCAATCTAATGGGGCATTTGTCCATTGAGGCTCCTTCTCAGAGGACTCTAGCTTGTGCCAAGTTGACAAAACTAACAAACCAATATAAACTCTCAGTAAAACCTGCACAGGAGCTGTGGGGAGAGCTTGCCTACCTGCTGAGATACCGTCTGGCTCCCCTTCTGCTTCTTCTCCCAGGTGTCTCGGGCAAGTTTCAAGACCTGCACTGTTTGCACGTTTTGGCCATACCCCTGGCTTTCTCCTCACACTTTCGAGGCCTCCCATGCTCCCTCTTCCCCCATCCCAGGAAAGAAAACAACTCAGTTTCATGCTGCCAACCTGCAGAACTGCTTTTGGGGAGTGCTGCTCTCCAAATAGAGCCTCAACTGGCTGTCTGAATCCGTCAGGTCGACAGAGCCCCTGGGAAGAACACTTGACTTCTTCATTGACTTACAGAGGCTTTGCCCAGTAGTCAAGGCCTCTCAATTGCTTGAAGCCAATTAAGCAGAAGGGGCTCTGGAGAGAGGCAAGTTCAGTCCCTTTGGCTCTATGGGTCCACAACAAAGGACCCTGTGAAGTCCCTAAATTGCAGGAAAAATGACGTCAGGTTTTTGTCCAGCACCTTCTGGAGCCAGAAACCATAGCTTATGCTGGGATCCCAAAGGCTTTATGAGCCCAGGAAGATTAAGGACCAGGGTGTCTAATGGGACCTCTTCATTTAACTCTTGATACCAGAATTGAGGTATGTGCAGTTCCTTGTGCCAAATGGACTGATGACATTTAATACAACTCCATCCAAAGCTTTCCCCTGAATCTTGCTTTCTTTCGGTGAGCTAATTTCTCCTCTATTACCATCTACTCCAGGAGACAGGAGGATGCTTGGGAAAGTTACATTGCCTTTTAAAGCCACAGGGGTATCGTTTGGTGCATTCCTGCCCCAGCAATTATTACCTTCTGAGAGCCTGCCGAGCTGCCTCCTGCCTTCCCTTTGGTCTCCGTGGGGACTCATTATGTTTCTAGCAGGCCAGTATGAAATCGTACAGTGCTGGCTTACCAGAAGGGTTTGCTACGGGAATTTCACAGGCAGGACTGCTTCTGTCTTAAAGGAATTTACATCCCACATAGCAGAATAGGGAATGATTGTGTTAGATGATGATAATAGGACCACATTAATATTAAATGATGCCTGCTAGGCAGAGAACCTATGGGTTCTAATGGCAAAGGCCTACTTATCACCTCCCCCACCGTGAAGCCTGGTTGGGGGACAGTGGTATTTCCTCTTCACAGATTAGGAAAACACAGGCTCAGCATTTCCTTGTCCTCCAGAGCTGAAATTCTTAGCAAGGTCCCTGAGAGAGCATGACTGGGGATCCCTGAGGCCATCTGCAAAGGCAGGTAAATAACTGATTTGTTCATGGGTGCAGGGTGGGTGTGATTTTCCTTACATTCTGCAGAATTCTGTGCCTACCAATGAGTCGGAACCACTATGGTAGAGAGTCTTCTCTTTTATACTAGTTAGTAAGTATCATGGTTTGGAGATAAACACACACATATCTATCTCCCAGTGGCTTAAGTGTGGAAACCTTGGTACCCAGTTTGGTGGCCCTCTTCATTTGAGAAATTATTGGATCCTAAGGGCTCTAACCAAATTGGTAGATTAATCCTTTGGTGGATTCCTACTATAATGACATTATTGGGAGATACAACCTTGTTGGAGGAAACATGCACCCCAGAAAGATAGTCTGTTTCCATAACCTGTTTCTCTTTGCTTCCTGATGGCCATTACCTGAGCAGTCTTTCCTTCACGGTGGCTTTCGGCCATGATGCCTCTGCCTTGCCATAAGCTTACAGCAAGGCAGTCAGTTGACCATGGTCTGAAATCTCTAAATCCATGAGCCCCAAACAAAACAACCTATCCAAAACAAGACAAACATTTTCCTTCTTTTCAATGGCTCCTGTCAAGCATTTTTATCATAGTGTTGAAAAGGCTAACACAGCGAGTGGGCCCTTTTTGATGTTCAAGCCTGCATTTCGATGTGTTTTCTCTGGTTTCCAACCTTTGTAATAGTGGGCAAAATTGGACCTAAGAAGAGTGTTTGGAGGAGACATGTCTACATGTTTCCCTTTCCGAACTTTGTTCTGCAAAGTTGAAAATCTTGTTTCATCTCAAATACCGCCCCCCCCCCCATGTACAGTGGAGTTGCTGTAGTTTTAGAGCGATAGAAAGCTCTAAAATCTTCAGGCTGTGCAGACAGGGAAACTGAGGCCCAGAGAGTGGCAGTGTCCAGGTAAGAAGTCAGTGACTGAGTCAGGCACTATGCTTACACCCTTTTAAGGACTCGACTCCAACCACAATTGGAACCTCTTGCCAATATTTCTCAACAAATGACAGTACAATGTGACTCATTTTTGACATTATGCAAATGAAGGAAACAAGACTGAGTGCCCTTCTGTCCAGAGAGCAGGAAATGAAGGCTGTCTGGGGCCGCATGTTCCCAGGGACATACAGTGTCGCAAGGGGTCTCTGGAAGAACCAGGCCTTTGTTCACGGCTGTCTTCACTCAGCTCCTCTCCCCAGCCATGGCTAGCAGGATTGGCACCCAACCCACACCCCCAGCGTCAACCAGAGAATCTCATGAGGACACTTAGGTTGTGTTCTCTGTAGAACTGCCAGCCGAGAATCCTTCCCTCTCAACTTTGCCCTCCTCCCCCACAAGGCAGCATTTACACTCTCTGGAAGAGAGGTTTCTAGCCAATTGGTCCCTCCCTTCCATAAAAAGCAGAGCCATTTGCCACAATGGCCCTTAGATTTTCGGCCCGGAGAAGTGCTGAGTTGGTGCTGTTAGAGTTTATTGGGTTTTATTTTTTAGCTCCTTCCCCCCCCCCCCCATTACAGGATGACTTCATCCTGACTGGAGTGCCCTCCACCCGGGTGGTTCCTGTGAGGGACCGTCTTTGTGCTAGCCTCATGAAGCAAGGGTCAGTGATGGAAACTCTCCCGGCTCTGGCTTCTTTCAATTAAGCACAACAGTGTTTCACCAGAATGACTTGCGGTGAGACAGTCCAGAAATGGAGGCGTTTATAAGGAGAATAGTGCTTTCCAGAGAGTAGGCAAGCTGGGGGAGCTCTTAGAGAGCATTAGACATGTGTGTGCGCATGCACGCAGAGACTGTGGCCCCGGAGAGGCAAAGGCTGTGAGGCCACGGAAGCCAGGTGGCTGCAGCTGGACTACCAAGACTAGAAGCTGGGCCTTAGAGTCGAGCTGGTGCCCTCGGGGTGCCACACCTGTCTTTTGAGATGTCCTCATGCTCCTGATGTAGACCACATGCTTGTCTTTAAATTGGGCTGTTGGTTAATGTAGAAATGTCCCAAGGGGCAGGGGGCGGGGGGGGGGGGTTGTCCAAGACTGAGGGCTGGAGAGATGGCTCAGGGCTGAAGAGCTCACACTGCTCCTGCAGAGGACCCGAGTCTGATTCCTAGCACCTGTAGAGGCAGCACCTCACCATCTCTAACTCCAGCGCCAGGGGAGCTGATGCTCTAGCTCGGGACGCCTTTACCACATACACATGTGTGCACACAGACACAGTCATAAACACAATTTAAAATAAAAATATTTCTAAGGACCGAATGAAAGCTGTTGAGTAACTCCTCAGGGGATTCTGAGCACACTCTCCTGGTGGTGGTAGTGGTGGGGGAGGGGGATGAGGTGAAGGACGCCTCCCTTTCCTTTCCCTCAGAGCTTTCATGCTCCCTTCCTTTGTGTCAACTGAGCACAGGCCTACCTGGCACCCCGGGGGCTTCTGCTGTGAGGTGACAGTGACAGGCTAGCCAGGAAGGGATCACTGCCACTCTTGTGGACCAGAGTTCTCCTAATCACCTGCCACTGGAGACCTTCAAGCCTTCCCTTGCCCCTCCCTTCCCGGCTCCAGCCTGGGTATTGTGCAAGAGCCAGAGGAATTTGTGATAATGGAGCCACATGCCCAGGCCCAACCCAGGCCCAAGGAACTTGACCTGAAGCAGGAGGGTAAGCAAGAACACTCCTAGCTCCCAGGCCAGAAGGGTGGCCGGCAGCCACAAGGAAACTCCTAGCCCTTCTGGATGCTGCCAAAGGCTTGCATTCTTATTTATAGCATTGCGCTTGCAGAAGGGGGGGGGGGGGGGGGGAGGCTTGCAGAAGAGCTCGATCCTTCTTGAGCTTGGCAATGATTCATTTCCCCCACCCCCCAGCCCCCGGGAGCAGCGGGCCGAGGCAGGGCGTGCGCTCCGGCAGCCTCCGGCCAGCCGCACACTCGGGCCTGCTCGTTTATTTATGGTGCTTTATCAGGGGCTGTGCACCAGGGCGATAAAGTTTATGAAAAGAGGCGGCGTCTCCGGCGGCGGGTTGGGCCCGGGCGCTCCTTTCCCACACTGATTAGGATCAGCCAGGGCTTTGGAAGCGGCAGTTAAGGATCAGGGTGCTGGGAGCTGGCTCTCCTTCCTGCCGCGCCCAGCCAGGCCGGCTGCTGGCCCGCGTGGGTGGGAGGTCCGCGCTGTGACCCGGCACGGGGCGGGCGCAGGGCAGCCTGGAAATCCAGCGCCCAGATCCCAGCTGAAGACGTGGAACGGGACTCAGGCGCCATTTGTCCTCTGAATGCAGCAACTCTGATCCCGTGGGTTTACTTTTCTACCCACCGGTTCTTTTCCTGATGCCTTTGGGACCCATCCCATCGGAAGACTCTAGACTCCACAGTGAGAACGCCTTTAATCGCTTTCAGAGATAAATTCAGGATTACTAGCTCCGGTCTGGCCCTTCTCAAAGTCACAGAGGGTGGATTACAGAGTAACCACAGCCTAGGGTTATAAGGCCCCAAAGCAGGCTCTGAGTCTGACGATTGCCTTATCCTCACTGACTTGCTTAATCTATGGCGACCTCAGGGAGGTGCCATTCCTAGTCAGAACATTTCAGCAAGTGATAATAAGATGACTCAGAAAGGCAGCCGCTGAACTTAAGTTGGACCTTAGAGACGGGATGTGGCTCAGTGGTAGAGTCCTGGCTCAGGATTTGATCCCCCAGTATGACACACAAAAAAAGTAACCTGAACTCCAGCAAATAGTAGCAGAGCCCACTCACCAAACTTCTGAATTTCCAGGCCTCTCTAGCACCGAGAAAATGCATCCTGCCTGGGAAGGTCACCGAGGTGTCATGGTCTTGAAAGGGGGCCATGCCTTCACTATCCTGTGACTGGTTTAGAATCACCCATGAGCTACGATGGCTGTGACTTGTGGGGATGTTTCCAGGGAGACAACTCAGGAAGGAAGACCCCTGAATGTGAGCATCACATGAGCATCCTATGGGCTGGGGGCCTGGACTAAATAAGAAGGAGGAAGTAAGCTAAGTCCTACCGTGCTCTGGTTCTCTGTTTCTTGCCGGAGACGGAGTCACAAGGCCACCTGCTGCCTTGCCCTCCGGGAGTCATGCCTTCCTTTCTGTGATGATATTCCTTCAAACCATTAGCCAAAAACAAACCTTTGCTTCCTTAATATTTTGTTATTGTTGCTGTTGTTGTTGTGTGTGATGAGTGTTTTTCGTTTGGTATTTCTAACAAACACAAGTCGATGTTCACGAGACACAGTGGTGGGGAGGTAGGAGTTTCAAACAGAGCAAACCCTGCACAGCACTGGCTCTTAGGGCCAACTGGTTCACCTTCCACTTCTCCAAGGATGTAGGAGGGCAAAAGGGTCAGTAGGGATGTCATCATAGCCTACTTCCTTGATCTGGAATGTTCTGCTCACAGCTACTGAAATCCCACCACCTCAACCATCTGGCAACAGCCTGATCTCCTCCTCCTCACCCTCCCAGACCCACTCCTCCCCCTGACGGAGACTAAAGTCAGTCCTTCCTTTTAACTCCCTCATGCCAAGCCTGCCTCTCTGCCCGAGAGCCCTGTGGGGTTGGGCTCCACCTGCCTGTGTTGCTAGACTACCCTGTCCAAATCCTTCTCTTCCCATTTTCTTTCACCCCAGACCTGGTTTGCTATTCTGCACACAAGAGGTGCTTGATAACGGTGGTTGATGAACACATAGGGGCATGTGTGGTGGTGGTAGGAGGGGGCGTCTCATCTCACAGGAATCTTATATATTATCCCTTCATGAATTTCAAAACCAGGCAGCCTCAAAACAGTCATTTGTGTCCCCACCAGGGGAAACCTGGATGGCTCTGCCAAGAGAACACAAAGACTACAACAGGCCTAGCAACCAGGCTGGCTGAGGCTAAGTAACCCAAGCTGCTAGCCCTTCAAAATCCCTCCAGACATGAAGCAGGATTAGTCGCCGGGCCTGGACCTAGCGACGAGTCAACAAACGGAAGTCATGTTGCCCTAGTTATGGGGGAGAGTGTTGTGAGGGCCCTGAGCCAGGCCAGTCATTGTGCAATCCACCCTGAATGCAGCAAAGCATTCCACGGAGTCAGGGCATGTTGGACATTTGATTCTACAGGGTACAGCACCAGCGATGGGCACTTTCCGGCTCCATCACTAAGGGGTTTTGTTTTGTTCTGTTTGAATTTTTTTTTCTAAACTAGATTTTTTTAAAAGAAGATTAATTGGAAAAGTAATGTATAAATATACTTTTAAAAGTAGAATGAGAGGCTGGAGAGATGGCTCAGCAGTTCAGAGCAGTGGCTACTCTCCTAGAGGACTGGGGAATGGATTACCAGCATCCACGTGGTAGCTCATAATTGTCTGTAACTCCATTTCCAAGACTTTTTATACCCTCTTTTGGCCTCTGTGGGTATCAGGCATGAACAAGGCATACAGACATACATGCAGAGATTCATTAAAAAAGAAGCTTTGATTTGATAGGAGTCAAGCCATAAATGAAATAAAATAAAGTTAAAATAATTCTAGCACTTGGGAGGCAGGGGCAGGCCTCTGTGTTCTCTATGAGTTCAAGGACAGCTTGGTTAGTCTACATTGCAAGTTTTGGGTCAGCAAAGGCTACAGAGTAAAACCATGCCTTTAAAAACAAGGAAAGGAAAAAAAGAGTCAAAGAGGTATACAAGGAAAATTCTACTCCCAATCATGTACAACTAAATTAGTCATCTCCCTTCAAGGTATCCAAGGTACAGCCATCATTGAGGACTTTTCCAGAGTTGGGACTGTAGCTTAGTTAGAGTATTTTCCTAGCAGGAGTGAAGTTCCAGGTTCGATTTCCAGGTCCGTGTAAAGCCAGACACAGTGACACACACCTCTCACATTAGCACTCAGGAGATAGAGGCAGAGAGTTGGTTGGAAATTCAAAGTCATCCTCAGCTACATAATGAGTTTAGGCTATATCATATACCCCTTCCTATTGCCTCTCTCTTTCTAATAATAATCTCTTTTTCAAAGATCTGATATGCATATATACACAATATTTTGTATTTTTATGACAATCTCAAAAGGTTATTATGATGCTAACACATTTGTAGGCAATGTTTACGTGATGATCACTGGTGTTCTGGAAATGAGGATTATGGTCCATTGGTTTTGAAAATCATAGTCTTACACATTCTGAATGATGCTAAGTGTTAAGACAGTGGGGATGACTATGCTCTGAACTTCAACCGTACCACCTAGACAAGGCGGATAGGACAGTCAAAGGAAGATCCAAGGAACCACAGTTGGCCACAATGTGGATCAGTACTGTTACGCTATTTTAGTAAGGGCCAATAAGCTGCCAGGATGGTAACTGATGGCGATACAGCCATCATTTGGTGGGTAGATGCTCACTGAAGCGTTTATAAATGTTCTGTAGTTACTCTGCTATATCACATTTGGGGAAGAAGGAGTCATGGGGATGAGCAGGAGAAGCAAAATTTCCTCATGCAATGACAAAGTAGGAGCTGCTCTGTAGAGCCACAGTGAGTGCAACCAGCAGCATTCAGTCCAGAGAAGGGAAGGATACAAAGAGGCTTAATGATTGAGGCATAGCAAAGTGAGTTCAATTCACTTACGTTCTCAAGGACCAATGACTTTCTAGAGGGTATTGTACCCCACAGTCTTCCTAGAGTGAAGGCTGGCTAGGTCCAGGAGTTTTCCCCAGTATCCCCAGGGGCCTGCTCCAATGGGGCTGTCCAGCCATTTGGGAACTCTGTCTTTTTCCTTATTATGTGATGGTCCAGTATCTGAGTTCCCAGCTCTTCCCCTCCACACTGTGCTTCACACAAGACCTCACTTTCAGGGTAGTGGTGGCACACGCCTTTAATCCCAGCACTTGGAAGGCAGAGGCAGAACTCTGTGAGTTCGAGGCCAGCCTGGTCTACAGAATGAGTTCCAGAACAGGCTCCAAAACCACAGAGAAACTCTGTTAAAAAAAAAAAAAAGACCTCACTAAGCAGTCTTTCCAATTCTTTCCTGTGGTTTCATTGCTCCCCGATGGGACTCAGAAGTCCAAAACCTGTGTGAACAAAAGATACTCAAAAAAGTCGTTCTTCCCCAGCATCTAAGGCTGTCTTCCTGGATTAACTAGGGCTTCTGTCTCCTGCCCCACAGCACAGGCTGCTTCCCAGGGGACCAGAGCCCTGCACACAGCTGTCAGACATGCTCAGACATGTCAGAACCCAGCTCAGGTTCAGCCGAGGCTCTAGATTTGCCCTAATAATAACCAGCAAGTGTTCAGATATTTTGACAATTGATTCTAATGAGTTATTCCATGACGAAGGTCAAATGGGAGGCTCTGGGTACAGACTGTAACAGGGAAGAATTTTAGCCCAATGAAAAAGGCTTTCTCTTCTTCCTTCCCCCTTTCCTTTCTTTTCCCCCTCCTTCCCTTCCTCCCTGTATTTGTTTTTTCTTTGGAATAGTTGCAGAGATTGAACCTAAGGTCTCATGCCTGCTGGGCACTGAGCTATATCCCTCCTCTCTCCTCCTCCATTTCTATCCCTTTGTTTTTGACACCAGGATCCACCAGGTTGGCTTTGAACCCACTCTGTAGCCCAGACAGGCCTGAACTTGTTCTCCCCCATGTCAGCCTCCCAAGTAGCTGGGGTTATAGACTTGTGCCCCCTGACCTGGCAAAGGGTTTTTTGTATCAGCGCAATAATGAGGCAAGATATTAATTTAGTGTCTTCCTTGGGTGAAATCTAGAGTCTTGTCCTTGGAACTGCTGGAGTGAACTGAACAAGCCCAGTTTTACAACAGAAAGCTCTTGGTCCTTTCCTTAGTTCACGCTACATAACAGTTCCGTGTAGTTCCCCCTCCGCCACACACACATTTTATTCGTCTTAAACCTTTACACCTGCAGACAACCGAACTAATGAACAAGCAGTGCACAGATATGAATGAGGAAGGACAGACATCACGCTGCCTTGTTGCCCTTTTTAAAGGATGTGTTAAAACTCTTCTTGGTTCACAGGATGAAAAGAAACAGACCATTATTCCCCGGTGTTCCTCGTGTTTTGGAAAGCATGTGGTGACATTTAGTCCTCTGTCACCAGAGCACACTTGAATGCTATATTGTAGTCTGGAGGTGAGGGACTGGCTTCCTCCCCCTTCCCTTCTCCCTCTGCTGTTTCCGTCGTGGCCTAGACTGACTCCCCATCTCTGCCAGGCTAAAGATAACCTCTCTATCTGGGATATCACCCACAGGCTAAATTTATTTTCAGGGGTGAGTTGGGGCTACCCTGACCTGTGACTCTAGGCAAGTAGTGGGGGATTCTCAGGCAACTTGAGAGGTCTAATGGAAGGAGAAGTGGGGGTCGGGGAATGAAAGATACAGAGATTAATGGGAAGCTGCCAAAAAGACTTCAGAGAAAGAGGGCCACACCCGTGACACACTGTGATTTGAGAATAAGCCTGTGAGCCCGAAGGATTTGACTGCTCCCAGCGAAGGGCTCTTTGCTGCCAGTTATACCGTTACTGTAATACAATCCCAGAAGGAAAAGCCCAGTGTTAATCAGGGCTCAAGAAGTCAGTGGACTTGATGTACAGAATGGGGTATTTAATTTTATGATGTGGCTATGGGTTACATGGGAGACTAATAAAAGAACTCCATAAAACATGGCTTGCAGCAATGGGGTTACAGCTTCTGCCAGAGGGGCAGCTTGGCTCAGAAGTGGTTTCAAACTGGAACTGCTCTCTGGCTGGTATGTGCTGGTGTGGTCACTCTGGTTCTTAAACTGCAATCCTTCTGTACCCGTTGTTAAGGAACTACTGCTCTCAGCTTCCCTGAGAGCTGACCTGCTGCCCCAAACAGTCTCCCCAGACACGCTCACGATCCAGCCAGCAGATACAGAGAGCCTGCACATCCAGCCCTACACTGTGTCTCTAATGCCACGTTCCTCTTGAGAGAGCAGTACCTCTGCAGTATTGCTTGCTGGCCCTTTAAATATCATCCATCCTGCAAGCATGTTCTCCTGGGGCTGGGTCTAACGGATGCGCGTGGGATAGATCAGGGACACAGGTCCCAAGACTGTCTTGCACCAATCCCTCAGCACCTATAGGCTTTCTTGAGGAGCGCTGCAAGAACACACCCAATCTTTCCCTTGAATCATACTTGGCAACCTCGAAGGGGAGCTTTAACAGGCCCGGAGATGACCTCAGGGCAGAGGAACACTTGGAAAGAAACAGAAAAATTTACATAATGTTGCCCAACTGAGGTTGCCTTACAGTTGGGATCAGAAAGATGCTCGCAACACCCTGAACTCTCTTTTAGCCAGCACAGACCTTTCTTTCAGAAGACTGACAATTCCTTCTGGGCCACACCCTTTGCCATGGAGCAGAGCTCCTTAAAAAATACTGCTGTGTGACCCAGCAGGGCCCAAGACCTCCTAAGGAGCGTCAGATGTGAGCCCTTCTGTTGAGCAGAAATCTCATACAACTTGAACTTCAGTCTCCAGTCTGGATCAAATTTTAAGTCCAAGGTCAGCCATAGCACAGTGGGGCCATCTATATTGCACGCTCTATTGTCCAGTGAACAGAGAATGGATGGAGCCAACCAGCATTTGTTGACCAGCTCCTAAGTGCTAGGCAACAGACCTGCTGCTGGAGTCCATATGGACAGGAAGAGGTTCTGTTCTGAGAGGGCACAGGGAACTTGTGCTCTCATGGGATGGTGGGAGGAGACCTAGGGACCTGGGATGATGATCATTGCCTTCAAATTTTGTTCTAGGCCGGGTCCATTGTGGGTGGGGTCCACCCTGGGTGCCTCTGGGTAAGAAGCATCTTACCCAGATGGTTCTCATTGGCCTCCACAGGTTACCAACAGCCTGCAAGGCCACTGAGAAGATGAGGCCTCATTTTATCTTCTCTGAGATGGAAACACCAAGCTCTGCTTACCGTCTCCTCCGTTCTGCTCTTTGAAAACTCCTGGGAGAGTCACGTGTCTACGTCTAATGTTGTTTCCCTGAGTGAACAATGGGACAGAATAACTTTTTCATCTTTTATCAGTAAGTATTAGATGTGTAGACAAGAAAAAGAAAGGTAAGTTTATAACTTAGCACCCAGTGATAGTAGTGTGGTGTTGATCCTTGCAAACATTTTTTTAGTTTTTTTTAATATACCTATAGATGTGGGAGACATATACACAGAACTTATCTGTACATACTGCCTTTTAAACCACATATTTTCCTTATAAACACAATTTTGATTTTTAATTACATACATACATCTATTTATGTGTGTGCATGCATCTTACATGCACAAACATAGCACAACATACATGTAGAGGTCAGAGAACAATTGTCGGAGTTGGTTCTTTCCTTCCATCATGTGGGCCCTGCGGTATGAACTAAGGTTGTCAGGCTTGGAGGCACACCCCTTTATCCACTGAGACATCTTACTGGCCCATAAACACAATTTTAAAGTAAATCCAAATGAGCCCAGGATATTTCTCTAAAGGTTTTTCTCCCGAGAAATCAGAGGAGAATGGAAGTTAAATCATGTCAGTTGTGAATGATGACGAGCCTGCCAGGGTGAGCTGATCAAGTGTGTTCTTTACAGTAAAAGACATATTGTGGGGTGTCTAGGTTTTGTTAGCTTAGGAGATTGACTGCCTTCATCCTCTGCTTGAGCCTGATAGTTAGCTCTCCTGGGGGAAGGATGGTGACAGATCCTTGAGAACTGAGAGTGTGCTGGAGCTTTTGTGGCTATGACGAGACACCTGACAGAAAAATTGAAGTGCAGGAGATGGGTTTTAGTTCAGAGATTCAGAGGCTTCTGGGTCTGTTGGGTCTGGGCCTGTGATGAGGCAGTGCATCTTGGCAGTGTGTGGCAGAGCCTGCTCACTTCATGGCAGACAGGAAGCAGAGTGAAGGAATGGGACCAAGGACTAGGCATGACAGTCAAAGGCAGATTCACTTCCCCCAGCTCTCAAAACAGTGCTACCAGCTGGGGACCAAGCATTCAACACATGAGCCCAGGGGAGCAGAGCATTTACTATTTATACTGTTACAGAAGGCTATCCAGGCTTTGGAGCTATGGAATGGAGCTTTCTTCCCTGGGTACCAGTGCCTGGCAAGCTTAGGGCTGATGCTCACTGTGGTGAGACCTGCACGTGGCTCCTTCACGTTCATGACCCTAGAGAAAAGGACAGTCAGCATCTGTGCTGGACTTCCCTCCCCAACTCAGCAGAGAAGCTGAATATGGAGAGTCAGGGGAGCCCCTCATCCTGATGTCTCAACAGGGACTGGAGGGGCCCTGTGTGCTGCTGTCCTGGAGGCTCATGAAGAAATCCCTTCTGTGGTGTTTTAAAAGAGAATGGCCCCCATGGGCTCATCTGTTTGAATACTTGGCCCCCAACTGGTGGACCTGCTTGGGAAGGATCAAGGTGAGGCCCTGTTGGAGGAGGTGTGTCATCATGGATGAGCACTGAGTTTTAAAAGACTCTCATCATCCCCAGTGGGCTCTCTGCCCCCTGTTTGTGGATCAAGGCATGAGCTTTCAACCATACTTGCTGCCCTGTCCTGGCTCAGCCATCGTGGGCTCTAACCCTCTGAAACCATAAGCCCAATCAAATGCTTTCTCTTCTAAGTTGTCTTGCTCTCATGGGCTGGAGGGTTTGCTCCATGCTTAGAGGTCCTTGTTATTGTGAAAGACATGGGTGTGACTGCCAGCGGTCACCTGGAGGCTGGCTATCTCCCTGGGTGTCATGCACACATGTGGCGCACAGATGAGCAAGTAGGCAAACACTCATAAAATAACAAAAATAAATCCAAAAACTTTTTTTTTTTAAAAAGTTGCCTTGGTCATGGCCTTTTATCACAAGAATAGAAAAGTGACTAAGATACCTTTCTATTCTGGCAGGGTTTTCATGGCTATGGAACCTCAGGGGCTGAGCTGCAGAGGGCAGTGACGCCTCTATGGGACTCATCAGGCCAGCAAGGAAGAAGAGAAACTAGCAAGAAAACAACATACCAGGCAATGGTAGCACACACCTTTAATCCCAGAGGCAGAGGCAGGAGGATCTCTGTGAGTTCGAGGCCGGCCTGATCTGCAGAGCTAGTTTCAGGACAGTCAGAGCTAACAGAGAAAGCTTGTTTTAGAAAAATAAACAAATAAAAAGCATCCTAGAACTCAAGTGAGAAATGAACTAAAGTAATGCATTGGATGAGTTAAAAGAAGTGGTTGGAAAATCAAATGCAAAAGCATCCGAATCGTAGGAACCACATGCAGAGAGATAGAACTCAAGAGACCAAAGCCAGGGAACTTGCTCTAGGGGACCTAAGACACCAATATGGAGTTACGGAAGAAAAAGAAAAATAAGCAGGTTAAGAGGGAATAACTAAACAGAGTAGAGAAGATAATCTCCCAGATTTGGGCTTATTTTTTTTTGCGTGTTTAGTGCTCACTCTATAGTCCAAACTGACCTTGAATTCACCCTGTAGCCCAGGCTGACCTCCAACCTTCTGCACCAGCTCCCTGGATGCTAGGATCACCACACAGACTGGGCCTGAGACTCTAAAGAGCTCATAGGATCCCCGGAGCTGAAAACCATGTCCTCAAACTCATTCAGGACATCGTTGAACAGCAAGTATGAAAAGAAGCTCATGCAACCTTCTACACCAAGGGAACATAACCACAAAGGAAGAGGAGATTGTGTCAGAACATCTCCCCTCTCTCCCTTCCAACCGTGAGAGCCAGAGGGAATGCTGCTTGCAAAATACGAGAACCAGCCAGAATTTTCTCTACTGGGCAGGGCAGGAGTGTGAATGAGTGCGTGTGTGTGTGTGTGTGTGTGTGTGTGTGTGTGTGTGTGTGTGTGAAAGTTGTCTTACATGGGATTCGTCCTGCCGTCCCACCCCAGAGCTGACCAGTTGGTAAGGATGTTGCCCCAGGCAAGGGCGCAGACCTGGCTGAGACCGTCCCTTGGAGCTTAAGGCAATTCCTGGAGAGGGATTTGTGCACACTCAGCAGCTGGAGGGGGTGGGATGTGACACTCAGCGTCCTTCTCAGTGTGACACGGTCATGTGCAATATGTATGCAGATGTTACCATGTGCTGGGATATTCAACAGAGAGGTGAGAGCTCTGATCTCTAGATTTTACTGATTTTCTTTTTCTTTTTCTTTTTTTTTTTTCGAGACAGGGTTTTTCCATGTAGCCTTGGTTCTCCTGGAACTTGCTCTGTAGACCAGGCTGGTCTCAAACTCAGAGACCTGCCTGCCTCTGCCTCCCGAGTACTGCCTCCGCATGCACCATTGCCACTAGTTTACTGATTTTCTGTAGTAGAAATATCACCATCATGATGGATATCCAGGTACTAGTGTGTTGTCGTGGAGCAGAGCACCGCATTGCTGGTGAGTGTCTGTGCAGGCTAGGTATGCCTCTGTGCCTAAGGTGGCATAAGGGAGTTGTGAGAGACAGGCCGACTAACCCATCTCCATCACTAGGAGCCCTTGAGCGTCTCCATTTGGTCCACTCTCCATTTTTTTGGCCACCTTTTATCCAGTCTCAGGTCCTTATCCCCTCCCTGACACCGATGGTGTTCCTTCAGGCAGCACTCGCAGAGGAACCCAGACACTTGTTCGCTGAAGGTCTGTCAGAACCGGAAGCTTCTTGGTTGGTAGCTGTGGTAACCAATGAACAGCCAACGTTATGGAGGAGGCTAGCGGGAAACAGTCTTTGCTTGAGGGACTTGTGGTCTTTGGTGCAGAGACAGACCTCCCGACAGGTTATGGCTCTTTGACTTCTGTGTGTGATACTGTTGTATCCCCCATGCCCATGGAGGAGCTAATTATAGTTATTTCAAAGGCTCCAAGGGAAGGAATGGATGGATTCCAGACTTTCAAACTAGCAGGCACAGAGGAGGAGACAGGCATGCAGGGTGGTTATGAATGAGACCTGCTCCACGAAGGCTTTCTTCTTTTTACCCAAGGTTTTGTTCGTTTGTTTATTTTTTATAAGCAAGAAAAGGAGAAACGTAGATTAAAAGTCAAAAGCAAAACCCAAACCCAGTTCTACTAACAAACTTTTACCTGTCGGGGTCCTATTAATTCACCCTGTGACCAGTGAGGTATCAGACGTTGAAGCAATCTCCTCTCACATCCGTCAGCCTGCAGGAACACGTCACTCACATCCATCAGCACTAAGGAGCACACACCCAGGAAGGCGGCAAGCTCCCAGCATCCTATCTCTGAGTAGATCAGTGGAGTAGACCCAGTAAAGCAGCAAGAACCTCAACCTGGCTAAGAAATGAACCATGCTTTGACTCCCCAGCAAGCATGACCCTGGAATGCAGATATGAATCCCAGGAATCTTCCAGTCACACAAATGGCATGCCTAGGTGCCGTGCACCACGCTCCCGCGTCTGCACTCTGTGCTCTAGACCCCAGTTCGCGAGCTCCGGGCAAGGGGCTGGAGGTTGAGAATACACATGCAGAGACAGACCGACACGCAGACCTTTAAACACTGATACCAAAGCCCCCCTTTATTAACACCATGTAGGCTTAAATACACTGCAGTCAATGGCCAACAGGTGAAAATCCCATCCTCTGATTCTCTAAACTAGGCACAACTTCTAGTAACTTCAATTAGAAGGTTCTAGCAGGAAAGAGCAGCTGAAGGCCAGGACTCATTAGTCCCAACATCTCCCCCCTAAATTTTTTATATAACAGAAGACCCTCCTGTCTTAGGTCATCTCAGAAGAGTAAACCCTTACTCCTCTTTGGGAGGCCCTCCTCTGTAGAAGTTACCTGTCTACGGAGAAGTCTTCATAGTTTGTGCAGTATTTGCCAAGTTACTAGCCAAAAGGCTCAGAAGGACTTGCTAAGTGACCATATGCTGCATTCTCATGGGTTGTCTGACCTTACACAGAATTCAGAAATGAATGCCCATGGCAACAGGCGTTAAGATTGCCAGCAGTAGGGTCCCCAGTCACCACTGGACCCAGCCTCCCATTTGGGCTATGGTTTCAACCATCCCTTTGACTAACACAGTTACAATCTGGTGTGCTAATTGTAACATTTCTAGGGCTATTCAAGTAGCCATTGAGTTGTTTCACCACGTAAGAGGCATTAGCAATATTAACAGACGTCATACAAATGGAATGATGTGTGAACAAGACATTTGTTGTACTAGCCATAAGTCCACCTGCTCCTACAATAGGGCAGTTTCTTGATTTAAATTCGCTCTGCCGCAGACTCTTCGGCGTGCAGAGCCTGAAACTGCCACTGCCTTCTCCTTGCCCCGCTGCTGTGTTCTCTGGCAGCCCAGTGGGGTCTGTGCTCCAGCTTGTCTCAGCTCCAGCACTTGTTGCGTTTGCTGATAATCCTGGCACTGCTGTGGCATCCGCCAGGCTAGGCACTGACTGAGCTGAGGCAATGTGCCTTCCACCACAGTCACCTAGCAAAGCTCTGCTCCTGCTGCCTTCTAGCCCCAGCTGCATTCGTTCTGGGTCCAAACTGGTGCACGAAGTGGAGCAGAACTCAGGGAAGCAGGCTTGATGCTCTGCAACCACTGAAGGGGCCCCGGGCGCTGGCTCCCTTTCCTCACCCCTCCCGCCTGAGGCACAGCTTCTAGTAACTTCAATTAGAAGGTTCTAGGAGAAAAGAGCAGCTGAAGGCCAGGACTCATTAGTCCCAACACCTAGGAACCTGTCTCAGGAGTCTCTGTGAGCTCGCCCAGCATGCCAGCCTAGGCACTGAAGCAATAGCTTCCAAATTCATTTGGGTCAAGTCTCTTTTCTCCTGGTTTCACGTTTCGTGTCTTCAAACAAATATATTAGATTTCTTGGACACCCTTATAAGTTTCTGTGAATATATACTTGTCTAGAATACGAAATTTCAGGGGTTTTTTTGAGGCCTCAGTGTTAAGGTTGGCTGTGTGTGGTTTTGACATTCTGCCCCTCCTCCACCCCTGCTGACTGATGAGTGAAACTTGAACCCAGGGTCATGTGTATGATGAGCATGCATTCTTCCCCTGAGTTATAACGCAGTATAAACTATGTGAGAACCATTCTGGGCCTCTAGTCCTCTTTGGAAGTGCTTGTGTGTGTTTCTATATCGACACTAACATTGGGAGAGATATTTTTCTAAAAGAAAGTTCTTGGCATACTGAATTTGACAAAAAATTGCTTTAAAAAAATTCTGCGGCTCTATGGCACCGGGCGGAGCTGCAGGTGTGTTGCCCTTTGGGGGGGGCTGTGTTGGTTACCTCTTCTCTTTAGCCCAGCAGTGGTGGTGCACGCAGAGGTAGGCGAATCTCTGTGAGTTCAAGGACAGCCTGGTTTACAGTGCTAGTTCCGAGATAGCTAGGGATGTTACACAGAGAAACCCCGGCTCGAAAAACAAAACAAAATAAAAATTTAGTTTATGGAGCTGTAGAGATGACTCAGCAATTAAGAGCACTGACTGCTCTTCCAGAGGACCTAGATTCAATCCCCAGCAACCCATATGGCAGCTCACAACTGTAACTTCAAGATCCGACACTTTTTAAAAGATATGGGTGTGTGTGTGGTGTGTGTGTGTGTGTGTGTGTGTGTGTGTGTAATTTTTGTGTGTGAGGGGAGGGGGGTGTGCTCATGAGTGTGCAGGGAGGCCAGAGGCACTGGAACCCTGAAAGTTGCCTGATGTGGGTGCTGGGAACTGAACTCAGCTCCTCCGGAAGAGCAGCCTGCTCCTCTTACCTGCTGAGATATCTTTGCAGGTCCCTTTTATGGACATTTGATGGAAGGAATGAGGAGCCCATTAGGAAGCATTCATATATTTATCTATTTAAAATCTTCAACCATTGTATTTTATATTCTACCAGTATTATATGACTCAAGGGCTATTGCACGTTACAATATGGAAGCAACAGGAATAGGGTTGGAAGAGGTTATTTGTTTGGTTTGATCCTAAGGGAAGGGGCTTCTGAACTGTTTTTAGAGGAGAGTATTTCTCCAGGAAATACCACAACCTACTCCTGCATTAAAGGAAAAGCACTAGGCTAGGGTGAAGCTGTGCTATCACTGGCTGCGCCTGCATCTAAACATCATCTCTCTGCAATCAGCTGCGGCTCTTCTTCACTGTAGACACCGGATTGGATTTAGGATGCGAGATGATGTGACCGAGACTGTCGGAGAGTGCTGCTGCCCAGTGTACAGGTGAAGGGGCATGGACACTACTCTCTCAGGATTACCAGCAGCCATACTCCCTGCTGTTTGCCCTCTGGCCTGACATTCCTGTGTCTCCATTTGTTTTTCTATAAACCCATGGAGAAGGTATCATTCAAGGAAGTTCTGCTAGATCTCAAAATGAGTAGCAAGAAACCTCTAGGCTAGTGAGGCCATGGGACAGCTCTCTGGGATGCCTGTTAGAACTTCCATCACCAGATGTGTGGACGCACATCTGTAATCCCAGATACTCAGGTGGCTGAGGCAGGGGGATTCAGAGTTTGGGTCCAGTATGGGCAATTTAGCAAGAGCCTGTCTCAAAGTAAAATAAAGGAGGAATACTTGTATCTACTACAAGCTTTCCCCATATCTGTCCTTGTGCATAGCAGGTGTGGTGGTTTGATAACAATGGCCTAGACTCAGGTGTTTGAAGACTTGGTTCATAGGGAATGGCACTTTTAGGAGGTGTGGCTTTGTTGGAGAAACTGTGTCATGAGGGGTGGACTTTGAGGTCACAGAAGCTCAAATCAATTCACTTCCTGTTGCCTGTGGATCCAGATGTAGAACTTTCAGCTCTTTCTCCAGCACCACTTCTGCCTGCATCCCACCATGCTTCCCACCTGGATGATAATGGATTAAACCTCTGAGACTGTAAGCCAACCCCAGTTAAATGTTTTCCTTTATAAGAGTTGTGGTGGTCGCGCTAAGACAGTTGGCCTCGCCTTTAAGCTCCAATTCAATTTGCAGCCCCTGTGTGGATTTTGCCCCTCTCTATTCCCTGCATGAACACAACTAGAGTAGTTGCCTAGTACAATTATAAAAGATTTATACATCCAGTTTAAAAGTTTGGAAATACATGCAAGTATAAAATTATCTGTAGTCTCACTATCCAGCAATAACTCCTGTTAACTTTTCTTTTTCTTCCTCTAATTTTAGTTTCCTTTTTTCCTTCAAACCCAGCATCCCATGTTTGACAGGCAATCACACTACCATTGAGTTACAGTCGCGGCTCCATATTCTAGTTTATTGATTTTTTTTGGAGTTTTTTTCAATCTATGTTTCTATGTGCCTACTTTAGAACATTTTATACGAAAAGTTTGTTTATTTGTTTAAGAAACATTTTATTTGGAGATAGTTGTGGATTTGCATGTAATTCTAAGACACAATACAGAATGATCTTATAAACTCTTCCCTCAATTTTCTCCAGTGGCAACATCTTCTGTAATGACGTAAAATATCCCAACCAAGAATCGATACTGATAGACTCCTGGGACTTTATTCACAGGCTTGCAGGTATTCGTGTGTGTGTGTGTGTGTGTGTGTGTGTGTGTGTGTTTAGTTTTGTAAGAGTTATCTCTTGTCCTGACTGACCACCTGTACCATAAGTGGTCACTACACCTAACAGTGACACTCCACATATCTTTTTTCTGCCACAGGACACCATCTCCTTTGTAACATGGTCACCTTCTTTCCTCCAGCCTGGCCTCTCATCACCTCCTGCCAACATTGAGATTTTCTAAGAGCTTGCCTAGTTTTATAGCCTGTATCTCCACAGACCGTTACCAATGTCCCAAACATCATTTAGAAGTGGTCCACCGCATTGATACATCATCATTCCATACTTGTTTTATTGATTAGGTTACTGTTCCTTGTAAAACCTACTGTGATGAGAATCTTTACACACATGGCTACACATCTGATTATCTACATTATCTCCCTTTGATATGGTCACAGAATTGAAATTAGTATCCGAATGGTGTGGAAAATAGCGGTTTATATTGCCAAATTGCCTTCAGAAAGGTTTATCATTTCAAGTCACTTCAGTGGAGAAGAAGGCCTAATTCACTATCTTCCCTTTTTAATCAGAGTATGTATGTTTTGTTTTTTACATATGTCCTTGATTATTAATAAATTATTAATAAATAATCATATATAGATTTTAGTGACTTTCTACTTATTTTTATCTAAGTCATATGTTTGCATTTTTCTCTATGTAGAAAATGGCAGTGCTAATATTTTTCTTACTAAAATGTTACAGATAAACCAGCAAGCCAGGGAAGGGCTTGAAAATCACTTTAAGAGAAACTTGTTTGTTTATATATACACCACACAGTCAGTGGCGTGATTCTGATGCCCCCTCCGAAGGACAGCCACACAGATAACACGGAGTCTTTTCAAACATACCTGTGGTGATGTTGGGTATTGAGTGTCCTTTCTTTGGGTGGTGTCCTGGTTGTTTTGTGTTGCTGCAGTGACCAAAATACCCAGCAGAAGTGACTGAGAGCAGGAGAGAGTCACTGGGGCTCAGGGGTCCGGAAGGAGTTCAGAGTGTCCTCCTAATGGAGAGGACCTGGTGAAGCTGACGTGACAGGAATGTGAGCCAAGTGGTATTCACATGCTGGTTGGGGCGTTCTGAATGAGACTGCCCCCCCCCCACACACACACACAGGCCTGTGTATTTAAATACTTAGTCCCCAGGGGATGGCACAGCTTGAGGAGATTCAGGACCTGTGGGCTTGTTTTGGAGGAAGTACATCTCTAGAGGCAGGCTTTGAGCATTTAAGGACCCCAGCTATTCCAGTTTGCTCGCTCACTGGATCATGCTTTGAGATTTTTTCTTCTCGCCCTACTTCAGTTCTCTCTCTCTCTCTCTGTCTCTCTCTGTCTCTCTGTCTCTCTCTGTCTCTCTGTCTCTCTCTGTCTCTCTCTCTCTCTGTCTCTCTCTCTCTCTCTCTCTCTCTCTCTCTCTCTCTCTCTCTCTCTCTCTCTCTCTCTCTCTCCTTGCTCTCAGCTTCTTGTTCCTGCTGCCTGGCCTGCTGCTTGTGGCCATCACCCCCTCCACTTGGCCACCATGAACTTTTATCCCTCTGGAACCGTAAGCCAACATAAACTTTGGTCCCTGTGTTTTATCCCAGCAGCAGTAAGTAAGTAATACTGTGGTGGCGCACGATGCAGAGAACACAGGCCAGAAACAAAGGTAAGTATAACTTTCAAAGGCTTACTCCATTGGCCAGGTTCCAACTCCTAATGGCTCTGCAGCCCTGAAAAAGAGGTTTACAAGTTGGGGACCAAGCACTCAAGCATAAGCCTATGGAGGATGCTTCAGATTCAGACCATAACCGGTAGCGGAGAATACACAAGGGTGGCGTGCTCTATTGCACACTTGCTTCCCGTTAGATCTGCCCTTTGAACTGAAATGGACTCACAGCTGTAGCGAACCAGACCACGCTGCTGGCAGGAAGCATGGGACTGTGTTCTCATGGTCTGTGCCCATGCAGCAGAGAGTCTCTACAGCACAGTGCAGGCCAGCCCCTGCCAGTCCAGGGCTAGAATTTCCTCTTGCTTTCCTTTCTCTCTCTTTACTTTTGTGACATTCTAAGATGTCAATAATCACTTGGTTCATTAGATTTGCTACATTTTCCCAGAAGCCTCTGTTTTACCTGTCTTCTTTGGGGCACACAGATTTCTGAGGGCATTTAAAGAACAAAATTGGGGTTTGAAGTCCATTCCTGAGATACCCACAGAGCATCACAGCAGTGCCTGCCAGACTCTTAAGACAACAGCTCCAACAACTCCCCTCAGGTGGGTGTTGGCTTCATTCCGATTTTACAAAGCTTGCTTTACTTGGCTGTTAAGCAGTTTGCTTAGCATCAATAGATAGCAAGGCATTGGCACCGAAACTCAGGCCCGGTTCCACTGGTGCCCACGCACATATTCCAATCGATACCACTCGGCTAACCTAGCTGCCGTCCTGTGTTTAGAAAGCTGAAGCTTTCTGATGATCAGAAATCCTGCCCAAAAATCCTTGGCAGCTGTTCAGCGGATAGGGTGCACGTGGAACATTAGATAGAACCTTGAGTCATGAGGCAATGAGAGTCAACAAACTGGGAAATGAGAGAAAGATCTTGAATGAGGCCAGGGCGGCCATCCTCTGAGTGAAACGGCACCAGGGGCCACTGGACTATTGGCATGGAAAGCTAAAGATCAGTGGCGGAAGGAGTTGAGGTGGTTCACTCCCTCCTCAGAGGCTAAACTTAGCATATGGGTGCTCTCTTTATCACAAACTGCAGAAGGTCTAGGCCAGATATGGTGGTACACACCTTTAACTCTGCCTCTAGAGACGCAGATGGATTTATGAGTTCAAAGCCAGCCTGATCTACACAGAGAGTTCCAGGTAAGCAGAACTATATAGTGAGGCCTTGTCTTTGAAAAAAAATCTTTCTTTCTTTCTTTCTTTCTTTCTTTCTTTCTTTCTTTCTTTCTTTCTTCCTTCCTTCCTTCCTTCCTTCCTTTCTTTCTTTCTCTCTTTCTATCATCTATCTATCTATACATTATAGATTTTATTATATATATAAACTAATATATGTGCAGATATATTAGTTTCTAGGGGGATAGGTAAGGAAGAGTGGGATGGGGAGGGAGGGTATGACACTTACTTTTGACAATTTGACACATCTAGAATCACCTGGTGTATTAGTTATTTTTCTGTTGCTATGATACAACACCATTACCAAAAGAAGTTATAGAAAGAAGGGTTTATTTGGGCTTACAGTTCCACAGGGAGAGTCCAAATAGGAGTGTGACAGGAGAGGGAGGAAGCAAGGCAGCAGGCAGCTAGAGCAGAAAACAGAGGTCACCTCTTCAGCCATAAACACGAAGCTAAGGGCAAACCGGAAGCAGAGCAAGGGTATAAATTCTCCAAGTCCAGCCCCACTGACCAACTTCCTCCAGTGAAGCTGCACCACCTCCCCAAACAGAACAAACAGTTGGGGAACCAAAAGTTCAAATCCTGTGCTTCTGGGGATATTCTTAATTCTTATTCAAACCACACCGGGGAGAAGACTCTCAGTGAGTAAGTATATAGATTAAGTTGGTTTGTGGGCATGTCTATGGGGGATTGTCTTTATTATATTAACTAGGATGTGAAGACCTTCCTATCTTAGGGTTTCTGTTGCTGTGAAGAGGCACCATGACCACAACAACTCTTATAAAGGAAGACATTTAACTATGGTGGCTCGCTTACAGTTCAGAGATTTAGCCCATTATCATCATGGTGGGAAACATGGCAGCATGCAGGCAGACATGATGCTAAAGAGGTATCTGAGAGTTCTTACATTTTGATTCATAGGCAACAGGAAGTGATCTGAGACACTGGGTGGTATCTTGAGCATATATGAGACCTCAAAGCTCGCCTCCACAGTAACGCATTTCCTCCAAAGAGGCTACACCTCCTAATAGTGCCACTCCTTTAGGGGCTATTTTCTTTCAAACCATCACTCTGCCCATGGTGGGTGGGTGGCACCATTCCCTGAATTTGGGTCCAGGACCATTTAAGAATTGAGAAAGTGAACATGCATTTTTTTCTTTGCTCTTGATTGTGGATGTGGCTAGCTGCTTTTCAAGATCCAGCTGCTTTCCCCACAATGAGTCTCTAAAATCTGGAATTGTGAGATAAATAAATCCTTTCTTTCCTAAATTACTCTTATTGGGGTATTTTATCAAAGCAACTAGCAGCAAACTTGGACAGTAGGATCATCTTAGGTTCATGGCACAGCAATGAACCATGGACTGAGGGGGCTGAGCCACAGGTGTGGTGAGTGACCGGAAGAATCTCACGACTCCTTGCACTCATGTGTCAGCCCCTCTCACAAGATGCACGGTAAATTGATCCTGATGAATTTACCCATGTGACAAGAAATAGTGATTGTAAGAATTGGGATACTGAGCCAGGTGGTCATGCCTTTAATCCCAGCACTCAGGAGTCAGAGGAGGGTGGATCTCTTAGTTCATGGCCAGCCTGGTCTACAGAGTGCGTTCAGAACAAGCGAAAGAACTTGGATACTGGTGATGAAACAGGACTCACTCTTCTTTCTGGGCCAGAGAACAGGTTTTCTAAGATAGTCCCAGCTACACATTTTGGATCCTAGCACAGTGGAGGGTACCTTTTTTTTTTGTTATCATAACTCAGAGGCATGTATGGAAGACTGCTACAAAATATGTGAGTTGCACTCACTCATATATATTCTCTTCCTTTTCTTCTGAATAAGCAAAAATGCTGACATCTTTTGAGAAATTGATTTCTCAATGTAAATGGAGGCTGCACTTTGATTTTCCTGTCACCTAGACCTGAAAAATCACACCAAAACTGTATTAATTACAACACTGGCCAATAGCTCAAGCATATTCCTAGCTGTCTCTTATATCTTAAATCAACGCATTTCTATTAATCTGTGTATCACCACGGGGGTGTGGCTTACCGGTAAGGTTCTGGCATTTCCCTACTTCTGTAGCTACATGACTTCTCTCTGATTCTGCCTTCTTTTCTTCCTTATCTCTGCTTGGATTTCCTGCCTTACTATATTCTGCCCTGCCATTGGCCAAAGCAGCTTTTTTATTAACCAATGGTAATAAAACATATTCACAGCATACACTGGGGAATCCCACATCATCTCAATCCATTGTTGAATCATGACTAACTGAGCAAAAACTCCCTACTTTGAGTTGCATTATATATTAATGAAAGAGTGTGTGTCTAGGTGTCATCATCTGGGCTCTTTGTAGATACAATAACATGAAAGTTGTAAATAGAAATTTTCCCAAGGAGAAGAGATTTTTGTTGTTTTAATTTGCTTGTTTGCTTAAGATAGGGTTTTACTGTGTAGCCAGGCTGTCCTGGAACTTGCTTTGTAGACAAGGCTGGCCTCAAACTCATAGAGATCTGTCTGCCTCTGCTTCCTGAATTCAGGGATTAATGACATGCACCACCACTGATGGGGTGAGAAGTAATTTTTTAAAAACTGAATGTTTTGCATAGAATTAAAAACAACTAACTAACAAACAAAGAACATTTTGACCAGAAAAATGACTGTGCAGGTAAGAGCTCATACTGTTTTTGCAGAGGACCCAAGTTTGGTTTCCAGTTTCCATACCAGGTAGCTCATAAATGCCTGCACTCCAGCTCCAGTGGAGTTAATGCTCTCTTCTGGCCCCTGTAAGCACTGGACTCACATGTACAAACCTGTACACAGACTCACGCACAAATACGTAATTAAAAATAATAAAATAATTGACATTTTAATTCTGGTTACGAAAAGATGCTGATCCATTTGAAATTGTCCAAAATATTGTTCCGTAAGGTTAGAGCTGCTCCACTCCTATATGGCATGTATGCAGAAGTTTCTAGAAGACCCCTACTTAAGCTTAGTCTTGTTTTTGCTTAAGATAGGGCATCATCCCTCGCCAGCTTCCCAGGACCCCTTGGCTGTGCACACAAAGAGAACCCGGCCTTTCTTGTTTGGGCCTTTGCTCCTTCCTATGTGATTGAATTTACAGAGGAACTGTTTGCCTTTGGCTGCACATCCTGAATCATAATCAGGATGCTGCTGGCACAAAACCTGCTCCCACCCTGGCCTGAAATAACTGAATAGGGAAGTAGAAGCCCTCCCCTTTCCAACCTTAAAGCAAGAGGCTCATAATTTGTTGCGTTCTGGCAATACATCAAAAGTCAATTCATCCACTTACAGTAAAACCAGGGAGGGAAGGACAATGAGTATAGAGGGAAGTAAGGCACCTCATCAAAAGGGACAAATTGTTCAGTTGACACCCAGAACCATGCCATTTATGTGTTTGTTAGCCAGAGACCAATGTCCTTGGGGGATGTCTCCCTTTCTGTGGGGCATGGAAAAGGTGCCCAGTCACCTGCTTAGCTCTTCCAGGTCTGCAGTTTGACAAATACACTTTGACTTCAGGATGTAAGTGGACTATCCTAGTTTTCTATGGTTGCTGCAAAGTCCTTCTTCCCTCCTTCCCTCTCTCCCTCCTCCCTCCCTCCTATCTATCTATCTATCTATCTATCTATCTATCTATCTATCTATCTATCTATCTACCTGTTATCTACTTCTTAACTGCTCTGAAGGCTAGAAATCTGCTTCTGGTGGCTCCAGGTGATCTTTGGTTATCATGATGGTTGCCACTCTAGGCTCACCAGTGTCTTCTCGGGCTTCTCCTTTAGGATCTTCTCTTCTGCATCTCATGTCTTGACAGATACTTGTCATTGGATTCAGTGCCTCCTGGTCATCCAAGACAACAATTTTCACTGGAAAGGCTTCATTTAATTTCGTCTCTGAAGACCACTCCTACCCCTAATAAGGTTACTTAATATGTGCTGAGCAATAAGTCTTGGACAGGTATTTCCAGGGACCAATATCCATCCAATCACAGGGGGATGCAAGGTAGAAAAGGACGAGGCTCATTCTCTCAAGGGGCTCAGTCTAGTGACAGAGACAAAAAGTTAATAATGTCAAGGCAACACCCAGAGCTGAGGAGATACCTCAGTGGTCAAGGGTGCTCACTGCAGAGGATCTGAGTTTGGGTCCCAGCACCCATGTCTGGAATCTTACAACTGCCTATAACTCCAGCTCCAGGAAGATCTGATGTTCCACAGATATCTACACTCATAGGTACACACAATCTCGCCTCCATGAGTACACATCATTTAAAATAATAAAAATTGTGTTGGTTTGAATGAGAATAGCCCCCACAAGCTCTTATATGTTGGAATACCTGGTTTCCAGTTGGTTGGAACTATTTGGGAAGGATTAGGTGATATGGCCTTGTTGGAGGAAGTTTGTCACTGGAGACAAGCTTGAGGTTTCAAGAGACTCGGTGCCATGTCCAGTGTGCTCTCTGTTTTCTGCTTGTGAATCAGGGTGTGAGCTCTCAGCTACTGCTCCAGTGCCATGTTTGCCAGCTGCCATTATCCCCACTATGATGGGCAAGGACTCTAACCCTCTGAAACTGTAAGCCCCAATAAACTATTTCTGTTACCTTGGTCAGGGTGTCATATCACAGCAATAGAAAAGTTACTAAGATGAAACAAATATTTAAAAAGTATATATTTTAAAAGAAAAGAATGTCTACAGAAAGAGTTATGCTCAGAGGGCTGAGAGTCTCATCAATGACTTTGTGTTGGGAGTTGATTTGGAGACTATGGTGAGGCAGAAACAGGGTGTGTGCTTTTCCACCTTTAAAAACTATAATTTCCTGGAACACAAGTTCAGTCTGAATAGGGATGACCAATCCTGGCCCAGCCAGATCTATGGTTGAGTTCAGCCAACCCTGTTGGTCATCTTGAGGTTTTGGAGACTTGGTGCAAGGAAGGATTGCTACTGCCATAAATGGTTGTGATCTAGGGATGTCATGAAGTATGTCATTGGCTTCCTCTGCTGTAGAGACTGAAAAAAAAGGAGCATTTGCATGGGCCTTAAAGTCTAGTGGCATGTGGCATGTGTCTGCCACCCTTCCCAGGTCAGAGCAGGAATAACCCTGGAAGGACACTCAGGCCAGAGCAGCTGCCTACCAAGGTCTCCCACCAAGGAAAGCTCTTTGGCTTTGCATCAATGTTCTGTCTGATCTTTAGTGTGCTGGAGAAGGCAACCAGTGCCCACGTATCCCAGGGAGAGATAAGAGTTTTTGAGAGCATCATTTGCAGTTCATCATATTTTCTTAGGACTTGACTTTCTTTGCAATGTTTGTTTTGCCATAAGAATCTCAGCCATGGATATAATGGAATTATTGTTGATACTTCTGAATGTCATTGGCTTGTTGGTTGAAAGAAAACTTTTTTATTTTTAGAAGCACATACTAAAATATTTATAGGTGATTTTACTAATGTCTACAATATTTAAATATTTCATCAAATGTATAATAGATAAACCTAAAACAAAATATAGAGAATTGAGGGTTGGGTACGATGGTGTACACTTTTAATCCTAGCACTAGAGAGATTAAGGGAGGAGAATTTCGAGTTTGAAGGTAACCTGGGCTACACAGCAAAACCTTATCTCAAATCATAGAAACAGCAATGAACGAACGAAAAGAGCAAACAGATAAAGCAGTACTATGTCCAGATGAGATTTGCTAAGTGTCTGTCTGTCCACTGTTCTGTGTTTTCCATTGCTCTCTGCAATTGACATGCTTCAGAACAAAAGCCTGGTCTATACAGTGAGTTCCAGGACTGGTTCCACAGCTAATTAAAAGTATTTGCCATCACTGCCCAGTCTTTTTAGTCTTGCTGTCAGCAACAAGGTAAGGAATTTTTTATTGTGCCAAACCAAACCAAACCAAAACCACAAAACAAACAAATAAACAAACCCTAACTTTCATACATGGCTTATTCTTGTCACTGTGTGACGAGTCTTTCTCTGTCCTGCCAGCCAGATCTCAGATAATGACACAGAGACTTCTTACTACTTATGAAAACTTGGCCATTAGCTTAGGCTTATCCCACTAGCTCTTACAACTTAAATCAACCTATTTATTTTAGTCTATGTTCTATATAATAATCTATGTTGCACCTCCTGTTTCTTCTCTGTAGAAAGGAAGGTTACCCTGCCTTTCTCCTTCCCAGAGTCCTCTCTGTCTCCTGAAGTCCTGCCTAACCTCTTCCTGCCTAGCTGTTGGCCATCCATATCTTTATTAAGCCCATCAGAAGGCGCCTTGGCAAAGACACATCCTCACAGTGTACAGAAAGATTATTCCCCAACATGACTGATATGCGATGGAAGCAGAACAGTGCAAAGCGATTATGTTATGACTGCCTGCAGAAGCCAGTGGTTTGCCAGGCCTTCGGATCCCCAGAGGTATCAGGGGAGCAGAGGAGACCCGAGAAGGAGAACAAAGATAGCTAGGGGCAGTGTGTTGTTTGTCTTCCTCTGGCTTTCAGCACTTGGTAAAGACCTAATCACATTTTGGCTTAAACCAGAGTAATTTGTTTACTTTCATTAACATGTGTAAAGCCCCAAGGAAGTGTCTTGCACTTGATGAGCACAAAACACATCCTAGGTGAGTGAGCGCCTAGGAAGCATTTGCATCATTCCGCACAGTCAATAAGACCATGGTGGTCTGGATCCAAGCACACCTGCTCAGGGCCTTGAGTTTGCTTCAAATTAGCACTCAGACCTTAGCAAACTTGCTAATGACTCTGAAGTTGTTTCTTATTTGTAAAACTGAACCATAATAGTTTCCATTTTGCTGAGAAATGGAAAGAGTTACATAGACATATCTCCACAATGATGGCTAGTATCCACCAAGGACTTGCTTCACTCAGAGTGCTGCTTTCAGGGCCACCTCTACTAGTCAGTTTCTTGTCACTGGGCACAGCAGTTTTGGTCCAAGTTTGGCTGGACTGCTTGCTTTGGGGCTGAGGTGAAGCAGGATGCTATAGAGGCCAGTGCAATGCATCATGAAAGCCAGAAATCAGGAGACAAACTATATCCTTCTAGGCCACACCCCCAGTGACCCTCTTCTCCAGATAATCTTCATTCTCTACGGTTCTATTGATTCCTATAGTGTGATCAAATTTTGAATCTATCCTTGGATTCATCCCCAAAACACTCATGATCTACTAACTCCTACAAGCTCCATATCTGGACTGCTTTATTAAGGACTAAGACCTCAGTACATGAGCTTTGTGGTGGGGGTGGTAGAGGTGGGGGAAGGTGGAGGTGGTGGAGGTGGTGGTTGCATGTGTGTGAATCTGTATTAGTTACTGTTCTTGTTGCTTTAACGAGAAACACTGTAATGAAGGAAGGATTATTTGGGCTCAAGGCTTAAGCCTACAGTCCTTCCTTATGGGGAAGGTATGCTGACTGTAACGAGGGTGCATGTCCACATTGTGGAGGATCAAGAAGTAGAGAAAAGGAAATGCCATCGCTCAGCTGGCTTTTTCCTTACTCTGATTTTATGTAGTATAGGTTCAAGCACATGGCCTGGTGCTGCCTACATTATGGGTAGGTTTTCTTCATTGAGTTAGCCCTTTCTGGGAACTCTCTTATAGACACACACGAGAAATGTTCTTCACTATTGCCTATGGCATGTTTTAATTTATCGAGGTTGATAATGAAGAGTAGCCATCAAATTTGTTCCTTATCAACTTGACTCCCATCCACATCGCTATTAATGTTTGTGCTGGCTGTGCTGCTGCTTCTGCTGCTGCTGCTGCTGCTGCTGCTGCTGCTGCTTCTTCTTCTTCTTCTTCTTCTTCTTCTTCTTCTTCTTCTTCTTCTTCTTCTTCTTCTTCTTCTTCTTCTTCTTCTTCTTCTTCTTCTTCTTCCTGGACTCCAACTAGAAGGAACTTCAACTGAGGAGCTGCCTCCATCAGAATGACCTGTGGGTATGTCTCTGGGGCATTTTATTGATTAGTGATGGGTATGAGAGGGCTGAGCTTCCTGTAGGCTGTGCTACCCCTTGGCAGGTGGTCCTGGCAGCTCCTTCCCTTGAACCCCTTAAAAGGAAGCTCCAAACAATAATTGGGGCCCTTGAATTCTGTCCCTTATGTGGCCACCATCCATCTTATCAGTGTGTCTTTTTAAAATCTATACTATCCTTCTGATCCAATAAGTTTATATTGTGTATTTTCAAGTATTTGTTGGCCTTTATTGTCAATCCTGTTGTGGGATAATCTTTTTGTACACTGTGTTTTTGCCAAGATGCCTTCTGATTGGTTTAATAAAGAGCTGAATAGCCAATAGCTAAGCAGGAGAGTATAGGTGGAATTTCTGGGGAGAGAAAGGAGAGATGAATTTAAGTGCATGGAGACACCAGCAAGACGTGAACTAAGTCATACATAGAAGGAGAGGTTTAAAAAAAAGCTACATGGCATGTAGATTAATAGAAGCAGGTTAATTTAAGTTGTAAGAGCTAGTTAAGGACAATCCTAAGCTAAAGGCTAAGCTTTTATAATTACTAAGAAGTCTCCATGTCATTATTTGGGGACTGTCGATCCAAAGATGTTCTGAAAAGAAATTCTCTGAATAAGAGTTCAAGAGTCTGTAAAACTCAACTCGGATCTTGACCATGGGTAATTGTCCCATCATTGTCTATAGTTTTCCTTGGTGACTGTCCCATGTTTCTAGATATTACATTATATGATATAATAATATGATTATTTTGTCTCTACTGTAACTTAACTTCATGTACTCAGGAGCTCCGCTCAGGAGATCTGGCCCTGCTACCTGCTGCCTGGCTTCAGCAGCTTCCTGGAAGCTTGGTGTATACTTCTTTGGCCACCTCATTCTTGTATTTTTGTATTTATGGCAATCGTTGGTTATGTGAATGATACTAAGTGCATGCTGCCAGCTCCAGAAATAACCTGACCCTTGGATCACCACTGCAGCAGCCTTCATGTGTCTTCTCGCTGAACGTGAAAAATGCTTTCCTAGGTGGCTCTGGTGGAGCGTGATGCCCTTGGTGCTCTTCGCTCCATCTCTGTTTCTGAATGAGTTTGCTTTAGCACACATCGCTATGGATGGGGCTTGCACTTGGGACACCTTCCCAGTCTTTCCTGTTTTCTCCGCAGAGTCCCCGGTTTCTCTAAGGAGAGATTCTCCTCTTCAAACCTGTGTTGTCTGCACCTTCTGGTGAGTTGGCTCGGTGCTTTAAGGTACTTGTCACTAACCCTGAAAACCTGAGTTTGAGCCCCAGAAGAACAGAACTGACTTCTAGAAGTTACCCTCTGAGTTCACACACACACACACACACACACACACACACACACACGCACGCACGCACGCACGCACGCACGCACGCACACATACACACATTCACACTCCTTCCTTTGCTAACTGCACGTTTCTCATCATCTTTGAATTCTCACTGCAAATCTCATTAAAGGCAATGAGCAGTCACAGTGCCGTAGTTGAATGTTATGCTACCTTGAAATTTCCTCTGTCAAACTACGCAGTTCTTTCCTCTTTGGGGATACAGTCCAGCTATAGCCATATTATTTGCCAATGTAAAATGAATGGCCTCTAGCCCAATACCCAGTGGAATCTTTATTCCTCTATGAAACCTCAGGAGCCAGGTCTCTATGGCTTGCATCTCTCGTGGCTTTCTGGTGTTCTACACTCTACTAGAATGGTCCAATTAATCTCTGCTTACAGCATTCTAGGGCTTTGCTAGCCCACGGCTCTAACTCGCTCATGTTCCTCCTACAAGCCAGTTCTAATAACTCAAGAACTACTGATGGAGGAGAGTTATCTGTCTATGTTACTTTCATTGGTTAATTAATAAAGAAAACTGCCTTGGCCCTTTAAGAGAACAGAAAATTAGGTAGGCGGAGTAGACAGAACAGAATGCTGGGTAGCAGGAGTGGGGAGACGCTTCAGGCAGTCGCCATAGTGAGTCTCCATGCTTCTCCTCTCCGAGACGGACGCAGGTTAAGATCTCTCCTGGTAAGCCACACCTCGTGGTGCTACACAGATTACTAAATATGGGTTAAAGCAAGATATGAGAATCAATCAATAAGAAGCTACAGATAATGGGCCAGGGGCCAGGCAGTATTTAAAAGAATACAGTTTCCATGTAATTATTTTGGGTAAAGCTAGCCGGGTGGCGGGACACAGCCCGCCGCACCTTCTACAAACTACATTAAGCTGTCATGGCAAATACCCCCACTCTGTGATACCAATTTTCTCTATTAGTTATTTTCATGTGGCTGTGACAAAAGAAAATAGAGAAACAGAACAATAAGAAGTGATTGAAGGAAGGGAAGGTTTCCTTTGGCTCACAGTTTGGGGACACCTTACATCTTGATGGGGAAGGGATGCAGGAACTTGAGAGACTACATGCTCTCCTCTCAGTGGACCAGGAGACAGAAAGGGAAATGCCAGCACTTGACGGGCCTTCTCCTTTTCCTCTTTTTATTCAGCTCAAGACCCAGGCCGATAGGACAGTGCTGCCCACATTAAGGGCAGATCTTTTTCCTTCCATTAATCCTATCTGGATATCCTTATAAGCATACCTGAAGCTATGCCTTACTCATGCCCTTAATCCAAGTTATCAGTGAAAGTCCATCACACTATCAATTCGTTAACAATGCCATCTTATTTAATTATCATAGCTCTGTGAGTTAGGTAATAGCAATCCCAATCCAAAGATGAGAAAGCTGAGGCACAGGGGGCAGGGAAGCCAAGCCAATCCCCCTTTGTCGGGTCTCTGCCTTGAGTTGCCATTAGAAGGCTCCAGGCTTCACACAGGCGTGTGCTCAGTACCTGGGTTCAGGGTGAAGCAGACCACTGCCGAGTTGCTGGCTGATTGCACCTGGTGCCGTCAGTACAAGGAGGGATGGTCACTGCTTGTCTCATTCTGAAGTGATGTAGGGTATATCCCTGACCTGGCACTCCTGTATTCTGTACATAAGCTCCCACTGGGTTAGTGGGTGGGAATAAAAAGGAAATATAGAAAGGGAAGGAAGAAGGAAGGGAGCAGGCGAGCTCAGGTACAGTGATGATGTGCAGAGTGATGTGCCTAAGGGCCAGCAGGATTTGAACCGAGGACGCCCGATCTGACAGTCTTTACGTCTGTCTCACTTTGCAGACTGTCTCGCCCCTGACAAGCTATTCATTGGATGTTTACATAGCTAAGTAGGCACCGCCTGGTAAACAGGACTGTCTCCCCAGGCTGGAGGAGCACTGTGCCTATTCTTATTGTGGATGAGAAGACCTGCCTGTTTTGAGAAAAGGATGCATGTACAAGCCTGGCGTTTAACTCTTTGAAATAATGGCGTTAAAGCTCACGTTCTGATAACCTCACAGGGACAAAGCTTGGTGCGGCACAGATCTCTGCTATTCACTTCTCCAATCAGCTGCTGAGACTGGGCTGCAGCCAGAGGGATGACTCTTCTCCCCGCATGCAAGAGGGTGAAGCATGAGGGTGTTACCAGGAACGGGAGATCTGGACGGGCTTGCAGGCCTGGCACCCCGCCGAGTCACACCCAAGTTGTGTGTGCTTGCCAGCTTCTGGGCTAAGCTATTGCCCTGAGAGTCTGGGCAGGGCAAGCAACTCTATGCTTGCTGATTTCTTTTGTCTCCTGGGTAACAGCCTGGAGCAGGCTGTGGTCACCCGTGGGAATGCTCCTCCTGAGTCAGCAGGACCTGGACTGTCCTAGGGTGTGGCTGTCTGTTCTTTGAGGCCTCTTTATCTCTTGCAGGATGTCACTGTGCCATCATGGGTTCACAGATAGAGCTGCAGGACAGGGGCTGTTTGGAGAGCTCTGCTCAGGGGTCCCTTCTTTGGCTGTTGAGGCATGCACAAATCATTTGAGGTTGGGGGGTTTTCTAACTGCAAGCATGCTAGTATAAGAGCATCAGAGGGCAGCTGGAGGCTTTAGTTCTAGATCAGCCCCTCTTCTGATTAGCTATAGAATTTGGAATAATGGATGTTCCCTTCTCTGAGCCTCACTTTCCTCGTCTAGACGATTAAATAATGCCAGGCCTGTTTATGTCAATGGATTAGGCCAAGATCGAAATGAGATACTTCAGTGTAGTGTTTGATGCTACACAGATGCTAGGAGCCAGTTTCTCATGCAGCTCCATCCTTCTGCCTTTCCGAGAATCTGGCCCACGGCTGGATTCTGGGATGCCAGTGGGATCCTTGAGAGTAGGGGAATGTTAGGGAGCAGGCTCTGGAAGCCAACATACTGTAATTGGGGAACCTGCCCCTAGGATCTCATTCTTTTAACTGGAAAGCAGAGTTTCTTCCTTTCAGAGAATGCAGAGCTGTACATGCTGAGAACCAAAGGTGACGGGAAGGCCCCGAGGAAGTTGTATTTCAGTCCAGTCTGAATCAGAACATGGAGGGAGGGAGGGAGGGAGGGAGGGAGGGAGGGAGGGAGGGAGGGAGAGAGGGAGGGAGGGAGGGAGGGAGGGAGGGAGGGAGGGAGGGAGGGAGGGAGGGAGGGAGGGAGGGAGGGAGGTTGGTTCTGGCCAGAGATGGTGGCTGCTGGGGCTTGGTACCCTCCCTGCCAGCTGTGCATTTGTAGTAGGAGCAGCGCAATGTTTTCAGTCGCAGCGGGGACAAGGAGACAGGGGTTTCAGGAGTCACTTTCCATGTGTCCAAGGCACTGTAGCCTGTGTGCATGGATACCCAGCTTTTGCTGCATTAGGGCTTGTAGAGCTGGCATGAGCGGTACTGGCTCCAGGACTCATGAACGTCATTCTGACCATGGATATCTCCAGGATCTTAGCCAGGAAAGCAACAGACTGGAACTCAGATCACATAAGGTCAGGGGATCAGGGATGTTTAGCTTGGAACATTAGACTCCTCTTCGTATACCCAAGGACTCATTAATTCTGTTAGGCTTCCATTGCCTTCCCCGTTTTCACTTCTTCCTCTCTCTAGGGAAAGGGTTTGGCTGAAGGTAGGAGGGCTGTGTCAAGATCTCTGAAGTGATGAGGAAGGAGTTGGCTCACCACATGACAGGGGCAGTAGGGAGGCTATTCTGAGATCTATGGGGTGAGCCTAGATCTCTAAGTCCTGGAGGACTTAATTTCACAGAGTTAACATCTATTCCCACCTAATATTCTCTTGACAGGTTACCAGGGGTTCCTCAGCGAGGGATGAAAGCATCTCTAGGGATGGCCCTGCTGGCTCCAGCCCCAGCAGTGTGCCTGTGAGGAATGCCAGTTCCTCCTCCCTCTCGTTTTGCTAGAGGGGAGAATGGTTCACATGCATCATTCTGATGAGCTCCCCCTAACTCCCCCCTTTTTTCATGTTTTCTATTCTTATTTTATTTTTAACTTGTTGTTCTTGGCACAAGAGTGTGTGTTGATTTGCTCGCAACAATTACCTTTTGCCTCCAGAGTCATACACAATGCTTTAGGTGTATTCTTTAGAAATCTTAGGCCATATTCTGTTTTGGAGGGGCTGGAAACTAACCAGACGATCACCAGAGCACAGGCTCACTAACTCAGCCTTCTGTCCAGACAATGCTCTGTCTCCTGCCACCTGATTTTACGCTCAAACGCTGTGACACATGTGCACTTCCATGGACTTGGTTCTCCCTGGATAAGGGCTCCATGGTGTCTTGCAGTTTTGTGCTTTATCTTGGAGCTTCCGGGCCTCTCTTCACCTCCCAGATGCTACTTCTCCTTGGTTCCCCTCCCTTACTTCAACCCTCACCTCTTGCTTCTCTTTCCCTTTTAAAAATCTGTAGTCCCTGAGCTGCATGGAACTGGCTGTCACTTGCTTCCTGAAGAGACAGGTAGTCCAACAGTATTAGTCGTACATATTTAGGTCTTTGGGGGCGAGGAGATGGCAAGATAGTAAACCCCAGCTGTCTTTTTATTCTTCCATGATTGTAAAGTTTAGTCCATTTCTGTATTCTGACTGTTTCGATCATTGCTCTTCAGGCTCCCCCATGAAGACATTGTCTTGGTATCACTTCTTTTGAAGGTCTTAGGAAAACGATTTATGAATGTGATCCTATAGAACTCTGTGTTAGCGCATGACTCCAAAGCAGCAGGGTAGCAGCAATGTGACAGACATTGATACAGGCATTGGGGACAAACAGATTGACTGGACAACTTCCTGCCTTCAGGCTTTCTGAGTCTCCTTATGGGTGAAGACAGCTCATGGCACCACCAGTGCTAAGCAAGGTGACATAGCCACCCAGCAGAGGCTTGAGTTGGGTTTGGGAAGAGATGGAACAGACAGGTGGCCTCTCAAATGAATAGAACCCAGCAGAGGCTTGAGTTGGGTTTGGGAAGAGATGGAATAGACAGGTAGCCTCTCAGATGAATAGAACCCAGCAGAGGCTTGAATTGGGTTTGGGTAGAGATGGAATAGACAGGTGGCCTCTTAGATGGGTAGAACCCAGCAGAGGCTTGAGTTGGGTTTGGGAAGAGATGGAATAGACAGGTGGCCGCCTCTCAGATGGGTAGAACCATTTGAGATATTTAAATGAGGATAGGCTGGATAAAAGGAAGGGTTTAGAACAATGGTTTTCAACATGTGGGTCACAACTCATTTGGGAGCCCTCTACCTCCGAAAATATTTATATTGCTATTCATAACAGTAGCAAAATTAATGATGAAGTAGCAAGGAAAATAATTTTATGGCCAGGCATGCTGGAACACACCTTTAATCCCAGCAATGGGGAGGCAGAAGCAAGTGGATCTCTGAGTTTGAGGCTAGCCTGGTCTTCAGAGCAAGTTCCAGGACAGCCAGGGCTATACAGAGAAACCCTGTCTTGAAAAGCAAACAAAAACCAACAGCAAAATATTTTTATGATTGGGGGGTCATCACAATATGAGGAACTATATTAAAGGGACACAGCATTAGGAAGGCTGAGAACCACTGATCTAGAAAAATAAGGGAACCTGAGCGTGTTGGCATGCTTAGATGCCAAGGACCAGTTGGTGCTCACAGACACAGGGGAAGGGAAGAGTTATTGTAATTCTTGCATGAGGGGTCAGGGAAGTTTGGAAGTCATAGGATGGGAATGACTGAGCCCTCAACCATGACTTTCTGCAGGACATCCCCAATCACAAATGGATTCCTCTCCACACTGGGGGATGCCCTGAGAGACTGAATGTGCCTGTGTGATGGAGGACTCTCATTGGTTAATAAAGAAACTGCCTTGGCTTTTTGATAGGGCAGGATTTAGATAGGTGGAGTAGACAGAACAGAATGCTGGGAAGAGGGGAAGTTAGGCAATCGCCATGCCTCTCCTCTCTGGGCCAGTCACCATGAAGCCAGCCACTAGGTCAGACATGCTGAATCTTTCCCAGGAAGCCACCACTTCATGGTGCTACACAGATTATTAGAAATGGGTTAAGCAAGATGTGAGAATTAGCTAATAAGAGGCTGAAACTAATGGGCCAGGCAGTGTTTAAATGAATACAATTTGTGTGTTGTAATTTTGGGTGTAAAGCTAGCCATGTGGAATCCGGGAGGGACGAAAAGCAGGCCCACCTCTCCTTTCACTACAGAATGGCGCCCAATGTGGGGCTCGAACCCACGACCCTGAGATTAAGAGTTTTATGCTCTACCAACTGAGCTAGCCATGTGGCTGGGAGCTGGGTGGCAGGAACACAGCCTGCTGCTCCTCACTACACCTGTGTTTTAGAAAATCCTTCAGGCTGCAAAGCAGAAGACAGAAGCAAACCCTGGGAGGCCAGTGACCGGGACGTTACTGGGAGGATTTCATGAGCGGCAGGTTAGGAATCCAGCTTGTCTCAGGCTTACTGAGGACATGTCTGTACCACACACCTAGTGGCGTGTGCTTTTACCCTAGAGTCATGTAGCCTCTGGTTTGACCCACCACACCCTCTGGTTGTTAATCTCAACTGACGTACTTGAAGAGACCTAGAAGCACCTGGCAGATGGGCTTCTGGGCAAGCCTGTTGGGGGTTATCACTGACTGAGTAAGACTTGCCCACTATGAACAGTGACATTCCTTAGGCTGGGATCTTTGACAGTATAGAAAAGAGGAAGTAAGCCGAACACAAGTGTTCATCACTCTCTGCTTCCTGACTGTGGACACAATGCAATCAGCTACCTCAAGCTCCTGCAGCCTGTGACTTCTCTACCATGGTAGACTGAACCCTGGAACTGTAAGCAAAAACAAGCCCTTGAACTGAAATAATCACACAAAAACTGTATTAATTAAATCATTGCATGGCCCATTAGCTCTCACTTTTTATTGGCTAACTCTTACATCTTAATTTAACCCATTTCTATTAATCTGTGTATTGCCATATGACAGTGACTTACCGGCAAAATTTCGGCATGTCTGACTCTAGCAGTGGCTCCATGGCGTCTCTCTCTGCCTTCCTTCTCCCAGCATTCTGTCCAGTTCCCGCCCCCCACCTACCTAAGTTCTGCCCTATCAACAGGCCAAGACAGTTTCTTTATTCATTAACCAATAAAAGCAACACATAGACAGAAGGACCTCCCACACTAAGCCCTTTCTCCCTTAAGTTGCTTCTGCCAGGGTATTTTATCATAGGAATGGGAAAATTCCCTAAGACATCCCCCTTGCCACAGCCTTCTCTACCAGAATGTGTCCCCAATTATAGAATGAAGCTCTGACTGCATCTGTCCCACCCGAAGCCTCTGGGGCATTGTCCTGAAGATGCCGTGGCTATGTGGATGCTCTAGGCCACTGGTAAGGGAAGCAGAGGGTCTCTGTGTGTGTTGGTTGAGTTGAGGTCAGGCTTCCCATTTCCTTCCTGTCCAGCATACGTTCTTCTCATGTGAGTCAGGCATTAGTGGAGCTGGGGAAACCAGCCTCTGCTGTTGCAAATGCAAAGACTCTCTGCACCTGGCGTGGGAAAGGCTTCAGACCTGTTTCTACAGGCCTCTTGGCTGGGTTTTGGCAGGTCCCTGCATTACCTCACCCAAGTGAACATCTGCTCCTTCCTCTTGAACAATGATGGAAGCTTCACGTGCATGCGCTACAGGCTTCCACCCGTGGGGCACTGAGGCCTGCAAGCCCAGCCCTTCACTCTGGACTTTGTCTCCAAAGGCTTAGACAGGTCTGACTGATAAGGATCTCACAGGGTCAAATGCCTTTGGGAAAACTGAAGCACACCACCTAGGAAAAGTTTATTTGACTTTTCACTATCTCTTTTAAAATGGTTACTTTTTAGCATATAAAATAAAGCATTTCATGACATTTTCACATATATAAGATGTTATATTTTGGTCTTTTCTATCTCCCTACTTCCATCTTTCTTGATGGGCCCCTTCCCTTATCCCAAATAGTATCCTCTGCTTTAGTGAGACTTACATTTCATTTGTGTGTGTGTGGGGGGGGGGTGTTGAAACAGTGTTTCTCTGTGTAGCCCTGGCTGTCCTGTCCTGGAACTCACTCTGTAGACCCAGCTGGTCTCGAACTCACAGAAGTCCACCTGCCCATGCTTCTCAAGTGCAGGGATTAAAGGAGAATACTACCACTGCAGGCTCATTGGCCTCTCTTTTTCTCCACCCCCTTTCTCTTTACCCCTCCTCCTCCCCTCTCATTCTTTCTACTCTCAAATTTAGATGTAGATTCTGCATAGACATCTCACCACCTTTAATGTGATGATACATAATGTGAGTCTCCAAGACAGGCTAAGAGTGTAACTTGCCCGGTTCCTGGACCTGTTGAATTAACTCCCTCAGGGCCTACCCCTTGCTATTGTTAACTGCTTCTCTGCAGGCAAGAAGGTGGCTGAGCTCTGCCTGGAGGAAATCCTAGGGACTGCTAGCATCTGCTTGCTTGGCTTTGGAGGGGACCAGAAGTCCTGTTAGCAGTGAACGGATTGATCTGAGGTAGTCCCTACTCATACAGGCTCCCCCGTAGAATTATAATCAACACCCACTCCCTTTTCTCTCAAAAGTGCCCTGATTTGGGGTACAAATGATAGGATCCAGAGCCCAGGCACTTGGTATTTTGAAACCCAAAGAGCAGCATTGTTAGATTTTCTTCTGCCCAAACACAGTCTGATGTCAACCCGGTGACTCACTGCTTGCTCTCTGGCAATGTCTGATATTTGCCAATGGGCCCTGAATTCTTTCTCTCTTATTCAGCCACATGCTCACTCAATCTGGTAGCTGCCTCACCTTGCCAATCACTCTGCAAAGGGGTGACAAGAATGCCAGCGCCCCAGGAAATGCCACATTTCTGTCCCTTTAGGACATCCCCTTTAGCCACAGTGTTTCTGAGCTCTGCGTTTGCTGGTTGGTTGTTGAACCTTTGCTGCCATGCTTTCTCCTGCTCGGCTGCATTTATCCTGCTTCTGAAACAGACATTTTCCTGCTGGCTGGTGCTCTGCAGGTGTCTGGGTTAAAGAAAAATGTCAGGGAGCCATCTTTACTCAGGTGATGAGAAAATGTGGGGGGGGAGGTCAGTGGAGGCCGGGGTCTGAACTGGTGATGAATTAGAGGGTCATGGACAAGAAATAGTTAGACAATTACAAGGTCAATGATTATTTATTTATTTATTTATTTATTTATTTATTTATTTATTTATTTTTGGAGACAGGGTTTCTTTGTGTAACAGCCTTGTCTGTCCAGGAACTCACTCTGTAGGCCAGGCTGGCATCTAACTCAGAGATCCACCTGCCTCTGCCTCCTGAGTACTGGGATTAAAGGCCTGCGCCACCAAGGCTCCTCTCTCTCTCTCTCTCTCTCTCTCTCTCTGTCTGTCTCTCTATCTCTCTCTCTGTCTCTCTCTCTTTCTCCCTCCCTCCTTCCCTCCCTCCCTCCCTCCTCTCTCCCTCCCTCCTTCTTTCTCTCCCTTCCTTCTTTCATCTTCCTTCCTTCCTTTCTTCCTCCCCCTTTCTTTCTTTCTTTCTTTCTTTCTTTCTTTCTTTCTTTCTTTTCTTTCTTTCCTTCTGTTCTTTCACTTCTGTAGATCGAATGTAGCTGTTTGAAAACCAAAGTGTAGATGCCTGCCTTTTCAGACTTCTTAAAGTGGGACTGTTTATAGGGAAAATGCTTTCCTTTATATTTGACAAGAGTAAATAGTGAGAAATAACGTTAGTACTTACAAAAACCTCAAAATAAAAAACCTAAACCCAAAAGAACAAAGCCCTTCCCCCCAACCCCCCCTTCATAAAAGCCCTCATCAGTTAGAAACACAAGGGAGGCAACATGGTGTGGCGCTGGGTGTTTGGGACCTGTCTCTGCCTCTAGTGCTAGTGTTAAAGGTGTGCACCCCCACCGAGATCTGTTTTGTTAAGGATAGTTTCAGGTGTAAATTCTAGGACCTGACTCTTCCTGGATTGTCTCAGACAGTAGGGTTCCCACGGCTTCTTTGTGGATATGCTAATGGTCTACACATCTGGGACAGACCCTTAAATCCGTGTCTTTCTTGGAATAATAATAATAATAAAAAGAACCTTTGTCTTCTAAGACTAGTCTTTGACAAGTTGTTCGAGTATAGTTCTTATAAAGTCATTGTCTTTTTGATTAGCCGTTTTGCATTTTTTTTTAGCCTCTTCTGTCCCCCAACCCCATTGGTATAATTTGCTTGGTCTTCTTCTGAGCATGTTGGAGATATCCATACTTTTTTTTCTTAATTCCTTTGATATCTCAGTTATCTGGTATTAGCATTATGCTTCGTTCATGTGTGTTTGCGGTGGACTCAAACTGGCTTCAAATACCACCATTTTTAGCTTGTCCACATGTTGAAATCTTCATTACTTCTCTCACCAAACCAAATTATAATAAACAAAAATCCGATCCACCCAACGAAAGCTCGGCACGTTGGTAGTCCCTGTCATTCTTGTGAGAGAACGAGGGACTCTTTCTTCCTGTTTCTGATTTAAAGACTTTATTTAAGCATTGAAATGTCTATCAATATTTTGTTTCAAATTCTGTTTTAAGATTTTTTTTGTTTCAAATTCTGTTTAAAGATGCTGGAGCCTCAATATATAGGTAATGAATGGAAAACCTTAAAGAAATATTTACACATGGAAATTGAAATTAAACCCTGGGTCTGCAAGCTCCTCTTTATTTGGCTGATTTATTTTTAGAGGGCAGGCCATTTAATTTAAAAAATTCTCCTCTCCTTTCTTCCCTCCTCCTCCCCCTCTGCTCTGATTGTCTCCCCGGACCAGGAAGTTTATATGTAAACACAAGCGGTAATGGACCCCTGACCTGCTCAGGGCTTTCAACTCAGTCAAGCCACAGAGGGATTAACCCCAAATACCGACTTGCTCTCAGAGGTAAAATTGTTCCCCAGGCGGGTATCACCAAAAGGTTTTCTCCCCTCTGGGTTTCGCCATTCACCCTACAAATAAGGTCCTTCTCAAAGCGGAGTTTAAAGACAGACACTAGAAAGCAAATTGGCGGCAGACTGGAGCCCGGAGGGTGCTAGGCTTTCCCTGAGCCCTCAAGCCTTTTTACTCAACCTTCCTGGCCTGGGGGTAGGGGTGGAGGTGGAGGAGGGGGGAGGAGGGTTAAGTTACTTGGTCTAGAAACAGGTTCTCTCTGTACGTCCTTAGATATACTCACTGGGTGTCCTGTGAACTGTTGATCCTCGCAGGGACTCCCCAGGGCGTCCCAGGCCTGCTGGCAGGCAAGGGCTTTGCGCGTGCATAGATTAGCATTTATTTGCCCCTGGGGAAGACCAGAGCGACGGCCCTGGACTATGGTACAGAACCTCAGCTTCCGGCCCGATAAGGAAACCCTCCCGGTTTACTCTCTGTAGCTCTTGTTCCCTCAGAAGGGAGCACTGTGAACGGGCATCAAGCACTGGGCCAGGTTCCAAGTCAGTCTTTAAAAAAACCAAACAAACAACAAAAAACACTACCCATCGCCTTCACTTCCTGATCTGCAGATTTGTTGCGAGATTGTGTACTGCATGTTTCCGTGTTGCGTGGACAGTCTTTTTCCAAGCCAAGGAACCTGCACCAGGAGAGTTTCTCAGTTAGGAGCATCTGGACCCACAACAATCGCTCACCAGAGACAATGTATCTGTATTTATTTCAGAGTCCCAGTTGCAAGGGGGTCCAGAAGTTTCCCATGTTGTTAAGAAGCGGGCGCGGACAGAGACAGGGCCCAGTGAGGCTACATACTCAACAGGCCTTCCCAGCTGTGGAAAGTTTGATGCAGCAGGGGCACCCAGACAGAAAATTAAAAAACTAATAAAGTCCTCAGTGTGGGGCGCTGGCATCAGGACAGTTTCCCTTCTCCAGACACCTAATAAAGAGACATTCCGGGACACTAACTCATAAGGGGGATCTGCAGGGGTCACCGACAACGGCGGGAAGTGAGCCATGGAAACAGCAGCCGCTGCGCTCGCTGCTGGGAGGGTTCTCTGCTTCTCTTCGTCCCCCGCCCTTTGCCTTTTCATTTCGGAGAAATGGTAGGGTGTGCAGGACAGAGGAAACACCGGGTGAGAGAGGCCAGGAGCCAAGGCTGTGAAATCTCTTTCATGGCAGAATAAGCACAAGGCTGCTGTTTGACACTCCGTGGCAGGAGGTGATGGTCACCAGTGATGTTGGGACTGAAGGTGAGATGGCTTCTGGGATAGCAGGGGTTTGGAGAACAAAGGTTTGTCCAGCTGAATATGATGAAGCACCTTCTTAACAACCAGTTCCTGCCGCGGATTTTTTCCGGCTACTTGGCCATCATGGAACTGAGTTTGGAAGGTCATTTATGTTGTTTGATTTGGTTTTCAAGTTGGTCCATATTAAAATTCAAGGGGGGGCGGGGAGAATTTGGGCCTTCAACTAAACCACCAGTTTCCCCTTTGTCCACGGCTTTGCTTCTTCCTGCGGTTTCAATTACCCGCGATCAACCACAGCTCAGAAAACTCCAAAAGCAACTAATGCCTCGCAGCGCATGACACCCTTGGGGGTGTGATGAAGTCCTGGACTGTCCCCTGGATCCTCCCGGGACCCGAATCTTTCCTTTTCCGGGGCACTCACACTGTGTTTGGGACTCACTGATGGTGGTTGCTCAGTCATCTTTAGTTAAAGCAGTGATTCTCAAACTGGGGTCGAGACCCACAAAGGGGTCTCATACCAGATACCTGCATATCAGATCTTTACATTTGGATTCATAATAGTAGCAAAAATTACAGTTGTGAAGTAGCAACAAAATAATTTTATGGTTGGGAGTGTCACCACAACATGAGGAACTGTGTTAAAGGGTCACAGCATTAGGAAGGTTGAGAACCACCAAGTTCTTGCTTATTTGATTTAATAATATCCCTAAAGTACAAATGCGGTGATGTCCAGGAGGGTCAACTATTAAAGGACAGATTAATTCTCATGCTATGTGGCAGTGTGATGTGAAGACAGGAGCGACTTCAGGACGTACAGGATTCACTGCCGTCACCAGGGATGGGAAGGGCTGCCATACTTGGTACCTGTCTTCTCTCACAGAAGGAGGAAGTCAAAGTTGGTAGAGGAGAGAGTAAATCCCAGTTGGCGTTGTTTCCTAGTCTTTAGGGTTGAGTTCAGCCCACGTCTTTAGAAAGACTCAGGGTACTTGTCATTTTCTGAGCAATGCCACCCCGAGAGTCTCCTCAGCAGTGGTTACAAATGGGTAACACTACTTTTGCTTTAGAAAAGTAGTTCTACATTGTAGGCATCTGCAAAGGGGCTTTTACACACCCACCTCCAGAATCCTTGTGGTCTTCTGGCATGAGTGAAGAGGACAGGGGACCTAGGCCACCCCATCCTGTCCTGTCATTCTGAGGCACAGGTTGTGGGAACAGATAGCTTCATGGGCCTCAGTCTGTTTGCAGGATGAAGGTATGGGAAATGGCTCCAGTGCCCGTGGGCTCCCACATGCTGAGGTCAGAAGGTTCAGCTGGGGATTGTATCCCTTCTTCCCCCTGTCAGAAAGAGTGTTTTCCTTCTGGCGTTTTGCTCAGCTGTGGCTTGCAAGAGGCTGAGCTGCAACCCTTGGGTGTGATATAGGGAGGGCTGTGGTTTGGTGAGTAAGAAAGAACGTAGGCTTTTGAACTTTGTGAGTCTGGGCTCTCTTCTCCCCTCTTTCCTTCTCCCTCCTTCCTCCCCTCCCTCCCTTCTGCTGTTCCCTTCCTTCCTCCTTCCCTCCCTCCCTCCCTCCTTCCCTCTCCCTCTCTCTCTCTCTCTCTCTCTCTCTCTCTCTCTCTCTCTCTCTCTCTCTCTCTCTCTCTCTCTCTGTGTGTGTGTGTGTGTTTAATTTTTTTAAGTCACATGAGAGTAGCCCACATTGAAGAAAAAGACAAACTTCCATGAGGTAGACGGTGGGACACAGGCTGCCTTCCAGAACATAACTCTAGGGAGACCTGGGATGCATCTCGTATAATGAATGTTAAAATCCAAAGCATGTTAGGGTCCCTGAGTGTCTTGATAAACCCTGATTGATTTAGCAGGTTTGCAGTGGAATACAGAACTTTGCACTTCTGGGGAGCCCAGAGATGCTGCCATTCCCTCTGAACCACAATTACCAACAAGGGTAGAGGACCCCAATCCATGTCTTCTCTAGGCCCTCAGGGAACAAAGCTTCTGGGATGTGAACACTGTCACCAGGCTCTCCAAACTGGGTCTCTTGGGTCAGCTCTAGAATGAACCAGGTCTGCTTTTTTTTTTCCCCCCACAGGGAATTCTGCCCCCTGGAATGATGGCCTGTCCCTCTGCCATCTGGCACAAGGGCTCTTGTGGTCTTTCATCCTTCTTTCCTTCCCTGCCAGCAGAAGGACTGGATGGCAGGGTCAGTTAGAAAGCCACAGTATTATACAGGATTAAATGAGTCCCATATTTGGCTCCTTATAACACCCCGGCACTGAGCAAAACCGGAAGTGATGTTTCAGCAAAACAATGAACTGCACATCATTTAACATACCTTTCTTAATTGGGATGCGCACCAGGTGCTCCCTCTTAATGGCGTTATGAGCACCAATAACCTCATTAGGAGGAAAGAGCTGCTTTTATGACAGTTTTGGAAATTAAAATAGCCGAGAGGCGTCTTTCAGAGTCACTGGTTCTGGATGATGAGTGGGACTAAAAAGGCCTGGGGACTGAAGACATCTGGGACACGTGTCTGGCCTGGCCTCTCTATGTGTTGCAAAGTCGGGAACCTCAACCCAAGGGCTCAGACACTGCAATGTGTTCAAGGTCTGCAGGGGAAGCTTTCCAGAAGTTCGGTTTCTAGGGTCACAGCCTGTGATTCTGACCCAGGAGGCCTGCTTCTGTCAGCTGCTCTCCAGATAAAGTCCTTGAGCTGCTCCAATGCGTGAAGACACTGTTTGCTGTCAAGCACACAGGGTCTTGATGATGCCAGCCGAACCCCGGATGCATGTATCGGCTTCTTACACCTGCAGTGGTCTGTAGCTTGCCAAAGCCTGGACCAAATGAGATTCTCTGCTGTGCTTCTATCACAGCTCCTTTTCTCGTCCCCTTGGGTGTTGTTTAATAGTGGGGTTCATGTCGGGATTCACTGTTCTCTTGAATGCTAGCCTGCTGGATTACCGGTTCCTCATCAATAGAACAAGAAAGCTACACTGTATCAAATGTGAGCTGGGTGAGTCTAGGTGGGACTGGGCTTCTCTTCCTGGCAGCCTTTCATGTTTTCCTTCCCTGTAGTCACAAGAACGCCAACCTCCAGATTTTGTGTAAATACTGGATTTATAGCAATGGTTTCGTAGAGTGTTCCAGTTTGCCAGGTTGATGATTAATGTGGTTTTCTCAGGGAGCGTCATGCTTTTCCTGCCAGCGCAGTGAATTGCACGAAGGGCGTGCTTCCCCTGCTTTTCTTTGGTGGCCCTGTGGAAGAGGGATACGTTGTGTTGCCTGCAGGGCAGAAGAAGCCTCAGCTGTGAACAGGCAAAACTGAGCTAATCTGTAGAGGATTTCTCAATGATTAGAGGGATTGCCCTGGTTCCGAATATTTGCTGGCTGTGCACTGCCTGAAGACTTCTCCGAGCAGCATCCAGTGTGCTGTCATCTAGCTTTCATGGGCTTCGGTAATCCTGGGTCCTCTCCCTAGATAATTAGAATCGTGTGGCTCTAATTCACTTTGTGATGGTTCCTATCCAAGCCAAACCAGCCCTGCTCTATACTTCCACGCAGCCTGCAACACTTCTCGATGATTTTGTCATTGCTGTAAACAAAATATCCTCGGGGGCTGGAGAGATGGCTCAGAGGTTAAGAGCACTGCCTGCTCTTCTAAAGGTCCCGAGTTCAGTTCCCGGCAACCACATGGTGGCTCACAACCATCTGTAATGGGGTCTGGTGCCCTCTTCTGGCCTGACACACACACTGACAGAATATTGTATACATAATAAATAAATAAATAAATAAATAAATAAATAAATAAATAAATATTTTTTAAAAAAACATCCTCAAGTATGTCAATTAACTTAACCTTGATACCTCCCGATCTACCTCATTCCAATCTGTGGGCACATGCTCTAGGGAGTGAAAAATAACTGGCAAGATCAGAGACCCCAAAATTCTGCATGTTATTACCTCATCTTTCACCAGGACCCATTGCTCTGAAATAGTCCAGAGGTTAATAGACATAAGAAATCCCACTTCAGCCAGGCAGTGGTGGGGCACAGCTTTAATCCCAGCACTTGGGAGGTATTGGTAGGTGGATCTCAGTGAGTTAGAGGCCAGTCTGGTCTACAAAGTGAGCTCCAGGACAGTCACAACAGCCGGGACTGTAACACAGAGAAACCCTGTCTTGAAAAAAGAAAGAAAGAAACAAAGAAAAGACATTCCACTTCTTACAACCTGTAAGACTATTTCCTCTTCCTCCAAATCAATAATAAAACTCTACTTTATGGCTTTTGTGTCTGGCTAAATCTGACAAACAGGGGAAGTTAGATTGTTAACGAAGAAATTTATTAGCAAGAGGCTATAATTAGAACTGCTCCTTGGTAGAAGTGGGATTCAAGCCATTTGTATTTACTATTGCTGTTGCTATATTATTTTTTGCATCAGCCAGGCTGCTCCTTCCTTCGTTCCTTGCTTTCAGATATGACTGATAACTTATATTACTTCAGAATTCTTTTCAATTAAGACAAAATTACATCATTTCTCTCCCACTTCTTGTCCTCCCTCCAACCATATTTCCTCCTGCCTGGTTCCCTCTTAAATTCATGGCCTCCTTCAATTACTGTTTTTACACATACACACACACACACACACACACTCATGCACACACACAGAGTCATTGTTGTTACATAATATGTTATTGTTACTCATATGTAAAATTAATATATTTATTAATATAGGTATACAACCCACTGAGTCTTTTTAGTGTTGCTTGTATGTATATGATTTCAGGACTAGCCTTTTGGTATTAGATAACCAATTAGGGGCATCCCTGGGGAAGACTTAGTTCTCCTGCTCTCAGAATCCATAGCTGCCTGTAGTTCTTTGTCTAAGTGTGGGGAATGAATATAAAGATTATAATAATCAGAATTCTTGACTAGCAGGCAATCCCATCCCCTTCCCTCCCCTCCCTTCCCCTTCCCTCCCCTCCCTTCCCCTTCCCTCCCCTCCCCTCCCTTCCCTTTTCTTTCTTCCTTTTAGATTTTTGGACCTGAACTTCTTACAGTCCAGGCTGATCTGGGACTTGTGATGCAGTTAAGGATGGCTTGCACTTCTACATGCTGTGATTACAGATGTGTTCCACGGTACCCAGCCACTTTCTGTCTTCTTAGACTATTTTCTTCTTCTTTAGTTTTTTAGGGTCTGTGTTGTTTAGACTCTATTTTTTTTTGGTTTTACACTAACAAAATAGAAGATAATGATTCTATTTTCAAATTCTATTTGGACTGGTTGAAAATATTAAAAATAAATAAATCTGAATTTCCTAATTATTTTTAAAAGTTATGCATTATTTCCTATGTCAAGAAATAAGCATTTCTCCTCCTCCTCCTTCTCCTTTTCCTCCTACTTCTTTTCTCTCAGTTTCCTGTTTTGTTTAATCTTGGTTTTAGACTCAGATTTTTCTTTTATTTTTCTTCAACAACCTCTTTACTGACAAATTTAATATATTCAGAAAAGCTGGATTTTGTAGTTAACACAATATAATAACCACTTACTTTCCACCATTGTTATTTTATATATATAAACATTATATATATATTATATATAAATTATATATATATATATATATATATATATATATATATATATATATAAAATGTTTTTCATGACCAGGGAGATGGTCTTCAGTTAGATCTCTATCTAGAACCTGTGTTTTGAAAAGCTACTGTAGTGGTGGAATTTCTGTGTTGGGGAAGAGAAGACAAGTGGATTCCTGGCTCACTGGCCAGCAGCCTAGCCTCCTTGATTTCTAGGTCAGTGAGCAATTATGTCTCAAAAAAAGGAGGGAGGGTGGTGGATGATACCTAAGGAATGCCACCTGAGACTGTCCTCTGACCTGCATATGCATGCACCCACATGTACACACACACACACACACACACACACACACACTTCGATTAATTGAAATTAGCCATAGCAATCACTATACTTCCTCCTCAGTACTGCAGGACATATATCCTTAACTATTTTTAGTAATGGATTGCATTTTTCCCCATTGGAGTAATACTTCTGAAACAATGAACCATGCATCTAGGTATGTAAAATAAATGGCAGCTCCTACTGTAGCATTGCCTGCTCTTTCCAGAATTACTATTCTGTACTTAGAGACTTCTTTCCAGCCCGGCATGGTGGCTCCAAGCACTACTCGGAAGGCAGAAGCAGGCAGATATCTGTGACCTTCAGGCCAGCCAGGGCTTCAAAGAGAGACCCTGCCTCAAAAAGAAACAAACAAATAAACACACGCACACACACCCTCAAAAAGAAATACTCCTTTACAAACATATTTTTATAAAAACTGCTTTTAGTAATCATCATAAGTTCAGAACATTCCCATTTTTAAAAATTGTATAACTTCAATACTTTTTTTTTTCCTGGAAGGTGCAAGTGGTGTGCCCTAGGAATCTTTGAATATCAACAGTTTCATACATTTCTTTCCGATATGAGTGAAAACTCAGATAACTATGGAATTCTTGACTATCTGAAGCCAGGCCAAAACTGCCACTGTATCACTGTTGACTTTCTTTTTCCCCTTCCTCCCTTCCTTCCTCCCTCCCTTCCTTCCTCCCTCCCTCCCTCCCTTCCTCCCTCCCTCCCTCCCTCCCTCCCTCCCTCCCTCCCTCCCTCCCTCCCTTCCTTCCTTCCTCCTTCCTTGCTTCCTTCCTCCCTCCCTTCCTCCCTGCCTCCTTCCCTCCTCTCCCTCCCTTCCTCTCTCTCTTCTTTTCTTTCTCTCTTTTACTCTTTCTCCCTCTTTCTCTCTTCTTCTTCTTCTTCTTCTTCTTCTTCTTCTTCTTCTTCTTCTTCTTCTTCTTCTTCTTCTTCTTCTTCTTCTTCTTCTTCTCCTTCTCCTCCTCCTCCTCCTCCTCCTCCTCCTCCTCCTCCTCCTTCTTGCCTAGATAATTGTATTTTTTTTCTTGTTCTTGACCTTGGGTATATGTAGCAGTTGAAATGTCTGAGGTAGTTCTTCCAGGTGCTGACTAAGATATTTTGACCTGCAAATATATGCTTTTATTTAGTAATGGCAGACATTGGGAGTGGTTCTCCCAATTTACATTTTTCTCTTAATAACATAATTTCTAATATTCAGATGGACATGTAACTGTTTGGGTGAAAAGTGCATTGCATTTGTAGCTGGACGGTGGTGGCGCACGCCTTTAATCCCAGCACTCTGGAGACAGAGGCAGGCAGATTTCTGTGAGTTTGAGGCCAGCCTAGTCTACAGAGTGAGTTCCAGGACAGACTCCAAAACTACACAGGGAAACCTTATCTCAAATAACCAAAAACCTAAAAGAACCCCAAAAGGCTGCACTTGTATCAACTGAAGAAACTTTTATTTATTTCCATTTTCAGTTTTTATTTTTCCTGCCCCATTCCCAGGATAATCTCTTATCTGCATTTTCTGTCCTTCAAGCCCAACAACTTTTCTCTCTCTCTTTTTTTTTAACCTTTTGGCTTTCTCCTCCCTCTCATTTTATGGCAGCTTTTGAAGGTTTTCTTCCATAATACTAACGCCAATATTTTGTAGTGTGCATTCTGAAAAGTTTTGAACTAAACCTTTAATTTTCTACTTTTCTTTATATCTGCATATGTGTGTGTGTGTGTGTGTGTGTGTGTGTGTGTGTATGTATATGTATGTATTTTTTTAACTGCTTTGTATTTTGCCTCTTCCGAGTCTGGGTGCTTTTCCTCACTGACTCATCTTTCCTCACTTTTTTTTTCTTGGATTTTTATGATAACATATCAGAGTTTTTAAAATTGTTTTCTAGAAGCTGTAATTAGTTTTTGCTTCTTTAAAAGAAAATAACCTTTCTTTGCGTATTTTGAGCTCTGACTTCTCTACCTTTTATAATTTCCTTACTGATTTTTGTTGACTTATAAGAAATAATAAAAGGTGTGTCTACTTTTCATGCTTGTTCATAAATGATGCGAAGGGACTTGCCTGACGGGTATGCATTTGTGTGAGCACTTTGGAGCGTCTATCGCTGGAGCCGAGAAGAGAAGAAACAGGGATGGGGGCTGAGGAAGAGGCAGACAGGGGAAGATGGACTCACACTGGCTTGGGAAGAGAGTGACTCTCTTTGCACCATTTGTCTTTACAAGATGGGACTCTGCTCTGGTGTCCGCCTGTCCACATCCATCCTAGTTTGGAGCAGTGTCCCGTTGGCTCCCTCCTGGTGTTGTTGACAGTATAGCTTTCTTGAGATACAAACATACACACATACATACGTATGTACACACACACACACACACACACACACATCCCTTAATGAACGTGCTTAGCCTGGGGCCTCTTGAGACGGCTGCTTCTGCAGCCAGGCTAAGTTATGGCTTCTTAGAGATAACCACTCACCACACCCCCTTCGTTCTCTGTACTTGACAATACAGGGGGACAGCATGCTCCGTGGGGGACATGGTCTTTCTGCCACTTCCTGGAACCACCACTCTTTCTTCGGAAGATATGACCTCAGTGTTACCTCTCCTCTGCCATCTGGGCAGGGTGGCACCACTCCTAGCGGGCACAAGGCACATGTTGTTGTCATCCTTATGTTCTCTCTGCAGGGAGCTTTGACTTTTTATTTCTACTTCCTTCAGGGTCACATCCCAGAGGACGCTTGGAGGAAATTAGGCAATGACCTTCAGATGTGTGACCAAGTTTCCTTTAAGGCTTTTCAGATTTTGAGATCCTGGGTTGCATGCTATGAGTCTTGGGAGTGGAAGAGTAGACATGTAAGAACGTTGTTGGCTCTAAGCCAAACCCCTAGGCGGCTGCTCCAGCACTGTTACTTGTAAACCGCATGGCCTTGGTCAGTGATCTTCAGTTTGCTCATCTGTAAAATGAGAGCAATATCTTGCATTGAGTGAGAGTATGGGAAGGGTTTTTTTTTTTTTTTTAAAAAAAAAAAAAGTCAAGGGTATCAGTTCTCCTTTTGCCTCATATAAGCTGGGCCTATAGTACGGGAGATCTTCCATGAATCCTTACTGGCACTTACTTGAAATGAACATATAGAAAATTCTGAAGAATAACTGGAATAAAGGGAGCAGTGGGACCCTTGGGTGCTATTTTCCCCTTCTTTGCTGTGCATTTATAGCCTGTCTTTGAACAGGCAGCACCAGATCCCAGCTTCTTACATTATCTCTTTAATCTGTCCTTGAAATCCTTCCCACATTCTCCTGACACTCAGACTTTATTACAAAAGGCATTCTTTCAAAGGCCCTTTCGGAAATGTAATTATCCAGGACTCAGCGTCACTTCCAGAGCCCTTCCTTGTTCCTTCCTGGAAGCTACAAAATCTACTGACTTTCCAAACATTCTTGGATTTGGGAAGGAGGAGGGGACATTCTATAAGGTGTCTGGGGAGATTGTTCTGAGTTGGCCCTCATCATTTAGATGGGCAGTCCAGCAGGTGTATCAATAGCACCTCCTGGAAGTTCTCCAGTAAGCATCCCCACATGACTCCATCCCAGTGTTGAATTCTCAGAAGCTGGTGAGCTAAGCCCCAGGCCAGGCAGGAGAGGTTTGCTTCAGCATCAACAGCATTAGTATGAAATAGTTTTTTGCTTGGTTAAAAAAAATGGTAGGACCCATCACCTAAATGAAGAACCTGACTCTTTCAAGTATGCATGTGATTTCAGGCTTATGCACAGCACTGTGGAGGTTGAACAGAGTGCAATTTCTAGGCTGGGTTTTGGGAAGTCAGTCCATCCATCCATCCATCCATCCATCCACCCACCCATCCATCCATCCATCCATCCATCCATCCATCCACCCATCCATCCATCCATCCACCCACCCACCCACCCACCCACCCACCCATCCATCCATCCACCCACCCACCCACCCACCCACCCACCCATCCATCCACCCACCCACCCACCCACCCACCCATCCATCCACCCCACCCACCCACCCACCCACCCATCCCATCCACCCACCCACCCACCCACCCACCCACCCACCCATCCATCCACCCACCCACCCACCCACCCACCCACCCACCCATCCATCCATCCACCCACCCATCCATCCATCCATCCATCCATCCATCCATCCACCCACCCACCCACCCACCCACCCATCCATCCATCCATCCACCCACCCACCCACCCACCCATCCATCCATCCATCCATCCATCCACCCACCCACCCATCCATCCATCCATCCATCCATCCATCCATCCATCCACCCACCCACCCACCCATCCACCCACCCACCCACCCACCCACCCATCCATCCATCCATCCATCCACCCACCCACCCATCCATCCATCCACCCACCCACCCATCCATCCATCCATCCATCCATCCATCCATCCACCTACCCACCTACCCACCTATCCACCCATCTATTTATCTGTCTGTCTGTCTGTCTGTCTGTCTGTCTGTCTGTCTGTCTATCATCTATCTAGAAACAGAATCTTATGTATCACAACATTTTGGGCCAGTTTAGAAAAGCTTGTCAGGTTAGAAGGAGCACTTCAGAGTTGCTTCTTCTTGGTAGCAGAAGAACTGAAATCAGGAAGTCTTGATGGTATTTACGACCCAGGCAATTCTGCACTTCGCTGTGATCATCCAGAGAGATCAATTTTAATTGTGTCATTATTTACAGAAGAAATTCAACAAGCAGAAAAAAGCAGAGGGCACCCCAGGGAGTGGGAATTGCACCGAGACCTTGAGTGTGTATAGAGTTGTGTGCAAACAAGGGAGGAAGCAGGTGTGGCTGACCTGTGTGGTCATGGGTGATGGTCTATGGCTGTGTGAGGGGTCCTGAGGGGTGGAGTGAAGAGAGAGGGAAGATCAGCCTGAGCAAAGCCGCAGAGGTTTCTGAGGGCCCAATGAAGGATTAGTCATTCTGCCCCTGAACCATGGTGTTCAACATGCCAGGACTGCTCCCGCATAGATGTAATGGTTGGCCACACTGCTACGTGTGTATAGAAATGGCTGGAAAGAGAGCAGTCTCCGAATCTGAGATGTATCACTCAAGAACAGCTTTGGACGAGTCACTTAACCTCACCAATGCCCTGTTTTGTCCTCTAGGAAAACGTGGTTTGTGACGATTAGGTTAGAAAAGAGGGGTGAAGGCAGCAGCAATGCCCACTCTTCAGAGCATTCTTAGTCATAAATAAAGGTTAGGCAGGACCTGGAAATCTGCGTGTCTAATTTCCTTATTCTGCCACGTAGACCGTGCCCGATGACCACTGTCTCTTCTCTCTTCTTTGCACCCCTTGAGAAATGAGAGGTCTGGTCTTTTATTAACTCTTATAGGAGAGTAGTTATGATGGAATGTAAATTACTGACCATCACTAGTAGTATATTTCTCAGTATGTGAAAAAATGATATTTATCTCAAAGTATCCAAGACGTTCCCTCATTTATGGACTCAAACAAGTTTTTATGAAATAGTCTATGTGTTGCAGTATTGTCGATGACAAACTTTCTGTTCCTGTAGTTATTCAAAATGTTTAAAGCAGAGACTAGGAACTGAACTACAGAGGAGAGAGTGATTAGTGCATATAGATAAAATATATTTATCTCATTGTTATACAGGTATTTGTGTCTGAGCCCCACATTGAGGGCCATCCTTCCAGGTCAGGTCCCTCCCGACCTGTTCATCTGTGCTTGCAGGGGGTGGGGGAAGTGTGACGATTGATAGAGAAATAGATAAGAGACAACAGATAGATTTGGGCAGACATCCAGTAAATACTGTGATCAGTCTCGTGTTTATTTCTCATAGCCTTTATGGACCCCAAACCAGAAATGAGGGGGAAGGCAAAAGGCTTCTTTACCAAGATACAAAGAGCAAACAAAGTAGTTACTTACCTTCTTATACCCAAAGCATCAGGCAACCATACCTTAGGTCAAACCTCCTGCCATATAACCTTGAAGGAGCAAGAATAGGCCTGAACTCTCTGACCTTTAGTCAAGGTAGACTGGATCCGTGTCTGTGGGCACCCTCATATTTGTTAATGTGGGTGGGTGGCATGTATTGTGTGTGTGATATGTTCTTTACGTGTTTCTAGTTAGCATAGCTGTAAATATACATAGATGTATATGCTATGGTTTGCATCTTACTACTAATTCCTGGTTGAAGATTTCGACTTTCCATTTTACCACTTTTTTACTTTGGTTTTTTATTTTATTTTATTTTATTTTTGAGACAGATTTCTCTGTGTGTCTCTGACTGGAACCCCCTCTGTAGACCAGGCTGGCCTTGAACTCACAGAGACCCACCCTCCTCTTCCTCTGGAATGCTGGGATTAAAGGGGTGTGGCGCCACCGCCCCATCCTTTTATAGTCTCACGGGTCAGCAACAAGGTAAGAAATTAGGTTATGCCACCTTCCCTTCTAATGAGGAGGAAGAAATCGGGTCTCTGTTGGTTCTGGGTTTTACTTCTGCCACTACTGTATGCCACATGCATTTTGCCACTGATCATGTAAGCAATGTATTTCATTCACATTAACTGTGCAGTGTCCACTTCAACCTAAGCAGAGATGATAAACTCGGTACTTGATCATAAGGGACGCCTCATATGTAGGAGACATACATGAAAAGCTGCTGTAAAGTGCAGCAATCAGTGGTAAATATGATATGAACAATAAATCAGAGAGGGGAGGAAGGAGAGAGAGAGAGAGAGGAGAACCTTGTGGGTAGAGCATAAAAGAAGTCTTCAGCATCTTACTGTACCTGGGTTCCTTGACTGCATCATGGATTTTGGCCCAGGAGGCTAATGAACTCCTCATTGAGACTGGGATAATCCTTATCACATTAGATCAGATCTCATTAGAACAACACAAAAAGATTGTCCCACACTGGAGTTTGTTGCAGGTTCCGGGCTGACAGCTCATCTGCCGCTCTCACAGGGACAAGGTGAGCTGGTACACACGTTTGCTTGCTCTCAAGATTGACTCGGGGACTTGACAATAACGGAGAATGGCTGTATTCGCGGCACTTGGAAAGGGTCCATAGACTCTTGGCTCAGGAAGTGTTTGGGGTTCGTTTATATAGTGCTGTTTCTTTTTCCTATAGCACAAAGAAATGAAGGCCAAGTGAGGGGGGCATCAGAAAGCAGCGCACAGTTCTTCAGCCTAACCCTTTGCATTGTCCAAACGTACAGCGTGTTCCCCCACCTCAAGTTACAAGCAGCTGAATTGAATTAGAAAAACAGCCCCTCAGTTGCTGAGACCTGGCCTGCCAAATTCTCAGCTGGCAGAAGTTTTTATAGCTCCGTTATAAACCCCTGAAAAGTGAGGCAGAGAATGGAAACATTGACATAACCTGAGCTCCCAGGAGTGGCTTGTGCCACTCTAATTATCCTTTGGGCTCACTGGCCCCAGTTTCCTCTCGCTGGGCTGGCAAACGCTACTGCAGTGGCTCTGCCTGTCTTGGGCACTGGAGGTTGGAAGCCGGGGTTTGCAGGGAATAATGAGATAGTGTCTGCTGGTGGGAAGCCCCCTGCTCCATACATGTGAGCCCCTCCCTTTCCCCTTCCTTCCCTTGTTCTCCCCCTGCACCACCTCCCCAACCCCACTCCCCCTCAAAAAGGCAGAACAGTTCAGTTGGTTGTAAAAATTAATGAGTTCAGATACAGACTTGCCTTATTCCGGTCCAGCTGCGTAACCAGGGCGATTCCGACCAGCATTCTAGACGCTGACATCAGCTCCACACCCCGGCACAATGCTGCTCTGTTTGATCTCAGAAAGAGATCAGGCTCCTGGGCTTTATACATCCTGCTTCCTCCCTACGTAAACTCATTTGATGACCCACCAGGAGAAGGCATCTTGGCTGGTCTCTCTCCAGGCCACCGAGACCAGAGGATCTGGCCTTACGGTGGACTCCTCTTTTACCAGCTGGACACTTTGGTTCCACTTGCCTGCCCCCGCCCAGGCACTGACAGCTAGTGGAGGATGATGGTGATAATGATTCCATGATTTTCCATTTCCACAACCCTGCACCATTTTCAACATGCTGCTGTGGATTTTTTGGGGGGAGGGAGGAGGGGAGGTTGAGGGAGTCTTTTTGTTTTGTTTTGTTTTTCTGATTTACCAAGCAGCATCACCCTGGGAGGTAGGAGGGATACACCAGCTATGTAGATGAAGAAAGGCCGGTAGAGTCGCTGAGGGCAGAAACCAGCCAGGGGCAGATTCCAGCAGTAAAGTTCTCATACACACTTGGTGTGATACCTTGGTTCAGGCTCCTGGGCCCAGAGCTGGACAGATGCTCTGTGGACTCACTTCCTGTCGGGCTGAAGGAGAACGGAGGTGGCAGGGTGTGTGAAAATGTTGCAGTCCGCACAAATCGCCATCTTCCCGCAGTACGCTGCCTCCCCTTCTGCTCTCCCGTACGAGATTTTGTGTGTGTGTGTGTGTGTGTGTGTGTGTGTGTGTGTGTGTGTGTGTGTGTGTGTACAGCAGCGGGAAGGGCCAACCCCGAGGAGGGGCTTTCGGTGCTGCCCTAAAGAGATCTCAGGTGAAGTTGCTAGAACAGAGGCAAATCGTTTTAGAAATGACAGAGGAGCGTATACCTGGGTACAGGTAGAGTTTGCAGGAGTCTTTTTGGTAAATGCTACAGAAGTATGCAGGGGAAGAGGTGGGGATATTAGGGTGTCTGTCTGTCTGCCACATCTGCCATGTCTAAGTGCTAAGCACAGAGGGTGTGGCTTCAATAGTAGTGACCATTCTGGAGGCTGGACCGCATTCCCCTGGGACTCTATCAGAACCACCTATGGCGGTGTCTGTCAATCCTTGGCACCATTCACAGCTGCCTCACTCGCTCTGATCTTTGTTGGATCCTCACCTGCCATTCTCCCAGAGTGTCTGTAATCTTTTCGGGCATTTTCCTCTTCCGGTAGGTACTCTAGTCACGCTGCATCAGAACTCCCTGAGGTAATGAAGTCATACGAGATTGCTGATGTTGGCAGTGTGGTCATGAGGATTTAATCCAATGATCAGGGTTCATACAAGAAAAGAGCATACCTTAATGACATTCATTTGCACTTGCTAAAGATGCGATTTCAACAAATTCACATTTAATAGATACTGGGGATGAGGGGTGAGGACCTTGACACCTTTCGGGAGAGTACAGTTGAACCCGGGATATGTCCGACATTTCTTTCATGGTTGCCCCATGTCATGTCCCTCTTCAGAAGCTAGGGGATTGGTCTGGTTCCCAAGTAGCCAGTAGCAGGAGTTATAGGACGCTCTCCTGCTTGTTCATGATTTTTACCAATGTTTCCCCACATCTCCTCAATTAATCTGTGTGATGACCCTAGCCATGGCAAAGCTTAAAATTCCCATTTTGCAGACGGATGGAGTCATTGTCCCTTGCTGGAGGCTGTAGGTACTGTAGGATGGCTTTAGAACAGTAAGTATCAACTCCCACTCACCAAGGGTAGCTCCCCACATCCCAAAATCTACAAGAATGAGTCTCAGAGAAGTCAGTGAGCCTGCCATGGACCCCAATAGGGCGACAGCTGGAGTGCCCATCCCACAGCACATGCTCATTTCATTTAATGTTATCTTAATGTGCCGCTGACCTCACCTTAGCCCTGGTGTAGAAGTTGGGAGCCAAGGCCCCACATAGCCGTTTCTTTGAGGCCTCTGTAAGCACGGGTGCAGCATCGTTAGCTTGTGGAGCTCTTGCTTTCTGTGCCTTACCGGTGGGTCCTGCCTCAGGGCCACAGACAGACAGCATGGCTCCCTCTCAAGCTGCCCAAACTTGTGTCGATAAGAATCCGCCCTCATTATTACTTATCCATGCCCCTTTCGTTGTGATGCAAACACATTTTAGCTTTAAGACGGATTTGCCGTGCGACCTTCATTAAGTTCCTATAAGAACCTTAGTTCATTAGTGCTGAAAATGTACCATCTCCCCAGCCTCACTGTGCTTGCTGTGGGAAGCATCAGGACTCCCAGGACACTGAGGTTTATTTGATTCTAGGGGTTTTAAGGCATTTCTGAGGGTGTGTAGGCTGTAAATATCCTGCCTTCTTTTCTCCAGAAGATACCAAAGCATTCTGGAAATGACCATGCTTCAGCAGCCGAGATGCATTGTTAGGTTGCCTCTAGTTTCGGGCATGGTGTGTCCTTTTCAGTCCTTCATAAGCCTGTGCAAGATCTGACCCTCCCACCCAGACACTGGCATATCTGTGTTCTGCCAAGGTTGTGATTTATGAAATACTGCATGAGCCCTGAGTTTTATACCTATGACTAGCTGCCCTCCGTGTAGAACATTTTCTATTTTTTGTTTACCTTTATGTTATATGTTCCTTGTTTATATTTACAGGTACACAGTCCAATAGAACTGCAATATACGAACCCACGTGTGATACATATGAATTTTGAGGAATATGATACTATGTGAAACAAAGCCTATCTTTGTTTTTAAACAAAGTTTAAAACAGTTGCTTTTAAATTGAAATGTGGATGAAGAATGTGAAGACAATAATTCCCATTTCTTAGACAAATTATAGGGTTCCACTGAACACAAGGTGCCATGCCTGTTTGTGGAGTGTGTGTGTGTGTGTGTGTGTGTGTGTGTGTGTGTGTGTGTGTGAAGGTGGATAGGGTCAGCTCACACATGGAAACAAAATGAAGACAAACACTACAGGAAGCTATAAGAGATGAAGAGCTTACTAGGGGAAAGGTCATTGTTCTCTGGGGACAAGAGAACTAGAGAAGGCTTAGGAAGGAGTTAACACATAGGAGGATGAAGAAGAGTCCATTTGGAAACACACAAGAAGGGAAGGTGGACTTGGGCATTCCGAGATGAGCCCGCAGCACGAGCCAGCAGATGCTCATGAGGTGAGGGTTCTGAACCCTTGGGCTAGGGTGTGCTCAGTGGCCACTTGCAGGGACTTTGATCAAGGAAGACGTCTCCCTCTAAGGTCACAGGGGCCCCGGTACTAGCCCCTTCGTGGCCTGGTTTGATTCTGTTTATGTGCTCTACTTCATGAATGAAGAAGCAAGGAGTCAAAACCAAAGTCTTGCCACAACCAACAACCAGCTAAACAAAAAGACACAGGTTTTCTGGGGTCAGTCTGCTCCTTTTCTTGCCAGGTTCCACTGGAAATTTTGTATCTGATGACTGTGGTTGTCTTGCTTTGCTACTTCTGTTTACACCTAATTATTTACCTGGTCTCTCCTTAAGGAGACACCACTGAAGTAAGACATACAAACGAAGGCACATATAATGGTCTTGAACGTCATTGCTCCTTATTTTCTTTATAGTTTTTTCCAAACACGTATATGTAGTTTTATTTAAAAATTAATATTGGTTTGATTTTAGAGAGCTCTTCCCTAAAGGGCATGTTAAGGTTTTTCGTTTTGTTTTTTTTTTTTTTGTTTTTGTTTTTGGTTTGTTTAGTTCTTTAAAGAACTGTTCCACTAAAGACTTTTTTTGTCCTGTGGCCAAGCTGTTTTCCATTTGGGGTAGATTTTCCTTTTCTAGCTGGTAATTATTTCAGGGCTGCTGTTCTGGTTTCCAGGCGTCAGAGCTGGAGAAATCTGCTTCTGTATGGGGACTCCCCCATCTTCACGTTCACCAGGAGTTCAGAAAGGAGCACACCCCCAACTCAGTCACTTCCCACGGATTAGCCCGGGTTTAGTCCCAATCAGAACCTCTGAGAAATGGCAAGACAGGGCTGTCAGGGGACCCACTCTGACTGGGCTGAGTCTCCGACCAAGTAAACACAATCGGAAAGGGCCAGGGAGCTTGAAAGCAAATCTGTGAATGATCCCATCTGTGAGCCTTGGCTGATTACTCCTCTGAGCTGGACCAGAGGGGGGCCACGGGACCAGAAGACAGGGTCTCTTGTGCTTTGAACAAGATGCGGCTACAGTCTTGCATCTATGTTTGGGGGTGTTTTCCAAGTGAAAGTTCATTAGGGAGACAGGAAAGCACGTTCCACTAATACCCATCAAAGAAGGGGTTGAGTTTCAAAGCTCAGAGGAAATATAATAGGGTTGAAGTAAAAGGCAGGCAAAGGGGTCTCCTGCCCCTGAAAAGCAAAAAAGAAGCTGGGAAGTGAGTTGGATTATTTTTGTTGAAGCCAACTTTTGTTTGGGACAAATAAGTGCATCTCAGGAAAATGGGTGTGCCCTGGGCATTCTCTTACGGGGACAGTTAGGATGAAACATTCTGAAATGTTTGAATTTCCCTGCCTCGTATTTTCTTCTGTTGGTACCAAACCCTACACTTGGTTCTTCCCTGTCGTGGTAATGATTATTAATTCTTTTTAAAAAATATTTATTTATTGTTCTTATGTATATGCGTACTCTATCTGCATGTATGTTTTCATGCCAGAAGAAAGCATCATATTTCACTATAGATGGTTGTTATCTACCATGTGGGTTGTGGGAATTGAACTCAGGACCTCTGGAAGAGCAGCCTAGTGCTCTTAACCACTGAGCCATCTCTCCATCCCCACCCCTGTTATTAATTCTTACTGAGTTAGAGAATAGTGCCAGGCTAAGGTATAGACTGGAGCTGGGTATTAGGTGGGCTGGTGAAAAGAATATAAACAGAGGCACCCGAAAGATAGGGAACCTGAGCAGCTCAGCAGAGGCCCTGGCTTTGTCTCTGTCCTCAAGCCAGGGAACAGGCCAGAATCTGGTGGGCATTAAACAGGCCCCTGACATGAGGGATGGTCTGAACAGGGTCAGAATGTCTTTTCCAAGGGCTGGCTTTGTCATCAAAGACATGGCTTCAAACCCAGTGTTAGTTACTCAGTTTTCTCTGTGAAATGAGATATCATCCACTCGAGTGAGCAGATATGTAGGAGAAATGTTGTAATGTATGTTTACAAATCACAGGGCCTGGCACACAGTAGGTGCTCACTATATGGTAGGCTTATTTCCTGTGGACTTTCTCTAAAAGATTGGGGATGCTAAGGTTTAGGGAGTACCTGCTCCATGCTATACATGCTATGATAATAGGCCCCCTGTGCGGGTGTAGTGCCGGCTGATGACTTGAGGCCACACTGATAGATACCTGATTCCAGGAGCTGAGCATAGAAGAGACAAGCACCACCACCTACGCTTCAGTGACTTCTTTAGTTGTCCCACGTTCATTTTGATACTGTGACTTGCAATGGCAGCTAGGATGATAATTTTAAGTATATGAAGAAATCTATGACTTTAAATTTCTCCAGGCTTTGGATCTTACCAGTGTATGTGCCCAGGTCTTTGTAGAGTAAGCAGTTCCCTCCAGATTGAAATGCTCCTTCCCATGGAAAAGCTCATCAAGCAGGAAGCAAACAATTAAAAATAGCTTCAGGAAGTCCCTGAAACTGACCAGATTTACTACATCTCTGCCTCTCCAAGAATATATAAACAGTCAAGTCAGGTAAGAATCATCCTCAGACAAGTCAAATTGCAAAGAAGAGACTTAAACAGGACCAAGACCAACTGGGGCTGGAGAGATGGCTCAGTGAGGAAGAGCATTGCCTGCTGCTGTGGGGTAATGGTTTGTTCCCTGTCAACTGTATTTTAATAAAACGCTGATTGGCCAGTAGCCAGGCAGGAAGTATAGGTGGGACAACCAGACAGGAAGTAGAGGTGGGGCGATGAGAACAAGAAGGAAGTCCCAGTCTGTAGTGACCCAGCCACAGAAGAAGCAAGATGTGACTGCCTCACTGAATAAGGTACCCAGCCATGTGGCTAACATAGACAAGAATAATGGGCTAATATAAGTTATAGGAGTTAATAAGAAGTCTGAGCTACTAGGCCAATCCGTTTATAACTAATGTAGACCTCTGTGTGATTTCTTTGGGACTTAACGACCATGGGAACCAGGCAGGACAGAAACCCCAGACAACAGACTGCTGTCCAGAGTACCTGGGTTCAATTCCCAGCACCCCCGTGGCAGCTCACAACTATCTGTAACTCCCAGATTTGACACCCTCACACAGATACATGCAGACAAAAGACCATTACCAAAAAAAAGAGTAGAAACCAGCCAAGCTTCCTGGAAGAGGTTTAGACCAACTGAATTACCTGTAAAGAGCACTCTCCAACCTGTTCAACCACCTGTAGGCTGGGCAGTGTGCTCCAGGTTCCCAGCTTTTGTGAACTGTCACCCATGCTAAGGTGGGCTTTCGGGAAACAACTGTCTTTGTGTCATTCCTGTGAGTGATTCCCTCATCCATAGTCTTATATGTAACCCCAGTAAAACTCTTAGCTCACTAAGTTGGACTTTGTGGTATCTGTACTTTGTATGTATGTCATGAGCTTCCTATGTATGTATGACACTTCCTGGGGTGCGTGGGTGTGTAGGAGAGAGAGAGAGAGAGAGAGAGAGAGAGAGAGAGAGAGAGAGAGAGAGAGAGAGAGAGAGGAGAGAGAGAGAGAGAAAGAGAGAGAGATCCCTAGCAAAAGTCTGTCAAAACACCAGGTCGAGGAGTCAGCCTCTCCCCGAGGTTCCATTCTCCACCACTAACATTTTCTCATAGCCCCTAGCATTCAGAATTCAGTTCGCAAATCCTAGACAAGCCATCCTGATTTGTCTTCTTGGACAACCTAGGAAAAAATGGTGACTGGCAGAAAATTTAAATAGGTCCATGAGAGAAAACCACCATCTATTGCGTTGTTCAGCTGCCATTGCTAGATACATACTGTATGTCAGCTACTATACTTGGTGCCCATGTTGCAAAGCGGAACTGAAGTTTGTCTCTCTTTTCCAAACTAGTGGCTTTTTCGTGTTCCAGATGTTGGTCAAAATATCAAAGCATTTAATAAATTGCAGTAGTAAGATTGAAACATATTTCTGTGTATGATATTCTCCAATAAAAACCTTGGTTTTGTTTAAAAGTATAGAGACAGATGTGGACATCTACTCAGATAATTCTAAGTGGTAGACACAGAAATGCCCAGGACTTGTAAGAGAATGGTCAGCCCGGTGAGATGTGCTTGGATCTAGATAAAGCTTTCCTGAGATGCAGCTTTGGTGCCCGGCAGAGGGTCCCAGCAAGCAGAAGAAGGCAAGAAGGAAGTCATGTAGAATGTGCAGTAGACTAGGAAGAGCTTCTCACTGGTGATCCATAAATCCTAAGACAGAAAATGAGTACAGCGGTAAGAGAAGGCTAGGAACCTGGGGCACACTGCACAGCCCGAAGGCTGTTCCACAGGCCGGAGGGTGCCCTTCAGTCGATCTGAGCCTCTTCCAGGCAGCCCAGTCTCTGCCGCTTTCTTCAGGGTGTGTCTCTATGCCAGTGGGCTTCCTCTGGTGGGCAGTGGGAACCCCAGGAGAGTCTTAGCCAGAGGGAAGGAATGGTCTGGTCTGTACTCTGTTGAGAAAGAATCTCAACGAGTAGCGCGGGCTGTTCTAGAACACGCCACACACACCAGTCTGACCTCAAACTTGTTGTCTGTTAGAGGGTTGGGGTTAGAGTCCTTGAGGCCCGATTCCCACTTTAGACAGAGGGTGGAGACTGGCTGGAGGGCACAGCAGTTTTGAGATCCTTTCCACTTTCTAGATAAAAGGTGAGTGGGGGGTTTCAAGGAAGGAACACATTTTTACTTCCAGTATGGCCACATGTGCACACAGTGGAGAACTGCTAGGTACAAAAAGAAGCATATCTTTTTGTGTCATTACAAGGGAAAAGGAGTCTGGCTGTGTTGGAGATTGAACCCAGGGTCTCGGTGCATGCTAAGCAAGTGCTGTGCCAACCAGCCACACGCCTAGCCCTCTCTGCCACCCAGCTACACACCTAGCCCTCAAGTCCCTTATTATCAGATAAGACAGTGGGTTCTACGATATCTCCTGCATCACCAAGAAAGAGCACACATCTAGCTTTTTACATTTTGGTTTGGGGAAAGTGTATAGGGATGTAATTTGCCCGTTCTTTCTGGTGGTTTTTGGTTACTGTTTGTCTCTGCTTTGAAATGTTTTCTATTATTGCTTCCCTGGCGAGGTTCAAGTGTGGGTTGTGAATTCTTTAGACTTGCTCATCTCTTCCACCTTTAGCAACTTGCCCACCCTCTCTGCCCCTGTACGTTCCAGAAGCAGCTACCAAGCAGCAAACCTGAAGAGGAATTTTTAAATCTCCTCTCCACGTCCCTAGATGGTTTAATAAACTTTCTCACATCCCAACCCTTCATACAGGAGGCTGAAGGTTGCATCTTCCATTACAGAACTCTGGACAACTCTAGGACTCTCTGGATTCTGGAGGGAGGAACACGTAGGCACAGACGAGTTCCAACATTCATTGAGGGGCTTGGAGAAGGTGTGGGGAACTCTAAAGACACAGGGAAGAGGAGGGACAAAGATGTGTGATATTTATCCAGACATTGATTCTGTGGCCTAAGAGCTAGAGAGTGTGTAAGGCGGTCTTGTACAGCCAAGTTGTCCACTGTTGGAGGACTTGGGGTGTAGTTGGCGTGAACTATCCATAAGGAGTGTGGCTTTGATCAGCAGTCTCTATACTCAGAGACCTCAAAGACCGATTTCTTCTCTGTATGGGTGGACATAACAGACCCGGGTTTTGCATGTGTAGCTTGAGAGATGTTGAGGGTGACGATATTGAGTAATAGTCTAGTAAGAGAATTTTCTCCTGAGCATTAATGGAAGTCCTACTGTGCCAACGTGGACTATAATAACCGGCTTTGGAGAAGTAAGCATAATGTATACAAGGCACTCCTTCAGCGAGGCAAGAGTGGGTGCTAATCTATGGTTTGCTGTCTCAGGGGTGGCTTCCTATGGCCGTTCAGATTTCTCCTTCCCTTCTCTCTTTGTAGGGTTTGTAAATCATTTCCCATGCTAAGAGCAGGCACAACCTACTGGAAAGGGGGAGCGGAGATTTGACTCTGTTGGAGGTAGGTGATAGCCTTAGTGCTACCTCTGGATTTGGGTCTCAACGCTGTCCTTTGCTCCCTGAGAGCATCAGGACAGAGCTCTTTACCTTCCTGGGTCTCGGTTTCTGATGCACATTTCAGTGGGGATATTTTTAAGCCTCTCTCTACACTCAAAATGGATTCTGTGTCCTGCCAAGGCGTAGAGTAATAATGTCGTCTAGGGGTAACAGAGCGCTTTGTGGTTAATCAGCCAGCTGCTGGCATCTCCTGTCTTCTCATGGAATCAGGAGTCGATGTTGCTGAACTCAAGCTCCCCATGATGGTATGATGGATCGGGGATGCCACCGAGGCTGCTGGGAGGCCCAGCTTTCAGGGTGTATGCAGCGGTCATGTTTTCTACCAGTCACAGCTCCAAAGAAGAAGGGGCAGAGGTTTGGCAGGTGTGTGGTTGCTCTACCAGGGTGAAGGAAGCAGGAAGGCGATCGTCTGGAAGGCGCCAAGTCACCAACTGAGACGCGCTGGAGGGTTGGCTTTCCTCAGAAGGCGAGTCCCTACCCATTTTAGACCCAAAGCAAATTCTTCAAGCCCTGTTGTCGTTGGCTAACAGCAATCCCCAAACCACAGGCTCCAGAGATATGAGCCAGCGTTCCAGAAGAAGCCACCCACGCACGGGACAAGAGAATCAGGGGAAGGAAGCCTTGCTCAGGGTTCTGGGTGGTTGGACTCCATAGCTCTTAAGAGTTTCACGATAAGACCTCAGGCAAAATCCTGTCTGTGTTCACAACTACTTACCTGGGCAGGGGATTAGCTGACTTTCCTTAAAGTCAAAATCAATGAGTTGCAGGTCTTTTTTTTTTTTTTTCTCCGTGTCTCCGCTGCTGAGGGGGTGGGGCTTGAGAAGCTCTCTACGGCGTGGGCGTGGTCAGATCGTTCCCATTCCACTTAGGTGGTTTTCAGACAGGTCTTGAATAGTATTCTGTTAACTTTAAAAAAATAGCTCTTCTGAAGTGGAGGAAAGGCTTGCCTTCATCTCTGAACGGGCTAAAATGTGAGATAATGCCTCGTCGGGCGTGACTGTGCACGCCCTTAATACCCGCCCTCGGGAGGCCGATCTCTGAGTTCGAGGTCAACCTGGTCTGTGGCGCGAGTCCAGTTCACGACAAAGAAACACTGTCATGAAAAACGAACAGCAGCAATTAAACAAACAAACAAACAAACAAATAAAAGAAGGAAGGAAGGAAAAGGAAAAGAAAGTAAAACAAGATGAATAGATATTTGAGTGTCTCACAGGCAAGCTGCACTGACAAACTCATAGAGATGGGCGCCACAGCAAGAGAGAAAGGACCCTCATGGGTCAGGTACCTTTGTAACTTCTCAAACTGAAAAGAAACCTCCATACCATTTACTTAAAGCTCAGCCCAAGAAGAGGTCACACGGGATTCTCAGGCTGCAGACCCTGCAGACTTTAAGCCTATTTGTGGGTTCTGCATGGGTGCCAACACACACACACACACCACAACCCCTACCCTTCATTTACCATAGTGCACCCTTCCCCCATAACCCTGTGCAATCAGGAGCTGAATTTGCAGGGAAAGAGGGATTCTTGAGAAAGAAAAAGGAATTCCATACTGGTGAGGTTAGGGCTGCAGTCCTTGAAGCCAGATGGTTTCCTGGAGAGGGCAGGATAGCTGGGTGAGGTGGTGTGAGGGAACACCATCCAGGAGCCAGGAGAGCTAGAGTGGGCACTTGCATGTGGCTGGCATCTGCTTAGCCCTGCGGATGGTACCTTCACAGCATCCCATCTGCCTCCAACATCCCCAGCCCAGGATCTAAGTTGCTCTATTCTGTTCTCCACCCATTCCTGAAAACTGCCCTGCTCTGAGGCTACTTCAAAGTCCCCTGGGAATGCCAAGTCGCCAATTAAGCCTCTTTGAGGCAGATTCTCATTCCTTCCCCACTAATTGAAATGTTACTCCTTTTACTAAACCCATAAACCACCCAAACACAACGGGCCTTCCTCATTTGCATTGTAACAATGTCCCTAATGTCCTTCCAAGAGCTTTCCGTAGAGGCGAACCTTTTCTCCACCCCCCCACCCCCCAACGGTCAAAAGCAATTCCGAGGCAAAGGCCTTCATTTCCATCCCTATACAGCTGCTCATTAGCCTAGGTGGAATAAATTCCCTTTATTCTGGATTCATTTCCCAGGATGATAATGTCTTTTTTGTCTGAGACCACTGTTCCCAAACTGGCCTTAATTGCTGATAGTAATTGAGTTAATGCGTATTTACAGCTGGTAAGGTTAAAAAAGGTCTCCTGTAGTTTTATTTGGGACATTTTATTTAACCTGCAATAAAATCATTAACAAGTTGTCCCCGTGTTAATTTTCTGGTCCTTTATCTTGTCTCTGTCTCTTGGGAAGGTAGGGTGAAGGCAGATGGCTCAGTCTGGGGGTAGTTCTTACGGGGATCCCAGGCTTGCTCCTCTTCCAGGTTTCCTTCTATTCAGAGGGGAGAGCCTCTGTGGTGAAAGAAGAAGCCTGGGGCCACGGTGCTCTGCACTCTCCCAGGCACTTGGCCAAGTCACAGGCGGGGTGATGAAATCCCATCAAAGCCACTGGGCTGGGCCAGGCTCCTGTATTGGCTTCCAACCCTCAGCTCCAGCCTAAAGTGGCCCACAGGCCGGGCATAGAGCCGAGGTGTCAGGCAGCGTGACAGGTCGAGGCACCAGAGAAAGGGGCTGGAGAAGGCACCTATCCTTGTGGGCAATGCCAGGGAAAGCCAGGGGCTTTCCACACTTCACACTGGGGGGCCTGAGGCTCGTCTGCGGCGGCAAGTCAGTCAGTTCTAGCTTTCATGTTTGCTTCTTACAAACCACAGTGGGAAAGGTGGAGTCCCCGCTTCACACTGGGCTGCTGGCTTCTTTGTCATTTCTTTGGAGCAAGGCTGGTTTCCAGGGGAAATGAAAAAGAACCTGAGTCATTCTCATGGCCACTCCCAGTACCAGCAGCTCCCTTGCTTCCCTATGTGCCATGCATGGGACACTGGTGGCTTCTGTTTCTGAGGTGTTCAGAAACAGTGGGTCACCAGTCAAACTGTAACAGAAGTAGCCAGCCTAGGACTCGGCCTGGACTTCCTAGACCTCTTCAAGTTACAGGCCACCATGTGACAGATGGAGGTTTGGGAGAAGGAGCTGTGGGCTAGAAGGAGATGTGACCGACAACTCTCAAAGATTTGAAGGCAGATGTTGAAAGTGGCAGAGGCCCAGTCAGCTAAAAAATGTCACATCAGGGGTGGAGGACACAAGAAATAAATGTCTGTGGAATGTAGCCCATTCCACGCTTTGGGAAGTACATGTGGCACTTAGGAAGCCGCTCTACATTCTGACACTTCCAATGCCCTGCCTGTGCTGTGAATGGTTGCCTTACTCAGGATTCTCACTCTCTGAGACCTGTCTGTCCCACGTGGCTGTGAGTCAGGCCCCTCTACAAAGCCATACCATGGGTAGAGGAAGCACAAATCTGAGCTGATTCAGCCATTGCTCTGGCATCCTCCCAATGCCACCTTTGCCTGCCTCTAGGCAGATTGGAGTATCTGGCCAGGGGTGTAAGATTTCACAAATCTGCTCTGAGGCCAAGAGTCTCAGAACCAGAGGACATTTCTCTGAGACTCATTTCAGAACGGGCGTTTCTGAAGTCAGGCTCCTGAGCCCTGAGTGAACAGGCAGGGGAAGGTTAAGCCGCTTTCTGGGTGCAGTTGCAGCCTGTCCGAGGTGGGGAGAGGAGGGTTTAGCCACTCACTTCTGCCCCTTCATCTTGCAGACAGAGAGATGGAGACCCAGAGCCAGGAAACAACAGACTCAGCCTAAGGCCTCCTGGCTTAAGCCTGGTGCTTCCTAGCTGATGACAGAAATAAGGCAGATGCTGTGGGCTGTCATCAACTGTCCCTTTGCCGTTCTTGGTACCTGCTTAGCATTCTTCATCCTCTGGAATTCATCTAGACATGCCTGTCTCCGAGTCACGATGCTTCCACATTCACAACCGGTACTCCACGGTGCTGTCTCCTCCAGGCAGGTTTCAAGTCCTGCTTCCAGCCATTTCTAAAAGGCCAAGGGAGAGCAGATTGTGGAGTTCAGCTTTTCTCAGGAGACTGTGTCCCATGTCCACCTGGAGGCTGGGGCTGCTGGAGGAAATGGGACCTTATTTCAAGGCCCAGGGCAGGGACTGCCTACAGTAGGAAGTTTGACAGTCCTAGAGGGTCTAGACTATTTTTAGCTTCTTTGTTGTCACCAGTGCAAGAATTTATGCCATCTTACAGAGGAGGCAACCAAGGCTTGTTAATTTACTCAGGTCTCTCTGCAAGAGAGCACAGCCTTTTTGACTCCCAGCCCTGAGCTCTTCAGTCTGCTGGTCAGAGGGACAGGTTGCCTGCCCCTCTTCTAACTCCACTGCATTCTCTCTTCTCATATTTGCCAAGGCCCAGGCTTATTTCCCAGAGTTCAGAGGCACACTAGCCAAAAATTGAATCTGACCGATTCCATGGGTGGAACTAGCTTCCTATAGCCAGAGGTGTTCTTAATTGTGATGGTGTATTCAAAACTCATGCTTTTTGCCCTTGTAACTTCCCCTCTGGGAACTTCAGGAGAATTGGAATCCTGAATATTTGAGTAATAAGCCGTAAAGTCTGTGCTGTTTTGTTGTAGTTTTTGTTTTTTGTTTTTCCCATTTGACACAAACAAGAGTCATCTTGGAAGACAGAACCTCCATCAGATAGTGTGGGAATGCCTGGCAATGGCTTAGAGGAAATGCCTCTGTCAGATTGCTTGGCAGTAAGTCTGTGGCACCGTTCCTGGATTAATGGTCCATGTGGAAGGGTCCTGCCCACTGTGGGCAGTGCCATTCCTGGGCAGGTAGTCCTGGGTTGTATAAAAAAGTTGTCTGAGCAAGGCACGAGGAGCAAACCAGTAATCCATGTTCCTCCATGACCTCTGCTTCAGTTCCTGCCTCCAGGTTCCTGCCTTGGGTTCCTGCCCTGACTTTCCTTCATGATGTAAGCTGTAAGAAGAAGCAAACCTTTTCATCATGGTGTTTTATTACAACCATAGAAAGCAACGGGGACAAAGTCATTGCCTTTACTACCAGGGGCCACAGGCTCTCAGTGCCAAGTGTTAATAAAAAGTGCTTGGTGAGAGATCCTGGAAGGCAGGACCCAGATTGGCTGGTCTCCACCAAAGACACAGAGGCACCAGCATTTTCCTCCCGTCCCGTAGCTTGAAACAGGCAAGGAAGCTGCCCACCCACCTCTACTATTTTCCCTTGGGGAATGAATGTTTAGTATGGGTTGTCCGTTTGAGAGGCTCTGGAATAACCCTTAGGGCATGTCCGTGAGGGACTTCCTAGGTTGCACCAGTGACTTTGCAGCTTTTCCTAGTGCTGTTTGAAAACACCTCAGGCAGAACAACTGAAGGAGCCAAGGCTTTATTCTGGCCCAAGGCGCAGGAACAGCCCACTCTGGTGGAGATGTTAATGTTGCGGGAGCTTCAAGCAGCTCACGTCACAATGGGTAGGAGGAGCCATCCTAAATATGGGCAACACCGTTGCAGGCACTGGGATTGAATGAAAAGGAAAAGCTAGTTGGGAATGTTACTTTGTCTCTCTTTGCCCCCAGACTATAGATACAATGTGACCAGTGCCTTAGACTTCTGCAGCCATGATTTCTCAGCGGTGATGGACTATACCCCAGAACTGCGAGCCCAAACACACCTTTCCTTCCTTGTGTGGCCTTTGTTAGACATTTTGTCGTAACCATGAGAAAAGTACCGTTATCAGCAAGTCTTTTCTTTTTTGTTTTTATCTTATGGAAATAAAAATGAACGTTTTTGTTTGTGCAGACCTACCCCCTCCCATGGAGTTACAGTCCCTCACACTGAGAGCTTGGCAACATTAGACCTGGGAGTGCCTCCGGCACCCATTCTTCCTTGTGCTTGGTTGCCTGGTTGAATAAAGGAAATCTGCTCCGAGTATATACCCTTTAACATTCATGCTGCTGCCAGGCACCGCGGCTCCCACCGTTCATCTCAGCACTCAGGAGGTAGAGGTAAGAGCATCTCTGTGAATTCGAAGCCAGCCTAGTTTGCACAGACATTTCCAGGATTACATAGAGAGACCCTGTCTCAAACAAACAAATTCACCGCATGCGTTTCCCGTTCGATATGTTTTTGGCCTATTTTCTTTTCAAAATGAAAACAAAATCTTTGAGAACCAGAGACCTGACAAAGTCTTTCAATCTCAGGCAACCCTGGGAGATGAGTCATTGCATTTCAATGGCTGGGTTCCTGGGGAGGAGCGCGCGGGGGCGGGGGGGGGGGGGGGGGGGGGGGGAGTCTTAAGGCTTGCTCAGCATGGTCTCTCATGACAGCTGTAACTCCAGTCCTCCTTCAGCACATCACAACTGTCATGGCGAAGACATCTATGCCCAGAGCAGTGGCTTGTTTAGGGTTTCGTGGTTTCTAAGCGGCAGGTCAAACGTAATTTTTTTCTACAACATCATTTTTCTCTTCTATAAGCCAGTACACAGGCATAATGTACTGGTGAATTTTTGTCACCTTGATGCAAGCTAGGGTCATCTGTGAAAAGGAGCCTCAATTAAGAAAATGCCTCTATCAGATTGGCCTGTGGGGACATTTTCTTGATTGATGTGGGAGGGTCCAGCTCACTGTGGGTGGTGCCACCCCTGGGCAGGTGGTCCTGGGCTGCATAAGAAAGCAGGTTGGGCTAGCCTAGAGGAGCGAGCCTGTAAGCAGCGCTCCCCCCTGACCTCTGCCTCAGCTCCTGCTGCATGTGCTTGCCTTGAGTTCATACCCTGACTGCCCTCAGTGATGGACTTCTAAACTGTAACGGGAAATAACCCCTTTCCGTCCCAAGTTTCTTTTGGTCATGGTGTTTTATCACAGCCATAAAAGGCGAAGTAGGAGACATAATGAAGAACAGCTTTTCTAATTTAATTTACAGCTTGAGAACAGTTGCTGTGAGAATAAAGGTATACCATCTGACAAGTCCTCCCATCTGTGTGTGTGTGTGTGTGTGTGAGAGAGAGAGAGGTGTGTGTGTGAGAGAGAGGTGTGTGTGTGTGAGAGAGGTGTGTGTGTGATGTGTTTGTGTGTGAGAGAGAGGTGTGTGTATGAGAGGTGTGTGTGTGAGAGAGGTGTGTGTGTGAGAGAGGTGTGTGTGTGAGAGAGGTGTGTGTGTGAGAGAGGTGTGTGTGTGAGAGAGGTGTGTGTGAGGTGTGTGTGTGTGTGTGTGTGAGAGAGGTGTGTGTGTGTGTGTGAGGTGTGTGTGTGTGAGAGAGAGAGAGGTGTGTGTGTGTGAGAGAGAGAGAGGTGTGTGTGTGTGTGAGAGGTGTGTGTGTGTGTGAGAGAGGTGTGTGGGTGTGGTGGGGGTGAGAGAGAGAGGAGGGGGGTCTAGAGGTTGTTTATGAATGTCTTCCTCGATTGTCTTTCCTCCTCTTCCTTCTCTTCTTTTTTATTTTTTGAGCCAAGGTGTCTCACTGGTGTAGAACTCACAGAGATTCACCAGTTCTTGGTCATCCCCTGCATTCCCGTCCATCATTTCCTGTCTTCTCCTGTGATAGGGAACTGAGGGAACTCAGAACTGCAGACAAGAACACAGCATCTCCAGCTCCAAGAGTGGGATGGACTTTCGTTTTGGGGACCAGAGTTGGAGGCAGCATGAAATCAGGTCAGGTCATCTCACAATGGCTGGGTAAAGCCATTGCCCTAAGGCAGACAAGAGTGCCAGAGTCTCGTCCCTCCGTGTTCCCTCCAAAGTGAACAGGGGCTAAGCACCCTTGTAAGACAGTTGGTCTCCTTTGGGGGCTGTGAATTCAATGGCTCCCGGGCTCCATTCTACACATCCCGGCTCCGGCTTAAGTTTTAAAACTAATTCTCTCAGCATTAATCTGAAAGGATTCTTCAAACAAAAGCTCAACATCTGAGTCTATTTACCCAGTGTGCAGCTGTGTCAATCGGCCAAGACAAAGCCGGGCTTCCTGGTCAGCCCACAATGGGCGGCAGGTAGTTCTCAGAACAGAGGCGCACAAGGCAGGGGCCTCTCACCAGGCCGCCACCCTCCTTCCAATGAGGAAGAGCTGGAGCCCAGGGGTCAAGAGAAAAGGAGGGTGTCCCGCCCCCACCTCCCCCACACAAGTGGAGACTGAAAGATATGATCTGTAAGCCCATCAATTAGGGCTATTAAAAAGGTAATTAGCCCTCTTCCATGGAAACCAAAGACAGAGATGTGAAAAGAGGGAAATCCATTTCCATGTGGTTACATTTTAATGTGGCTGGTACCTTTAGTAAAGCAGGGGGGCCGTTGTTGAGAGCGTCACTTGATCATCTTCAGGAGAAGGGGACATCAATTCTGTTACAGGGATGGATATCTTATGATAAAAATAGGAATGATTAATTTTTTAAAGAAACGTGGTTTGTTTTGTTTTCCTGTCAAACTCTCGGTACAAATGGAATAGTCAGATTTGGGAGGCTAAAGAGTTAAGAGCAATTCCCTTTTTAGTTTCCTTTCCATGGTAGAATTGTGGCAGGAAGTAAAATACGAAAATATCAACAACGCACAATTTGTCCTGGACCCTGTATGTGTGAAAATCAGAATTAGAGTTTCTGTTCCCTCTCTTTTCAGGCATGTGTGGGTATTTTGATAATAAAGACCAGAGAGGGAACCAAACAACAGAGAAAAGACCTTTCTCATAATGAGAGTTGAAGTTCGCTCCTGACTGAAATACACGACACTTCTATGCCCCTGACTAGGTTCACAGCGAATGCCTGAACCTATGTTTACATGGCCTGCATTCATGCTTGCAAGTAAAGAACAACTGAAACATCTTCCTTTTCTTTCTGTCTGAGAGTCTCCTTCTCTGGACTCCCCACTTTACTCCCCCCGCCCCCCGCCAGTTAAGACAGGCACATAGTGAGCTGTGTACACTCCAAATTGCCATTGGGTGTTTGTACTGCATCTCTTAATCCACACAAAGATGCTCAATATTTAATGATCTCTGAAGTCTCCTGCTCCCATACTCTTCAGGCAATCATGACTTCTGTTTTATTTCTATAGAGTGGTTGAGCTTGTTTTTGAATTTTACATAAATAAAATTCTATGGTATGAATCCTTTTATATCTGGCACCTTTTGCTTAATTATTTTATAAAATTATATATAATTAAAAATATAATTATAAAAATTTATAAAAATTAATTATAAAATTAAATAAATTATTTATTGAGATTCATCTTGATGCTGAGTGGTTTAGTAATCTATAGTCTTTTGTTTATAAACAGTATTTGATTGTGCGACACAAGTCCACAATGTATCCATTCTTGTGTTGATTGATACTTGAATTCTTGCCAGTCTTGGGCTATTGTGAATAGAGCTGTTACAAACATTCTTGAATAAGTTTTTGGTGGCCATATGTTTTTACTTTCCACAGGCAATTTACCCAGGAGTGAAATTGCTTGCTCATAGGTTGGGTATATCTGTTACTGTGGTTCCTAGCACTGTGTTGAGGGACTCCTGTAACTCCAGTGCCAGTGGATCTGACACTCTACCCTGGTCTTCAGAAATACTTCACTTGTGAGCACATACCCACACACAGACAAACACACATCCATTTTTTTGAGAGAGAGAGAGAGAGAGAGAGAGAGAGAGAGAGAGAGAGAGAGAGAGAGAGAGAGAGAGAGAGAGAGAGAGAGAGAAGGAAGCCAACAGTTTTCTAAAGTGGCTCTACCATTTCCCTTCCCAGTAGTATGATTAACATTAAGGTGTTTCTGCCTCTTAAGAGGAGCTTGGTGTCATGGTAACCATAGCTATTTTAAAAGATTATCTCCTCATAGTTCTACCTTGTCCTTCTCTCGTGTTTAATGATGGTGGGTGCTTCCCACATTCTCAAAGCCACCTGCATAGTTTCTTTCATGAACTTTCTTTAAATTTATTGTCTACTTCTATTTAGAAAACTGATATATATAACTATTCTTTATGCATTCTGGATGAAAGTCTCTTCTAATGTGTAGAGATTACAAATATTTTGTCTCGGCTGGGGGCTTAATTTTATTTTTTTTTACTGCCATCTTTTTAATAACCAAGCTTATTACTTTGATGAAATAAGGAATTTCCGGTGGTTGTTTTTGGTGGTGAGTACTTCCTGCATCTGTCTTCTCTGAGAACTTTGTCCAGCCCAGCATTGTGAGTAGTCCTGCTCACTCCTAGCTTTTGTGCAAATTTAGCTTTTGTGACAAAATCTATTATTCATCTAAAGTTAATGCTTTGCAGTGCTTTGGATCGAACCTGGGGATCATGCTAGGCGAGCCCTCTACCGTGGAGCTATACCCTACCCTCAAATTCTTTGTTTGTGTTTGTTTGCGGTACTGGAGATTTGTCTTAGGTCCTCATGCAAATGCGTTATCACTTTAAGCCTCAAATTAATTTCGTGATATATGGTGTGAGGTAATAGTTGGAGGGCTATTTTGTTAAAAAAAAAAAAAAAAAAGTATCCAGCAGTTCAGTACCACTTCACAAAGGCTTCCCCTGTTGAGTTTCTCTGGTGTTTTTGTTACGATGAACTAATTGATTATGCGTGACTTTCTCAATTTCCGGTTTCATTTCTTTGCCTATATGTCAATAACCTGTTGCCAAGACTGTTGTATATTTTTAATGTCTTGATATTAGATTAATATGTGGTCCTTAAGTCTTGATCTTTTAAATAACTTTATTTTGGTCACAGTAAGTCCTTTTTAATTTTGCATAAACTTTAGAATTAATTTGTCAATTTCTAAAAAAAAATGCCTAGAGATTTTGCTCGCAGGAGGTGAATCTGTGTAGATCAATTTTGCTGGCAGGAGAATTGACAACTGAACAATTTGAGCCTTTCAGTGAATGAATATGGTTTATTGTTCAATTTATTTGTCTCTTAGTGGTACTGCATAATTTTTAGTACTGAAGTTTTAGGTGATTTTTGTCAAACTAGCTCCCATTTTAAGTATTGTGATGCTATCCTGACTGGTTACTTTGCAAGTTTTGTTTTCTAATTATTTGTTGTTTGTATATAAAATCAGAATTGATTCTTAATGCAGTTGACTCAATAGCTTGCTATAAGAATTTGCTATTTTTGCAGAAGACTTATAGACTCTTCAGGGCTTTATACATAAATATTCATTTCATTTTCAAACAAAGCCTTATTTCCTACTGCCCAATCTTTATGCTATGTCTCCCCACTACTACCACAGGGTCTTGCTATGTTGCCCAGGTTGGCCTTGAACTTCATACATTGCTTTGGTTGTCTTTAAACTCGAGATCCTCCTGCCTCTGCTCCCCACCTCCTCACAAGTCATGGTATTGCAGAATGTGCTACTGTATCTGACCTTCTTTTTCTCTTCTTCTTCTTCTTCTTCTTCTTCTTCTTCTTCTTCTTCTTCTTCTTCTTCTTCTTCTTCTTCTTCTTCTTCTCTTCTTTTCTTCTTTTTTCTTCTTCTTCCTCTTCCTCCTCCTCCTCCTTCTTCATTTTAAATGTGAAACCTTGTTTTCAAAATCAGCTCAAAAAGTACTGTGCTCCTGTATGGGGTTTTCCAGGCACATTTCATGTTGCCTGGTTCCCTTCCCAGTGCCCTGATCTTCCCCATACCGTTTAGCCCCCTGTCTTACCCACTTCCCCTGTGTTCTGTTGCCTTCCCTATTACACCCCCTTAAAGCCTTGTTGTTTCCAGTAATGGAATAGTTTTGAAAGAGAAATGTTTGCCAATCTGCATGGCTTTGGGGATTGACTGGACTGGTACAATGAGGAAATGAAGAAATGACAGATAAATTCACATACAGACAGACAGACATAACACACACACAGATACATAGACATAACACACACACACACAGACACACAGATACATAGACATAAGACACACACAGATACATAGACATAAGACACACACAGATACATAGACAAAACACACAGAGATACACAGAGAGTCACATATAAGACGTATGCGTATTCAGATACGCAGACATGGACATACATACAGACACACATGCAGACACGCACACATAAGACACACACAAACACACATATAAACACATACATGGATGGACAGACACACACAGGATACAGACACACATACAGATACACACAGAGACACACAGACACACAGAAAGGTTGGGATCGGGTGAACCGTGTACTCTCAAGGAGAAGTACCACAATCCCAGAAAGTCAGCGTATTTATTCCATACATTGCATCAAGAAGGCATGTATACAGCTGAACGAGGAGGCAGACTTAGCTAATCTTGGTAGGACGTCTATATATGGGTGTAGTCTCAGGCTGCAGTCACCCAGGAGGAAGAAGCTGTGACTGACGTTTTCGGTATAGTCTCTCAACATTCATACTCCAACCAGGGAAAAGTTGTGCCATTTCCGTTAGCCTCATCTGGGAAGGCCGCGCTGTTCCATGGGTCTGAGGCCCTGAGGTCTCTGACATAGCTGTGCCCACGTCAATAAGACACATTCACTCAGAACTCCATCTGTGTCTCAAATGTCCCCATAGGCACAGATGTTTGGACACTCTGTCCCCTCTGTTGGTGTTTGGGTATGCTCACGAGGTGTGGCCTTGCTGGAGAAAGTATGTCAGGTTTCAAAGTCATTCCCAGTTTGTTCTCATTCTGTGGGAGGCTCAAGATGTGATCTCTCAGCTTGCTACTTCAGCTACCATGATGACTGCTTCCCCACTTCTGTGACTTTTATGTCTGTAGGGCTGTAAGCCCAAATAAACCCTCCCTTCTGTACGTTGCCATGGTGATGGCGTTTTACCACAACCACAGAAAAGTGCTTCATTCAGGCCCCTTTCAAGTTTCCTAGCCTTACCATATCTCTTCCCACCGGAACACGCATATTTAGCAGTTGGTGGCAAGGATCTGCATATGAGAGCATACTATAGCTATCTTTCTGACTCTGCAAATTTCACAAGTTCATTTTTCTATGTAGCTGAGTAAAAATCCATTTTGAGTATATATCCATGCATATCTCACATTTCCATTGTCTAATCCTCTGCTGTTGGGTATCTAGGCTGATTTCATTTCCTTGATACAGTGAAAACAGCAGCGATTAGCAGGGATGAACACATATCTCTGCAGTTGATGGCAAGTCCTTTGGGCGTATGTCCGGAAGCGGTATGGCAGATCTGTTCTTGGCTTTCACACCGAGTGTGACAACAGTCGCATTAGCTTGCACCTTGCCAGCAGTGAGTAAGTAGTATCCTTTTCCTCACATCTGTGACAGCATTTGTTAGCATTTGTTTTCCTTTTCTTTCTTTCTTTTTTTCTTTTCTTTTCTTTTTTCTTTTTCTTTTTTCTTTTTTTTTTGTGGGGGTGGTTGGTCAGAGAGGGTCTCTCTATGTAGTTCTGGCTGACCTGAACTCACTCTGTATATCAAACAAGCCTCAAACTCACAGAATCCACCTGCCTCTGCCTCCCAAGTGCTGAGATTAAAGGTGCGCACCATTACCACCTAGATATTTGCTTTCTTGGCGGTAGAAATTGTGATTGAATTGAGAAGATTCTCAGAGTAATTTTCGTTTACATTTCTCTGGTGGCTAAAGATGTTAAACCCCTAAAAAAATATCTGTTGTCTATTTGTGCTTCTTTGGGTCCCATTTAATGATTAGTAAGGTTTTATTGTACTGTTTAATTTTTATAGTTCTTTATATATTCTAGACATTAGCCCTGCGTGAGATATAACTGTCAAAGGCTCGCTCACGTTCTGTAGGCTCTCTGTTCATTCTCTTCATAGCTTATTTTGCTGTGCAGAAGCTTTTTGATGTCATGGAATTCCATCTGTCAGTTCTTGGGGTTATTTTCTGTGTTATGGAATTCTATTCAGAAATTCGTTGCCAACCTACATCCTGAAGGGTTTTTCCAGTGTTCCTTTAGCAGTCTTGCCTTTCCTGTTTCAAATGAGTATTTATTTGTTTATATTTTGGTTTTTCAAGGCAGGGTTTATAACAGCCCTCGATTTCCTGGGACTTGCTCTGTAGACCAGGCTGGCCTCAAACTCACTATATAGAGCAGGCTGGCCTCAGACTCACAGAGACCCACCTTCTTATGCCTCCTGAGTGTAGGGATTAAAGGTGTGGGCCACCACTGCCAGACTTCAAATGAGTTTTAAATGATGCAGTTTGAACTGGTTGTTGTATGAGGGTGAGAGAGGTCATTTTTCCTGTGGCCTACTCTTCTTCATGCACCTGATGCCACCTTATTGCTGTAGCCAGGAACACAAAGAAATTGCTGGTAGTTCACTTTGGTTTTGTGGAGCCCTGTGTTAAAGATGGTTTGGGCTGTGGTGCGGGAGAATTGTCTGTAATCTGTCAGTCATGTGTTAAATAAACTCTGATTGGCCAGGCAGGAAGTATAGGCAGGAAAACCAGACAGGAAGTAGAAATGATGCAATGAGAACAGGAGAATTCTGGGAAGGAGGAAGTTGATTCCTGCCACTCCTGCCCAGACTCCAAAGAAGCAACATGTGATCTGCCCCCGCTGTGAAAGGTACTGAGCCACATGGCTAACATAGATAAGAATAATGGGTTAATATAAGTGATAAGAGCTAATAGGAAACCTGAGCAAATTGGCCAATCAGTTTATAACTTATAGAGATCTCTGTGTGATTTTCTTTGGGGCTTACCAGCTGTGGGGTACAGGGCGGGACAGAAACCCCAACAAGCAGGCCCCGTCCATGTTACAGGGCTGGGTTATTTCAGTGTTGCTCTTTGCATACACAGTCAAGTGCCATTTAACAACAGGTTACATTCTGGGAAATAGGCTGTTAGGTAATTTGGCCACTGGGTGAGTCACACAGTATGTATCTACACAAACTTGAATGATATGGCACAAGAGAAAAATGATACAACTCAAAGAGAAACATCACAGGACATATGGGGCTGCCATGGGCATAAATCCACACAACTTTTCAATAACGCATTTTTTAATAACTAGAAAGGGTGTTCTCAGACACAAATAAAAGTATAACGTGCTAGACACAGAAACCAGTAATATAGTTGCTTATCAAGACCAAGTACCATGTACTGTATATACTCGTATGTGCTATGCTTTTACATTACCAGGATAGGCTAAGTTCCTGCACATCAGCATCACCACGAATATGGGGCTAACGTACTTTGTTGCCACGTTATGGTGATAACAGAGGTATCAGTGATAGTGTGCCTATTATCTTATGACACCACCACAGTACATACAGTCCCCACCACTGACCTCACGATGTGTGGCACGTGACTGATTCTTACCATGAGTGTGCAAAGAGCTCACCAAGGTGTCTTCTGTGTGCTTTTCTGAAACTCCAAGCTCTTTCAACCCTGAGAATCACCAGTGTCAGCATTCAGATTTCACTTCCTTTTAACCTGCCCTCTGAGAGTCTGGCAGTTACTATACCCGGAAGCAGCTCTTCTCTCAGCCAGGGACCTAGGCGCATCTCGAATGAAAATTCATAGCAACTTCTTTGCATCACTAATCTTGATGCCCTTCTATCCACTCTTAACTAAATCTGTTCTCTAGGCTCTTCTTGGGCCCCCATCTCAGTTGTCCCCAGGCAGATGGCCAGGTCACATTTGAGCTTCATCCCTTTTTCTGGGAATTACAGTCAGGGTCTGTCAATCAATGACTGACAAGAGTTGTGGTCTATCCTTTATTTCACTTAGTCATCTTTGTGCATGGAGGTGACTGTCCAGCTCCTGTTAGCTCCATCATGATCTAAGATAAATTTCACCTATACATACTACTGGGGTTTAAATATTTAATTTCCTCCATACACTCATTTATCTGGATGCTTGGTCTCCAGGTGCGGAGTTCTGGAAACTTAGGAGGTAGAGCCAGACAAGATCAAAGAAGTCTTGGGACGGTGGGGGTGGTGGTGAGGGAGTCCCTAGGCATATATCACTCCTGCCTGTTCTCTGTTATATTGGCCGTGCTTCCATGTCTGGCCGCCACGTGAAGAGTTATACCATATATTTGCTTAAGACTGAGCTTGCCCATTTCCATGCTTTTCCCAGGATAGTGGGCTGAGACCTCCCTGAATCTATGAGCAAAATGAACCTCCCTTAAGCCAGGTATGTTATAACAGCAACAAGAACAATAACTAGTACACATACATGTGTTCCTCTGACCGTCTATCTGAGAAACATGACATATTGTGATGTTTCTTTTCTTTTCAATGTGCTTAATAGACAGCAAAAGTCATAGCTTAAGAGTTTAGTGGTTCATACAGCTTCTGCCTTCCAATAGCTTCAATAAGCGAATAAGAAAACAAACATATAACTCATATTTGAGAAATAACTCAAACCTTAGAGTGCTTTTGGGGGCCATAATTTTCCAGTTTGTATTGTAAACAATGCTGGCTACACAAGAAGCTATTTGGTAAGCTATCTGGGAAGCTTCACTAATATACTAGAAATGGTTTGTGGACTTGTCTGTTTTGACCTCTCTGACTATTTCCCCCAATGTTTTGAAAAATATATATATTATATTGAGAGGCAAAAAAGAGAACTCGACAAAAGACTTAAAATCAAGACGAGCATTTCCGGTCAAGACAGTGACTGATTAGCTGCTCTAGCTGTTGGGGGGTTTATCATAAATGTGCAAACTGGAAGATGGTCTAGGAAAAGATGATTGATTTTCTTCAAAGGTTCAGAGACTCAGATCAATATGTTTATTTCTTAAAGCCCTAGAAATCTAGAAGTAAAATCCTATCCACAAACTCTTGCCTTCAAAAGAATTTCATAGAGTATATTTTTAGATAATAACCCATGTGTATAAATTTCATTAATCATTTATGAGTGCCCTAAAACACTTGGGGAAACGTTTTTAAACTCCAACACCTTTTAAATGACATCATGTCTGTGGTCTCTATTGTTCTGGAGTTGGGGTCTGGAGGGTGTTCTACCCTCCATAAAACAGTTGCTGAAGGTTTGTCATCTATCTTCCTTAAAAAGAAACATCTGGACAGGGTGGTGGGGTTCTGGGACATCATGGTGAGGCAACTGGCTGAATATGGACCCTTCTTTCTAGGGGAAACTGCTACACGGACAGGAAGAGGCAAGGCTGGTTACCTAGCGTGCCTTGGGGTGCATGGCAGCTGAGCCACAGGAGGGCAGAGAGTACCGGCAGTCCCTAGGAGTTCGTTCTCCCTCTGAGGTCCTCAGCGGAGGGCTTCCGTCTGGTCTGCCTGCTCCTCTCCGCTGCCGTCTTACAGTTCCACATTCTGACCCGCAGACAAAGGGGAAGCTTGTGTTCACTGGTTTCCGTTGCGGTAACAAAATGCCTGGAACTTGGAAGAGGAAGGATTTATATTGGCTTATGATTTCTGAGGCTTCATGAGGCCAGGTTCCCGTGGGCCTGCGGTGAGGCAGAGTGTCACAGGGAGTGGGCGTAGTAGAACAGACTGTATCATGGTGCCCAAGAATTGGAGAGAAAGAGAAGGCAGGGAAGGCCAGGGCAAGACCTCTTCTTCAAAGTTTTACCCCACTGTGATTGGTTTCCGGCAACCAGGCTCACTTCCTGATTGCCTGCTCAAAGACCAAGAGAAAGAGCTTCCTTCAACATTCTTTATAAATTAGGCTAGCACCAAGGAAGATGTGGCCAAATTAAAAGTGGATCTTTTCACCTCAAAAGATCGAGATTAATGAAAGGTCTTCCTACTTCAAAAGCTTCAATTAAGACAAATTCCTCTGCACCTTACCTGGGCAACGCAGTCGAACTGACCCTGTTGGTGGAGGTGTGGGTGAGCCAGCCACTAAGTGAGCATGGGAGAGCTGACCCCATCATTCATCTGTCGTGTGGCAGCATGGGTAGGGGTGAGATGCCCTCCCCCACATCAGCATCCGAGGCAGGTGGGAGTGTCCGTAACCCAGTCCCCTTCAGTAGCAACATTGGAAGCTCCCACCCAGTGAGCCTTAGGGTCATTTTATAGCTAAGTCATAACTTGTACTTACTCGTTTATTTGCTTTAAAATTCCAAACTGGTTCCTTAGCAACAGTGTGCCAGCACCATCCCAAGAGATGCGCTAGTGTGTGTGTGTGTGTGTGTGTGTCGCACATGCTCGCACATTATGTTACATGAGGGTGAGAAGAACCGCTTCTTGTCTAAGCAGGTAACATTTGTGCTTGCTGTATGTGGAGAGCAAAACTTTGGCATAGTTTGAAAGGAAACGAAGTCATTTTGGGAGGAGAGTTTTCCAGGCAGAGGGGGCAGTAAATACAATGGCCCCAGGCTGGGACATCCAGGGATAGAACCCTGTGCCTCCTAAACTCGAACAAGGCCACTCATCTGGGACACTTCAAACACAAGTCATATTGGTGAACTCTGCAGTCTCAGCCTGACTCAGTTGTGGGCCAGCAGATCCCATCTCTAAGGAAGCTTCCCCAAAGGACGAGAAAACTGCTTTAACCAAGAACCTAATTATACAAGTGAGAAAATTTGTGTTCAGAGAAGGAAAATGATTAAGCCTCTGGCCCAGAGCTAAGTAGTGACAGAGGCAAGCTAGGTACCACACTCCCATCTCCTAGGGAGTACTCATTTTATTCTGGCCTGCTTTCTTCTTCCCTGCCCCACCATCTCAATAATAGTAATAGTAATAGTAATAATAATAATAATAATAATAATAATAATAATAATAATGTCTTTATTCTTTTCACTGTGAATAGTGACTGCCATTCCACACACGTTACTGCGTGAGTCCTCACAATCACCCCATTGTATGCTTGAGGATTGTGCTTATTATTTTCATTTTATAACTGAGGAAGCGGGGGGAGGGGGAGAGGGAGGGGAGCAACTTGCTCAAGGTTCCATGGCTGGGGTGACAGAGTCAGGCCACCTTCCTGTTGGATTTGTGCTGCTCTGTTGCCTCGTGCTGACCTTGGCAAGAACTTGGAGGTGAAGCCTGACAGCCATCAACAGGAGCTTCAGGTCCTCCCCCTGTGCTGGGAGCTCAGGCTGTGGAGTCTGTCACTTTGGAAAGTTACTGACATATGGACGTAACTTATTCACCTTCTAGAGACGTTAGGAGAATTCAGTTTCCTTTTAGTGCTATTTGAAGTCAAGCCGGGTGGAGGCTGTGGAAAGATGAGGTGGGATGCTTCCTGGATATTGATGAAAAGACGTGGCAAAGCGTTGAGTCATGGCTGCATAGAGCCACCCATCACTAGGACCTCCCCCTGAAGGCTTAGTTGACTGCTGTGTTATTTATCTCCCTCACTCTCCAGGACCCGGGGAGCTAGGCTGAAAATTGAAGACAGTCCGATTTGCCTGCTGATAGCAACTGAAATTCATGACACGGGTAGTGTTAGTCCATCAGAGTGCTGGAACTATGCAGGCCTACAAAGTGCTGGGCAGTTTGTTCCTCCCTCCAAGAACAGCAAGAATGTCATGGTACCGGAGTCTTGATTTGATAGAGGAGAAAGAGATAGCCTCAGCTAAGCCATAGACATATCCCAGGGGGGGAAGGGAGATGAAATACAGGGGTTAGAAAACAAATGTGTGCGTATTTCATTCTGTGCATTGCTAGTAAATTTCTCCTAGCTAGCATGACACGGCAAGGTAGACTTGGTGATGTATTTTTTGCTAGCTTTCTAGGACATCATTCTCAAGTCGCTCAAAGGGCGCGGAACACAGGCCACCGTGTCTCATTCAGACACAGAAGCGAGTGCACTATTCACTGATTACCGTGCTTCTCTCCAAATGGCATGGTGGCGTGTGCTTCTGTTGTTCCTTATAGATTAGTGCGGTGGCTTGAAGGAGAAACGTCCTCTTGGTCTCAGGCGTTTGAACGCTTGGCTCCCAGTTTATATTGATGTTTGTGTATGTGTATATGTGTGTGTGGGAGTGCTTCCTTGCTGCAGGACCAGGGACAGACTTTGAAATAAAAAGTCACGTGCCACACTCAGGTCAGACTGGTGGGCAGGCCTGCGGTTGTGGCGTCAAGCAAGCGGCCGGATGGCACGCGAAATAGTATTGTAATGCTGTAGGATGCATTACAAGCTGGGGTTAATGATACCTGATTAGTGTATCGTTAATTAACGGGGGATACAATATATAGGACTGGCTGTGTGAAAGACGCCCTAAGAAGGCTTCCTGGGGTCCTCGATAACAGCAGAATGTTTCACATTAGGAGAGCCCCTGGCCTGATCCTGAGGTATCAGACCTTGCCTATGGAGCCGCAGACAAATGTGAGGGGACAAATTCTCCCTTGATCCCTATCTGAAAGATGTTCTTTGGGAAAGAGAAGAGAGAGAAGACTGGGCAAAGGAGTGACCTTTTGGTTGAGGTTTGTGGGTGTGCCTGGCTTCAGCTTGTTTTCATGGAGTTGGTTCAACCTGAAGCACAGCTTAAGAATTATTTGCTCTGTAGATGCCTCACTTTAGATAAATGTCTATTATAACCGCTGTTGGAAAGTTTTAAAAAAAGTGCCATGTGCCATCCCCTGTTCACTCTCTCTGCCTCTTAGTTTAAGAATGAGCTCTGAGCTCCTTCTGATGTCAGCATGCCTCCAGCCCGCTGCCATGTGGTCGTGCCACCATGCTGCCCTTACCATCCGTGACTGTAACCCTTGGGAACTGTAAACCAAAATAAACCCCTTCATGTAAAAGTGTCTTAGTCATGGTGCTTTATCACAGCCGTAGAGAATTACCTACCACATGAGCAACTTTGGGATACAGACAGGACTATGGCAGGAAGATGCCAGATGGTCAGTTGAGGTCAGACTAGCTCTCCATCCACCTCAGTTCTGCTGAGTTCTACTTCGGCCAGTTACGGTGCTCTGGGTTTTCTTGTGGCCTGATCTATAAAGTTCTGGTATGGAGACGAGGTTCTGTGAAGTTTTTTCCAGTGTTAATGCCATTAGGAAACCATCATTTGGGGCTGGAGAGACAGCTCAGAGGTTAAGAGCACTGACTGTTCTTCAAGAGGACCTGGGTTCAATTCCCAGCACCCACATGGCAGCTTTCCAGTCCTAGGGGATCTGACACCCCCACACAGACAAATGTGCATATCAAATAAAAATAAATAAAATACTTAAAAAAAAAGAAAGGGAAGGAAAACCATCATTCATTTCACACAGTACCTATGAAAAGGGTAGAAGAGAGATCAAGATCCTGATCCCATAAAGGCAGCTGTGAAGACTGGACCAGATCTGAATATGATACAGGGCTGCCCAGGTATGGTGGTGCATGCCTTCGATTCCATCACTTGGAAGGCAGAATCAGGCAAATCTTGGAGTTTGAGCCCAACCTGGTCTACAGAGAGTTCCAGGGCAGCCAGGGCTATGCAGAGAAACCTTCTCTTGAGAAAAAAACAAAACAAAACAACAACAAAAAAGACACAGGGCTGTGCTGGAGTTGGCTCACAACCAGCTCAGTAGGGTTAGTTACTCAATTTTTAAGAATTTTATAAGCAGGCTATTAAATAAAGTCATTGCCGAAACTGAAATTACACCAGGCAGTGGTGGCGCACGCCTTTAATTCCAGCATTTGGGAGGCAGAGGCAGGTGGATCTCTGTGAGTTCGAGGTCAGCCTGGTCTACAAAGCGAGTTCCAGGACAGCCAGGACTGTCAGAGAAAACCTGTCTCGAAAAAACAAGCAAACAAACAAACAAACAAAACTGAAATTACACTTAATTAGACTTTATTTTTGAAAGACAACTAATATTCCAAACTTATAAGTGCCTAATTATTTCAGCAGATTTTACCACTGTGCATGTCTCTGGGACTGCCCACATCTATCATCTGCTCTGCTGATAGAGGTGCCCCACTTTACCCAGGTCTGTCTTTACTCATGCCATGCTGGCTACCTGAGATGAAGCTTGATGTGTGTTTACACCAAGGGAATGGGCAACTCATCAGAGATGGATGAACTACTTTTCTGAGACCTAAACTTTAAAAGGGGATTAAAAAAAACTGTAATAACACATACTAAAGTGTATTGTGTATGTAGTTGTTACATTGTGAATAGCATAAAAAGCTGAAGGAATATCCTTCTAGCAACTAAAAAAAGAGGTTTCTCAGAACATTTCCAAAGAGATAAAGTCTCCCCTCCCCACCCGTCCTCTGCTGTCCTAGTACCCGAGAAGCAGAGACAGGAGAACTGGAAGAAGTGTGAGGACAGCCTGCTCTCATAATGAGTTCCAGGCTCTCATAATGAGTGTGGGCTACAAAGTGAGACCCTGTCTCAAAAAACAAGCAAGCAAACAAAACAAGTTTCTACATATTATTACTATTTCACACTGTGTTATTCATCTAAATGAAAATAATCACCCATATACATGTCATAATGATCCTCATTTGCTAACGGCTACCTCTGTTCGGCTGCATAGTCAAGATTCCAGCGGTAATCAATAAAATCAATAAAAGCATTGTGAGACTCATTAGCTATATGAAATTTACAATAAATGGTATTGTGATAATTAATTTTTTTATGCCAATATGATTGTGTGGAGGCAAACCAAGATTAAAAACATTACTTCCAGTGCTCTGTGAGGGTGATTCTGGAAGAGACTGGCCCTTAGATCAGCACGAGTGAGCAGGCTTCTTGGTCAGTGTGGCAGCATTGTCCAGTGCAGCAGCAGCATCCAGGCCAACAGCATCACCCAGCATCATATAGGGAGCAGCATTGTTCTGTGCAGCAGCAGCGTCCAGTGCAGCATCGTCCGTCCAGTACATCAGTATCGTCCAGCAGCATCAGAGAGATGGAAAGGCAGTGGGTCATAGAGATTTTCTCTCTCTTCCTGAGCTAGGCTGTCCATTTCTTTAGACCATTGGACATTGGACCTCCCAGTTCTTGGACTTTCAGAGTTGCCAGAACTATTGACCAGCCACCCTCAAATTTCCTCCTCAGGTCTCAAGCCTTCTGTCTTGAGTTGGGAATTCCATTGACTTCCTTGAGTCTCAGGTCTTCCAATTCAAGCTGGCTTTCTTGGCTTTCCACCTTGTGAACAAGTGGTTATGGACCTCTTATCATCCAGTGCAGCATCGTCTAATTGTTTCTAATTGTGTGATCAACTCCCATAATCTTCTTTTATATGGCTCTACCCAGACTGTTATTAACATGACAGGTCTAACGCAAGAATTATATGCTGTTATTTTTGAGTTGTGTGTTATATATTCTTTAAATTAATATTTATTTTTCTTTTTGAGACAGAGTCTTAACTGGGTAGGTAGCCTGGGCTGGACTAGAACTCATTATGTAGCCCAGGCTAGGCTTGAACTTACAGCAGTCCTATTGTCTTAGCTCCCAAAATGCCAGAATTTTAGATATGTACTACCATTCCCAGGGTAGATAAATAAAATTTATAAAAAATTTATACCTATCTGTCTGTCCGTCAGTCTGTCTGTCCGTCCATCCATCCATCTTTCCTCTCAGCACCCAATTGCCAAGCCCCTCTTATAAGTTAACAGAGAAGAAAAGGATATATAACACATATGAGACAATCTCTGGAGTAAAGAACTCACTTGCTTAGGTGCACAGGGTCCCCCAGAAGCCATAAAACACAAGATGCTCAACCCACAGTCAGCTGAAAGGTAACTTGCTCCTTTATCAGACACAATTCACTTTATTCACAGAACTCTGAGCTCTCCCAGAGGGCACCTTTCTCCCAGGCTTTCTGGTTGGCTGTGTGGACACTTGGCTCTCTTCTTAGCTATGAGCTCCTGGAACCCCAGACATGAGCTTGGCATCTCATTCATTAAAGCTGATGCCATCCATTGTTCCCAGACTGGTTACATGCACCCTTGCTGCATACCTGCCCATGTTCTTCCTTTGTGTGTAGCAATCCACCCGAGACTCCCTCTTTGCTCCATGTCGCCTCCCTGGGCGCCCACTCTAAAATACCACTTCCTCCTCTTTACGTTGTTGAGCCCATCACATTGGAGAGGATGCATTTCTTATCTAACTCCTCTAGTCACGAGTAAGCTCCGAGGGGCACACAGGTTTGCCTGCATTGTTCACCACAGACTCAAATCCTTCCTAGCACAGAATATGTGCTCAGTAAATTTTGCTGGAAGAATGAAGAAATGAGCTTGGCTCAGAGGTTTGTTCCTAGTATTCTGCATTGTTGGGATCCAAAGATATGAGCTGGTTCCACCTAGACTGGAGGTCAGAGAGTTTGAGCTTATTTTTTGCTCTCCCAAAGCTGTTGACAACAGGTATGGCTACAAATGAGTGATTCTGACCTAGGGTGTGGTTAATTAGTATTTTGGGTACAGCAGTAAATCTGCTCCACCTGGACCAAAGGTTGGAGAATTCAAGTCTATTCCCTACATCATGTTAATGAAGTCTGTTACATCCCTCACTCCCTTTGGGCGTGTGTGGCAAATAAACAAGGCGGATTCAATATTCACAGAATGTCCCCCCCGATGCTGTTCTGTGTCTCTGCCTCTTATTTCTCTTATACCTCTGCTCCTTTTGCTTAAGAATCCTAATCCTCAAGCTCCTACCCTGGAATGTACGAGTTACGTAGAAGCTGGTCTTCAAGGCTGCATCATCTCCAATTTCCATTGCCACAGAAAATTTAGGCAGAGGTGCAGGGTGGCCTGGACAGAGTGGCCAGGAAGCCACTGCCCTGCTGGGTGGTATCTGCTGCCCCCTTGGGAATGTTCCCCCCACCCACTGTTCTTGGAGGCTTATCCAGGTAACTCCACCGAGCTGAAGGCTTTGGTGCTGTCTCCGCACCCGTTGAGTGTATGTTGACAGACATATCCTATCTCCCATCTCTCGCCAACCATCCTTGTTTAACTTTCTGGAAGATGAATGTCTCCTGGCTTTGCTTCGGAATCTCCTTTCTTTGACCTAAAGAGGCTGACAGGGTGGGAGAAACAAAGGCTGTTTAGGATTTGGTCTCTGCAATTGTTTGACTCAGTAAAGAGATAAATAAAAGAGAGGAGGGGGAGAAAAGAAAGAAAAGGGAGCTTGGGCTCAGCCCACCAGCTGTGGGTTCCTGATGGGCCTGCCCGACATGGCCACATTATGCAGGGCCTGGTGCACCTGTGACCAGTTAATGAGAAAAATAGAGAAGTTTGGCTCCCACAAGGGCTCCCATTAGGGCCCCACAGGGACAACCCCGCCCCCCCACCCCAGCAAATTTCAATGACAGGTGGGATTAATCTCCACTGGTTGTGCTTGGGGACACTCCATCTCTTTGCTGCAGTAAAGAAGAGTTTTGGTGTGACCTTTCTGCTTCTTTTTCTAGGGTTTCTAGATTTTGAAGCTCATTCTCAACGCCAAGCTAAAAATAACAAATAAAATGTAAGCCCCAACACCCGGGTGTCCTCCAATGCGTCAGCGTCAAAAGGAAATCAGCACGAAGCTGTTGGATAATCAAGATGTTATTGCTAGTGAAGGTCACTCCCCTCTCTTCTCAGATGGGGAAACTGAGTCTCACTGAGGGCCTTGATCAGATCACAGGGAACGGTTTGGTGTCAGGAAGGGTGAAACCCCTTGCTGAGGAGCACCATGATGCTGGACAAAACCATCAGATCTTTCTGTCTTCAATGCTTACACGTCAAATAAGACAGAGGACTGCGGCCACCTGGCAGAACTAGTGTGAGGGAAACCAGAGATGTTTAAGTCAAGGCAGCATTAAGCAAGCATCGAACTTTGTGGTTATTATGGTTCTCTCCTTGAGGATTAGAGTCAGACAGAAGATGTAGGTAGGTTGTCATGTAGCTGACCTGAAGCCTCTCAGGTCATTTGGTCCCATAAAGTCATTCCTAGTATGAATATCTCTGCCATGCCACACACTCTGGAAGGCTGTGCTGATATATAGGTGCCAATGTGAGAAAAAGCCTCTCACAGGGTTCCTCTAAGCCATTGGGATGAGAACAGGTCTGAAGTCAGAGGAGCTGATTGCTAGAAACTGGTCTTCCTCGTCTTTGCACTTGACCTCTGCAGGCTTCCTCATCTCCATGAATTTCCATGCCCTCTGCACATGGACAAGGTGACCCTTGCCCTGTGTTCCTCAGGAATATAGTAAGGATCAGGGGCACAGGAGCCTTTGCCTGCTGCACAGGTAATGTGAATGAGATTGATGAGATCATTCATTCCGAGGTCCCTTGACTGTCTTCACCCCAATGTGTTCTGTTGGTGTGGGAGGTCCTTCTGTCTATGTGTTGATTTTATTGGTTAATGAGTAAAGAAAACTGGCTTGGCCTTTAACATGGGAGGAGGAAGGCAGAGCAAGGAGATGCCATGGAGCCGCCGGCGGAGATAGATACGCTGAAACTTTACTGGTAGGCCACGACTTTGTGATGATATACAGATGAATAGAAATAGGTTAAATTAATATGTAAGAGTTAGCCAATAAGAAGCTAGAGCTAATGGGCCATCCAAGTAGTGATTTGATTAATACAGTTTCTGTGTGATTATTTCAGGTCTAAGCTGGCTGGGCAGCCAGGACAAACAAGCGACCCCTCGCCCAGCAAACAAGCGGCTCTCTTCTTCCTACGTTCTGTTTGCTGATGGTGAAGAACAGAAGGATCCTGGGGGGACACTCTGCTTATCTAGCCACTCCGCTGCAAGTCAGGCAGTGTGGACTTGACCTCTAGTTAACTCGGTCATTTGCTAGCCGTGTGACATTATTCAGGTTCCTTAACACCACCCATAAACCCAGAATTATACTAGACACCATGTGGGATGCTCAGAAGGAATAGATTGCATATGGATGTCCTCACAAGAGGCCTGGCGGGTGGTGTTCTCCTTACGGTTTAGTTGTGCCTCAGAGAAGCCAGCTCATCCACAGGTCCAGCCCGTGCTGAATTCCTGGAAGGATCCTGTCCACAGACTGTGTTGTATCAGTAACTGATGTGGATGGGAATTCTGGTTCACCCATCTCGTGGGCAAAATCAGCCTCACCTGGGAACACATGGAAACTCATGTCTGGCCCATCATTGCTCCAGAAGCCTACCTTTGTGTGGACTTCAGTGTAAGAAAGTGTGGGTGTGCTCTTGCTTATGTCTGGGGGTATTACGCCTGAAGGCATGATGTCCAGACTCTCGGAAGTCTGCAACCAGTATCCTTGTCCTGCCGTACAAGCACTGCCGAATTTCAAGGTTGGCTTCTTCCTTTCCGCCGCTTTCCTGTTACATCATTGCCTTTTGTAAAATTAATTTTGGTAATTTTATACAATGTGTGACCACCCTTCTTTATGCAACGTCAAGCTTTTGATTTCTTTTCTTTCTGTTAAAAAAATAATTAGTTACGCTGGGTAGTGGTGGTGCACGCCTTTAATCCCAGCACTCGGGAGGCAGAGGCAGGTGGATCTCTGTGAGTTCGAGGTCAGCCTGGTCTACAAGAGCTAGGTCTAGGACAGGCTCCAAAGCGACAGGGAAACCCTGTCTTGAAAACAAAACAAAAAATAGTTACATTAGTTCGTGTGTGCAGTGTGTGTGTGTGTGTGTGTGTGTGTGTGTGTGTGTGTCTGTCCATGAATGTTGATGAGCACATCTGTCTATGTATGTCAGTAGGAACCTGCCATAGAGTGTGTGAGGAGGCCAGAGAGTGTGTGAGGAAGTCAGAGGACAATGTGAAGTAATCTTTCCTTCTACCATGTGGGTGCCCTGGGATCAAGCTTAGGTTGTCAGACTTGGTGACAGCCATCCTTTCCCACTGAGTGATTCCCAACAGCCTACTGTTCTTTTGTTGTTGTTGTTTTGTTTCTCGAGACAGGGTTTCTCTAGCCCACCATTCTTGGTCTCATTTACTCTAAGCCTCAGTCCTGCCTCTGGACTGCGATGTATTTTGGCTTTGGGGTATCTCCCGCCTAGTTGGTGGCTTCTCTGTATGTTGGCATGGCTGTTTTGCTCATGAACAGCTTGCACCCTCGTGGTCTGTCTCCTTCAAAGCCCTTCCTTTTGAAAACATTATCCTTTTGGTACTTCCAAATGTATGTGACAGCTTAATTCTCAGAGAGCAGGGATATACTACAAGTTCTTATTTAGAAACTGGCCCTCCATGGGGACTCTCAGCCCATGTGGGAGCTAATCCCTTCCTTCTTGAGACAGGGATACAGATCTGTTTCACTTACTGCTGTATCCCCAGGGCCAGGTGTTCAGCACACAGTAGGTTCTCAGTTGCACCTACTAATCAAGCAGAAAGCAGTCAGCTCATCTCGAAATCAGTTCTTTTTGTCCTGCAGTAGTGACACACACCTTCAATCCCAGCACTCAGGAGGCAGAGGCAGACGGATCTCTATGAGTTCAAGGCCAGTCTGAAGGCCAGCCTGGACCACAGAGCAAGTTCCAGGACAGCTAGGGCTGGTCATGGGAGAATGTGTGCCTGTGTGCCTTGTTTCCCTAATGGGCCAGAGCTTTCTGCCTGGAGATGGAGTGGTGGGGACGGTGGGAGGATGGTGGGGATGGTGGGAGGATGGTGGGGATGGTGGGAGGATGGTGGGGATGGTGGGAGGATGGTGGGGATGGTGGGAGGATGGTGGGGACGGTGGGAGGATGGTGGGGACGGTGGGAGGATGGTGGGGATGGTGGGAGGATGGTGGGGATGGTTGGGGGATGGTGGGGATGGTTGGGGGATGGTGGGAGGATGGTGGGGATGGTGGGAGGATGGTGGGGACGGTGGGAGGATGGTGGGGATGGTGGGAGGATGGTGGGGATGGTGGGAGGATGGTGGGGATGGTTGGGGGATGGTGGGGATGGTTGGGGGATGGTGGGAGGATGGTGGGGATGGTGGGAGGATGGTGGGGATGGTGGGAGGATAGTGGGGACAGTGGGAGGATAGTGGGGATGGTGGGGGGATGGTGGGGATGGTGGGGATGGTGAGGACGGTGGTACAGGCTCTCTCCTCTCCGTTTGCTCTTGGGACCGGGGTCCATTCTCACTGAAACTCTCACTGCTTCCTCCCCACACAGTCCACCATGTCAAGACCCCTGGAGGAAGGCAGAGTCCAGATCCGGACACTCTCTACTTCTAATAGATGGCTTCCTACTATTCTTAAAATTAAATAGGAAATTCTCATCTGAGCAGTCAAGGCACCCGCCCTAGTCTCTCAAGTGAAATTTTAATTTGTTCACCACCAATATTCTTGGCAGCATTTCCTTTTTTTCTTTCCTTTTTTTGTTTTGTTTTGTTTTGTTTTTTGGTTAAGGATAAGGTCTCAAGTAGCCCAAGTAATTTTGAATTCCTTGTGTAGCTGAGGCTGGCCCCATATTTGGGATCCTTTAGTCTCATCTCGCAAATGTTGCAGATGATTGCGTTTCCACGGTTACAGGTACATGCCACCAGTGGCTACGTTTTCTTAGCACTGTGCCATGCTTTCCAGACTTCTTACTAAAGACTTCCTGTCTTCATCTATTCCTTCTTCTTGTTCCTTCTCTTTGGAAACATTTTCCCCCACAAAATGATGCTCAATGGGCTTAAATGTGGTCAAGGATTCTTCTGTCACTTGCAGCCACAGCTTTGAAGAGCACCCGAGCTTCTCAGACCTACCTCCCAGCTCGATGCAGCTCACGACATCTCTCAGTAGATCTCTGCATCTTTGCTCACTCTCTCGTTTGCGTCCGTCCTCTTAGACATACAGTCATTTCTGTAGGGCTTATCTGTGTGAGGTTTCCAGTCCTTTGAGATAAGATTTGATCTTCTTTTCTTTCCTGTGCTGTGCACATGGTGTTCTCTCTGGAGAGGGCAGATTTTGTGCATCAGCTGCACCGAGCTCTGTAAACAAAGGTGGGGGGCTCTCTGCATGCTGCTTGTTCCTTCTAGCTTCTTTTTAGGTCAAATAGACCTTCCGCAGAAAGGAACCATCCTGGTCAGGAGTTGGGGCAAATGCCTTTAAACCTAGCATTCAGGAGGCAGAGGCAGGTGGATGGATCTCTTTGGGTTGGAGGCCAGCCTGGTCTACATAGTGAGATCCTGTCTCAAGAAGCCAAAATAACTAAATAGGTAGATAAAAAGGAATGATCAGCAAGTCATCAGCAAGAAAACCAGTTTTAAGCATAAACTGTGGGAGCAAAAACGTAGTAGGTTTCAAATCACTTTAGCCATTCGCTGAGTCTCACTGTCTGCCCATGTGGAAACTCAAACTGGGGTGGCTGAAAGTCGCTATCTGTAGCCACCGCTTACATATTGATAATCAAGGAAGTCACGTGTGATTGTTTTAGATCTAGGAAAGTCAACCTTGAACATTTCAGACCTGTCCAACCAATCTCTACTTAGGAAAAAAAAAAAGAAAACAAAAAACCAGATGAGGTTGTTTCTTCAAAGCGTTTGATTAGCGAGCACACGTTTTTATAGTCCCTCAAGGGTTGTTGAAGTTCCTGTCTTATCACTAGAGCTGCGTTCCTGACCCTGTAAAGTAAACGAACTATTTAGCGTGTTCTTTTATACCCGGCCCCACGCCTTCAGATCTACCTGTTTTCAGGATGCCTTTGGGCAGCAGTAAAGAAAGGATATTTTCCTGGATGGTAGGGAGGAGGCCAGTCTCTTGACAACAACTTGGAAAGAAAAAGAATAAAATCTATTTTACATCTTCTGAATGTCTCTAATTGGGTTTGGAAGACCAAACAATTCCCTTCAATACAGCTGGGGCTTTGGGTAGCCCCAAACCAATTAACTCAAATTATATAATTTTCCTTCCACCCCGACTCCCTAAGCTTGACTTGCTTAGTTAGCGAAGAGGGGGATTAGTGGAGGAGCGTTCTCTGCTGCCTGACACAATGCTCCAACTCAGCTGTGGGCCAACCTGAAGCATTTTGCCTGTGGAAAAAGAATAAAGGCAAACTCAAGTCGAGCTGTGTCCTTGGTGTGGCTCTCTTCTTTCTACCATGTGATTCTGCGTTTGGCATAAATGTATTCGTGGGTTCCTGGAGAGCAGGGAGCACCTGAGCCATTGGATGGGAGCAAGCCATCGTTAGCCCTCCTAAAACTCTGGAACTGCGCAGGGCTCACTCAGGCTGGTGACCAGAGACTTGTGAACAGTCGAGGGGGAATCTGAACAGGGTGTGCATGCACACACATTTGTTGAAAGGAGCAAGAGTGTTCCTAAGAGTAGATGTCATCTTCTTTCCATCGTCTTTCTTCCTTTCCTGAGTGGTTTAAGATTGGGATGAGAATAGGAGAAATGATAAAATTGCATGACAATTCTAAATGCATAACTAACCATCTTTCATATTAAAAGTGCAAAGGCCTTAAAGGTGGAGCAGTATTCTCTAGTATGGCTGTATGCCAAAAACCTTTTGTACATTTTGTTACAAACAAAGCTCACCCCCCCCTCCGCCCCATACACAGCAGTGTCTTCTGTGGGCCTTCTAACAAGATAGTTGACACAAGACCCTTGCAGCTTTTGATGCTGTCAAAATACATGTGAGCCTAATCAGTTAAATTTTAGGAAGAAAGGAGAGCCAACAGCCCAAAGTTGCAGAGCTCGTCAGGGACTCTTTCTCACATCCACAGCCTGTGAGATCCCGGCTTCTCAACACTGACCTTTTAGGTACCAAAAGGAGAAAAAAGCAGACACCCCGAACTCCTCTCTCCTCTAAGAATATCAGATACGGCCGTGACCTCACCCTGGTGTTTGCTCGCCCATTCAATTCTCAGCAGAGGCTGCTCTGGGAGCTGTTAGCTCCTTTGACTGAATCCAGTGGCTTTCTGTATGTAGCAGGGCCACAGGGACAGTCTAGTGTTGGGAGTTACCTTTGAGGTTCATTGGGAAGAGGAAATCCAGAGAATAAGAGTGCTCTCAGAAGCTAGCAGGCTATTTTCTACAGTTCTCGTGGGTGAAATGTCGTTTTGGTGTGTGTGTGTGTGTGTGTGTGTGTGTGTGTGTGTGTGTATTTAAATACATTTTTGTTTTATTAAAAAAAGATTTGAATACCTTTCATTTTTGTGTTACCATGGAAGCTCATGCCAGCTCCACTCCTCTTCTCCCCCAGCAAGCCTGAAAACAATATATAAAGTAAGCAGATCCAAAGTTTCCGTTCCCGGCTGGATGGCAGTAGGTATTTATCTGAGTACCTTCTAGAACTTGGTAAAGAAAAATAAAACTATTATTCAAAATCAAATCATATTGTCTTCTTTTTTCCTTCTTTATTTTTTTGTGGTTTTGTTTTTGTTTTTTATTTTGTTTTTGTGGGTTTTTTTTTTTTTTTTTTTGAGACAGGGTCTCACAATGTCAACCAGGCTGGCCTCAAACTATCTCTGCTTCCTGAGTGCTGAGATTAAAGATGTGGACCACCACTCCCAGCTTCATCTTGTCCTTTTTTGATGCTATCAGCTCTCCAAGATGTTCTGATATCATGTTAGGGAATCTACAGGTTTGCTCATCAGTTTCCTTCCAAAGCTACTAAATACGCTTGCTCCAGAGCTGGAACACCACACGGCCTTGTCCTTTGAAGCCGTAGCACCAACTATCAAGGCTTTGACTTCCTCTGTTGAGAAGTTTCTATTTTGGGGGGTTGTGGGTTCTCCAATTCGGGAGCCATAGGCCCCAAGAACAAGACTTAGAGTATCGCTGCCCACTGAAGTAGAGAAAGTAGATTTTCCAGTTCAGATTCTGAAGAGAATGTTGAAAATGACATGGGTTCTTTCTTTGGTTTAATGATGGAGCCATGGCAGTCCAGAAAGGAAGTGGACTAGTTCAAGGGCACCTGTTGACCCAATGCTATAGCATGGATGGATTTCATTCTTCTGACTCAATGGAAGATAATCTTTGGTGCACGATGCCTAGTACATCTTACTGCTAAGGGCATGCAATTTATCCTTCCAACTCTTTAGCATGGGAACAGCACGGGGTGGGGGAGACTGTCTAACTTACTGTTGCAGCTTCATCCAGTTGCGCCTCCTTAGAGAGATTTGGTGTTTATGTCAAGGCTGGACAGTGGACAAAGCAAATGAGGTCCTAGCAAGACTTCCCTCCTTTGGATGCTAAATCCGCCAAATGGATTCACATATTGGAGCTGCTTCCATCTCTGAGACAAGGTTGGCACTCCGTGTTGGGAACCCTCCACAGAAATCAAAGCACCACGATGGTTTGTTTTGCAAGTACCTTGAAAAGGATAATGTTTGAGCACTCTCCTCCGTGCCTTTACCTCTATGGACTGTGTGTAATGATCCAGAGACAATCAATTGGACGCTGCGTTTTAAAGATAAGGATGGGATTTTACTTCTGGGTAACCTGGTGACCCCAATCAATCTCTGTCTCCCAAGCCCTCTGAAGATTGGATGCTCCACTCTGCAATTAAGGGCAGCGTCCAAGGATGGCAACAGATGTTACAATCCAAACACCTTTATTAACTATTTATCTTCAGATGGATATCAAGGACCTCTTGGCCAGCAGGAGTGGTGGACAGCTCCTTCAATGAGAGACCCCGGCTTTCATCTTTGAGCCGTTTCCCTCTGTAATCCCTTTGAGAAGGAATAACATAGCGGTGATATTTAGCTCTTTTCAAAGTTTGTCTTTCCAAAAAGCAGATGTTGTCTGCCCGGTGAAAATGTGCCTGAGAAGTTGCACACCCCCGTCATAAAAAACATCAGATGGCATTTAGGATAAGCAGTTTGCAAAAGTGGGATTTTCTGTGTTCGACTTCCTTTTTTAAAAAAATGAAATTTGTTAATTATATTTCATTTGCCAGATTTTGGTCTTGTTCAAACCAGAGCTTTAAGACTATAAAGAATAATCCTTGCCACCTACCTACTCTACAAGAATGTCAGGATTATAAATGATGCTGGGGTAATTGAAGCTCCGGGAATGAAACACAAGGCCAAAATGTTTTTAAGCAGGACTCTGCGTAATCCTCTGTAATTGGAGTCATCAAGGCTTTGTTCTACAGACATGCTCTTGTTTGCAGTTTACTGAGGTTAGTCCGTGGAAGGAAAATAAACTCTTGTGGGGTCAGGGGTGGTGGTGGTGGTGGTAGTGATGGTGTTATTCTCCCTTGATTTAACTCACTGACCAAACTAGCTAAATGTCATACATAGGTAGGTGGAATAAGTTGGCCTTTGCTTCAAGTACAGGAAGCTTTTTTGGGTCTGGTGGGGGTGATGGTGGAAAAGGAAAATCGTTGGCCTCTGAGTGTCTACACTGCTGTTTGTCTTCGTGAATTTTTCAAAACTCAGAAATTTTGACCACATTTGGTTAAGAATGTTATTTATATTACCTCCAATTTTCCTTCCAACCTACCCAGGGCCAAGTAGGGTAAAAATGACCCTAAAATACTGTGCTCACTACTTAGGAAGACCAGACCATAAGTTGGGGGCCCCTCTATGTGGTCCTTTGATTGTCCCTTGCCAACTGTCTGTCACCATGTCACCTTACTTGCTATTGGAGCACTGAGCCTCAGACTAAGGGTCACACTGAGGCATGGAGGAATGTAAGCACTCAGAAGCAGGGAGATTGCGATTTTGGCGCCATCCTGGGCTACTTAGTGAGTTCCAGACCAGACTGACCTACACAGTGAGACCCTGACTCAAACAAAACAAAATGAAATAAAACTAAACCAAGCAAGCATTGCAGATGTAGTTCAGTGGTAGAACACTTGCCTTGCCTAGACAAGACCCTGGGTTCAACTCCAGAGTCCTTTCCCTCCAAAGAATTGAAGCCCGAAGATCTGGGTGAGGGAGGGTATGCTTGTTCCTGAAGGATTGGAGCTGAAAACCAGCCTGTGGAAATGGGTCTAAATTGCTCCACCATTTCCTTATCCTGGCAAACAGAAAGGTCCTTTGAATGCAGGGCCAAGGAAAGTTCTGTACAGCTGTATCTACTAAATGTTTCTTAAATTGTAAATCTACCGTGAGACCTTTTGTTTGTTGGTGTGTGTGTGTGTGTGTATGTGTGTTTATTTGTTCAGTTTTCTTGAGACAGGGTCTCACTTTGCAGCCCTACATGCCCTGTAACTCACTTTGTAGACTACACTGTCCTCTCGAACTCACAGAGATCCACCCGCCTCTGTCCCCCAAGCGCCGGGATTAAAGGCGTGCGCCACCATGCTCAGCCCTACCATGTGCGTTTTGATTTTCAAATGAAACTCTGTGAAATTCTTATGTTTATAAACAGACTTGGGTGTTACAAAATTAATATTAATTAATTATTAATTGGATGCATCCCAGCTTCTAATAGTAAATGAATTCTGACCAAAGTTGAAAAAGGAATAAATTATCTCTGTGTTACTTCAGTTAGAAAAATAGTATAACAAAATCCTTGGTACATTAAGAAGCAATCAAAAGGCAGTAAAAATGTAGGTTAACAAAGTGTCACAGGTGAGGAAAAACTTCCAAACAATGTTTCCTGTGTAACAATGTGACAGGCCACAGCGATATACCCATGAACTCACTCTAGCCGGCGCTGCCCTCACAAGACCTGCACAAGATGAGGCCTGCCAGCATTGTATCATGGAGGAGAGAAAGGCCTGCGAAGCCCCACCCCTCCCTGAGAGACTATTGACAGGGAATGGTGGTGTTGGTGGTGTGGGGTGTTGTTTTCTTCTTTGGTCTAACCACTGATAAAGCTGCCTGTGCTCTGGAAATGACCACACACACACACACCCAGGCTCGTGCAGGAGACCTTCTTAGCTCAGTGGGTTGTGCAGAAAGAAAGGTACAAAATAGAAGTGTATCTGGTGGGAGGGTAGTGGGGTGGGAGGGGTTAACATTAATTGCATACAGGTATGAAACTGTCAAAGAACAAAAAAATTAAAAAACTAAGCACAAGAATTTTAAAATGTTTTTCTTCTAAAATAGTTATGAATATGATGCTTCTAAAACTTTTAAATGTTTGTAGCCCTTGACAATTATGTAAAAACATTTCTTTGTACCTTGTTTCCTTTCTTACTCTCTCTCTCTCTCCTTTCTTCCTTCCTTCTTTCCTTCTTTCCTTCTTTCCTTCCCTTTCTTCCTCTGTCTCTCCCCTCCCCTCCAGACAGGTTTTCTCTGTGTAACAGCCCTGGCTGTCCTGGAACTCACTTTGTAGACCAGGCTAACTTCGAACTCACAGAGGTCTGCCTGCACCTCATTTTGTAATTGTTTTATAAGTTCCCTCCACCACCATTTAGATCAGCCTCTGGGGTAGGGGTAGAAGTAGGTGGCGTCAAGCTGAAGTCTAATCAGAGTTTGTGCGGTTCAAGGGGACTTTGCCTTCCTCCTTTCCCTCCTCAGCATGGTCAAGGAAGTGAAGGCTTTGTAGCTTTCTGCCTGATTGGAAAGTCTGTATATGGAAGAAACTGGATCTGAAGGAAATAAGGAAGGAACCATATGGACATCTGGGGCTTTCTATGAATCGGGGAGAGCATCTCACACCAAGAGCGTTCACGGCATTTGGGGGGAACAGGCAGAGTCACAAGTCAGAGAGTTGGGGAGACCTTCCTAAGGGAGTTTACTCCACACTTAGGAATGTTTGAGTCACATGACCTGGTTGGCATTTTAGAACTGTCCTATATGCTGTTGTGTGGAATGAGTGCTGAGAACGTGGGATGTCCCAGAGCCGAGGTCAGAGGACAAGGTACCCATAATCCTTTGCAGTATTAGCCATGACATGCAGGACCTCCTCCGAGGCCCTGCAACGGTGCGGACTGGGCAAAGTGAGCCGGACATTGTGAGCAGAAAAGGCAGCCAGAGAAAACAGCGCCCCCCAGAGGAAGATCAGGGAACAGTCGGCCAGAATGGCTGGGTGGCTCTCTGAAAAGTCACTTACTTGCCATCCCTGAGATGTCAGGCAGGGATGGTGTCTGGTAGAGGGCTTGACAGGAGGGTGCGTGTGGATGAGTTCAGAGTCATGTAGTGTAGGCTAGCTCTTGCCACTTGAATGCAATTTTTAAAAAAATAAATGCCAAAAATGCTAGTGCGGCGAAACAAACCTGGAATCCCAGTGTGTGGCAGCCTGAGGCAGGAGCAGACCAGTCTGGCTATACAGTGAATTTTAGGCTAGCCTGCAGTACATAGGGAAACCTTGTCAAAAGATAAAAAGCAGGTACTAACAGCATGGCCAGCAGGTAAGGGTGCTTTCTACCAAACCTGACGACCTGAGCTTGATCACAGGATCCTACGGAGTGGAAGGAAGGAGTTGGTTGCCACTCTGCATGTGTGTTGCACAAACACACTAAATACTTGGAAAAAAGAAACAAACAAATGAAAACATGAGTGAGGCTGGTGGGTCGGAACCTGACGGAGGATGAAGGTCCCCGAATGCCACAATGAGAAGCCACAGTGGAAGGGCCGCTCCTCAGTAAGAAGTTCCCAGACTGCCTTGGTTGTGGATGTCCTTAAAAGGGCTTGTTGAAAATGGTGTTCTCCAGTTCCTAACAATGGCATGGAGCCCAGGGGCCTGAGTTTTAGTAAAAACCTCAGGTTTTCTTTTTTTTCTTTTTGTTGGTGCTACTTATTTCCATTGTTTGTTTGTTTGTTATTTATTTATTTATATTTATCTATCGATTTCTTTATTTACTTACTTATTTGTATCTTTGGGACTAGAGTGGGCATTGTCTACCACTGCCCAAACCACTACATGCCCAGTGTTCCCCAGTTCTCTTCCTGCAGTGAGCCATGACAAAGCAACTTGAACTCAGAGTGCTTGAATGGAGAAGATGTGGCCTGGGATGCAGGGGGACCGCCCGGAAGCTCAACAGCCTTCCTCGGGTCAGGCTGTGCAAGGTAACGATGGCCTGAACTCACTTTCTTCTCCGTCCTCCAATGGCTCCTGTCACTCACTGTGTGACCTTGGGTGAGTAGTGGTTCCAAAGTGAGCTGCAACTCCCTCTTGCAGAGAAAGAGAGAGAGAGAGAGAGAGAGAGAGAGAGAGAGAGAGAGAGAGGACAGACAGATGTACACAGACAGAGACAGAGATACAGAGAGAGGGACAGACACACACACGGAGAGATACACACACACACATACACACACACACACACACACACACACACACAGAGGAAACGGGGTGGAGAGGGCAGAGGGCCAAGTAGGCAAACTCTAAAGTGCCTTTCAGCTCCAAGTTTATCTGATTATCAAACAGCCCTAATCTTTGCAAAAGCCTTTGCAAAGGCCACAGCCCGGAGACAATTTTTGCAAACTTTGCTTCCAACGCAAGCCATCGGGGGGTTACACAAAGGGCACTGAACACCTCCACATCAAGATAAGAGAAGGAACACCACCTCCGAGAGCCTTTCTCCCTGGCGCACACATGCACCTCTGCATGTGGCCCTTGAGACTTGGCTGTTTTGCCCTTGTGGCCCTGTGCCGGTTGGTGGGGGGGAGTAGCAGGAAACAGGGGGCAGTTAGATGCTGCTGCGACCCTGGGGATAACTTCCTGGCACTGAGAGACTTGTGAGCTGGATTTCAGAGTTCTGTTCAGAACCCTTGTGACTCTGAGGGTGGAAAACAAAAAGAATGTGTGTCTACGAGTTTTCCATAAGTCACTAGCACGTCCCACGACTCTTTCTCCACCTTAACATTATGTTTCCCTGCAGGAAGGTACCTCTGTTTTATACTTGGTTTTGAAATCCAACGCCATAATTTTTACTGATCCTTCCTCATCAAATTATAGGATAATCTAACTCTTAAACAAATTATTTTTTAAAAAAATATTTTATGCGTGTGTGTGTTTTGCCTTAAATGTGTGCCAGGTGCCCCAGGAGGCTAGAAGAGGGTGTTGAAAATGGAGTTACAGACGGTTGTGAGCTGTCAAGTGGGTGCTGGGGACTGAACCCAGGTCTTCTGAGAGAGCAGCCAGTGCTCTTAACCGCTGAGCCATCTCTCCAGCCCCAGGCTAGTCTAACAATTTGGAATTAATTTAAAAAGTAACAGTTTGGAGACAGATGTGGTAGCACATGCTTCAATCCCGGCACCCTAGAAGCAGAAGCAAAGGTGGAGGCCGAGGCAGATGGAGCTCCTGAGTCTGAGGCTAGCTTGTCATATAGAGAGACATCCAGGCCGATCAGGGCTACGAAATGAGACCCTATTTCCATAAACAAACAAATAAGCATTGACGAAAAAGAAAGAAAGAAAAGTTTGTTTCATCCTAAGTAAAAGGCATGTTTCTATGTACCATATTTCTGTGACCTTTGTGAGATCAGCTGTGGTAACAATGACCTCATCGTGGGCTTTCACCCGTTTCACCCGTGGTCACACACGCCTCTACACACAGCTCAGCACCATGGGATCCAGTCTTAGCTAGCTCCTTAAGTTTCACCCTGAGTGTAGGCCTGAGCTGTGTCGCAAGATCCACAGCGCTTCCTTGGGGGCCACATTTAGGCTGGCCTGTTGGCTAGATCCCTTGTCCGACTTCTAGACTTCAAGACGAATTTGCAGCGAGGACCGGGCAAACCCTCAGGAAAACACAGCGCTCCGGGGGCAAGAACAGGGGGCTTATGGGAGCAGCGAGTGCTAACAGGATCTGCCAAGGAAGAAAAGTAGAGTAAGGTCTGGAGAGAAGGTAGGTGGGAGTTAGATGCCGGGCTCCGGGTGGTCTGCCTGCCCGTGTAGACTACTCCGGCTCTATTGTTTCCTCAAGGGCTGTTTTCCTCCTGTGGAGTGTCCCCCCCCCACACACCCGGGGCTTGTGAGCTCTGTTTGTTGTAAAGTAGGGTGCAGAGAATGGGGTGTTGGGGTGGGATAGGGACTTCTTAGTGTCAGGCCCTGCAGGCGCCTTCCAAGCCCTCCCTCACAATAAACTATGTTGCCCATATGTCGCTCGGAGGGCCCCCAGAACCCACCTTCGCTGCTGGCCCTCACAGAGGTGGAGGTGAGAGACCAGGTGCTGGGTGTCAATGAGAAGGGCTTGAGAAGAAGCCTGAAGTAATCTCAGCCCAGAGTGTCAATGTGCAGTTTCTGTTTGACTGCAGCAAAACCCTTGAGACAAATATTTATCAAGGCCTCCTAGAAGCCCAGTGCATAAGTGTTCTTCACAGCATTAGGTGAACAAAGAAATGTGTGGTCCAGGCCCCGGATACACACACACACACACACACACACACACACACACACACACACACACACACCGGCCCTTAGGTCGCTGATGATCAAGAGTTTTCTGTCTTCTGGAAGTAAGCAGCTTGCTTCTCAGCAGCCCAGGACTCTCTACAGGAGGGAAACAGGGGCTGACGCCCCGCCGGGCTGAGTCTGTCTCCCGCTGTCAATAGCACAGGCACAGAATTCTTGGGTTGTATCACCTGTCAATCACAGACCCTTTTGCTTCCCTGAGACCTTCCTACCGTGAAGCAGAAGCAACCAGCACACAGAAGCTTTGCTCCCTGAAGCCAGGACCACGCTTGCTTCCTTTCCCTGCCCACTTCTTCCCTGCACAGTTCTCTCCAGCTGAGGATTGCCCACTACATCCTGTTCTTCCCTCCCTGACCCAACACACACACACACACACACACACACACCACAACTGGGGAGGGAGAAGGGGGAGAGCACTCTCCTGGGCCAGGACCACCTGAAATACTGTGTTTCTCCTTTTGCAGGCTCCTTTCAGCCCATCAAACTGGTTTTTTTTTTCCCCCAAAGCTAGTCTCACTGAACAGACTAGCCAGTTTTCCCACAGGCTTGGTTCAATCCTGCTTGGGAAAGACCCTGCCTCGCTACCTGCTTCAGGTCACTCATCTGGTCATCGAGATAACCCCTGAACTGCTCTTAGTCCACCTTCCTGTATTCCATCATCAATTAAAAAGTTTGGGAATCCGGATTGTTGAGTTAGGATAGCTGAGAGTGACTTCAGACGGCTGAAGTACTTCCCTGGGGCTGTGGGGTTGGATGTTAAGGGGATGGACTCCAGATGAGCCACGAGGCACCAGGGACAAGGGATGGAAGCATCTGACAGGCAGAATCTTTGTTTATAGCTGGACAACATTCTAGTCCAAGTTTCAGAAAGAATGGAACAGGCTGCGTCAAATCGCAGGTGACAGTGAGTGAGTGTGCCTGGAGCTCACTTTCAGCCATCTCACGCGACCACCCGAGCAGGGGTGACACTGCCTACCGTGGGCTGGACTCACCCTTATTAATCATCAATTGAGAAATTCCCCCCAGACTTGCCTACAGGCCAATCCGATGGAAGCATTTTCTCCAATGAGGTTCTGGATGACCCTAGTTTGTGTCGGGTTGACAAAAAGCTATTTTAGGATCTACAATCTGGAGAGACTGGAAGACTTTTCAAAGGTTCTCCTGGCTCATCCACCTATTATTCTGAAACTAATTACCCAAAGGTTGTGCTTAAAACAATGACTTCTACCTTCACAGCTCCGTTGATTGGGTGTGCTCTGCCCAGTCCTGTTGAGTCACTCATGGGGCCACAGTCATGTGTCAGCTTGACTAGCCGAGGAGGAGCGAGGACTGCTCAAAGGCACAGTTAGTACGTTGGTGCTGGCAGTCAGCTCTGTGTGATCGCTTCTGGTTCAGTGAAGTCTCCTGATACGGTGTGGGGTGATGCAAGAGAGCCGGGAAGGCGCTCAGGACCTTAGAGCCTACGTTGGACAGCATCTGCAGGGCTGCTTTTGTCACATATTGTGGGTAAGAGACAGACCAGCCTCAGTACAAAGGAGGTGGAAAGACTGCCAAGGATAGGAAAAGCCGAAAGGTGTTTAGGATACACTCAACCTGCCTCAGTTCCCAAACTGCCGTCGGCCCTGGCCTCTGGGTGTTCCCCTAAGGGTCTGTGGGTCTCTGTAAAGAGTGCATGATGAATTTCCCTACCTCTGAAGAAGACTCCAGGGTCTAGTTGTCTGTCAAATATCTGTCCCTCTTCACTTTGAAAGATCTGCTTGGTCAATCTCCATGTGGTGCTTTGGGGGAAATGGCTTCATCTTGTTCTTATTAGTAAAACTAGTGAGTGTAATATATCATTAGCCCCCTACCCCCAGTCTCCCCATTCCTAGACTCCACTCACTGATTCCCCAGGACTCCAGCTATTGACCAACCAGGATTCCAGCTGCTGGCTACCCAGGACTTTAATTATTGACCACCTAGGACTCCAGCCCTAAACCAGTAATCTCAGGGCACTATCCTGCCCATGGAGGTTGTTTGGAAAAGGGTATTATATAGAATGATATAGACAGTTTAATATAGACTGGTGAGACATGAAAGGGAGTTTTCCAGAATCTTCTGGGACAGAAGATCCCTTCTTCTTATGGAAGTCCCACTGGAATGGTAGTTCCTCTTCTTCGCCTCTGGACTTGTGAGGCAATAATGCGTCCTTATTGGTTAAACTTAGTGAGGGTCTCTGTGATGTGATAAAACACTATCACCAAATGCAACTTGGGGAAGAAAAAGTCTATTTCAGATTACAACTTTCAGCTTGCACTCTATTGGTGAGAGAAGTTGGGGAAGGAACCCAAAGCAAGAGCCTGGAGTCAGGAACTAAAGCAGAGACCATAGAGAAATGCTGCTTGTAGGTAAAGTTTTGCCAGACTGCTGGCTCTGCAAATAACCACACAGAGACTTATTCATTATAAATACATGGCCAATAGCTTAGGCTTATTACCGACTAGCTCTTACCACTTAAATTAACCCATATTTCCTATCTATGCTCTACCACGTGGGGTGCCTTTTATCAGCATGGCATATTCATCTCCTGTTTCCTCTGCATCTGGCTAGTAGTTCCACCCTCTTCCCATGACCTCTTTGTGTCTGCAAGTCCTGCCTAACTTCTACCTGTCCAGCTTTTGGCCAGTCAGCTCTTTTATTAAACCAGTCAGAAGGCACCTTAGCAAAGATACATCTTCACATTGTACAAAAAGATTATTCCATACCATCTGCTTATTGGCTTACTTCCCCTTGGCTTTCTTATAGCATCCAGGACCACTAGCACAGGGGTGGAACTGCCCATAGTGAGCTGGACCCTCCTGCATCACTCAGTAACCAAGAAAAATCAAGGCTTGCCCACAAGCTAAACTGATGGGGAACAATTTCTCAGTTGAAGGTCTTTCTTTCCAAATCACTCTATCTTGTGTCAAGCTGACATAAAACTAACCAGCACAAAGTGTTATATGAGAGTTGGGGCCTGAAGCTGTTAATGACTCAACAAATAACTACATTTATAAGTTACAAAGTAGCAATTATTAATGAGGATAATCACTAATGCTTTCTTGACTAAAAATACGAGGAAGATTCTGTGTCATGGCGGAGCTAGGAGCATTCTAGACAGCATCTGTTCAAGTGGTTTACTCAACAGAGGAGGGAATGACAGCTATGTCAGCTGTCGCAGCTCCCACAATGCCCCTGCACTGCCGGGCACTGTCTCAGCCTCTGACCTACTGACTGTATAGGTGTTTATGTGCCTGAAACACAAAAGCCATATTTAGGTTCCTATTCCAGATGTGAACTTCTCAACCACCACAATGGAAATCTGTATGGAATTTTAACATAGCTCTGCCCTGCCACCCAGCAATCCCACTAACAGGTGTTTGCCCCGGAAGAATAAAATCAGGCGAATTTGCATTGGCTTTCCCAGGAATTTTTATGGAAGTTTTATCCACAGAAGTTTAAACTGGACGCATCCCAGATGTCCAGCAAGAGGTGCGGGAATCAACAGCAAATTGTGACATATACGTGCAATGAAATAATATTCAGAACCAAGAAAAGAAGAGCAAACTACTGGCGCATCCAGTAATGCAATAACACAGCTCACAGGAACAAACCAAGAAAGGAAACCAGGCTGAAAAGAGGACCCACGCCATCATTCCATGTGTATGACATTGTCGAGAGACAAATCCAATCTGTGGGTCAGACATGGGGCTGGCAGCTGCTTCATGCTGCATGCAGACAGAGGGACACTAGGAATGGCCGTGAAAAAACTTCTAGAGGGGTAGAAACGTTCTGTCTCTGGCTAGGTGATGGGTCACACGGGTGTATTCATCTGCTAAAACTTGAATAAGCATGTAAGATCTGCATGTTTCACTTCATGTCAGCCTACAGGGAAGTGAGGACTTTAAAGCAACATTCTAGCCATAGAAAAGAAGGTACAAAGTCAGCCATCTGAGCAGCAAGAATTTCGAACAGTTAGGATGCTAGAGTGAGCTTGCAGGGTGTATCGTGGTCCAGGACTTTGGAGAAGTGTCTATTCCCACTAACCCTAATAACGGGGGCCAGCTAGCATCTTGCATTCCATGCCAGCGCTGAGCTGTCACCCTGGGCCCCCGACCACAGCTGCTGTAATAGCAGGTTGGGAGAGCCGCTTCCTCAGCCCCACAGCCACATCACAGACACTGGCAGCACTCTCTGGCCTTCTTCCCCTCACCGCTGACTGCCTTGTGGAGTTCACTGAAGAGACTTCCCTTTCTTCACCCTCAGATACCCTTCCGGAATGTTCCCCCGCCCAGGCTGTCCTTTACATTACCCGGGTGATAAATTCTGGCTCTCTGGAGTTCTGGGGCTGCTTCCCTGGGCCACTGTAGCAGTTCTTTCTGTAACTATTTTATTTCAAATGCTCTTTGGGTTTTCTTCATAATCCCTACCAGACTGTCAAACCAGGGTCTTTTTGGATGTTGATATTTGGTATTAAATTGCTAGACTGGATGGTCTTCCAAAACAACTGTTCTGGGTGGAAGATTAACCCCAGCCCCTGGCATCCATGTACCCAAAGAGTCTAGAATGTTCAGGCGGAAGCTCCACCCCAAGCCCCCTCCACCATCTTTTTCCAAACCCTGACACACCTAGAAAGCCTGCCAATGCTGACCCCTCCCCAGAGATGTTCAAGACCACACCTGCAGGGTATTTAAACTGCCCCCCCAGAAAACAGACTTGTGGTTTTTCCGGTTTTCCTTTCTCTTCTGCTCTCTAGGGGACTGGAAAATCATCCGGGAGTGTTTTATCCATTAAACCTGGGCTTTTTTTTCTAATCCGGGTTGATTTGGTCTGATTTGGATTGTTGCTCTGATGGAGAGGCGTATTGGGGTGCAGAAACTTTTCAACAACATTTTGCTCACATTTTTCGTGTTTTCAAATTATATCTTAGTCTCTCGCCAATTTCTTCATTAAAATGTACCTTCCCAAATGTCACATTTACCCCTGTTGAAGATGGGCCTAACACCAGCGTCAAGCCAAGAGCCTCCTGGAGAGCACACAGCTTATTGATTATCTAACTTTGTTTTCTTGTACTTTCGTGGTTTTAAAAAAAAAAAAAAAAAAACAAAAACAAAAACAAAACAAAAAAAAAAAAACCAACCTGTAAGTCACAAGTAAACCTTCTTCAAGAAACATTAAAATGGCCGAATGAACTCAGCATTCCCTATAGTGCGCTGTTTGTATTTTCAATGTAAAATGAAATCTCTAAGATGCCAGACACATGGCACCCAGATGAAGCCTGGGTATCTGGATCTGGGGCCTGGGACAGTTCCAGGAAGTATTGGTCACATGCAGCATATTGCAGCTTGGGTTTGTGTATCTGCCACCAGGAGGGCGCCAGCCCCCAACTTGCTTCCTTCTGTTTCTCCTCTGATCACAGCAGCCTTCTTTGGTCATATACCCCGGAACACAGTTCTCCTAGCGTGTGAGGGAGACTGGCTGCTGCCAGGGCTCAAACTAACTCAGTCAGTTCTCTCTTCTCGGGGTTCTTTCTTTAGGTGGGTCCACTGTGGGGGAAAGGTGGAAGCAACGTACCAGGAAGTTGGGCTCCTGACCTCCTACTTCTTCAACCAGAGCCTCAACAAGGCACTTTGATCTGTTTTCTATCAAACCTATCAAAACCACCAACTGCTCCTACCACTTACACTGAAACTATACCCAGCACCAACTGGCCCTCTCCAGACTGACATGTGAAGGTGTGTTGTTTTCTCTTAGAGTTGAACCATGGTAAACAATCTGCCTGACCGTCAGTGCACATTACCACCTAGGAGACAGGCTGGTGGGAAGAATGTTGTCTGGGCTAATTGAGCATTCGCCTGTTCAGTATCCTCTTTTTGCTTCCCTCCCTCCCTACTTTCCTCCCTCCCTCCTTCCTTCCCTCTTTTCCTTCCTCCTTTTGCTCCTTTCCTCCAGAGCAACCTTGGTGTCTTGCCTGCATGCTCCAGACCTTCCTGTGGCTGTAAATTCCTTTCGCACTTTTGAGCTGTTTCAAAGTGAATTGAGGAGGCACACGAGCCTTCCTTCTTGTCTAGACACAATTTCAGCGGGCAGAGGAGCTGGGCCTGTCTGAGAGTCTCGCTTGAGTCCACCTGGGCCCATCTGCCACGGCCATAAATTTCCAGGGAGCCGGAAGTGACTGCTAGAGGGGGTGCTGCAAGTTTTCCTGGCTGCCAGTTGCTCGGAACCACTTCTGCCAGGCGTGTGAAGAGCTGACTCAGCAGAACCCGACTGCCTCTTGAAGACGCCGGGCAGGATGTAAATTCAAAAGCACAGCCCAAGCCTGCCACAAAGCAAATGCTGAACAAAAGGTTAATTCCACGGATAAACAGCTCTTGGTGGCGCTTGACTGAGCGGCTGGTTCCCATTTCGCGGTGCCATTCTGCCTGCTGCTCCCTCCTTCAACACATCCTGCTAAGGCTGAGGTGAAATATAAACCCAGAAAGCTGCGAAGGTTCCTGGCAGCACAGGGTGGCAACATGCAGGGACACAGTCATCTCTGGGGGTGTCCCAGTTTGTTCCCAGGCAGTGACGGCACAACTGGGAAGTGGGGGTGGGGGCCTAGGACAAGCTAGTTATGCCTCACAAGATTGCTCAGCCTGAGAGATGGTTTTAAAAGCGTAAATGTGAACGGCGGCAGAGGGGCCATCTCATTACCATTCCTTTGGCGAACTGATGAAATTTAAGAGACGCAAGCCACACATGGTGGCTCCTGTCTTGAAACCCAGGCTTCAGGAGGCTGCTGCAGGAGCATCGGAATTTCAAAGCCGTTTGAGGGCATGGGAAACCCTGTCTCAAAACAAAATGAAACAGGAAGCAGAGTTACAGGAGCATCAACCTGCGTTTCTCAGACTAGGAAGGCCAGATGCTTTCCTTGCACGTCTTCTTTTGTGTAATTTGCTATCGCGAGCATCCGTCAGTCACCGTGTGTACGTACAAGGACCTTCTGTACATCAGGCACTGACTGCATCCCGGACAGACAGCAACATGGCCCCTTGTCTTTCCTTAATGAAGGACTCAGACTTGATCCTCCTTGGCTATTCCGTGATATTAAATATAAGCTTGCAAATGCACCATCAAGGTGGCTCTTGTATGGCCCCCATCTGGAAAGTGAAGCTGCCGCCCTGTCCTGGATGCCTTCCCAGCCGCAGACAGCGAGAACAAGGGACTGGGCTCGGAGGTATTCTCCATCATGTTGAACACTGTGTCCAATTACATTGTCCAAAGCAGCAGGTAGCTGTGAAAGGCCTGGAGACCCCCATTGTGACCGCCTTAGCTGCTGGGGAAAGGTCAGTTCTCAGGCAAGACTCTGACCCTTCACTTTTTTGTGACGAGTGTCACAAGGTAAATTAATCAGATTTATGGCATTAAGCTCCACCAATATCTTTATCCCCTCAGCTCTTTTTCTCCAGCAAAATTCTCGGTGTGGGAGGGGAATCTTTCCGATGAAGGATGAGAAGTGGTTTGGGTTTGTTTTTCTCAGTTTTTGCTACCGCGTGAAAACCATCAGGCATATATAGAGAGGCCAGGCAGCCGTTCCTTCAAACCAAGGGCTTTTATAACTCACAACAAACTGTCCTGGCACTCAATCAAATAAATGCTTCTGATGGCGGGGACAATGGTGAGGCCAGGGTTGACTGGTGCCCGTCGGCTTTTTGATTTGGGGCAGAACCCTCTTCGACCAGCACAAGGCAGCAAGACCTATAATTAGGAAGCTTTGAGCTTGCTCCATGCAGTCTAAACAGTTTGAGGTCTGCACAGGACTCAGAGGGGCAGGTGGGCTGCTAGGGGCTAAACAGAGCCCTGCAACCTCAAGGCTCCCAGCAGGAGCGGTAAGACGGGAGGCTGCTGACGTCACGGGCGCTTTTCATCCAGCCTCGCAGGAGAACACCAACTTCCTGCTGACAGAAATTTGTCAGCAAATTTTTTCTCATTCAGAAGTGACGGGATCCAGGAGACACTGGCTAGATATGATGACTTGATTATGGCTTGTGCAGGCGACCGAGATAACTGGGAACTGGCAGAGAGGGAGCATGCTGTGTCCACCCAGCCTCCCTCCAGTCTTTCCCCAGGAGAGCTGATGGCTGCAGCTGGTGGGTCTCTCCATTCTAGGCTGTAAGAGTGTCAACACAACATTCTGGATTCAGGGCCCCTGTGGTTTGCTACAGCTCTGTTCAGAAAAGGGGAAAATAACACAGAATACTGATTTGCAGTGTGTAGGTAGATCCCACAGATTCAACAAATATTTCCTAAGCACCTACTGTGCACCGAGCCCTGAGCACCCTCTAGAAGATGACATGAAGCTGGATACTGGATTGGAGGCAGGGAATAAACCATCTTTACATCTGGACCAAGAGTATTGTAAAAGGATGATGAATAAGCGCAAAGCTTAATGGGGAAGGAGCCAGTTGCACAGTGGCGTTTCATATACGAGTGCACATATCCCTCCCCCTTTCTGATTAGAGCAATAGTGGAGGAACTTCGGGACAGTGTTGTTGTCAGGACTGAATGAGTGCCTTCTGGAAAATAAGAGTTTAATGTATTTATAATTGTAGTGATTACTGTTAAGCATTTGACAACCTCCATAGTGCTATAAGCTACGTGGGCAGGGACATCAGCTCCATCTTGCAACTGAAGAATTAAAGGGAAGCTCTTTGTCCTCACACTGCAGACTAGTGACAAATGGAAGCCTCCCCCTCCAGTCCCAAGGCAGCATGCAGACAGCCACTTAAAAGCTAAAGAGCAGAGTGCTGGCCCAAGCAAGAAATAAACACTGTGTGGAGCCTCTGTATTTGGGGGTGATTTGTTACAGTAGCTTAGCGTTCCTGCCACCAAACGACAGACTCACCCTGGGATGACTTGAGTAAGCGAATCTCAGAAGCCAGTGGTGACCCTGAAATAACAGGGTTCGTGGACTTTTGGAAGAGAAACTCCAAAGAAGATGAAGAAGAAACAATTAGGAGATCTTGTCTATTGGGGTTCACTTAGATTGGCTCTTCTCAGGCTACTTTGCAGGTTTTGTCACGGGCGATGGGGTTAGGTGGCGGGGGGAGGGGGTTGTTGGAGGGGGGGCACATGATTCTTCTCCATTTGCATCTGTGATGGAGGGCAGTTGTGTGCTGGAGCTGTAAATCTTCCTGTTTAGAAACAGAAGGTCAAGAATGCAAGAGGATGAGGAGTATCTGGGATGGAAGAAAAGATAAACTTAAGGGCAGACAAATAAATACAACCTTGTAATAAATGGTGGCCTTCATCTCTTATTCTACTGCCAAGATTGTCATTGGTCTCCATGGTGTCTCCCATCCCGGCCTCTACATACCATACCAGTTACCTAGGCACGTGAGTAGTCCTGTGTTTACTTTTCTGTCAGTCACCCTCCACAGGCTCTCACTGAATCTGGAGCTCACCTATTGGACTGGTTGTCCAGCCAGCTCCAGAGAGACCTCCTGCCTCTGCCTTCTTGGCACTGAGACTGCACCCACGCCTCACTGTAGCCGGCTAAGCTCAGGCTTCCATGTTTGTGTAGCCATCTCCCTAGCCCCTCATTCTTGAATTTTTCTATCAAACAGATAATCAGACTAGGTCCTTCTGCCTGAGACATGCCTCACCTGCTTCTCCAGAAGAACCCCAGTATCCTTAAGACCTTGTCTGAAGGCTACCTCCTCCAGGAAGCTTTCCTTCTTCGGCATCATCCAGCATGTCTGGCTTTGACCATCTTCTGTTCCCCAGGGACCTGACAACCTTAGGTTGCATTTGTCTGTGTGCAGAGCCTGCCACTAGCTCCCTCAGTCACAGAGCCCAGGCCCTGCCTTTGCCTTCCCTGCTCTGAAATAGGTCAGGAATGGATTTCGATAAAAATAAAGTGGTAATTTTTCAATGAAAACAACAACACCAGCAAACCAGATTATGTTCAGTGCTAGGGCAAACAATATGGAAATGACAACAAAATAAACCAGGGAAAACCTCTTGGAGCGTGTTGGCATTACCTTTCACAAATATTCCCGTGTCTACACAGCCCTCTCCCACGGCTGTCATTTGCATGGGCAGGAGTGAGGTGATGTGTTTTGCTGTTGTCTTTATGCTGATGCTCAACCTCCTCTTCTCCCCTCACCCCGCCAATTATTGAATGCCTTTAAAAAAAAGAAAGAAAGAAAGAAAGAAGGAAACCTCCACCCCAGCAGATGTGTGTGAGCTGTTTGATCTTGAGGCTGAATAGGAACCAACGTTTCTGAGGCTCAGATTATGGTGCAAAAGAGGGGGAAAAAAATCTTAAGGGGAACTCTGTGCGGGAGGAAGTTAGCTTTGATCTTGCTATTGAATTTTGCTGCTGGGGTGTGTTTATATCTATTTCTATTTATCTTTTTAGCTCCGAAATTCTGTGCTGCTGGGTCTGTCTTTTGTAACGCGACAGAAGGGAGTTTTGTCTGGTTCTGTGCATGTGATTTAAGTCATTTAAGGTAAGAATTTAATTTCACTGGGAAACCAGGAGAGGCCCACAACGTAATTTATGGATATCTTTTCCTTTAAAGGATTTTAAAATAATTGGGGCCACTTTATCTCAAACCGAATGGAAAAGAGGCCTATTAAAAAGCAGAGAGGCCACGTTCCAGACGAGGTCTGACTTTGCCGTTTAATTCCTCATTTGCACGTCTTCCTCACTAAAGAAAACCCAGACCTTAGAAAGCCTTCTGACCTGGGCAATTTAGCAGGGGGAATAAAAGTGCATTTGTTTATGGCTAAATTCTGTTTCAGAGTTTTCCCCAAAAGGGGCTACTTCATTTCAGAAAATTAAGTAAGTTTGAAAGCTGACTTGAGAAACTTTGGAAGGCACCTTCTGCAGTGTGTCCTATGGTGATAACCAGTGTGACAAGCTGGAGACTTATTTCCTACAGCTTGTGGAATGGTGGCTTTTCAGTGCCTTTCAGGGTGACGTGGACACACCCATCTTCTCCTCTCACTACTGGTTTTTCATTTTGATTTGAGGTTTGCTGCAATTTTTCCGCTAATTTGCACATTTATCTTCCTTCCCCCGCTGTATACGCATTTTTCAGTTAATTTATCCACTCGGAGGTCATTGTATAACCCAGGGTTGAGTACTTGCCTACTCTGCAAAGACTGTGGGCTCCACACAACTGAAAATAAACCAAAGGGAAAAATATATACATACATAATATATAATATACTTTTAATCAATCAATATTTCTTAAACCTACTATGTGCCAGAGGCTTTGCTTCTACATTTATGATCTTCCAAGGGAAACATTTAAAAGCTTACTTATTTTGTACCCCAAAGCACAAACCAGCAAAAGTTGCTAGATTAGGTACTCGCAATCAGTTATACAACTGTTTCCAGACTTTCTAGTATTTAGCATTTTTTTGAAGTATTTATTCAGCACTAGTTTACTAAAAAGCACAATGCTAAGCATTGGTGAGAGCAGGGAGATAAATCATGGACCAGCCGTGCATTCTAAATGGTTTGGGCATCAGAATAGACACTCTAGCTGCTGTTAGTAGGCAGGGGAGCACGTGGGTTGGGGGGCACACAACACGGAAGAGAGATTCCTTAGACAGGGTGGGGGGTGACTTGTCAGCTGGAACTAGACTGTCAATCTGTCAATCTTTGAGTTGTGGGGTTCACCTTCCAGAGGGTTCAGAAGGGACTACCTCAATTTCTTGCTAAAAGAAGGTCCTGCTGCCCTGTTGAGGGAATAGGAGTCCTAAGAAAGTGTGGATAAACCCCCAGCACACCCCAACATAACTTTTCAAAACATTGAGTCTGCTGGACTTTTGCTCCATCCACCATGTCTAGAATGACATTAGCATTTCTTGTGTTGTGTGTTGACTTCCCGACAAGACGTGCTGGTCCAGACATATATGTGTCATGGTTTTCTGTTTACGTACTAAGATCCTCAGATGGGGGTGGGGTGCATACACATTCACTTTCAGCCCCTTGGTTCCAATTTAGATTACTCTGTTCAACTCTCAGAATGAAGTCTCATGTTACTTGGATGCGGCCAGTGTGGGATCAACATCAAAGCATTAGACCTGCTTCAACTGGTACTGAGACACTTGGCAAGTTTTCTTGACAGATTTTCATGTGCTTGATGTCTCTCTTGACAAAGTGTTTCCATATAACTTTGACAATTTCTCTTTTGAGTTAGCTAACTGAAAACAAATTATAACAAAAATAATGAGATATGTTACACATACCTAATCATACATATCTCTGTAAATACTCTATCATTTAATGGCTGTGAAATGCCTACTGTGTACGCAAAGTCACTACTGCATAAAAAAGTGAAGAGATACGACAGAGGAAGGCAAGTTTCTTCTTATGGAACTATTTATATAATATGTATGCATGCAGTACTAAAAGCTTTGAACATAAAATATGTATTAACGTGTGTTGTGATTTGAAGGACAATGGCTCATATATTTGGATGCTTGGTTCCTTGTTAGTGGAACTGTTTGGAAAGGATCTGGAGGTGTGGCCTTATTAGAGGAGGGGTGTCATTAGAGGTGGGCTTTGAGGTTTCAGATGCAGACATCATTCTCAGTCAGCTCTCTCTGCCCTGTGCTTGAGAAGTAGATGTAAACTCTCAGCTCCAGAGCCGTGGCTTCCTGCCTGCTGCCAAAGTTCCCGCCATGATGGTCATGGAGTTACCCTCTGGAACAATAAGCCTCAATAAACTTTCTTTTATAATTGCTTTGGTCCTGGTTTCTTATCATGATACTAGAAAAGTAACTAAAGCAACAGATTTTGATTGTAAATCCTAATGGGACTCAATATGATGTTTCTCCATGTGTATTCAAGTGCCCAGATCATAATACACTTCCTTCCTCTACATCCGCATGCTCATTCTTGTAGCCACTACCATACTTTTTGTTCAATTTTTAATGGCTTTATTTATATCAGCATCTCACCAAGACCTTGACTACTCAGTCTGCCAATATAATGAACAGCAATAAAGATTATTTGGTATAAGCTATGAAGTTAAATATGCCTGGCTTAACCAGGCCTGCTCTCTTGCTGTGATGTTGTCTGAGTTTTTTCTGTCCTGCCTGGTTTCTGTCCTCCCACCAGGTCCCACAGCCATTAAGTCCCAAAGAAATCACACAGAGGTCTATATTAATAATAACCTGATTGGTCCATTAGCTCAGGCTTCTTATTAACTCTTATAACTTATATTAACCCATTATTTTTGTCTATGCTAGCCACATGGCTCAGAACCTTTTTCAGTGAGATAGGTCACATCTTGTTTCTTCTGTGTCTGGACAGGACTTCAGAGGAATGGGCTTTCTTCTTCCCAGAATTCTCCTGTTCTCATTGCCCCACATCTACTTCCTGTCTGGTTGTCCCAGCTATACTTCCTGCCTGGCTACTGGCCAATCAGTGTTTATTTAAAACATAATTGACAGAATACAGATTATTATGTGACGAGGGGACTTTTTTTTTTTTTGATCCAGTCTATTTGGTGTTCTGTAAGCTTCTTATATCTTCATATGCATATCTTTCTTTTGGTTGGGAAAGTTTTCTTCTGTGATTTTGTTGAATTTTTTTGTGCTTTTGAGTATGACTTCTCCCTCTTCTATCCCTGTTTTTCTTAGGTTTGGTCTTTTCATGGTGTCTCATATTTCCAGGATATTGTGTTAAACTTTGGTTAGATTTAATGTTTTCTTTGACTGATGAGTCTATTTCCTTTATTGTATCTTCAGCACTTGAGATTCTCTCTTCCATCTCTTGTATTCTGTTGTTTTTATGCTTGAATTTGTGGTTTCTGATCATTTTCTCATATTTTCCATTTCCAGAAATCCCTCGGCTTGTGTTTTCTCTATGTTGATTTTCAAGTCTTGAATTGTTTCTTTCATCTGTTTCCTTGCTTTTTTGTTTGTTTGTTTGTTTTCTTTAAGGGATTTGTTAATTTCTTCCAATGTTTTTGTTTGTCTTTTTCTCTATTTCTTTGAGAGAATTTTTCATTTCCTCTTTAAGGGCCTCAAACACTCTCCTAAATTTATTTTTTTAGGTCATTTTCTTCTGCTTCATCTATATTTGGCTGTTCAAGTCTTGCTGTTTTAGGGCCACTAGTTTTTATTGGTGTCATGTTGCTCTTTGTGGTGTTGAGTGTGTTTTTACCTTGTCTATCCATCTTTTTCCTCTGATTGGTGCAATTGGGGCTGTGTCTCTGGTGATCATTTTTTTTCCACATGCCACTGGATCTAAGGCTTAGATGGTTGCTTCTTGTGGTGCAGTCATGGCCATGATTCCAGTCATTCCAGAGGTCACTTGGTGTTTCTTGAGGTCGCTCAGTGCTTCTGGGGGGTCCATTGTACAATCCCAGAGGTCATTAAGGCCTGCTTTCACAGAAGTTGCTTGCTTGGGGCTGCTCCTGATGAGGGTGTTGGCTTGAGCTTGCTCCAGTGGAGGTTGCTGGCTTAGGCCTACTCTGGTGGAGGTAGCTGGCTCCAGCCTGTTCCCATGGATATCCCTAGCTCAGGCCTGCTTCCACAGAGGTCCCTGCCTTGGACCCAGTCCCACAGAAGTTGCTGGCTTGGGCCTGCTCCCTCAGAGGTCCCTGACTCTCACCTGGTCCTGCATAGCTCTCTGGCTTGGGCCTGCTGCCTAGGCAGTCACTCCATGTACCTGCTCCTGTGGAGGTCACTGCCTCTGGCCTGCCATCACCCACATGGCTGTTTTCTTTTCAAATTTGTCTTAGGGTTTCTACTACTTTGATGAAACACCACGACAAAAAGCAAGTTGTGGAGGAACAGGTTTACTTCTGCTTATACTTCCTGGTAAGAGTCCATCACTGTTCAGGTCAGGAACTCAAGCAGAGCAGGGACCTGGAGGCTGGGACTGATGCAGAAGTCTTGGAAGAGTGCTACTTACTGGTTTACTGGCTTTGTTCCTCATGACAGAATTTGGGAGGGTGGCAGATGTGGGATCCTCATATCACAAGAGGATCCTCATAACACTGTACTTATAGCTACAATGAATGCTGTAACACATGAATTCCATGTTATAAGAAGGATCAGGCTCCATTGTTAGGCAGAATGCAATCACTCCACGCTGAAGCTGGAGTTCTAGATGAGTCTCCAAGTGAAGTGGCCTCTGTAGCTACAGTTCATTTGTACCAGGACAAAACAAATACTTTCTGGAGTTCACACCCTTAAGCAACAATCCTAATGCAGAGACAGTCCGCTTGCCTGTACTGAGAAAGTGGAGCATGTTGATGAGAAATGTTCTTGGGACCAGAGGAGCTGGCATCCAGTCCTTGCCATTCCTAGTTCTGGAAGTATAGCCCTGAGCAAGGAGATAGTAAACTCTGCGTGCTGTGGGTCCTCATTTCCCAATGGGAGAAACATTTCCCACGTTGCTTGCTTGTGGTAGTTTGAGTGTGACTGGCCCACATAACCTCATGGGGGGTGGCACTGTCAGGAGGTATGGCTTCATTGAAGTGGGATGGCCTTGTTGGAGGAAGTGTGTCACCCTGGGTGTAGGCTTTGAGGTCTCATATATTCTTAAGTCATGCCCACTATCTCAGTTAGCTTCTTGTTGCCTGCAGATTAAAGATGTAGAATTCTCAGTTCCTTCTCCACCACAATGTCTGCCTGCGCCATGTATCACCATGATGATAACTGACTGAATTTTTGGACTGTAAGCCAGCTCCAATTAAAGGTTTTCCATTATAAGAGTTGCAGTGGTCAGAGTGTTTCTTCACAGCAATAGAAACCCTAACAAAGACAATAATCAACACATTAATGGTGCAGATCGAGGAGTTTCATCATTGTACATTCACACCCATGTCTGCTATGCTTGGTTTAATCTACCCTCTCTAATGCTCGCTCTCTGGGACACTCTGGAGAAAACTAAAGTTAGATACCTAACTTAGACAGTGCATGAATTTCGGATATCCTAAAGACTAGTCTAGGAAAGGAAAGTTTTAAAGCTGTATAAGAACCCAGGAGACAGATCTTCTGCTGAGGGACATACATAGCAGGTGCTGATGGCTGGAGCTGAAAGGCTGAAGCTGGGTTGAGGCCTGCAGTTCTGCTTGGCCTCAGCTGCTGGGGGATCTCAATAGACGTGGAGATCCAGAGACAATTTTTCTGTCGCTAATCATTGGGCTATCAAGTAGACGCCCCCAGAAAGCCAGCTGGCAAAGACACAAAATGGAAAATGATAGATTTGGGCTCTGAGACAATAAATAACCTGAGCTGGCAGGAGGACAAAAGATAATTTTTCAGAAGAGCCTTGTCTTAGGCTGCTGGCAACGGTGCGCTCGTGATTTCAGCAGTATGATAAAGTCAGTTCTATAAATGAGTCTTAAAATAAGTATGCAAGGCAAGAGGTCATGTGACATGAGCCAGGTTAGCACTGGCTTGCTAGGTCATCTTGGGCAAGTCTCTCAAACATACAAGTCACAGACCTTTGGCTACTGCTAACCACAGGCCCAAGAGCAGAAGCTACAAAACTTACAGAGGCCGCACAAAGCCCAGTCTTCGTGATTTAGGATTTAGCCAATATTTCTCAAAGCTTACATACACACATATATCCTCACACCCCTACATACCCCCCCACACATACACACACACACACACACACACACACACACACACTCAAAAATTAAGTCAATAGACTGTACTGCTCAAAAAGGATTGCATCAAACATTTACAAAACAGAATGAAGGCTATTTATAGGAAATGTATTTTTTTTCACAGAAGGACTTAAGGCTAGACTACATGATGAACTCTGATAATGACCCAGACAGTTCAGTTGGAAGAACAGCCAACAGATTGGGACAGATGGTTAGCAGTGGCAGTACAGGCCACAGGCCATGTAAGTATGTGGAAAAATGTGTCGGAGGTTAAGAGCACTGGCTGCTCTTCCAGAGGACCCAGGTTCAATTTCCATCACCCACATGGCAGCTCACAACTGTAACTCCAGTTCCAGGGGATCAATCACCCTCATACAGACATACACTCAGGCAAAACCTCAATGCACATAAAATAAAAATACATCACTAAAACAAAGTACTACTGCTGGTGGGTGAGCAACATGGCACAAGTATTCATAAAATCGTTTGGCCGTCTTCTTTTCAGATGTGTCTTAGGGTTTCTATTGCTGTGACGAAACACCATGACAGAAAGCAAGCTGGGGAGGACAGGGTAAGAGCCCATCACTGAGGGAAGTCCAGACAGGAACTCCACCAGAGCAGGAACCTGGGGGCTGGTCCTGATGCAGAGGCCTTGGAAGAGTGCTGCTTACTGGCTTTGTTCCTCATGATTTGCTCAGCCTGCTTGGTTAAGATATCATTCAGAATCACCAGCCTAGGGTGGCACCACCCACAGTAAGTTGGGTCATCTTATATCAATCATCAGTCAAGAGTTCCCGTAATAGCTTACCAAGCTCTGAAGACTGAATGACTTAGCTCAAAGTTCAAATTCCACCAAATCCTTCCCAAAACACATGGTGAGAACCCATAACCTGGTTTTAATCCCTGCCTTAGGTAGGGGTTTCTATTTCTGTGATAAGACATCAGGACCAAAGGCAACTTAAGGAGGAAAAGGATTAGTTTGCCTTGTAGTCTATAGTTTATTATCCAAGAAAGTTAGGGCAGGAACTCAGGAACCTGGAGGCAGAAACTGATGCAGAACGTTTTTTACTGGCTTGCTCCACAGCTCCACATGACTTGCTCAGCATGCCAGCCAGGGCTCCCTGTCTAGGGGTGGCACTGCCTGCGGTCAGCTATGCCCTCCCACATCAATCATCAATCAAGAAAATGTCCCACAGACTTTTTTTTCCTACATTGTCTCAAATTGAGGTACCCTCTTCCAAAATGACTCTAGCTTACATCCAATTGACATAAAACTAGCCAGCCCAGCAAGCAAGTATCTATCTGTATGTGATCCAGCTATTTTCCTCCAAGTCTTTTAGGCATACACCTAAGAGAAATTAAAGGATGTACTCAGAGAAAGACTAATCTGGAAATATCACAGAAGCATTGTTTGTAACATCCCCAAACTAGAAACAACCCAGATATCTATCAACAGTCCAACTTGGTAAAATTGTGGTATAGCTATGTGACAACATACTGAGTAAAATTAGAAAAGAGTGAGCTACTGGAATGCCCAAGAGCGTGGATGAATCTCAAGATGGGTTGGCTACAAAAATACGATCAACTGAGGAACTAGAGAGATGGCTCACTGGTTAAGAGCACTGCTGTTCTTCCAGAGGACCTGAGTTCAATTCCCAGCACCCACATGGCAGCTCACATCACCTCTAGCTCTGGGGGAGGGGATCTGATGCTCTCTTCTGGTCTTTCTGGGCATCTGTGCATGCTATGCGCACACACAAATGTACATGAATAAAAAATAAAAATAAACTATTCTAAATAGAGAATACAAACAGTTGAACTAGGATGTAGCTTGATGGTAAAGTTTGCTTCCTACTAGGGGATGTGCAAATGGCAGAAAGTGGACCAGTGTTGCTGAAGACTTGGTGTGTAGAGAAAAGGTAGAGAGACGGCTTGCCAAGGGGCATGAAGGAAGTTGAGAATGATGGGCATTCTCATATTCTGCTGACTGTTTATGCATGTACACTATAGTGGTTGGAGTGAAAATGGCCTTCTTATGCTCATGTATTTGAATATTTGCTCCCCAGTTGGCAGAACTGTTTGGGAAGGGTTAGGAAGACCTTGTTAAAAAGGGTATGCCACTGGGGGTGGGATTTGAGCTTTCAAAAGCCCACATCATTCCTGATTACCTCTCCTCCTCTTTCTTTGCCTTGTCCTGGGTGCCGTGATGACTCCTGCCTGTGGACATGCTCGGTGCCGTGATGATGAACTTAATGCTCTGGAACTTTAAGTGGACTCCCAGTAAGTACTTCCTTCATAAGCAGCCTTGGTCATGGTGTCTTATCACAATGGTAGAAAAGGAGCTAGAACAGCACAGGTCTCCCTTCAGCCCACTGTTTATTTTAACGATGTACAGTCTATCCTATGCTGATTATATTTCAGTAAGGCTGGAAGCAAAATATGCTCTGGGCAAGGAATTAGATGACATGAATTCTTTCAGTTCTGGACACAGGTTACCATGTCACTTTGACCAAGTTTTACCTGTGCCCTGAAAGCTTTTGGTTAGGTCAGGCTAAAACCCAAATGTTCCAAAGAGGCAAACAGAAGCTGCAGACACAGGCTGGGGGACACAGGCTAGGTTCACTGTGCAGAGGGGGCAGGGGCTTTGGCCACTTCCAGGATGTGGATCCTTGTCCTGAAAAGCACCTGTCAGTCATCGCCAGTCATTTGTTTTGCTGATTTGATAAACTATGGGCACCTTTGGTGATGCTTCTGATGTTGTCAGAGTGTATTAGTTACTTTTCAATTCTCCTGCTTCAGCCTCCCGAGTGCTGGGATCACAACGTGTGCCACCATGCTGGGCTTGAATTAGTTCGTTTTTTTTTTTTTTAAGGATTAGAGAGATACATTTTTAAAAATAATTTTTTAAAATGTAGATTGATGTTTTTGCTTGCCTACCTGTCTCTGTGAGGGTGTTGGATTTCCTGGAAAGGGGAACTACAGACAGTTATGAGCTGCCATGTGGGGGCTGGGAATTGAACCTGGGTCCTCTGAAAGAGCAGCTGTCCTCCTAACTGCTGAGCCATCTTTCCAGCCCTGATAAGAATGTTAAAAGGAAGGAATTTTCCCTGGGGTGACAGTCTATCCAGCACACCAGGAGCTTCAAGTTGGGAACTTGTTGGCTATGCAAATCTGGGGCCACACCCGGACTCTTGAATCAGAAATTCCTGGGGTGGGGCTGCCAATCTGTGTTTGAACAAGCCTGCTCACTCCAGTGCCCTGCAAAGTGTGAGAACCACAGCTCCAGAAGGCTCGGGGCAGTGGTGGGTGGGGGCAAAGGGAACACAGAGCTCAAAGTTCTCAGAAGAGCCTCGAGAACTTGCAAATGAATCTGCCAAGGAGGTCAACATGCAGGACATGCCTGGGCAGAGGACCCACACCGTATGCCCACTGCCATTGCCTGAGTCCTGGGTGCCTTTTCATATATGTTTAGTAATCTTAAAATGATAACTTTGTTTATATTGCATCATTCAGGGTAAGTTGCAGCATATTTTAAAAGAAAATGAAAGTGCAGTGTTTAAGATAAGGGTCTTGATTAGGACTTTCTTTGCATTCTAAATTTAACTAAGGGTATCTTGGTTTAAAGTTCAGAAAAGTCTAGTACATTTATGTAGTAAACTCTAATTTCTTCTCATTGACTCCTTTAAAGAAAGAATAACCCTTTAAGACAACATGGTCGAGACCGGTCTGGTCTGGTCTGGACCGGTCTGGTCTGGTCCATACAGGCCCAGACTGGATCAGACCGGTCTCAACCAGACCAGACTGGTCCAGAATGGTCTTGACTGGTTTATACCAGACCAGACCGGTCTTGAATGGACCAGACTGGTCCAGACCAGATCAGACCAGTCCAGACCAGTCTCCACTGGCTTATACTGGGCCAGACCGGTCCTGACCGGACCAGACCAGATCAGACCAGTCTCGATCAGACCTGACTGCCCAGTCTAGATCGGACCGGTCCAGACCAGTCTTGACCGTTTTACATCAGACCAGGCCGGTCTTGACCGGACCAGGCTGGTCCAGACTGGATCAGACTGGTCTCGACAAGACCAGACCAGTCCAGACTGCATCAGACCAGATCAAACCGGTCCCAACTGGACCAGACCAGTCCAGACCAGATCAGACAGGTCTCAACCAGACCAGACCTGGTCCAGACTAGATCAGACCAGTCTCAGCAGGACCAGACCAGTCTCAACCAGTCCAGACTCAACTAGACCAAACTGGTCCAGACCAGTCCAGACCGGATCAGATCAGTCCAGACCGGTCTCAACCAGTTTACACTGGACCAGACCAGTCTTGACCGGACCAAACTGGTCTGGACCGGTCTTGACTGGTCTCAACCAGACCAGACCAGTCTTAACCAGTCCAGATTGGTCCAGAACGGATCAGACCGTTTTTGACCAGACCAGACCGGTCCGGACCAGTCTTGACAGGTCTCAACCAGACCAGACCAGTTCGGACCGTTCTCAAATGGACCAGACCGGTCTTGACCAGTCTAGACCAGACTGGTCCAGTCCTGTCCAGACCAGATCAGACTGGTCTCGACCAGACCAGACTGTTCTGGACCGGTCTCGACTGGTTTACACTGGACCAGACCAGTCTCAACACGTTTACACTGGACCAGACTGGTCTCCACCAGACCAGACCCGTCTAGACCGGATCAGACCAGTCCAGACAGGATCAGACTGGTCTCAACAGGACCAGAACGCTCCAGGCTGGTCTTGACTGGTTTATACCGGCCCAGACCCGTCTTGACCTGACCAAACTCGTTCGGACCCATCTTGACCAATTTCAACCAGATCAGACCGGTCCAGACTGGACCAGACTGGTCTTGTCCGGACCAGACCGGTCCAGAACGGTCTTGGTTGATCCAGACTGGTCTCAACCAGACCAGACCAGTCCCAACCAGTCCACACTGGACCAGACCGGTCTCAACCAGACATGGAAATGTTTCTTACAAATAGCTTGAGACATGTACATAGAGAACGATATATAAGTGTATTTAACAGGGCACTGTCATTGATGAGGAGAACAGATGGGCAGACCAATACAAGAACCCATCAAAGGAAGCCCGTTAAACTAGGAGAGGCAATTTAGAGTAGTGTCATGAAGCAATTTTTTAATGAAGTACATTTGCATATCCTTGTATGAAACATTCCTCAAAGCAGAAAAAAAAGGTCTGAATGTGTTTCTATATTTTCTCTATATTTTTTTTTAGACAGGGTCTTTCTGGATAGGCCTTGTTGGCTGGAAACTCACTATGGAGTCATACAGGTTTGGGATTTTTATCCTTCTGCTTCAGCTTCCTGTGTGGGGAGACTACAGTGCTCACCACTAGCCCATGTTCAGTAGTAATTTTAAAAACTGCACATATGTGTTTATGTAGATAAGCTACATAAGCATGCCTGGATCAGTCGTCTGCAGATGCAGGCCGCGGATATAGAAGGTACTGGACCAACCTGGCAAGTCCAGCTCCTTACGGCACCATGAGTTTCTCACCCTCAGCTTGAAGTTTCCTCACAGGGGCACGGATGCCGCTTAAGCAGGACTGGAGAAATGGTCAGGTGGCCTCTTCTACCCTCCCGGGCAGCATACTTTCTGTTAACACTTTCAAAGGAAACTCTAGAGTTGGCTTTGGAGGAAATGTCAACTTGGAAATGGTGGGAGAAATCCAGATGCCCCATTTTCCAGTGACCATAATAACATGATCACCTCTTCATTGCTTTAAGTAATAAACATTTTTTTCTTACTTGAGAATCAAACTAAAATAGCAAGGAACACCAATGTCCCTGTGGGATATTTGTAAGAATCCGACATGGCCATATTATTTAACTTAAGATAACGATTTTCCCTTAGAGCAGTGCTTCTTTGGGCGTCCCACAGCCTGAAACCCCATCTGACAAAGTTCTTTAGGAACTGTAAAATTGGAAGCTTGTCCTTTGCCTAAAAGGTCATGAGCTGTCGGAAGATAACAATGTGCAGGCAGGAAGGAAAGCCGAGTGCAAGGAACACCTGGAGAAAGGCCTGGCTTCTTAGCTTCAGTTTGAGATCGCTTTGCTCATCTTATTACATATTATGGCTTGAGGTTTAGAAGTTGTAACCCCCATTGTGCCATTGAGGAAACAGGTTCAGAAACAGTGATCCAAGTCACACAGCTAATCAATGGCAGAGATCAGACTAGACTCTGATTCCAACCCAAGGCCAGTATTTTTCCATGCCGTGTGACATCTCAGTGGCCTCTCGAGGCTGGCGTCCTGGCTTGCTTGCTAAACTTTGATTATCATCTCCATATTAAGAGTCCTGTTTTGTGCCCTCACCCCCACATACCTCACTCAGTTTCTGGACTTGGTCCTAGCCCCAGGTCTTGCTCACATCATGAATGAAGCAACTGCTCTAGGCTCCTAACATCAGGCAATAATCTCCCACACCCGTCTCCAAAAGCCTTCTGCTGGTCACATTCCCTGCTCATCACTGCAAACCATTAGTCAGTATTTTCCCCCTTCACTCTCTTTCAAATGGCCCTTTAAAAACAGCATTCTTTATAATCATGTGCTAAAAAAAAAAAAAAAAAAAAAAAAAGAAACAAAATTAAAGATGAAAATCACATTGGAGGCCGGGCGGTGGTGGCGCACGCCTTTAATCCCAGCACTCGGGAGGCAGAGGCAGGCGGATCTCTGTGAGTTCGAGGCCAGCCTGGTCTACAAGAGCTAGTTCCAGGACAGGCTCTAAAAAAAAGCTGCAGAGAACCCTGTCTCGAAAAACCAAAAAAAAAAAAAAAAAAAAAAAAAATCACATTGGAGGTTTTCCCCTTTCTATCTGCTAGGATTTCTACCACAAGGTCCGTGAAGGTCACAGTGGGTTCCTGGCGGTGCAGACAGGACAGATGGACTCATTCCTGCTCTAAGCAGTGTAGTCTCCTTGCCTGTGCAGACCACCTTGCTCCACTGGAGGCCAGTCTGGAGTTCTCGCTCCCCATCGTAGGTACTAACACGTGAAGTGTGTGACAGGCCACTGTGTGCAGTACCAAGAACTTGCTGGCTTAAAACACACTCATCAGGGTTGCTTTAAAATCAGCCATGGCAACAAGGCACCCACTGTAAAGCATCCATTTCTCTTATTGTCATCATCTCCTGCAGCTATAGCTGCCCGAGAAAAAGGGAAGGGGCCTAACTGTCAGGAACTCCCGTTCGATGTGCCGAGATGCCAAGAAGCCTGAGAGTGGAGCTAATGGGCTAATCGGGGAGGAGGCTGGGTGGAGAACACAAAACCCCACAGAGAACTGAGGACAAGGGGGATACCCCGGGACATCTGTGTACAGGGAGGGGTGGCTGGGAGATGGAGGCTTTAACGAGAAAGGAGGGACGCGCCTGCACGGTGCTCAGCACGGAGTAGGTGTTCAATAAATGTCAAGGAGTCTGACTCGACATCCAGCATCCAGCTGGGTGCACAGCGCACAGAGGAGGGAAGTGGCCTCCGATTGCCAGGGTTCTTCCTCCTCCACTCTTCCACCATCTGTTCCATCCTGGTTGGATCATGAGAAACACATCAAGTTCTTTCCCTGCTCTGAAGCAAAAAGCTGTTCTGTATGCCAGGAACCTTCTGTTCCCAGATCTTGGCAGGGATGGCTCCCCCTTGTCCTTCAAGCCTTAGGCTAAATGCTACCTCCGTGCAGAGGCCTTTTCTAGTCCCTTTCCCCTCCTGGGTTCCCTATCATATCATGCTATCACCCCCCACACCCACACCCACACAATTGGCAGAAGCTGTAACTATCAGGTTTGTTCCCCTTGCCCTTTTCTTGCCCCACTAGAGGGAAAGCTCAGAAAGAGAAATCAGCTGTGTTTCTCACGGCTGTGACTCTGTACCTGAGATGTACTTATGCCTGGTCAGCATGTGGTCACCCGATGGTCAGTTGGGATAGACAAAGGTATGCGTGATCAGGGCTTCATAGAGAGGATAAAAGCTCACCCCTGGAAGCTAGAGGGAGAGGTGGTAGGTCAGGACTGGTCAGTGCTACTCTGAGCAGCTCTGAATCTTGAAGCAGCATTAGACATTTGAAGAGAAATGCTTTGGGATGACAGGACAAGGCGTGGGAGCTGCTGGGGCATCTGTGAGAGGCTGAGGGCTAAGTGCCCTCCACTGAGTGGAGCTCTCCAAGTACCCTCCTGTCGAGATTTTTTTCCCCTTTGTTCTTTTTTTGGGAGTAGGACCTACCCACTGGCCAGAAGAGATTTTATCCAATGGCCAAACCTAGCTTCCAAACAACAAAATTCACAATGAAGGTTGTAAGTATGGCCCTGTATTGAGCATCTACTAAACAGCAGCTATCTTGTGCACCACATTCTATTTAAAGCTCAGTCATCACACAAGACGCTATTTCTCACCCCATCTTCAGTGTCTGGTGATAGGAGGCAAAAAAGGACGTCTGGACTCACCGGGCCAGGAAGTGATGACGAGAACGTCAAACCCAGCTGCCTCCTACTCCAAAGCCAGCGCTCTTGGCCACAGTCTTCCTGGGCAGTATTATCTCCCAGGTGAATCAATTAATTGGGCTTGGCTGGGTCCCTTGTGGGCTGAGTCATCCTCCATCAGACTGCCTGAACCTGTTCCTCTCCCGGAAACCGATCCAAATCTAATCCCCAAACTGACAAGGCCAAGGCCAAGACTCTGAAAAACTCTGATGACCTGACAGTGGAGTCTCTGTGCCCTTTCCCTACTTAGAGAGTTGTTTTGGCCTTGGCCAGGACCCAGAAGAACCAGCGTTTAATTACTGGACATGTCTTACTTTGCTCAGCTAAGGAGTGGGATGGTTCAGAACTTAGAGAGGCAGACACGGCACTCCGAATGCCAGCTCTTGTACTTAGGAACCATGTGACCCTGGCTTGAATGTGTTTCCTTTCTGATTGCACTTCAACCCTCACCTGTAAATGTAAATGTAAGGACAATCTCACAGTGTCGCTGTGGGGATTACATGGAGCAGCGTGGGAAGTGCCAAGCACGGTGCTTGCCATCCAGCAAGCCTGCAGCAGTTGCAAGCCTTTATCATGATTAATAATGTCACGGGAGGGGTCCAGCTGACCAGAGTGGGTTAGAATCAGCACAACTTCTCAGCCACCATTTTTGGGTGCAGAACGTCCTCTGCATTTCTTCTCTTTAAACTCGGTAACTTAATAAGTTTTAAAGATGATGGCCCTCCTTAACTCAAAGTCTGCTTCTGTTGAGAAATGAGCAAACACCAGGGGATGGTCCTGGCTAAAGATGAGTGGCTTCTGGACCGCCTGACTCCTGTCAGCACCTGGGTGTGGGCAATGGAGTTTGCTGTACCAGCTTGCCAACACAGTAAGCCTGCTGTTTGGCTCAGAGCGTTGGATGGACAATCAGCACGAGAACTCTGGGAAGAGAGACTCCAGAGACTCCAAGACCTAGTCTGCGCATGCTGTAAGTCCATCTGTAGGAATCTTGGTGGGCGGTGACAGTCATCATCTGCCCCGTGGGAGGGAGGTTTATAGATGCTGGTACTCCCGGATGTGGTGGGCGACTCACTATCTTTCACAGGTAGAAGACATCAGATCATTTGGCACCTTACTTTCTTGGTAAATGAAAGTGGGCTGTGTTAAGAAGCAGAGACCTCCACGGTTGCCACTTCCTGGTCTGCAGGCTGTTAGGTAGCTTCTGTCACATAGCCCATGGCCAGTGAGTTACCACCACTGGCGACTGAGTGTCCCAGAAGGCAAAGACTTCCCAGTCACCTTTGTCTGGAGCAATACCCTCTTCAGGGCCGAGTAGATTAGAGATTCATGCCTGGTGTAGACCAACTGGCCAACAAATGCTGATGCTTGACCCATCCCTGTAATTGTGATTTCCTGGAGCCCTGACTGCAGTTCCTCTGATTTCTTTTATGGGCCTTAGTAAGTCTCCTGGGGTGTTACCTTATCTGTGCTTGCTGAGTTTTCACCAATCTAACTCTTCCTTGTCAGTCATGCCCAGGGGGCGTTCCCTGAACCACACAGCAACCACACAGTAAAATACATCAAGCCAGGAATAGTACATCCCTCTGGGCTTACATTTTCTCCATTAGAAAAGTAAAGACATTGGACTGGCTCCTAACAATTTCATCTGTACAAATGAATGATTTATTCCATCCAATCCTCCATCCGCTACCATACACACTCTTAGCATCTCTTGATTTCTGTTAGGAATTGCACAGGAAGAGCATGGTGAGACTAAATCACTGCAAAACAAGAGAGGCTCCATGAAGAAATAAAAGATGGGGCTGGGGGACAGGAACACTAGCTTCTCTGAGCCTGCGCACAGGGTGAGCAGAGTGCAGGCTTTACGGAGTGGCGGGGCACAAAAGTCGCTCCCTCCTCCAGTCTTCCCAGCATTACTCAGCGTCCTGAAATGCCTGCCTCCCTGCAGCGGGTGCCGGTCGTCCTCCGAGCACGGCACAAAGGTCTCCTTGTGGGCCGCCAGCCGGGGCCGCCGAGCGTCCGGGTGACTCACGTCCTTGCCATTTCCTTTATGCGCCCCGCTCCAGCGCGTGGCTGCGGGCGGGGGCGCGGCTTTGGCGCAGGCGAAGCGGGCGCTCCGGGAAGCCGCGGTGCGCTTTCATGTGGGCAGGGGGCTCCCGGCACGCGAGGCCGGCCCACGCGCACAGCCTCCCGGGGGCCCGCGGCAGCTGGAGCAGCGGCGGCAACGTGCTTGCAGTCTGGCTTCTTCAGGGCTCAAAGAGCCCGCTCTTGGGGAGGCATGTGTTCCCCAGCAGGCGCTGCTCCGCGGCTAGTCTCCCAGAGCGCGTCACTGAGAAAAGTGAAAATTAACCGCCGCAGGGAAGGCTTGCGGCACAACCTCCTGGAGGATCTCTGGTCCCAGCTCCAAAGCACCATCAGCAGCTGCTAATCGGCTCTGTGCAAGGGACATCTCTGCAGCCCACATGCAGGGGAGGACCTCCTTGCACTCAGCAACTTGCCATGTGATGCCTGGGTACCAGCCAGAGCAGAGGATCCTCAGCAATAATGATCATTGGCTTGCCCGGGAGCCTGTCTTTCCTGACAACATAGCCCATCTTTTTGGGAGATAGTATTCCCAAGCAAGTGTTAACAGTGGGCTCCCAGGTGCCCCTCTTTCCTGTGTCTGCTCTGGTTTCATCTCTGCCTATGCGCAGTTTCCTTTGCCACAGAGACATTCTGAGTAATTTGCTTTCCCACAGGGTTTTCACAAGCTGTTCCCAGCAGGGAAAGCCCATCCCATCTCCCTTAAGGGCACCTGGCTGGCCTGTGCCGCCTTCAACTGGGAGCTGCTCCCTAGGGTCTGGCTGAATGCTATTTTCGTACCCTCCTCCAAGAAAGAATATTTACAATCTTGTGGCAGCCTTTTCCACCCAGGACTGTTCCACGACTGCGTTTATACAAGATTAAGGGGTAGGCTGAAATATTAAGTGAGGGAGTGAGGGACTGGCTGAATGAAAAACTCGGGAAAGGAAATTTCGCTGACTTCCTGCTGTCCCTGGGTGATATCAGATAAACCTGGATTAGAAGCTGGAGCAACCAACTGTAACTCTTTTCATTGTGCAATGTCTGGGCCTCCAGGTGCAGCTGCAGGTGCCCTCGGGAGGTGACTGCTCTCAGTGAGGAAGGACTCACCAAGACAAAAGGGAACACAGTTGATATTAAGATCCAGAGCCAAAGCCAGCATGTAGAACTGTCTAGATTCTAGAAGAATATGGAAGCAAACCAAGCATGGACATAGTGATGTTCTGTCTTTCTCTTGGGCCAGGTCAACAGGCTGTTCCAGAGATCAACCCCCCTCCCACTCCTGTGCTCAACTGTCACCACTGTTTAAGGTTTACGGAGTCTTCCCAGTTGTGACCACTGGGTATAAGTGGCCTGGGTGAAGGTTTTTTCTGCCTGTATTTTAAGATGGTCATCAAGCCAGGCATGGTGGCATACACCTTTAGTACCAGCACTCGGGAGGCAGAGGCAGGCAGACCTCTGAGGTCAAGGCCAGCCTGGTCAAGAGTGAGTTCCAGGACAGCTAGGGCAACACAGAGAAACCCTGTCCTGAAAAAAAAAAAAAACAAATAAAAATCATTAGGATAGTGACCCAACAAATGGCTAGCTATAGAGAAGCCTTATACCTTTTCCCCAAATTCTAGCCTCTTGCTGGAAGAGGAACTTTGGGATGAAGATTACTAACAATGCCCAGATTGGATTGTAATCCAAAGACATATGTCCACTCCTGGGTCGGTCTCTGATCAGGAAGTACTATATGAGATCAAGCTTCTTGGGTCCTACTCTTCCAACAAGACGGCTAGAAGTTGACCTTGGAGAGGAAGAAGGACTGGAAAATTCAACACTGAGAAATCTAGTTGTAGGAAAGGTCATTTAGATGGGATATATAAAGTTTGTGAGCTGGTTGAAATATGGGGCTTAGAGATTTAAAGTCACATGAATCTGTAAGACCAAATTGATTGTGCTTATCAAGACAAGTTTGTGACTGTTGGCATTGGAAGAACCTTAGATACTACCTACTGTAAGTTAGATAGAGTACCTTGTTTCAGGTTCTTCTTAAAGAGCCACCATGGGCCACTTTAGATGGCTAAGAGCACTGGCTGCTCTTCCAGAGGTCCCAGGTTTGATTCTCAGCACCCACATGGCAGCTCACAACTGTCTGTGACTTCATCTCAGGCATATTGGACACCTTCTGGCCTCTAAGGACACCAGGTATGCATTCGGTACACAGAGAGACATGCAGCAAACACCTGTACACATAAAAATAATAACATTTTTAAAGGTTAAGTGAAGTAGCCTCTCTGGCAAATTTTAGTGTAAGTTCCTCTTCATTTAAATGGCAAGGACTTAGACACTGTTCTCTTTCTGACAGCTTCCTTCCAGAAGTATCTTCTGAAACAGCAGCTTGTGAAGGCGGGGAAAAGGAGAGGGACATTCCCCATGTGCCAACCACTGGTTGTGCCCCCAAGTCTATGACATCTGCTCTCTGAAGCAGGAATTGCAATCCTTTTCAGGTGACAGAACATGCTCTATGAGGGAGCAGGAGATTTTTTTCCAGATCCAACAGCTGAAAGGGAGAAGCAGGGCTACTGCCCGATGGATCACTGTCCACTGCCGCATACTCCAATGGCTTCTCCTTGTTTTCCTCGAGGCCTAGCCAGGCAAGCCTTCAGCGGAATATCACTCACACACAAACGACTTCCTCGAAATGGCATTCCGTTTAGTTGACGGTTGACATTGGAGGTGGATGTGTGGAGGGGAAAGATTATAGTTGTCCCTGGAAATCTGTGGGTTCAGCATTCATGAATCCAAACTTCAGACTGCAAATATTTGGAATGCATATTTGCATAGAGAACATACAAATATTTTTCTTATTATTCCCTAAATAATACTGCACAGCAGCCCATGTCTACTCCATCCACACTGCATTAGGTATTAGAGAGATGGCTTCAAGTGTAGGAGAGATGAACATATACTACATACAAGTACTGGAGCATTTTCTGTGAGAAACTGGAACACACCTAGATTCTGCTATCAGTGGGGTTCCTGGAGCCATTCTTCCACAGGTACCAACAGACAATTCTACAAATTTGGTAAATCTCTAAACCATATGTTCTAGAAGTCTACAGAGACATTTAGCAAAATGGTTACTTGTAATAAACCTTGACTAACCACCCCCCATTACAAAGTTCCTTATCCATCTTACAGATCTTTTCTGAGACCACACAAAGCCCCGAATTCGGAGAGAGCAGATGCTATTGCTCTCGTGAATAACATCACCACTTTGTATATAAGTGGGACAGAGGAGGAGTGTGTGCAGATGGTGACAGGGAGGAGGGGCAGTATTAGAGTCTCTCTGAGACCATGCAAGGCTCCAATGTAGCCTTAGGTGCAGGGAGTCTGAGGGAGAGGTGGCCTGGACCTGAGAAATCCTAGGATGGACCAATGGCAGCTGGAGAGGCAGACACTCACAGACAGGCAGAAGAGCAGCTAAAGACATACGGATCGTGAGCTCAGCCTGTATTGACTCAGAAAGGTCAGAAGCATGGCTTCCCAAACTTGAGGTGCCAATCAAGTTCTCAGGTTTGGAGTGGTGGCACCCAGGAGGCAGAGACCGGCAGCTCTTTGTGAGTTCAAGGCTAGACTGGATTACATAGAGACTTCCAGGTCAGCCAGGGCTACGCAGAAGAGACCCTGTCTCAAAACAACAACAGCAGCAAGAACAACAAACCTTCTTCAAATGAAACTTCTCAGAAAACCTGCCTGTGTGTTCAAGAGGGAACTAGAGGGGGCATTTTGACAGGCACCACAGGTGACTTCATGTAGGCAAGACTCGGGACATATTGGTGCCAGGATTTTCCTCCCTGGACCTGGGTGCTTTGCTTTATATATTGAGGGGATTTTGAGGACAATTTCTACCACTGAAAGAATCATAGGTGGTCATACCTGCCCAGCTCCTGGAAAAGGACTCTAATTGACAGACCCTTGCAGCTCCATCTGGCCAGATGGGTGAGGACAGAACATTGTCGTGTGTGTTCATGTGGGTGTCCAAATGGGACAGAATTCCTCTCTCTGGAGGCCATGGCTTGTGTCCAGGACAAAAACCACTTCCAGTCTCAGGTCCCAGGATCACACAGGATGATTTATTCAAGGGCTGAAAAGAAAAAAGAAATGTGTGTATTTTGCCGACAATTATTTGTGTACTTTTCCCTTGACAAATAGTCCCCATGCTTGGCCTGGGAGACAAGCCAGGTTCTCAGAACTGTCTTCTAAGGGTCTCTAGACTGTTTCCCTAGCAGGGAGGCCACATGAAAGCCTTCCAGGCGGCATCATGCTGCTCCCATGACAGTTCTTCACAGGGCAGAGGGGGAGAGTCAGGGAGTCCTGTCTGGAAAAACGAGACAGGCTGGGCCTGAAGCATTGATTTCTGGTTCAAGTTTCCCAACGAAATTTGAAGGAGGAACTTTCCATTTTTCCCTGTCAGTCTATGGAGTCCCAGATGAGGGCAGGGAAAACCTGCTCCAGAAGGACATCTGGCCAGACCTGCACTTCAAACGAGTATTCACCTTGGCCGGAAAAGGACTCCATCCACCGGCCTTCAGCTCCACGTTAGCCGTTTTGCTGTTCTGTGAAGAGCTGGCCAGACTTTCAGCATGAGAACCTATGGCTGTGTCATATAAGCCGTCACCTCTGGCTATGAACTTAAATGGGTGCCATGGATCATTAAAGCTGAACTAAACAGCTGGTGCTGTTTTATGTCAGATTCTGGGAATGAAAGAGTAAGACACAAGTCTTCTCTTCAGAGTTTAGGGTCTGTGGGGATGAGAGTTGGGCAAGTATTCGCCAGGGTAGACTCAGAGAAAAGTGACAAGAAAACAGCAGAATAACGGGGGCCTCCTACGACAGATTCTGGCTGGAGACATGAGGCAGTGCTTCCCAGAGGAACTGCTCTTTGCCCTAAGTCTTGAAGGGTGAATGGGATTGTAGAGTGGATGGGGTTGAGGGAAAACACGGAGGAAGTCCTGTTAATGTGTGCCTGCTGTAGGTAGCTACAGCTAGCAGCCTGCAGGTGCTAGTAGGTAGGTAGACAAAGGAATGAGGAGGCCAGGTGTGATGCATACGCCTTTAATAGGCAGAGGCAGGCAGATCTCTGTGGGTAGCTGCTCCCATGGGCTCCAGAGTCAGAGAGCCTCCATCCCAAACCTGGACTTTTGCTTTGCTACCTAAGAGCTATAGAGAAATTTCTTGGATTCTCTGTACTTCAGCATCCTAGAAATGGATGAACAAATCACCGTGTAATTTGTCTCTAGAAATGGATGGACAAATTACACAGTAAAACTCTTGCCCATCCCTGTTTCTGTGGGTTTAGCTTTTGTTATCAGTTGTGCCTGGGGTACCTGGTGCATCATTTCACTCCCGGTGATGGGGCTCACACTGCAGGTCTTAACTATCTGGCAACATGCATGGCAAATTCTGTCAAACAACAAATACTTTGAGGGGGGATCTCCTTTGAAAATCAGGAAGCCACTAGGCAGTGTTTTTTTCTGGGGGGGGGGGTGGAGAAAACAGAAAGTTCAAAAGGTGAGTGTAGACAGAAGTTTCTGTCCTGCCTGGTCCCATAGCCATTCAGCTCCAAAGAAACATACAGCAGCTTATATTAATTATAAACTGTTAGGCCTACTTGCTCAGGCTTATTATCAACTAGCTCTTACAGCTTAAATCAACCCATAATTTTTATCTATGTTTAGCCACATGGTTTGGTACCTTTTCTCAGTGAGGCATTCTCATCTTGCTTCCTCTGCTTCTGGCTGACTACTGTGTCTCTGTCTTTCCTTTTCCCAGAATTCTCCTAGTCTGGTTTCCTTGCCTATACTTCCTGCCTGGCGACTGGCCAATTAGTGTTTTATTAAACCAATATGAGCGACAAATCTTTGCAGTGTACAAGAGCATTATCCCACAGCAGATAAGCAAGCCCATGCCAGTCATCATTGGAGAATTTGAAGTTTAGCAAAAGAATTTTGCAAAGTAGTCTTGGCACTGTCCCTATGGAAGTATAGGTGCTGTGATGTGTGGTGTTTAGTGTTGTCAAATACAACATAACAAAAGAATAGTTCATGAATTACAGCAAAGCAACCCTCTATTGAGTATTGCACTGTCACAGGCCAAACAGCAGCACACAGCCAGCACTCTTTCCTGCCACACCCCTACCACCAGGAGTAGTTTTCATCTTGACTTTTACACTCCTCCTCCTTGCTTAGATGCTACCACACCTAAGTATGCACTCCTGGTCCCTCTGGTTGTCTCTGACCTCTGTACAGTGGAATCTTGAGCATGAGTTCTCGAAGCTGGTTCCCCTCTCTTCACATGGGGAGCAACACCACCCTACTTGTGTGAAACTGCACTATTAGAACGTATCAGAGTTTACTTCACTTAAAATGGCCATTTGTGCCATTTCCCATTTGAGACCTATTTGAACAGTGCTGATGGAAATATTCTTGTCTGTATCGTGCACTCTTTATCCATACTGTGCCCTTTCACCCATGCTGTGCACGTTTCATCTGTGTCATACACACTGCATCTGTGTTGTGCACTCTGCATCTATGTTGTGCATTCTGCATCTGCATTGTGCACTCTGCATCCATGTTGTGCACTCTGCATTTATGTTGTGCACTCTGCATCTGTGTTGTGCACTCTGCATTCATGTTGTGCACTCTGCATCTGTGTTGTGCACTCTGCATTCATGTTGTGCACTCTGCATCTGTGTTGTGCACTGTCTTCCCATGCTGTGCACTCTGCACCTGTGTTGTGCACTTTTCATCTGTGTTATGCATTCTGCATCTGTGATGTGCACTCTGCATCTGTGTTGTTCACTCAGCATTCATGTTGTGCACTGTGCACCCATGTTGTGTACTCTGCATCTGTGTTGTGTACTCTGCATCCATGGTGTGCACTGTGTATCCATGTTGCACACACTGCATCTGTGTTGTGCACTCTGCATTCATGTTGCACACTCTGCATCTGTGTTGTGCACTGTCCTCCCATGCTGTGCACTCTGCATTTGTGTTGTTCACTCTGCATCCATGTTGTGCACTGTGCAGCCATGCTGTGCACTCTGCATTTGTGCTGTGCACTCTGCATCTGTGTTGTGTACTCTGCATCCGTGTTGTGAACTCTTCCATTAGGATTCTCCCACAAGTTGAGTTTTTGGATCGTAAAAAGTGGGAGCATCTTCATCTTCAGAATACATACTGAGGCCAAGTTTCATAGTTACATAGCCTACACTGCTAAGAAACACTCCCGACTCCATGCGTACTCAACCAAACCCATTCTCAGTGATATTTTTTATGTTTTATCACCCAAGCAGGCTGTGGGGCATCCCAAACACACAATGAGGGGCTTATTGCTATTAATAAATTTATACTTGTATATGAACACAATGAACGTCTTCTCAGGAGAGGACCCTCAATGACGCCTTAACACACAGAAGACCTTTGGAAACTATGGTGTGGGTTTAGAGTCCAGCTATCAGTGGATGCATTGCTGAGGCCAGGAGGAAAGTTGGGAGGAGGTAAAATGGGACTTCAATAAAATTTTTAAGATGGGAAGTGAAGACAGGAGTAGGGAGAACCAAGGATTCATCCAGTCACAGTAGAGCTGCCTAAGAAAATAGCTCTCACTGTTGATGGAAGTCTGTTGTTGGTCATTTCAATGCATATAAATACTATCATGTTATTTTTGTGCATTTATAACTGCCTTTTCTCTCAACACCTAACTCAAATTTATTAATTTTAGTTGCTCTTTGCTATTTGTTTGCATTCAACAGCAAAGATTACTGGCCCATTTATATTGATAAATGTTTGCAAAAATGCTAAAACAAAATAACAACAAAAAAACTTTAAATATTTTTCTTCTAGGCCGTACTGAGATTGAACCCAGGTCCCTACAGTATATTTTAAGATATGAAATAAAAGGAGAACACAGTGGCACACGCCTGTAATTGAAGCATTAGAGAGATGAAGGCAGGAGTATCTAGAGTTGGAAGCTAGCCTTAACCACATAGTGAGTCTGAGGTCAGCCTGGGTTCCATGCGGCCTTATCGCAACAAAACAAACCGAAAGGACATGAAACAAAATTAAGCCAAATGAGAAGAATGAGGCATTTTTTATGTTGAGTATAAGAATGTCTGCTATGTTATTCTCTAGATATCAACACATATTTGAAATATTTCATAAGTTAAACATGTTTTGAAGTTCAATATTAACTCATACTTGTTACTGAGCAATGGAAAGATCCAGAAGCCTCATTGGCTATGTTAGTCCAGAAGCAGAAGGAAAAACGGGACTGGGGTGGTTCTCCCTAAGGGAGGCCCTGGGTGCAGCTTGGCTGAGGCCTCTGACCTCTGCACGCTGTGGTTCGGGTCTGGAGTCAGATGTGTGTGTGTGAGACCCAGTTCTGCTTCCCACAGACTGGGTGTGATGCACCGGGCAAACTGCTTCCATTGTCAGCTTCTGCCTCTGTAAAATTGGGAAATTTACTTTATTAGGCAGAGCTGTTATGGAAATTAAATATAGTCACGCATATAAAAAGTAATTTTTCCAGTCTGGGTTTGAAGAGGGAAGCAGATCCATTCCGACTGACGCTGAATCGTGTCCTTGTTTTAGGATTGGCACAGTTATGCCAATCACAGTTAAGGTTGAGAAAGAGAAGGTGTGTGCTATGGTTTGACTGAGTCCTTCATAAATATTCATATGCCAATGATATTTGACGGTGAGAGTTTGGGGAGATAAATAGAATTAGATGATATCGGGGGGGGGGGTAGGTCTTAGCGATGACATTGATGTCTTTACAGAGACATAGAAATCCAAGGTAGCAAGCGTGCTCTGTTTCACCAGGTAATGCCCTCCACCAGATCCCAGTACAGCACAAAGGCCTACCTGCACGCTGAGCTGACTCCTGCACCATGCATGATCCTAGCGTCTCCAGTCTCTAGAACCATAAACCAAATAAGCTTCTATCCTTCATAAATTACCCAGTTCCAAACACTGCTATTTTGTTATAGCCACAGAAAGGCACAGTCAAAAGATCAGAGAAAAGTTACCCACCAGGGACCATGGAGAGATAGACGTACGTGTCTAGGTAAGGCTTTGAGTTTGCTGGTAACTTGACATTTCTAAGCATCAGCAGGGAAAAGAGTGGGAATAACACATGCAGGAGAACACTGAGCACAGTGGAACACAGAAACAAAACTCAGCTCACAATAGTCACTCGGGTTGCATGGTATGGAATTCAGCTGCTATTAGGCCCAGTAGCAAAGCAGAAGTTTTTCTCAGAGGGCATAGTTTGGCACCTAGGTCCTAAAGGTCTACGTTGTGACTGGCAAACAGCACTGCACAGCTTTCTTACCTTCCCACACAAATGTGCATGCTGAATCCCCTTAAGATAGAAGAACTACTTGCATAGCAGGTTGGATCTTTTTGTAGTCTTCTCATTTCTCAGCCTGCATTCAACAGTCCTTTGTTTAGTCAATAGATGCATTGAGAAAGCATGCCCAAAGGCTTCAGCCACTTCCAGAGCTTTACCCGGCATCTCACCATCTGCAAGGTGGTCAGAGAAGCCAGATGCTACAACTTTTCCACATTGGGGAAACGTCGTCACATTCCCAGACCCGAGGCCCTTAGAAGTTGTACCAAAATAGCTAGGCTCTAAATTTCTATGGGACTCATTTCCCTTGATCTGCTTGCATTTTCTCAACAAGAGGTCTAGAATAGTAGCTGTTTGTGCTCACCAAGGGCGGGCTGGTTTTCATTATATCCACAGCACAGCAAGCTGTGTGATATGATCCACAGCACATAGAACGCGGAGGCTGCTAGGGTCCCTAAAATTAGGTTATGATCATAGGCTGGAGAAACTGATTCTGGTAGGCTTTATTTTAGGATACTAAGGGGCAGGGGGATAAACCAAATTTGCCAGATCACTGACTGCCAGAAGTTGTATTGGTTTCCTTAGCAACAAAACCACATCTGGGAAAACTGCACTGGGATTATCACCCAGTTAAGTTTACGATAATCCACTGTTTTTCCCTGTGCTCCATGAATGTTGGCAATGACCAAATAAGCAGGTTGAATGGGGGATGTGACCAGAGTCACCATTCTTGCATCTTTCAAAGTCCAAGTTGCAGGCTCCAATTTCTGTGACTTCTTCAGAAGTTTCTTTACTCATTTATAGGTGGAGGGGTGACTTGTCTCAGTATCATGGCTTGTACTCTGTGCAGAAAGAGACCATCGTGGGATTCTGCTAGAAACTATTGTGTCTGTTTTTAAAGCCATTAGCATTGGAACTGAAGAAATTGCTGCCTGGATTAGGGCTATACCATTGCGAGATGGCCTCTCTCTCCTCTAACGTGGAGCCTCTGGTTACTATGAACTCCTGTCCCGACAGTAAGCCACACTCTCCTTAAACTGGTGTCAGTTCAGAACCAATTTCTAATCAATCCTGAAAGGTCTAGTAATTTCCTTAGTTCTCCTGTTGAGACATACTGGTCATATACTCAGTTTTATTTGAGAAAAAACTGGGAGTCAGGGAGATTCATTGTAGAAGTATTGGCTGAGCAGTAGGTTCTTTCCTGGAGGGATCCTCTCTCCTTGTGGTCACATGGTTATGAGGATGAGAAAGGACCCAAGACTAGGAAGCAGTTCAGGCCTGTGATTCCAACTGTGATCAAGTCCCTTCTGTTAATGGAATCTAGAGCTTCTCAGCTTCCACAAATCAAGGGAGACTTGGGCTGCCACACATCGTTTGCAGCTTTAGACACAACAAAGCCCTTCCTGTGAAAGCCTGCCTCTGCTTCCCACTAGTGACTATAGATTGTCCATTTGGTGTCAGTCACCCCTCTATCTCACCCATGAATTTTCAGAGCCTGCTACAGTCACATTAGTTACCATGTGTTGTATGCAACATGAACAAATTCCTGTTTGCCTTAGATAGGGCACCAAGGACAGAGCAAAGGATTCTAGCCCAGTCTAGCTTGGTGAACCAGTGACTTGTTTTTGCTTTTTTCCCCCAGAGGAACAGAACTAAGGACTAAATATATACATATATATTTACATCATACACATATAGAGAAGAGACACACACACACACAAACAGAGAGAGAGAGAGAGAGAGAGAGAGAGAGAGAGAGAGAGAGAGAGAGAGAGACTTGGGATATTTAAAGTGTTTGAAATTTTTAAGACTATGGGACTTTTAAAAATTATGATATTGTGCTAGATAGTTTTACATCGACTTGACAAAAGCAAAAATAGTCCCAGAGGAGGGAACTTCAGTTAAGAAAATGCCTCCATAAGATCAGGCTGTATGCAAGCCTGTAGGGTGTTTTTTAAATTAGTGAAGATGGGGGAGGAGGACTCAGCCCACTGTGGGTAGTGCCACTTCTGGTCTGGTGGTCCTAGGTTCTAAAAGAAAGCAGATTGAGCAAGCCATGAGAAGCAAGTCAGGAAGCAGCACTCCTCCATGGCCTCTGCATCAGCTCCTGCTCCCAGATTCCTCCTCTGCTTGACTTCCTGTCCTGACGTCCTTCAGTGATGAACAGCGATGTGGAAGTGTAAGACAAACCCTTTCCTCTCCAACTCGCATTTTGGTCATGGTGTTTTGTCTCAGCAACAGAACCCCTAAGACGGATAGTAATATTAATATTATTATTAATATTAAGAGCATCTTGTGAACAAAGGGGAGAGGATGAACTTTGCAGTGATGTACTTGTGTGTCAAGTGGACAGTTGTTGTACTGGTTTGAGTAAGAATGGCCCCCATAGGGCTGGAGAGATGGCTCAGTGGTTAAGAGCATTGCCTGCTCTTCCAAAGGTCCTGAGTTCAATTCCCGGCAACCACATGGTGGCTCACAACCATCTGTAAAGCCCTCTTCTGGCCTGCAGACATACACATAGACATATTGTATACATAATAAAGAAGAAGAAGAAGAAGAAGAAGAAGAAGAAGAAGAAGAAGAAGAAGAAGAAGAAGAGCCCCCATAGATAGGCTCATGTGTTTGAATGCTTAGTCATCAGTGAGTGGCACTATTTGAGAAGGATTAGGAGGTGTGGTCTGCTGGTGGAAGTATGTCCCTGAGGGAGGACTTGGAGGTTTGAAAGGCACATGCTAGGCCCAGTCTCTCCCCCTGTGAATCAGGACGTAGCTATTAGCTGCTTCTCCAGCACCACACCTGCCTACTACCATGCTCCCTGCCATGCCCCTGAAACTGTAAGCAAGCCCCTAATTAAATGCTTTCCTTTTGAAGAGTTGCCTTGGCTTTTTGGAGTCCATTCTTTTTGGAGTAATACCTTGCTCAGCCTAGATATAGGAGGGAAGCCTTGGTTCTGCCCCAATGTGATATGCCAGGCTTTGTTGACCCCCTCCATGGGAAGCCTTATCCTCTCTGAGGAGTGGATGGGGTAGGGTGGGGTGGGGTGGAAGGAAGGTGAGATAGTAGGAACGGGATTGGTATGCAAAATGAGAAAAAATTGTATTAAAAGATAATATATCTAAAAATTAGCCTTAGCCTGTAGACAAATCTAAGGTTTTTGTTTTTGTTTTTTGTTTTTAAATAAATGATTGATGTAGTAAGACACAGCTCATTGTGGGTAGTGCAACTCCCGGGCAGGTGGTCCTGGGTTATTTAGGAAAGCAAGCTGAGCAAGCCAAGAGGAGTAAGCCTGTATGCAGTATTCTCCTATGACTTCTGTTTACTTCCTGCATTCCCCCTCAGTGGACTGGGACCCTGGATATGTATGCCAAACAAACCCTTTCCTCCTCAAGCTGCTTCTGGTCAGGGTGTTTTATCACACCAATAGAAGTCAGGCCAAGACAATGGCCGATGGTGCGTGTGCATGGGCTGTGGTGACCCTTGGGACTTGGTAATAACCTTCAGCTAGGATGGTTTACTGTTCTCCAGATCCCACAACAGTTTTTCCCCTAGCCAGCCACAGCGGGACTGTGCAAGGAAGAGGAGAACTGGGGAATGTCTGAACTTACCTAGGCTGACCCCATCCAGAGAAGCCAGGCTCTGGGAGCGCTTATGTGGGGAACCTGAAACTGAACACAAGGATTGAGGCCTCAAGGCTGATATGGAGAGAGGGCTAAAGAGGAGCCATGTGAAAGCTGGAATATAAATTAGATTACATGAATACAATGTGATGGATTTTCCTCATAAAGTCAGGATCAGGACAGTCAGAGGGGAGGGCAGACTTTGTTCTAGAACCTTCTGGTATTTGACAGTGATCACCACCCGCCGTTTTATCATAAAGCATTTTCAACTTCACAAAGTGCTTTCATTTGCATTCTCTCCTTTTGTATGGATGGACCTTCTGCTTCGTTCATTAATCCATGAGATGCTTCTTAAGTGTCTGTTTATACCAGATACGACTCTACGTTCCGCCCCAGTACGTCCCATGTCATAATGATGCTGTCATCGCTAATTTCACAGATAATGGAATTCTGACAAAACTCCAAAAGAGACACGAGATGACATTATCCTTGTTTTCAATATCAGGAAATAGTAAAATTTTTGGTAGAGAGATACAAAACAAACAGTTTAATCTGTGCAGCCTGTATAGACTCCACTAAGACTACACAATAGCCATAGACAATGTAAAAATGATTGTATGCACCTATGTGTCAATAAAGCTTTACTTACAAAAATAGTTACGACTGCGTGCCAATAAAACTTTATTCACACAAACAGGTCATGAGGTTCAGTTTTGCCAGTTCCTGAACTGCAGAATCATAGGCCAGAGGGGCGGCTACTAGTGTAAACAGCTCATGATGGGGCACCACGGTCAAGAAGCATATACAAAGGGCTGCAGAGGCAGAGGGTGTAGCTGTCTGGGGAACTTGGCAATGTCTCCCTGGCAGCAGTTCTGGGGCTTGTATTTCCAGGTTGTTGCCCTCCGAGAACGAGGAAATAGCATTCAGACTGACCCTGGAGGGATCTGGAGCCTGCTTCTTATCAGAACTCCTGTCTCCTTCCCAAGCTGAGCCTATATGGGAGCTGGAGCCCAACCATCTGCCTCTTCCTATGCTAGCCAGTCCCTAAAACCTCCTGAAACCCAATGTTCCTCAGCCTTGGCACTGTAGAAGCTGAGCCCTCTGCAAGATGGTTCTAAATGATAATTCCTTACATGCCAGAGTCAGTGTTTTCTGACACAGAGCGTATCCTAGAGCCCGCATGGTCTTGGTCCACACCTGTGCTTCAGGGTGGATGGGAGGTTAGACCTTACGAGAAGGCCTGATTCAGCACAAGCAAGAAATCGATCAAACAACAGAAATGACCTCAGAATGGAAGGGGCTGCCTGGGGAGATGATAACCGTGAGGGAGAGCTTTGAGAAGTGACTAGACAACCACCCAAATGGTAAGCTCTAGTGTGGAAAAGTCCCAGGTTTAGAAGTCTGTCGCTTCTCTTTGCTAGCTCTGTCATCTTGGAGTCTTTCTTTAACTCTCTTACTTGGTCTCTTGATTTGGAAACAGATTACACATCTCATGGGATTGCCCTGATGATTAAAGGAGAACATTCCCAGAGTTCGCAACAAGTGCTGACCTGGTGTGCGGCTGATTCAGCCCAGCTTTAGAGAGGCCGTGACATTAGATGGGGGATCTGGTGACCATGTTGGGAGAGTCATTCTTGAGGTCTGAGGCTTACAATTCTCTGATGCATGAATCTAACAAGAACTCTTTCTTCATTCCCATGAGATTATTTCATAGTCTCCCAGAAACAAAGGAATGCCCCATCAATGCAATGTGAAATCCCTCACATTGGACACACATGATGGAATATTTATTAACACAGAGGAATTTTATTTGGAGGGCAAGACGAGCATAGGACTTAGAAATGCTTTAATGGTTTCCGTGCATAGGAATCATTTTGGATCCCAACACAAAATATTTCACTGAACTGAATACAGTCCTGTTTTATAATTGCCTCTATTAACAAAGCTTTTGTTAAGGTTTACGGAGAGGATCTTTAATACTTTTGCTTGTTCCCTATTAAAAAAAATATTGCTCAATGAGTTGCTGTTAGGAATGGGGCACTTATTTCTTTAAATCCTACGTAAAATAAAAGCAACTGGCTTTGAGGGCAAAAGAAGATTCAATTCTCTTTCTTATTGCAGGTAGGAAGAATCCTAAGAAAAATGGATCAGAACTAAAATCAAAGTTAAAAAACAAGTAATCAAAGTAAAAAAAAAAAGTCACTTTGTGCTGATAAATCAGCAAGCTGCTGTACAACAATCAAGCCCTCTCATTCTGGCTAGCCAGTACAGAGAGGGGGCTCCTTGTTGTTGTTGAGGGAAAGAGGGAGTTATCTGAACCCAGACAGAAAAGGAAGGACTGGGAGAGCTCCTTCATGAGGGCTAGGGCTTTTTGACCCACAGCTGCTCACGGTGTGATGTAGTTCTCTCAGGAGAAACCCCCACCCCTGACTTTTTCTTGGCCCTTGGGATTTGTTGTGTTCTGACCTTTTCTGTTGTCACTTGCCTTGGCATTTCTGGCTTTCTTTCTCTTTGGACCACTCAGATCTCTCCATTGTGCCTGATGTCCTTGTGTGAAAGCCCACGTCACCCTGCCTCACACCAGGCGACCCTGTGCTCTCCCTCCATGAATGCAGGTCACCTGGCAGAAGTGTGGTGGCTCAGCGGGGGGGAGGCAAGCCTTGCCACCCTGGCTCTGGCCCCCTGGAGAGCATTGTGGAAGGACTTTTCAGCTGAGAGAGTCTATGAAAGGCCACCAGGGGCTTCTCAGGACAGTGACCTTTGGGGCCTTTTCCATTTCTGATTTCCAGATCCTGACCTACCAGAGTGGGGCCCACAAACAAGGGCAGAAGAGGAACAGAGGGAACAGAGAATGCTTCAGAGAGGGCAATGAAAGCCGCCTGTAAGTCTTTCAGAAAACATAAATTAGGAAGAGATGTTAGTCCTAGTATCTGGGGTCTCCTAGGCACAACACTGGCTGGGGTTTCACGAAGGAACAGGAATCCACTGTTAATACACAAAAGGAATCCCGATGTAGCAGATAACCCAGGATGGAAAGCCTGCAGGCCTGCTTTGGAATTCCCAACATCTGTGTCACCCCAGGCCAGAGAGCTTCTCTTTTCTCTTAGGTCAAAGAGTGATAAGATCCAGTTTGTACCTATTAGCTTTAGGGCTACCTGAGAGGATCAGACCGGATAGGGGAAAGGGCCTGTGTTTCTGAAGTTCCCCAGGCTGGAGTCTACTGTCCAACCCTCTAGTTTAATAGAGCAAATGACTAAGTCTGGAGAAGCTGAGAAACACGAGGTTGCACGGCTGTGCCCTAAGGCCAGCGGTAAGGTGACATCATGTATACCAGGGATGCTTAGACTGATCCTAGGTAACACCAGGGGGGAAAAAACTTCAGGGGTAAAAGTTTGGTGCCCAGGACGTAGCCCCAGTGTTCCAGTGGAATTTCATCTCTCATCTGATTTTATTTTGTGATAATAAAAACTATCTACAGTCACTATGTGAAACTTGGCAGATACAAATGTCTCAAAGAAGGAGACGTCAAAGGTCAAAGTTCTCACGGTCCCACTGTGTGGGTAGACCCGCTGTTGAAACTATGCCATCCAGTTGCCTAGCCTTCCGCTATGCATGTGCGCATTTGAACGTATTTGCGAAGGTGACCCTTTCCTCACTGAAGTTTGCTGCTCATTATAGCCCCAAAACATGTAAAGTAGTATTTACAGTTGCACAACGGTTATATAACAGGTTTCTGTTTTGGTCTGCAGTGCTCTCCCTAAAGACTCATGGGTTAATGGCTCAGTCCATGGTTTGTGCTGCTCTTGAGGAATGGAAATGGGTGGTGGTGGTAGTGGTGGTGCACACGTTTAGTCCCAGCACTCAGGAGGCAGAAGCAGGCGGATCTCTGATTTTGAGGCCAGCCTGGGCTACAGAGTGAGTTCTAGGACAGCCAGAGTTACACAGAGGAAACCCTGTTTTGAAATAAAAAATGAGAGAGAGAGAGAGAGAGAGAGAGAGAGAGAGAGAGAGAGAGAGAGAGAGAGAGAGAGAGAGGAAAGAAAAAGAAAGAGTGAGGAGCTTGACCCTATGGAAGGGAGTTTTGTCATTGAATGTGCACCCCTCCCCCTTTTGTTTAGATTAAAAATAATTGTGTGAGCATGTGTGTTGTGTGCATTTACTTGTACCACATGCACGCAGATTCCCAAGGAGGCCAGATGACACTGGATTCCCTAGAACTGGTGTTACAAGTGATTGTGAGCTGCCCGTCATGGGTGTTGGGAATTGAATCCAGGTCCTCTGCCAGAGCCCCTTGAATGTATACCCTTGAAGGGAGATGGAACGCTGCCCCTTTCCTGTCTGTCTTTTGCTATGCTCCACTATGGAACCCTTCTGTGGTGTGCTGCCTCAGCACAGACCCAGGGGAAGCTGTCAACCACCATGGATTGAAAGATTTTGGTTCTCTGGACCAGCACAAACAACAACCTTTTCTTTTCCTAATGGCCTCATCAGACATCCGGGCAGCTCTTGGTTTCCAGTGTGAGTGCCAGCTCTACGACCAGCTAGGAGGTCAGACTTAGTAAGTGGCTCTCTTTATAGGACTCCAGGTGAAAACATTGGAGGCTCTTGGGTCAGCTGTGAAGAAGTGGCCTTTCAAGTATATTTTAATGGATAAAGACTGCTTGAAGATCTGAGAGTAAAACAGTCCCACTGGTCAGCCTTATAGACCAGGTTATGGTAACACACACCTTTAATCCCAGTATCCACAGTGACACGCAACTTTAATCCCAATAACTATACTAGTTGCCTTAGAAACCGAATGATGCATGCCTTTAATCACGGTGGTGCTCACCTTTAATCCCAGCCCTAGAGAGGATTATAAAATGAAAGGAAAACAGCTCTCAATATGCAATCTTCTTCTGAGATTCCAGGAGGCAGGATCGCCATTTCAAACTGAGGTCGCGGTAAGGGTCAGTGGCTGGCTGTTTTGCTTTCTGGATCTTCAAGTTGAACCCTAATTCCTGACCCTGAGTTTTTATTAGTCATGCTTCAGAAGGGAGAGCGGTGGTTCCCTGCTCTGGCTCCACCAGTCAGACTAGACTCTGTCTTCACTGAGGACTCTGCTGCAGAAGCATCTGGAAAACTGAAGTGGAGTTTCCTCCTGGTGCTGAGAATCCTGAGGCTCTCCCATCTCCTCGGTTGGGCAACAAGGTGCTGAGTCTTACCTCAAACCTTGTTGCCCAACTGAGGATCCCCACCCCTCCAAAGCGACTTTCTTCTGTCATCTCACCCTGTGATGTTCTATTTAGTAGCAAATCGGTCTTCCAGTCCCCCCCACCCCAGGCTTTCTGAGACGGGAACTTCCCCTGGAAGGGGCTGGCTGCTTTTACCTCCGCACAGAAGCAATCCGAGCTAGCGCGGAGCCACCTTGAAAGGTTACAGAGCTGCTGCTGGTCCCGGAGCCCGGGGGAAAGGCGGCCCTTCATAAAACGAGCAGGGCCAGGCCTTAGCAGGGTGTTCAAAAGTGTCTCCAGGCTGAGGAAGCCAGAAACATTTGAGCAGCTCTCAATAAATGGTGTTGTTTTACCTCCAAGAAGCCAAATGAAGGGGCTGGAAAGATGACTCAGCAGTTAAGAGCTCTGAGTGCTCCTCCAGAGGACCAAGGTTCGATTCCCAGCACCCACATGGCAGCTCACAGCTGTCTCTAACTCACAGAGGCATACATGCAGGCAAAATGCCAATAAAATAAAAATAAATACGTTAAAGAAAGAGAGAAAAGGCAGCAAAATTTAGGTATGACTTCTGAGAAAATGAAGCCGCCTGTTACAGACCCACCCGTGGAAGGACTTTTCTAAGTAATTTTGTCAAACTCTCTGGATTTGAGAATATGGAAACGGAGGCCAAGCGAGAAGTGGCTGCCTCAGGTCCCAGAGCTATTTAGAGGCAGAAAGTATGTGTGGCAGAAAAAGAGGTGTCTCTGGAGTCAGACGAGCTGAGATCAGGCCAAATTGTGCTCCCCAACCTTGACAAACCTGTCTGCCTCCCATTTCCTCAGCTGAGACGGAATCATAGCACACAGCAAAGCTATTGTGAGCATTAGAGGAAAATGCCGACAGAATGCCCAGCACACACTAGTCCTAAGAGCCGTGAAAATCTGTCCCTTTCAATGGCAGGTAGAAAGCCACAATAAGGGGCTGTGCTGAGCACTGTCCCTGAGGGGTTGACAGTCAAGCTGTTAGCTTTCTCTGGGACTGTGTTAAAGGCCCTGGAGGGCCCTTCTTGCCCTTCTTGACTTTTGTCCTAACTGAGCAAAGGCTTCTGAATACTTCAGAAAAAGTAACCAGTGGACAAGGGAAGCCTCCATCACCCCCAGAAGACGGACCAGCGACCAGACCACTGGTTTGCATCTAATCACTCATTCATTTAACAGATAGTTAAGCACCTACCCCTCCCTTGCCAGATATTAGGCGGGGTGATGGGGATCTGGGAGTGAATAAAGGCAATGCCAGCCCTCACAGAGCCGATGCTCTAGATAACTCTGCAATCTAAGGGAAAGTAGGGCTGATGTCCAGCCTCACAGCCCCCTGTTCAGGAAGCTCTCCATTGTAGCCCTTCCCCTCCCTTCCCTCCAGCTCTCTTTCCCCACCCCATTCCCAACTGTCATGACCCTTTTTCTCTAAACCATGCCTGTTTAGTTGGGGTAGTTAAACCCAAATGACACTTGTGTTTAGAGATGAGGAATCTGATACTTTCTTCTCTCGCTCTCTCTCTTTCTCTCTCTCTCTCTCTTTCTTTTTTGAGACAGAGTTTCTCTGTGCAGCTTTGGAGCCTGTTCTGAAACTCGTTCTGTAGACCAGGCTGACCTCGAACTCACAGAGAACTCGGGAAGCCAGGATTAGAGGCGTGTACCACCACCACCGCTTGACAGAAATCCGGTATTTTCAATGATGAAGAAATCATAAACCCCTTCTCTAAATTATGCCACCCCCGTGATTAAGCTGTATGTGTGAGCACATGCATGCATATGTACGCGTGTGTTTGTGTGTGAGTGTGCACATGTGTGTGTGCTTTGCGTGTGTGTGTGTGTGTGTGTGTGTTATAGCTGTTGGATTTCTTTCTAAGCATGGTTGGCCTGCCCTGGGAAGGACTTCTCAGCCCCTCACCAGGGCACAGGTTTTGGGGAGTGTCTTTTTAGCAAACAGCACCTCAAGCTCTTTTATCAGTTGACTTCAGCCATGAAAAGAAAGAGAGAAACAGCAGGTTTGCTTAGTGCGAGCCCTTTTCTGAAGCCAACAGGAGAACCGGATGGGAAACAAGAGGAGGCTGCACTGGGTTCAATGGTTAACCAGCGAGATTAATAAATGGCAGAAGGAGGAAACCGCGAGTAAAGAGGCAACAAGAAATGCCTCCCTGTGGTTCAAAAGCCAAGGAGAGTTTACCTAGATCTGGAGGACCTGTGGTGAGAAGGTCCTGGGCGGGGCGTGGCGGGGGTGGGCAGCTCTCACGGGATCCCAGGCTGAACCAGAGCCTCTCCTGCTCCACCTGGCTCCTCTCAGAAGCTAGGCAGCCTGACACAGAACTGGAGTAGACTGTCCCTGCCACCTGGGGCTCAGGCTCCACCTCATCCCAAAGGCTTCTCCCAGTGAACCGGCTCCTTGTCTCCCAGCTCAGGTGAGACGTGAGCTTTGGGCCAGATGAGAACCTCTGGTGGATAAAAATCAGGAAGAAATTGTTTTATTCTCTGCCCTTGAAGACTCAGTTTAAGAGTTTGGCAGAGAGTCTCTTCTCCCTTTGTCTCAGTTTCCCTGCTGTGGTGGCTGCCCAACTTTTTGCCTTTAAGGATCAGATATTAAATATTTGCAGCTGTAGGCCATGTAGCTGGTGTCCATCTTAGCTACCTGCTTTGCCACGGACATGTTTTTAAAAGCAGCCAGTGGCCGGTGTGTAACGGATAGATGAAGGCCTGCTCCAATAAAACTTTATTCACAAAACAAGTAGAGGACAGGGTTGCCAAAACACTGTGGTTTGCATCTCCTAGACTAAGCTCTCCAAGGTCAAATGATCCTGGATTACCTTACAGGGAGAAAATGGAGACCCACTGACGCGGCATGCTCCCGGCCACCAGAGCATGGAACTGCAGACCGAGTAGCCTGCCTTGGGTTTGCTGTGGCTCCCAATTCTTCCAGAGGTCGAACACAGCTGGTTTTGTCTTGAGGGGCTGATCCTGGAAATCTGTCATCCACTGGGACTTGGGGTAGGACCAAGCTCTCTCAGACTGTCTCAAAGGGACTTTCTGAAGCATTGAGAGCCCAGACCACGAGCCGAAAGAACACTACGAGAGAAAGGGGGAGGTGGTAGAGAGGATCACAGGCCTCCTTCTGAACCCGAGGAGAGGGTGCCCAAGAGGAGGGAGCATCCTACACAATACACATCGAATGTCCACGCTTACTGTCCTTTGTGTCACACAGCTGTGCCAGGGGGAGGAGGGGACACACTCAGTCCATGCTTTTCCTGTGACAGAATATTTTACCCCATGGCTTCTTCACAGAGGAACTCTCCAGCCTGTTCTTCTGCGGCTGAAGTGATATGGCTGATCCAACATGGTTCTGTTTATCGTCTTGCTTCTGTGATACGCTTCCCTTCAGGCCACCTTATGCAAGTTTATACGGAACTTTCTGTTCCTTGGCTGAAGTTCCCAGGGAGCCTTTATGATGAGAATCCATTTTCTTCTTTGTCCTCAGCTTCTGCCCTTCCAGAAGGGAGAGGCTAAGGCTAAGGTCCAACTGGGCGAGGTAACTCCTCTTTAACGGAGAGTCTCCAGGGCCCCGAGGTCCAGGCCAGCGTGATCCTTCTTCCCACACACCATCCTCCCTCTCTGTGTGTGGCCCTCTCCTTGGCCACAGGATCTGGAGCAAAAGCTCTTCTTGACCACAGCTGTGCTACCGTCACCTCTAAACGTGACACGGCACACAGATGGTGGCATTCACTGTCCTGTTTGTGGTGGCAAGGATTTGTAGCAAGGAACTGCGTGAGGGAAAGGAAGCTTGGGAATTGCTTTGCCACAGCTGGATTTTCTTGCCAAGTGAGGAAATGTGATGTCGGCCGCCTTCAGTATGAGTGTAGACTAGAGAGTTAAACTGGATCCGGGAACCCTCTGCGGAGGCTCCATCAGGCCAGTGGGGGCGAAGGGGGGGGGCGCTGAGAATATGGCCATGGGGTCCTGCGTGCAGATCCATCACCCACCTTTACACAGAGCAGTCAAGGCCTGCGTCCTGAGCGGCTGCTTCCCTCCCTCCATTCTCATTTCTTCCAAACCCAGCTCCTACTCCTAATAATTTCAGCAGACGTCCTTCTTCCCTGACTGTGGTCCAGATCCTTCCTGGGCTTCCTCGTCTTCTTCTTTCTCTTCTGATCCCAAGGCTCTTGCCAGCCTCTTCCTCAGATTTCATTGCATGTGTCCCAAACAGGCACGGGCACGCTCCAGGAGAGGACCCTGTATATGTCGTTATCATCTCCCCAGCTCCTCCTCTTTGAGGGAACCGATAAGCATGCGGCCAGAGGAGAGAGTCGTCTTGTGAGACAGGAAATAGACGGGACAAGTAAGCACTGGTCCCCGTTATGTCCAAATGCCAACTCTCAGCACCTATTGATAAGGCTTTTAAAATAAAAAAAAAATCAGGTCTTTGCAGAGTAAAGGTTCACATCGCGAACCTTTAGATGAGAGCCAGGTGGTGGTGGTGGCGGCGGCGGCGCACGCCTTTCATCCCAGCGTTAGTGATGCAGAGGCAGGCAGATCTCTGTGAGTTCAAGGCCCGCCTGGTTTAAAGAGAGAGTCTCAGGACAGCCAGGACTATTAACACAAAGAAACCCTGTCTTGAAAAACTAAAACAAACAAACAAACAACAAACAAAACAACAGCAACAACAACAAAAACACAGAACTACAAGGCATTGAAATGACTCTTTTTACAAGCCCAGAAGCCAGGAGAGAGGCAAAGGATGAATTTCCACCCTTCACAGCACACATAAGAAGGGCCAAAAACTTGAACATAAAACTAAGATTAGAAAACGATAGAGGACAGCAGAGGAGTAAGTTGTCATGACTATGGATTAGGTGATGGTTTTTCAGATACACACCAAAAGTATGGCCAACAGAAGAAAAACTGGGTACGTTGGATTTCATTGATAGTAAAGATATTTTGTGTTGCAAAGGACACCAGCACAAAGTTCCAAAGTGGAAGGACGGGAAATAGTTGCACACCATCTATGGAATATGACATTCATATCTAAAATATGTAAAGGAGGGGCCATCATTTGAGGAGTACTCTCTCCCCCGGGGGGAGTGGGGCAAATTTAGGGGCACTAGGGTCCACTGGTATGAGGGCAGGTAGACAACTGTCAACGTGTGAATGGAGAAGGGACCTCAGAAGGGAGAGGTAGGGTAGGTACCCTGCCAGTGGAGGAGTTTGGAGTGGAAGGTGATGGTTACGGAGAAAAGGCCTGCCATAAAGCAGCTCAAAAGGGCTCAGGCCCATAGGGGAACGTGGGGTGGTCCTGAGGCGAGTAAGGGCAATGGGGAGAAGGGAGGGCCAAGATAACCTGAGTTCAATGGAGAGCTTGGTTAGTTGTTGTTTGATGAGTCCATTGGCCCTCTCCACCTTCCCCAAGGGTTGTGGATGGTAGGGGATATGGAATTTTCAGGAGATGCTGAGAGCTTCTGACACAAGCTCCATAACCCTGGAAGTGAAGGCTGGCCCATTGTCCATCTGGTTGGTCCATGGGATGCCAAACCAAGGAATGATGTGGTTCAGGAGTACCTGAGCCACCACATTTGCTGTTTCCCTTGAGGGAATATAACGGAGTTTTTTATGAGTTGTCATATGGTTGAAATTAACCTGCCAATCTTCGCCTGGTTGGTGTCCATGAAGCTGGTGTATAGCCTGACGTATGTGGAGAGCCCTCTGTGGGTTGACCTGGGCACACATCTGAAAGGAGGAGTAAACCTGTAAAATATGATCTCAGAGATGGGTGGGGTCAAAAAAGGGGCTCCAAGAAGTGGAACAAGGCTTTGGGACCTATGTATAAGGTCTGGTAGATGTCTGAAATGATTAACAATGCCTGGTCTTGAGGAAGAATGAGTTATTTAAATGAAACCATCCATCCTTCATTTTTGTTCCCCCTTTTTATAAGCTTGTCCCTCTCTTTAGGTTGGTAACAGGGCTGATAGGAGGGAGTTAAGAATAAAATATGTTCTATGGAATCCGAGGAACTGGAGGCCAGTCCCCAGGCCACTGAGTCACCCTTGGCATTGCCTAAGGACACTGGGGTCCTTGGAGGACTGGTGTCCCCGACAGTGAATAATAGCTACTTTTGCAGGGAGCTGGAGAGCCTCAAAAAGGTTGGCTATCAGGGGTCTGTTAACTATGGGAGTGCCGTTGGTAGTAAGGAAGCCCCTTTCTTTCCAGAGTGCAGAATGAGTATGAGCTATCAAGAAGGCATATTTAGAGTTAGTGTAGATATTAGTCTGTTGGCCCTTGGCTATTTGGAGTGCCCTAGTGAAGGCAACTAATTCAGTCTTTTGTGAGGAGGTTCCCATTGGCAGGCGGGCTACTTCGACTGTGTCAGTGGAAGTGACCACTGCATTTGCTGCCTGGCGGTTTCCTGATTTATCTATAAGGGAACTTCTGCCAACAAACAGGGTGAGTTGGGGATCTGTAAGTGGCTGGTCTAGAAGACCCAGTCAAGGTGAGGTTAAAGCCTCTACAGCCTCTGGACAAGAGTAAGAGGAGGTATCAGAGTGGGATGGAACAGGAAGGAGAGTTGTGGGGTTTAGGGCAGGACTGGAAGCCAAAGTAATTTGGGGGTTTTCTAGATACAGTAAATGAAAAACCTGGACTCGTGAAGGCCTAAAGAGAGAGAGAGAGAGAGAGAGAGAGAGAGAGAGAGAGAGAGAGAGAGAGAGAGGAGTGTCTCAGAAGGTCTGAGAGGTGATGGGTGGAATATACCATGATTGGCCCAAACAAGGCGATCGTGAGAGACTCCTAAGTGAGTTCAGCTGCTGCTGCCAGGGCTCTCAGGCATGGTTGCCATCCACAGCGGGTGACATCCAGCTGTTTCGACAAAAAGGCCACAGCCCAATTCGAAGGCCCAGCCTGTTGGGTTAGAACTCCCGTGGCCACTCCTGACCTCTCATCTGTATAAAGATGGAAAGGCTTTGTGGGGTCTGGAAGAGCAAGGGCTGTTAGAAGGGCGTCTCGCAGTGGAGAGAAATGGCGATGAGCGATGGCTGGGTGGGTGAGAGGTCCCGTGGGGGTCTCTCTGGCTGCCTGGTACAGAGGCTTGGTTGTAATGGAAAAGTTAGGGATCCAATGGCAAAGGAAGCCTAGCAGACCCAAAAATGAGAGGATCTGAGCTCCTGTGGTTGGAGGCTGTAAATCCCACAGTGCCTGGACCCTGTCAGAGGTAAGGGTCTTAGGCCCCTGGCTAAGTTGAACACCCAAATATACCACTGTAGGAGAGCACAGCTGAGCCTTATTTGGTGAGATTCGATATCCCAGGGATCCGAGGAAGTTCAGGAGCGCAGAGGTGGCCTGTTGCGACAGGGACAGTGTAGGACGTCAGAGAAGTAGGTCATCCACGTACCAGAGGAGCGTGCTAGAACCTGCGTCAAAGTTTGAGAGATCTCAAGCTAGAGCTTGGCCAAAAAAATGGGGACTGTCCTGAAAACCCTGAGGGAGAACAGTCCATGTAATCTGTCTGGAGGACCAGGAGTCAGGGTCCTTCCAGGTGAAGGAAAAGAGGAAGTATGAGTCAGGGTGTAAAAGGACAGTAAAAAAGGCATTTTAGGTCTAGAACTGTAAAGTAGGAGGTGGTAGGAGGGACATTAGTCAGGAGATTGTATGGACTGTTAACCACTGGGTGAACTGGAAGTACTGCCTCATTTATGAGGCGGAGGTCTTGAACTAGGTGGTAGGCGCCAGAGGGCTTAAGCATGGGAAGAATTGGAGTGTTGCAAGGTGAGTCAATAGGAATTAAAAGTCCTTGAGATAGGGGATGAGTGATAACAGGCTTAAGACCTCAGTGGTGGATTTCAGAGATAGGAAACTGGGGTCTGGAAGGGAAGGACGAAGGGTCTTTAAGGTGAACTAGGACTGGCTGGTGGTGAGTAGCAATCACAGGAGTAGAAGTATCCCATACTTGGGGATCTACTGGATAAGGGAGAGTAGGAACAGGACAGCCTGGGGTAGGAACCTGTGAGGCTGTTGACGTGAGCAAAAACTGTGACTCAGGAGAGTGTGTGGGGGCTAAAATGAATGTGGCCCCGAAGCGGCTAAGAATATCTCTACCCAGTAAAGGTGCTGGGCAAGCAGGTATCACTAAGAAAGAATGAGAGAAAAATTGTTCTGCAAGAATGCAGGGCAGTGGCAAAGTTTTAAGTGGGGAGGAACGGGTCCCGTCTACCCCCATAACTGAAATGGGTGAGGGGAACCTAAGGTCCCAATGCAATGTTAAAACAGAATAGGTAGCTCCTGTATCCAAAAGAAAAGCAATGGACTTACCTGCTACCTGCAGCGTTACCCTAGGCTTGGAGAGGGCTATGGGAGGCACCAAGTCTGGGCTGCATCAATCCTCTGCAAGGCTGAGTTCAAAGGCTGGCACAGTCTCACTTGCTGATGTCGGTGAGGCCGGACCTCCGTGGTGTGGCATAGAGGACGAGCCTACATGGGGGCATTGTGATTTCCAGTGTCCAGGTTGCTGGCAGATAGGACATGGCCTCGTAGGAGGTTCAGTGCAATATTGTGCCATATGGCCATTTAGACCACACTTGAAGCAGCCTGCTGGCGAGGTTGACTTAGGCTGGGCTCTACCAGGGTAGAGACCCGTGGTTGGCTTCCCTTGCCCCGCTTCCAGTGGCCGTGGGGCAGATGCTAAGGCCTGGGCCTGTAGGGTAGCAGCCTGTTGTAGCTTTGTCTGTTGGGAAGACTCAGTTGCTTCTTCTCAGGCATTAAAAACCTTAAAAGCCATTTCCACTAATTCCTGTATAGGGGTTTGGGGACCCTCCTCAGCTTTTCTTAACTTTTTGCTACTATCTGGTGCTGACTGAGAAATAATATGGGTAGCTAGGACCGTGGCTCCCGCTGGGGAGGCTGGATCTAGCCTGGTATATTGGACCATGGTCTCTTGTAACCAATGTTTAAATATGGCTGGATTTTCGTCTGCTGGCTGTGTAATCTCTCAAAGCTTGTCAAAATTAACTCCTTTTTTTGAGACCATTTCTACACCATGAAGGAGGCAACGAACCATGATGTCCTGCCTCTGTCAGTCGCTTTGGCCAGGTTGGTAGTCCCAGTGTGGTTCTGTTGCTGCCACAGCCACTTCTCCCACAGGGACCATACTGTCTACCAGATGAGTCTGGTCTGCATAGCGCCTGGCTGCTGCCTGACTTCTACTTTACTCCTCAGGAGTGAGAGGAGAAGCTTGGCTGACATAGTAGTCATGCCAGGTTAGATCGTAGGCTTGGGACAGATAACAAAACTTTTTAATATAAGCAGAAGGATTAGCTGAAAAGGAACCCAGCTGCTTTTCTGAGAGAAGAGAAAAGGGAGCATGGACTTTAATAATGCCACTTTCCAGAGAGGGCAGAGAAGGGCAGAGTTACGGTGGGATCTGGTATGGAAGGAGACGGGAGGATTGGGAAGGGCTAGACCAGTGTGCAGAGGGGGTCCAAAAGATTTCTATGCCCTTCCTTGATGGCTAGGTAAAGGGCTCCAGTTACCAAGGATCCCAGGCTGGCAGTTCAGAAAGGGGTCTTGTCACTTGGCTCCAGCAGCTTCCCACATCCTTGCACATAGGTGATGGGCAGGGCCCAAGGTTGCAGTGTAGACCGAGTTAGTAACACACTTTTAGTGACTCTGCCCTGCCAGGTGTTGATGTATGAAGTGGCTTTACCATCTTCTTGTTTGTTTGTTTGTTTTTCGAGACAGGGTTTCTCTGTGTAGCTGTGGAGCCTGTCTGGAACTCACTCTGTAGACCAGACTGTCCTCGAGCTCACAGAGATCCGTCTGCCTCTGCCTCCCAAGCGCTGGGATTAAAGGCGTGCGTCACCACCACAGCCCGGCTCTCCATCTCTTTCTTAACACTCTTGGTGTCTCTAGAGTCCAGTGTAAAGAGCTGAAGCTTTGCAGGGGCTCAGGAGGGAGCATGTCCTCCTAGTGTGAGGCCTCTCAAAATGAAATCAGATGTGATTGGCTACTTACAGGTTATGACGCAATCAGTGACTGTTGAAAGTTGAAAGCAGATGGGGGTAGGAGGGGCAACGGCCAGAGGACGGGAAGAACTGTAAATAATCCTAGGAGAATGTGGTCTTGCTGACCTGGGGGATTTACAGCCTGTCTCCATAATGTACCCTTTCATCTGGACGGCTGGATTCCAAAACTCCAGTCTAGACAGGAATTGATGCTGCCACCTTTCCACTTACCCCTTTCTCTGTTTCTCCACACTGGGGACTCCTGTGTGGTGTTAGAAGTGGCCTGTGCTTCCAGAGTACTTTGGTGGGGACTCTGTCACATCTTCCAGGAAAGGAGACTGCGTGGGGGCCCCGTAGTGGAGACACGGTGCTCCCCTTGGGATGACGTGGTCTTTGTCTCCATCACCCCAGGAGGAGGACAAGTCCAGCCATGCCTGCCACCCAGCAGTCAAACAGACTCTCTTCTTGGTTCTTTTCATGAGCTCCCTGAGCTGGTTTCGGTGGCTTTCATCAGACCTGAAACTCTCCCCTCCCCAGTACCTCCCAAGGCTGCAGGCAGGCCCCGGCTAACAGGCCAGGCTGGGAGTCTGGGCAATAATAAATAAGGTTCTTGGGGGACTGTGGGAGCCCACTGCTCTGCCCAGGCAGGCCCTCCCTCTGGGTGGCCAGAAGAGTCTGAACTCAGTATCGATTGCCTCACTGGGGAAGTCTGAGGGCTTTGCCGCTATGGAGGCCTCTCTTCTACTCCTGCTGGTTTAGGTCCAGCAAACACCCTGGGGAATGGGATAGCTGGCCTGGAAGAGGGTCAGGAAGAGGGGCTAGGAGCTTTTGTGGTGCAGCAGCTGAGAAGAGGATTGATAGAGCCGTGGGTCTGCGAGTTAGAAAACAGATTATTTAAGAAACAAACGCTACAGACCCCAGACAGCTGCGGAAAGCCCTGGACTCAGAGATCTTCCTCCTTCTTTCGGTCCTCCCTCCCTCCCCTGCCCCCCAGGCGCTGGGGAGAGGGGAGATGCCACAAGACACAGAGCAGAGGGCAAAGTCATCCCTGCTGCAGACTAGCTGGGTGTCCTTGGGCAAATTAGAGAGCATCTCAGAACCTCAGCTTCTCTGTTTACCCAATGAAACTATCTCTTCTCTCCAGGGGTGTTGTTAAAGTTAAACAATGACTCTGTATCTTACACTGGTGGCAGAGGAACTACCACGATTACTAGCCCTCATGCAACACTGCTCAGCTGTACCCTCTTAAAGTTTACTCTCAGCAAACAGATGTCCATGCGCACACTCAGTTAGTGAAAACCTTACCTATAGCCGGAAAGGGGTGGGGACCAGTGTGTGCATGCTGGTTTGGCATAGCAAGCATATGCTCCCTGTCAGACAATTATGCATGCTAGTACAAGAGACGTATGCAAACACCCAGACAGAAAGAGCTAGCCCCAAGGGACACAAGAGACGGGTTACATTCTCTTCCTTCTTTTCTCTTTTCTGTTTTATTTATTTTGTTTTTCAAGACAGGGTTTCTCTGTGTAGCCTTGACTGTCCCAGAACTTGCTCTAGACCAGGCTGGACTTGAACTCACAGAGATCTGAGTTCTGCCAGCCTCTGCCTTCCAAGTGCTGGGATGAAGGGTGTGTGCCACCACCGCCTGTCACATTCTCTTCCTTTTAAAAACCTTAGACAAGCCTGGTGATCTATCTGCACAGGATCACACAGCTAATGTGCTTTGGAGCCAGCATCTCCTTAAGGCATCTCCAGCAAGACAACCCTGATGAGCAGCCTGGGAAGTCGTATTTTCAGGGCTATTTGGGAGCATCCTCCTAAAAGGTATCAGTGAGGAAGGGTTGAATTCTCCCATTAAGGAAATGCATTTCTCTGGGAGTACTCTACTGATTGCCAAATTCAAATCCCCATTGAGCAGATTTCCATGAAAGTTAAGTCACAGAAAAGACCAGCCGCTACTCTTTAAAAACTTATTTTGCCCTAAGGCATACTGGAAACTCTTCCTTACTGCCCTACTCAGCTCCTGTGAGATGCAAGCAGGCCACTTTGACAGCAGGGTCAGACCCAGGGACCATGTAGGTTTGTTTAAGACAGGGGACAGGCAGGTACATGGCCCAAGGCCTTTGGTTTCTTGTTCTGCTTCATGTTTCCTGCGGTTGTTAAGGTGACACAGCCAGTCCCATTTCCTCTGGACTAGGGCACCTCATGAAGACACGCTGAGATGTGGGTTTGCTTTCCCCGCTGGGATCTGGTGTGCTTGCAAGTATCTTTTCTAAATAGAGGTAGGGAAGTTTCAGTCCCTGCTCCTTGGAGAGCGGGGACCTGCTTTGAAGAGGGAGTTGGAACGCGAACAGTCAGGGTTTTGTAGGCATTATGGTTTATTTCCTTGTGGTACCGCAGCTTCCTCTGGAAAAATCCAACCAACACATCCGCTCCGAGTCCCAGGGAACTCCCCAGTGTTGACCCTCTGTCTGATTCCTGTGTGGTCAGAAGAGTGATGCTTTTCAGTGCCCACACTTATTTCCATGGTAAAATAATTCCACGCTCGGCTAATTCCCACTTACACACAAGTGTGCACCTGTTAAAATAGGTCATTTTTCACAGTTAATCTCCTGGATTCCGTAGCTATGTGTGGGAACCTCAGACAAATGCAACCTGAATGTCACAAAGGGCATCCTTCTCTGATGAATGACCCTGGTGGGCCCAGGCTTCTCCATCCCCTGCCTGAACTGATGTGAGAAACAAGACAACTCACTTTCTACTGGGAGAATAGACTATAGTTTCATCTTAGCATCGAAGGCTGTGTGAGTTAATAGGGCCTTTTGTCTCATGTTTGAATTAGGCTCCTGGAGATGTTTTCCTGAGCTTAAACAACTTTCCCCAGTGGTGTGGATAAAATGAAGGAAGGAAGAAGATGGGGGATGGGCAGAGGAGAGAAGGGAAGGATGGAGGAAGGAAGAAAAGGCAGGTTGTCAGAGACAAACACTCCAGCATGTGACGTTTTGTTCCCCAGGCTGTAGTGAATCAATCATTACTCGGCCACAAAGGTTAAGGACAAAAAGAAAGTACACAGAAGAGTACTTTTGATTCTGAGACCTTGGCAGTGAGTCTCCTTTCCTTCTACAGAGCGCTGTGCTTCTGGGAACCTAAGGACCCAAGTCAACTTTCTGGGCATCACTTCAAAAGCATAAGGGATAATTGCAAACCTGGGACCTGGGTTCCAGAGAGACAGGTCAAAGGTCACCAAGGTAAGTGATAGAGTCTTGGTTTGTTTCTACTCAACTTGACATAAACTAGAGTTTATCCGGGAAAAGGAATCTCTGTTCTGGCTTGTAGGAGAGTTTGAAGGGCATTTTCTCAATTAATAATTGAAGTGGGAGCACCTACCTACAGTGGGTGGTGCTACCCCAGAGCGGCTGGTTCAGGGCTGTATAAGAAAGCAGGCTGAGCAAGTCAGTAAGAGCATTCCTCCATGCCCTTTGCGTCAGTTCCTGTCTCCAGGTTCCTGCCTTGATACCCTGCCCTGACTTCCCTCATGATGGGCTAAAGCTAAAAGCTGAAATAAACCCTCCTGTACCCCCCATAAGTAGCTTTTGGTCACGGCGTTTTATCAGAGCAGGACACAGCCAAATCAGGGCAGATGACAGTCCGGGAAGCTTGACTTGTGGACAGGGACAGTCTGTCACATACCCCTGTTCTCAGGGTTTGTGAGGCCTGCTCAGATTGCTCCTGCTTGGATTGGTAGCTCATCTTAAAGAGAACCGAGGTGGGTCCAGGGCCGTGGCATAGGCAGCTGCCTCATGTGGGTCACAGATCTCCTAGGGAAGACTCCATTTTCAGGAAGGGGATGCCTTGAAGATAGTCATTAACACACATGGGAACTCCATATCTAAGCATGGGGCCTCCTAACTGATTTCAACCCTTTACCTGAGACATGTATGGAGCCAGATGATACGTAGATGCCTTAACTGGCAGGCCCCTCCCACTGAGCCTCTACCACCTGCAGAATGGTCCCCGGGGCAGTGATGGCTGGGGACTTAAAGGATGTTCTCTGAGGGCATAACCCACCCTCTTCATTCAGTCCCCTTCGCTCGCATGGCCTTAGCATCCACCATCCCAAAGGACTTCAGAGTGTGCTTGGAAAACAAAACCAAACAAAAACCCTGGTCCTTCCTGCTGAGACCACAGCTGAGCAAGCGGGAAGCCGGGGTCTATTTGTCAAGAGCATGGCCGACTAAATGGAAACAAAACCCTACAAAGTGGATTCAGAGCGAGGCCTCGTCTCAGGAGGCTGAAGCGAATGTCCAGCGTCTGAATCCCTAGGGCCGGGAACAGTTTACAGAGGACAGACATGGCAACCATGAGGCGGTTGCTGAGGGAACCCACAACCATGACATGGGCAAGATGAGTAGGAGCCGAGGACCTTTGACCTGGGAAGAAAAGGCTTGGGGCGCAGGAGAGTTGATGTCACATACCTGAGGACTGTCATGGCGAGGATCTGTGTTTGCTCTCTGTGACTCAGAGGCTAGACCATGGCCTGGGTGCTGGAGGGGAGTCCCGAGGCAGGTGGCCACGCAAAGTTCACACTTCTCCTGGTACTTTGTACAATTAGTAGACACTAATACACAATTTTTAAAATTGCAAATAAAACCTAAAAACAAAACAAACAAAACAAAACCGCTGAGTGTTTTCCTCTTGTCAGAGCGTCCCAAAGGTGGGTCAGGAGGATCATGTGGTGAGTTCCTGTCCCTGGAGGAAATTAAGATAGGCATGGGAAGCCACCAGACAAATTGGCTGTGGACAGGAGCCAGCATGCGAGCTAGGGGATTGAGCCTCCAGGCTGCACTCTGCCCAGAGTCCGGCTGCTGCCGTTTAATGAACTGCAGACACCCACACCTGGCCGCCCAGTCAAACAGGCCTAGTTGTGAAGGAGCAGGGCCTGCACCACAGTGGGAAGATTAATACCAGACTCCTCCTGGGGTCTCTGGAATGAGAGGCTAGTTACAGAAATAGACCCTTTTGCAAGCCTGAAAGTTGTCTGAGGTGGGAGGTGCCTCCTCTGACCCCAGGGGCACTAACCCCTCCCGAGCAGGAAGTCCCCCCCCCACCCTGCTCAGCCCCTCCTGCCATCCCTTCATGGATTGTGGGGCCCCTTCGGAGCACTTAAGGTCTCAAGTGCAGCAATTTAGGGTTGCCCCAGCAGAAGGGTCTCTGGGGTTGGAATCGGGATCCTGCCCATTCCTCTCATTCCCTCTTGCTTGCCCCCGCTACCACATTCTCTTTAATGGTAGAATTGGGAATGGCAGTTTCAGAAATAAGTGGCTCATTGAGTGGGCAGGTTCCAGCTCCTGCCATGGGTAGAAATTTCAATTCTGAGATGAAGAACTTGGCAGTGGGGAGCTGAGAGAAAGGCAGCAGCTGAGGATGTCTGTGAGGACTTGCGGGTAGAACCATGCCCCAGTGCTAAGGGACAACAGGAAGCAGGGCTGGCTCAGTTGTGGGGGGCGGTTACAGAAGACTCCCCAGAAGTCCTAATAGAAGAAAGTTTGATCACACTGTTTTGTTGTTTGTTTCGTTTTCAACCTGGTCTTGGCCATAGATCCCAGGCCGTCATTGGACTTGCAACCCTCTTGCCTCAGCCTCCCTGATGCTGGCATTACAGGTATGCACCACTGCCTGACTTATAAAAGAAGAACAAGACAGGCCAGAGGGAGAGAATGGGGCTGTCACTGCAGGTGGTGTGAGAGTTCAGCCAAGCACAGGCAGTGAGAAGGGACAAGGCAGTGTTGACGTCAAGGGCTCAACTCTAGTGGTCTGCAGATGAGGATACCTCGAGTGCGGAGAAAGGAGCTGAAGCATCTCTCTGGATGCCAGGACCTACCATCATCCGAGATGCTGATGGGTTCCTGAGGTCATGGGGAACAGAGGAATGACATGGGTTGGCATATAGAGGTGGTTTTGCCTGTCTCAAAGATAAAATATATACAAAGGGGATAGTATCAAAGAGGGTAGTCAGAATCCTCCGGGTACAGCTTTGTTGAGACACAGGACACCTGAGCTAGCATAGATGTAATAGGATGCAAACCAGCGGACTAAGGGGGAAACGTTTTCTTCAGGTTTTAGAACTGACAACACTGTCCAACAAACGGAAGCTTCAGAGTAAATGATGCAGGAGAACGTGGACCAAAGCCTGGATTCGGCACTTTATAGACAAGCCCAGGAGGAAATAAAACAACATTCATTGTCATGGAAACGCAAAGTAAAACTACAGCAATTATCCCACGCTCCAAGAGTGGTCAGCATCACAGCGGCTGACCATGCCAAAGTGGTGGTGGGGACCCGAAAAAACCACAGCCCAATCACTGTCTGCCAGAGAGGTTTTGGAAAATGATGGTTCTCAGCCTGTGGTTCGAGACCCCTTTGGTGATCAAATCACCCTTTCCCCTTTCATAGGGGTCGCCTGAAGTCATTCGAAAACACAGATATTATGATTCATTACAGTAGCAAAATTACAGTTATGAAGCAGCAACGAAAATAGTCTTATGGTTGGGGTCACAAGGAACTGTATTAAAGGGGTAAAACATTAGGAAGGGGTGGGGAAGGAATCCCCAGGCCACATTAATATAAAATGGGCCCTATTGCTTTTGCCTCTGGTCCTTGGCATTCATGCTGGCAGAGTCCCGAGGGACACAGTGTGTCACACAGCAGGAGTCTGAGCATACGTCTGTGTCTGTATTGATCTCTGTCATGTTGCATCTCTCTTCTTGAGGACCACCGTGCTAGAAGCATTTTGGAGAACTCTTGGACAGTTCCTGGTGGAGTTACATATGCACCTACCCTGGGATTAAGTGGTCCCACCTTTATGTATTTACACAAGAAAATAGGCTACTAAAGATTTATACAAGAAAAGCATGTTCCCAATAAAAGTATAAAGAATGTTTATAGCAGCCTTATTCAAAGAGCTGACTGGAAACAATGTGATTCTCCGCAGGCAAAGGCCTGGATAAATAACCGCACAATAGAACACTACTATAAAGTAGAAGGGAACACCCTATGCACATGGTAATAGGCTCAAAATCGTAAAAAACGGTTGGGTTCCATTAACTAAACCCATATACAGAAACAACTAGTGCATAATATCTGATATGAGACAGTGGTTATGAGTGCATGAGAGGGGCAGAGGCTGTCTAACTGCTAAGAAGTTGGGGGAAATTTCTCTAAAGATAGATATGTTCATACTTCATTTTCGGTGATGATAATAAAAGTCTAAAATTCTTAAAATCTGTCAAGCTGAGTGACAAAATCTCAACATTGTTTCATGAAAACTTTATGTAAAAAGACAAACAAGGTCTGGTAGTTGATTTATATGTGATTCTTCTAACTTGAATGTTTACATGGATCCTGATTATACCAGGGCAGATGAAAGAAGGGTTATTAGTTAGGTTTCATTACTGTAACAAAGTGCCTGTGGCAAGTCACTTCACGAGAAAAGGTTTCTTTAGCATATATGTTTGGAGTCTGAAAGTCAAAACAGCTTGGCACAGTGCAGGGAAGGAACCCCAGGCTACATTACTATCAAGTGTGTTCTATCGCTTTTGCCTCTGGTCCTTGGTGCTGGTGCTGGCAGAGTCCCGAGGTACACAGTGTGTCACACAGCAGGAGTCTAAAGCACACATCTGTATCTGTATCTATCTCTAGCATATCATATCCCTATTCATATGAAGCTACTAGTATTCAACCATGGATGCCCTACCTAAGAACTTAATCTAATCTAATCATTTCCCAGAGGTCACATTTGAGACACCATGATCAAACTAAATTTTCACTTGTCACGGTTAGGGTTCCTATCGCTATGATAAACACCATGACCAAAGCAAGTTGGGAAGGAAAGGGTCTGTTCAGCTTATGGTTCCACATCACAGTTCTTCATCAAAAGGAGTCAGGACAGCAGGACAGGAGCTCAAGCAGAGGAGGAACCTGGAGCCAGAAGCTGATGCAGAGGCCACGGAGGAGTGCTGCTTACTGGCTTGCTTCCCATGGCTTGTGTTTCAATCAGTGCTCTATAGCTGTGAAGAGACACCATGACCACGGCCACTCTTTTAAAAGAAAGCACTTAGCTGGGGCTGCCTTACATTCAGAGGGTTAGTACATTATTATCACTAGCAGAAAGCACGGTGGCACGCAGGCAGACATGGTGCTGGAGGAGCTGAGAGTTCTACATCTGGATCTACATGCAGCAAGAAGAGACAGCAAGAGACACTGGACCAGGCTTTAACATTTGAAACCCCAAAGCCCACACCCAGTGACACATGTCCTCCAACAAGACCACACCCACTCCAACAAGGCCACACCTCCTAATCTCTCTCAAGTAGCACCACTCCCTAACAACCAAGCATTCAAATTTGGAGCCATTCCTATTCGAACCACCACAGCTTGTTCAGTCCACTTTCCTATAGAACCAAGACACCACCAGCTCAGAAATGGCAGCCCCCACACATAGCACCCGAGCAGTAGTTGAGAGCTACGGTCTTGATTTCCAGGCCTTTGTGATCAAGCATTCAAATATCTGAGCCCATGAGAGCCATTCCCATTCACACCACCCTACACCTGAAGGTTCCTGTGTGTACACTGATGTTGGCCTCTGTGTGGACTGCAGTGTTAGGTCAAACCTTGTGATGATGCCAGTGGGTTTAGAAATCAAAAGGGATAATTTTTGTATGGCCCATTGAGGTGGCATTCTCCTCTGTATGCTATGAATATATTTTATTATCACTGGTTAATAAAGAAGCTGCTTTTGGCAAATGGCTTAACAGAAGATGGCCAGGCTAGAAGATATATATATGGAGAGAGAGAGAGAGAGAGAGAGAGAGAGAGAGAGAGAGAGAGAGAGAGAGAGAGAGAGAGTTGGTGGAGTCAGAGAGATGCCATGTAGCTGCCACAGGACACAGATGTGCTGGAAACTTGCTGGTAAACCATGACCCTTATGATAAAATAAAAAATAATAGAAAAATGTGTTAACTTAAGATGCAAGAGCTAGCTAGGAGTACGCTAGAGTCATTGACCAAGCAGTGTTGCAAATAATATAGTTTCAGTGTGATTATTTCAGGTCTGGGAAGCTGGGAAACAAACAAGTAGCCTCCACCTATAGTCCACCATGATTGATAAGGGAATCAGATTCACTGTGATAGGTTCATAAATGACTTTAGTTCTCCCTAAGCAGGACCATTTCCTAATCCACATTCCTTTCTCTGAAGTTCACATCCTCTCTTGGAGGTCAAACTCAGCCCTCAGGCCCAAACAGGGAGCCACCTGGGAAAGACTGGGAAAAACCATGTGGCATCAGAGGGGACAACCCCTCAGTGGGGTGTGTGTGTCTGAATGACAGCACATGCTGGGGTACCCCAAACACAGATGATGGCAGGTGTGGTGAGGGAGGGACTAGGCTGTCATGTATCAGAAAGAGGAGGAGGCTTCTTCAACCTGCCCAGACTTCCCAGCAGACATGGCTCAGGGATTCAGGGCAAAATGCACTTGAGCAGACATGGGAGGAGAGTTGTAGCTTGGGGTACACTGGGACTGGGGGTAGGCCCCCAAGAATGAGAAACCAGCTATGGCTGCTGAAGGCTCCTCCCAGGGCTACTTGGCATGCTCAGAGCACACATGCAGCCTGGAACTGCTCTGTGTTTTCAGGCTGCAGATTAATTAATTGGCTGTGTTGCATAGGCACCTGATGCTTGTGCACCTCCAAGTGTGACCTGGGGATCAGCAGCATTGGCATCACCTGGAAGCTGGTTAAAAGTGGAAAATCCTGGTCCCATGACAGACAGGTGAGCTAGAGTCTCTACTTCAATGGACATCTTGTGAGCAGCAAACTTTGATACATCAGAAGTCCATTCCGCAAAGCAGGATTGAACTTTACCTCCAAAAAGAAATCCTGTGTCAGTGTGCGGATGAGTGGAGTGCAGAGCCTGCTGAGGGAAGAGGAGAAGGGTTTGTCCACACTGCTGGGGAATAAGCAGACAGACAGAGAGACAAGAAAATGTAAAAGGCTATTTCAGTGTAAAATGAGGCTGGGGAGGTCTGGGATTTCACTTGACTGATGCCTCCTTCCTTAGGACAAGGGCAGCTGAGGTGAAGCCATTGGCTGCTCATTATCACCCCCTTCTCAGTAGAGGACCCCATCCTAGCACCCATCTATGCCCTAGGCTATAAGCATGGCAGAAAATACCCAACACCCGAAAGCTTCAAAGGCCTGGATGACAAGCTGTACTCAGGTTCCTACCTGCCATCTTGGAAGTGCTGCCGTGAGTCATCCCTGAGCCCAGCGGCATGTGGACATCCAACACAACCCAGCAAGCTCCTGGGCAAACTGCCCAGTGCACAGAAGCTTCCGATGAGCAAACTTGGGCAAGACAGGCCCGCAAATTTTGCCAAACCATCAGAGGCTCTGTTTTATTGTTTTGCACAGTGCTGTTATCTCTAGAGCTCAGTCCCACAGTGCTGCCCTGGATAATTCTCAGGTCAGGTAATGTTCCTCCGGTGCTTCAGAAACAACTCCCTGGGGGACAAAGACAGGCGCTTCTCACTCGGCGTCTCAGAAGTGCAGTCGGTGCTATCCAAGAAGAGTTCCGATATAGACAACAAATTCCAGCAATACCACCATAGGAGTATCAGAGCCAAAGGAGCCCTCACTCATCTGAAGTGGTTCTCTATCAAGCACTGCCAGGATGCCCAACAGAACAGGGGCAGAGCTGAAGACTGACTGCATCAGAATCTTTGAAGCTATGTAATCTCATGTTATTAAATACTGACTCTGTTCCCCGTGTCCTCGCGCGCAAGAAGGGGACGCTGATAGTGCCGCCGTCCTGGAGCTGTTCTGAGACTTAAATACAACCTCCAGCCTTGGGAGACCACCTGACGACACAGGATGCACTAAGCCCAGGGTAGCTATTGTAACTGTTGAAGCTGCTTCCAGCCTGGAATCTCAATGAGGGCGAATAATGCTGGGTGCTCACGGGTGCTCTTTCCAAGGAAGAGCGGTCACGTGGGTTAGAGGAAGTGAAGGTTCGGAAAGGGAACCTCATGCTTTCTGTCTTCTACCTCCTCATTTTTTTTTTTTTTTTTTTTTTGGCTGGGATACACTCTCACACTTGGGTGGACACATACACCCCACAACAGATTTGCAGCTGTCACGAGAGAGATAACATGGGAACAACTGCCAACAGCTGGGCTCCCAGCCCCACTTGCTCACGCTGTTCCAGCTCCAGCTGTGAGGAAAGAGGAAGACTGGAGCCAAAATCAGCCTCCCCCACCCCTGAGAAAATCCACCTAGATTACACAGCTGCCTGCCCCACCTCCGCCCCCTTGGGCCTTCAGCTGGAGCATGGGAAATTGGATGGGGAGGTGAGGGGCTGGGAGGCCAGGAAATTGACTCTGTTTATTCCTGTCTTCCTGGAGAGTAGGCAGAGGACCCCCCTGCCCCCACCCTCCACTGGGGACCTGGGTGTCTAGCCTGGCCTACAGCTGTTGTGTGTCTAGGTCAGGCATCTGTCCTGCTCCACTATGAACCATAGGAGGAGGGGGCTTTCCAACAGAGGTTCCCTGCCCTGACTGTGTATGACAATCACCCAGAGATATTACCTGCAGCACCCCAGAACTGAGTGGGACCTCTTCAAGGAGAGCCAAGGTGCTGGTGCTTTTTAAAAATTCTTAGGCGATTTTAGCGTTCATGGTTGGGAACCTGCGGCCGATAAGGAAAAGCAAGACTCTTGGGAGCCACACATCACTGGCTTCCGTGACTCTGGAAACAATTCGGCTCACACTTACAACACCCAGCACAGCTTCAGAAACAGACCTGGCTGGGGTGACAAGAGAATGAAGAATGGACCGAGAGTTGGGCACAGTGACAGAAAGCAGAGTTCCAGTGGTCTGGGCTCTCTGTTGGGGGAATCAAAGCCCCTCAGCAGCCCAGGGGGTTCGTTGTACAGAGCTGGACAGAGAAGTGTGGTTACTGCACATGGCTAAAAGAGATGGTAGTATTTACAATATACAGCTGCCTCAGAGAGGCAGGTCTAGCTAATCTTAGTAGGACAACCTCTGCAGGGGAACAGCCTTCAAGTCATGAGTATCTGGGGGCGGGGGGGGGGGACTATGATAGACATTTTTTGCATATACTGTCAATGCTCACGTTGGTTCCCTGCGAAGGCTACACAGTCCCTCTGTGTCTGTGCCGTCCTCGACATGACTGTGCCTGTGTCAACAACACACATTCGCTCAAGACTTCAGTCACTCAGGGCTTTCTCCAATCTCTACACGTGCTCTTATTTTATAGATGGGAACTGTGTGGTCTGGGGAGTTGTGACCAAGTCCAGTGTCACTTACGTTGACCGTAATACAATGATAAAATAAACAAATGGTAAAGGCGCCTTGCTAACGTGCAGGCCTTGAAGGGCCTTGAGTTGCTAGCAGTAGTGACCAGACAAGGCACCCGCCAAGCAAGAGCCGGGCAGGGGAATGGCCATGAACCCTCTGAATGTCATCGTCTGGCCTTGGGTACACAAGGAAGGGCAGGCTTCAAAAGGCCCCCATTTGCTGATCCACAACTGCTCAGTGGAGCTCAGCCCCTAAGATGGGTGCCCGTGTAGCAGTCCCACCCTTATGCCTGGGTAAGATGAGTTCCACTCTTTCCAGAACTGTGTCTGTCTCTATGAGTCAGAAGGAACCAACAAGTCCTGCGGTTTTGTATTCTGGACCTTCCTCTGTGCACAGAGGGCTCCTGAATTCCCTGGTGAAACACAGACGTGTGACTTCCAGGGCATGCCCGGGGCCTTTCCTCAGGTCTGTCTTCACGAATGTGGGGTGTACTAGGTTAGGGGGAGGGCAAACAGGCAAATGGGTAGCTCTGCTCAGGGATTTGGAAAATATAATTGGACTTTGGACAGTATGTCCAGATGTGTCTTTGTGTGGGGACATAAGGCTCCTTGCAGACACAGATATTGAAGGGGGAGGGAAGAGAAAGGGGATGGGCATAGGCTAGAGACATATGTTTCTTGTACTACCAAGTTGGAGGGGAGAGGTGGGCAAAATTCCAGGAATTTGAGAATTTGAAATTAGAACTTGGGTTTTCAGGTCACTATGATATGTCTTTGTAAAGATGGGAGATAGAACACATTTTAACAATTGTCTCCAGCTCCTTTTAGAACTTGGAAATAATAGATTGAGTAGTTGGAACGTTTGCTCCAGGCACTGCAGCCGTGTCTGCTGGATGAGTGTCCCAAAGCTAAGGACACCATTCAGAAAGTAGAGGGCACTCTGGGTTCCACACCTACTTGTCCTCAGGGCTTGGAGTCCTTGTGCTGTGCACAAGCCTTGAGTGGGAGGGAATCAACTGACAGCCGTCAGATCAAGGAGCAAGTGTGGGCCAGGGTCAGGGCCAGGGAAGGGCCATCATGGATGTTCTTAAAGAGTCTTAAAGAGCTTGTCTTGCCTGGTCTGCAGGTTCCCTTCACAGAGAGCAGACTCCTGAGTTGAAATTGCCTCCCCCCATCCCCTGTATCTCAGCATCAATGAATTGAAGTAAAGTTCCCAGGTCCCCTTCCCCATAGCAAGTTAACTGTCACACATGATACCAGAGCCCACTGGCTTCCAGGGGTTTCTGATCAAGCTGACACCAATCTCAGTGGAGTATGCTGGCCTTGCTGCCCTGTCTGTTAGGAATATTTCCTAACCGCGCCACTCCGCCAACACAAAATAATCCTAATCAAGCCAAATAAGACCAGACTAAAAGATATCCAGGTTTAATTAGACACCTGCGCTCCCGGGTGGACCCCAAGGGGAACGGAAAGCCACCAACACGACCACCGGAGAGGAAAAGGGAAAAACCACGTGTTTGTTTCCTGGGGAGCAGTTTTGAAGAGCCACAATCACCATCCTCCATGAGCACTCTAGAGAGTAATCTCAAGTGAAGGGATTAGGAGGTGCCTCCTTTGGTGAGAACTCTTATGACTGGCTGGTGGCTGAACACACACAGACAGGGGACGCTCATGCGGGAGCCAAGAGCAGGAGGTGGTGAAACAGGAGTGTTTGAAAAGACTGTGATAGGTCAAGTGGTCAAGCAAGTCAGCGTGTGAGCGCACTAGATCCTGAATCCTGGACTGTGAGAGTCAGAAAGAAGGCGGCGGTGGGCTTTCTTGACCTCCGTGACAAGCAGGTCCAGAGCCATTTGTGTCCCCACCCTGACATTGTTGGCTGCACTCTCTGAGGCCACCCCATAAGCAAATGTTTTCATGACTGTGACCATGTGGACGGCAGCTAGGTGAGCTCTCCGGAATGCAGGCGTGCCCGTCAGCCGTGCAGACTGGACTGCTTCACAGTGGGAGTGTTTTGAATACCTCCGAAGCATCAGCCAGAAGCTGCTCAAACAGGTGCCTAACTGTATGACGGAGAACTCTTGAGCTTTGCCCCCTAGAGCCTGTCTGCAGCAACACATGCTGTCTTCATCTGTGTGTCCTTTTCACTGGTTCCTGCTTCATTCTTCAGTCACCAGCGAGAGTCCAGCTGCCTGCCGGAGAACGGTGAGAGCCAAGGACAAGCCAAGCAAGCATCAGATAAGACCAGGGCTTCAGAAGCCCCACAGTTGACTAAATGAGTAGAGGCACAAATTGTCCCAGTGTCCGGAGAGGCGAATCTCAAGGGACCTCTGGCTTTGTTTTCCCTTGCAGGCTGTGCTGTGTTGCAAATGCAGTCTTGCCAGGAAGAGGCAGGAATGTCCTCAAAATGCGAGGCCAGAGGAAAACCGTCCTTGCAACTTGTTTGCTTTTCGCTGGATGGTGTGGCTGCCTCCAACCCTCTCTTCCTGCAAAGACTCCGTTTCTTGAAGCAACCCCCGACTCAGCCTCCTGTTGCCTCTCCCCCTGCTTTGCTTCTGTCTATCACCTGAGTAAGAACAAAGTAGATGATGTCAATGCATGCTGAACTGAGCCGGCCAGCTGTTTCTGCCTTTCCATAATACCAGCCTCCCTCTGCCTTCACACCTCTGCCCCAAACACACATCCTGCCACCCCCATCTCTTCACTGCATGCCTGCACGCACAGCAGGAGGTAGTTTGCAGCAGAGGGAGAGTAGGCCTTAGTTCTTGATTTCAACACGGATTTCTTCTGGCTGTGTTTCAAGCCAGAAGACAAAATCTTGGATTGCAGTCAAACTCAAGCGCATCAATACCTCGCTCCCAGGATTCAGAGAAAGAGCAGATAAACAGGATAAAACCTTGTCTACCAAGTTGACCTGCAGTAGAGCGGTCTCCATACCAGAGCACTGCGGTCCCTCCACAGCCCTGGGCTACACCAAGTCTCACAAATCGTGGCTTGCATTTTTTGGATCCACTTGCCTGTAGAGATGCTTAGGAAAGGATTATCCAAGCTTATCGGAGGCAGCCAGAAAGAGGCCTACTTCTTTGAGTGTACTGAGGGCTGGATGGATGAACTAACCAGAGGCCCCAAGCTAGCTCCCCCTGATCCTTCCCCTTCCCCCAATCTTTATTAATAAAAACTCTTAAAGTGGGTTTTCCTGTATATCTTGTGGTCTGTTCTTTTGCACAGTAAATATCAGAAATCCGGTCTCAAAATAACAAAACAAAACAAAAAACAAAAAGGAAAGTGTTTAAAGAGCTCTGTTTCTAAAGACAGAGGCCACTGAACCCAGCCCCAGCCTGCATGCCAGGTCACACAGTCACCCACTGGATCCTCACAGTCGCTGCCTGGGGTTGCTGCCCCTACTCTCACTCCGAAGACGAGGAAACGGGGAGAGGTCTGTACCAGGCTTTTTCTTTCAGGCCACCAACCAGCTCCCAAATGATGACACAGAGACTTATTATTAGTTTTGAATGCTCGGCCTAGCTTAGGCATGTTTCTGGCTAGCTCTTTTAACTTAAATTAACCTGTATTTTTTTAAAAGATTTATTTATTTATTATGTATACAACATTCTGCCTCTATGTATGCTCGCACACCAGAGGAGGGCGCCAGATCTCAGTACAGATGGTTGTGAGCCACCCTGTGGTTGCTGGGAATTGAACTCAGGACCTCTGGAAGAGCAGCCAGTGCTCTTAACATCTGAGCCATTGCTCCAGCCCCCTGTATTTTTTTAACTTACCCTTTGCCTCAGGACTTTTGACCTTTTCTTATTTTCTTACTGTTTCTATGGCCGGCTGCCTGGCTGGTGGTCTCCTAGCTTCCGCTCCTGGGGATTCCGTCTCTTCTCTTATTCTTCTCCTATTTCTAAATCTCTCCTCCTATTTATTCTCTCTGCCTGTCAGCCCCACCTATCACTCTCTCTGCCTAGCTATTGGCCGTTCAGCTCTTTATTAGACCAACCAGATGCCTTAGGCAGGCAAGGTGAAACAGGTGCAACACATCTTTACATAATTAAACAAATGCAGCATGAACAAAAGTAGCACATTGCTGTGGGACAATGGTTTTATCCTGTAAACATTTGTTTCTTGTACTTGTTTAATAAAATGATGATTGGCCAGTGGCCAGGCAAGAAGTAGAGGCAGGGCAATGAGAACAGGAGAATTCTGGGAAGAGGAAAGACACAGTCTGGAGTCGTCACCCAGATGCAGAGGAAGCAAGATAAGAATGCCTCACTGAGAAAAGTACCAAGCCACACGGCTAACACAGACAAGAATTATGGGCTAAAATATATTATAAGAGTTAATAAGAAGCCTGAGCAAATAGGCCAATCAGTTAATAATTAATGCAGGCCTCTGTGTGTTTCTTTGGGACTGAAAGGCTGTGGGACCAGGAAGGACAGAAAACCTCAGTCAACAGCTCATGTTCACACAGTTAAAGTAATATTCTGCAGCAGAAACAAATGTAACACATCTTTACATAGTTAAACTAATATTCTACAACAGAGGTTAAATGACCCAGCAATTCCCTAGGGGTCTCTGACAAAAAAAAAAAAAAGTAGCAAGGTACATAAATTCTCTAGGGTTCAGAGAACCCTAGAGAAGTAGTAAAGTGTATATTAAACCAAATCATGCCAGGCATTCAATTCGTGGTCTTTTTATTACAATAATACAAATATGTCAAGATCCAAAGAGTCTTTTGTTCTGTTCATCAAGATTCCACCCCCATATCATGCTCCAGCCCCTTTCACCAACATCTACAAATGAAACTCCCTGAACCTTCTGAGATATGCAAATTGCTACTCTACAGGAAGTGCGGCTAGGGTTCTTGGCTTGTGGACACAAATGTCTTCACCAGATTGGGCCCTTCATCTTCTGTTTGTACATGAAAGAACATTAGAGGCACCTTTCTCCTAGGAGAGAGTCAGATCTCTGTTCATAACTCTCCCAAGGCCAAGACATCTTAGTAAAGAGACATTGGACAGTCACTTCTCCATCCCTTCCCTCGTTTAGTGACCCTTTGAACTTGATCTGTTGTGTGAGGATTCTCTAAGCCAGTATTTTTTCTAGCTAACTTTGGATGGAGAGTTTGAAACTTGGAGATGGCCTCCGAGGTCCTAGAATTGAAAGAGAAAACTAAAACTAGCAGAGAGAAACCAGTTGTTTAGAGGCGTGACCAGAAAGAAACAACAGATGCCAGAGTCCAGCTCATTGCTTCTAAACCCACGGAGCGGCATCCTGATCTCGATGCAGTTTCGTGTCTCCACCACACTCGAGATTCAGACCTTGTTTTGGTTTGTTGTTGCTGGTTTTCTTTCCTTCCTTCTTTCTTTCTCTCTTTTTTTTTTTAAAAAAAGATTTATTTATTTATTTATTTATTATGTATACAGTGATCTGACTGTATGTCTGCCTACAGGCCAGAAGAAGGGAGGAAGTGTTTCAGTGGCGTGAATGTTGAGATTCCAAAAGCCTGTGCCATACCCAGTGACTCCACTCCAGCTACCTATGGATCCAGATGTAGAACTCTCAGCTCCTTCTCCAGCACCATGTCAGCCTGCATGCTGCCATGCTCCCCCCATTGTGATGAAAACGGACTTAAACCTCTGAAACTGTAAACAAGCCCCAATGAAATACTTTCTTTTAGAAGAGTGGCTGTGCTCATGGCATCTCTTCACAGCAACAGAACACTGACTAAGACAGTACGCATGTCTGTGTGTATGCCACATGTCTGTGGTGTAAACAGAGACCAGAAGAGGGGATTAGACTCCTAGGGGCTGGAGTTTCAGGGTCTGTGAGTCACCTGACATGTCTATTGGGAGCCAAACTTAAGTCCCGCAGGAGAGTCTGTGCTCTTCACCAGTGAGCCATCTCTCCAGTGCCTCTTCTTTATAGCAAGACACTGATTAAAGAGAGCTTGTGGGACTTATAGATGGCAAAGTATAAACCCGTTTTTTTTTTTTTATTTTCAATGAAAGGCTAAATCAAACTGAGTTTGTTCATTTTGAATTCGTGGTCAATATCCAAATCTATTTTTGCCTCTAATAGCCCCTGAAATGTGATCTCTGGACAGCAAACAGTGTCCCTTTTCTGTCCTGTGCAGGCGGCACCCTTACAGGACAGTGCCTCTTTGATGAGTCAGTGCTCTTCTAAATGGACAGGGCCAGGGGAGGGGTTCAGGCAAACCTTCTTTAAAGCCTATTTCTGGACCAAACATTAATTAAGCCTGAACTTTCTTTGTCCCTGGAAGGGCCAGGCTGGGATGAGATGGTGCAGTAGAGGGGAAGAGCCCTCTATGGAATTAAGAATCTAAGTTCCCTCTCTGTGTTGTGCCAGCTTCCTGCATGGTCTCAGGTATACCCCATCCACCCCAGTCCTCAGTTTCCCCACCTCTGGGAGGAAAGATGGAGCCAGATTCTCTCTTTTGGAAGAAGGCCACTGCTGCCCTGTGTTCTGTTCCCACCTTTGTCTTTCCTTCTGTCTTTGGCTTGGCTGTGTGTGCCATTCAGAGCACGAGAGGAGTAAGATCCCCGGATGGAGGGAAGGCAGGATTTACTCTAAGAGGTAGACGACATCGCTTGTGAGGAGAGAAATAAGTCTGACTTTTCTATAAGGCTTTTTAGAGAGCTTTGCTGGCCTTACACCGTGAGTCGCCAACACACACACACACACAGACACACAGACACACACACACACACACACACAGACAGACACACACACACACACACACCGGGCAACAGTCATTGAATGCAACATTGTGGTGCTGGATCCCTCCAGGCAGAAGTTGCTATTTGCAGCGTCCATCAGATGGTCTGAGTGAGAAGCCAGAGCTTTCGCCAGGCCTAGCCAGACTGTGTCCAACACAGGGACCTCCCAGGGAGACCAGAGCAGAGGAAATCAAGTTGGAAATTCACTGGCAGCCCACATTTGACCCCATGGAAAGTGCTGATTTGAGCTAAAGGGAATGTCACAATTTACTGTGGCCCGGCTGTGCTGTTCAAACACAACGTAGTGGGGTTACCTCCAATCCCAAGCTGCTCTGAATGCAGGGCACCATTGTGTACCTGCCCTGGAGGACGTAAAAGTTGGAATGTCTGCTCCTGGTCCTCAGAGAGCTTGTAGCCCAGTGTGAAGGGCAGAAACAACAGTGGTGGCCGTGATCTGTGTTGTCAAGTGCCATTCTTGATGCAGACAGACGGGCGTGAGGGGCACAGCAAACCCAGAAATTGATTCTGAGAGATGGTACAGCGAACTGTGGTGACCAACTTGCCCAGGTCCGGTGACACCTATTATATGCGAGGGTAAGGCACTTCTGTATGCCTCTACGACGGTGTTTCATGACCACAGATCGGAGGTTGGGGGGGCTCTAGCGAGTGGGTTCATCTCTTGACCCATTCACGGCATGATGGCGCTTGGGGGGTGGTAAAAGGCAGATGTGGTTGGAGGTATGTGGTCCCCAGGGGTATGGCCTTGGAGCTATATTTTATTTGATATTTTCCTATTGCTTCCTGGATGCCATGATGTGAGCTGTCCTGCTTTTCCATGCCATCCTTACCCAGATGGACCTCTAAATGAACGAGCAAAATAAGAGTTCCTTTCTATCTTGGTTAGGGCTTCTATTGCTCTGAAGAGACACCATGAAAACAGCAACTCTTTTTTTTTAAATATAGGGAAGGACATTATTTTCTTTTTAAATATTTATTTATTATGTATACAATATTCTGTCTGTGTGTGTGCCTGCAGGCCAGAAGAGGGCACCAGACCCCATTACAGATGGTTATGAGCCACCATGTGGTTGCTGGGAATTGAACTCAGGACCTTTGGAAGAGCAGGCAATGCTCTTAACCTCTGAGCCATCTCTCCAGCCCAACAGCAACTCTTATAAACATTTAATTGGGACTCGCTTACAATTTCAGAGGCTTAATCCCATATTGTCATGGCGAGACACAGGGCAGCGTGCAGGCAGACATGGTGCTAGAGAAGGAGCTGAGAGTTCTCCATCTTGATCTGCAGACAGCAGAAGGAGACTGCTTACTAGGCTTGGCTTGAGCATATAAAGCTTCACAGTGACACACTTCCTCCAACAAGGCCATACCTCCTAATAGTGCCACTCCCTATGAGCCAAACATTTAAACACATGTGTCTATGGGGGCTATTCCTATTCAAACCTCTATATTTCATAAGGTCAGGACACAGCTATGCAAAACAATTCCAGGGTAGGAAGGAGAAAAGACTCACAAGGAAGAAATTTCCTTGAGCTTTGAAGGATATTGAAGACTTCCTAAGGTAAAAGAGGCAAGAAGGGACATCATTGTGTGAAGGCCCAGTGCCGGGCAGGCTCAGAAGTATAGGAATATGGGGAGTTGGGAAACCTGTACTAGTTCCCTCAGAGGCCAGGGACTAGTGTGTAGGGTGGATGGATAGCGAGATGTGTTGGGGGCTTTGTAAGTTGAACTGTGTCTCTCCCAAAGAGAAGTTAAAGTCATAACCCCTAGTAATTGCTCAAGTGACCTTATTTTCTTTTTTAATTTAATGTTCTTTGGTGTTCTGCCTGCATGCATGTCTTGTGAGGGTATCAGAAGCCCTGAATAAGGAGTAAAACAAGTGTGAGCTGCCATGTGGGTTCTGGGAATTGAATCCCGGGTTCTCTAGAAGAGCAGTCAATGATCATAATTGTTGAGCCATCTCTCCAGCCACTGCCTGTGACCTTATTTGGAGATAAGGTCTTTTTGGGTGTAATTAAGGAGGTCACATCAGCTGTACGAAGAGTATAAATTCACTGACTGGTGTCTTTATCAGAGGAGAATTTGGCTATGGACTCAGTGAACAGGACACCACGGGAAGATGAAAGTAGAGATTTGAGCAATGCAGCTAAAAGCAAGGAACAAAGAGAATGGCCAACAGTCTCTAGAAGTCAGGGGAAGGCAAAACATGCATGATTCCTCTCAGTCCCAAGGAGGAACAAACCACGCTCATACTGTGAGCAGAACTGAGAAGTAATGTCTTCGACTCAGCTTGTAGAAACTTGCCACGGTAGCTCTGGGGACTCACATTGTAGGCATATGAGCTAGCCTGAAGTGTTACTGGCTTGCCTGGGACCCTGGTTCTCATGGGTGTTTCTTATAGAGCTAGCAGAAGGGATTGGAAGCTTCTGTATTCAGATATCCAAACTGATACTCACCTATTTGCTCAGATTATGTATATAAGTGCTGAATTATATTGTTTCTTTTTTCTGATTCAGAAGATAAATTCTCCATAACAACCTTGGATATTTGCCACTCCAAATGATCGTTTTAAATAATTTTAAGTTTGCAGAAAACAATCAAAGAAATGCGTGGAGATTCTATAACCCGTCTCTCAGCTTCCCCAGTGTTATCCTCCTTCAAGTCAATCATTGATGCTAAGACACTACCATTATGCACTAACTGACTTCTGTGGCTTCTGTGACGGGCTTCTGGGTTGCCAACTTGCCTCCCCGGATAGTTTTCCCTTCCTTTTAATTGCAAGTTGAAATGTATTTGTCTTAGAGGTTGGATGAAGGTAGGTCTCTCCCTGTCATGATAACCAGCTTTCTCATCCATCTGCATCAGCTAACTCCCCCAAATCTAGATGAGATGCTCCTTCTAGATGGTCCCCTAATATGCTACTCTTTCCTCACTCTCTGTGTACTCCATCTCCACTGGTCTCAGTAGAACTGACTACTGGCATTCATTGTTTATGGGATGGATGGATGGATGGATGGATGGATGGATGGATGGATGGATGGACGGGTGGACAGATGTAGTCCTTATGTCTGGAGCTGCAATTTGTTGTTGGCACCAGAATGATGTCACCTTACCTACAAACTAAAAGTGTTTGCATCACTGCTGGGGTCCTGTAGTCAAACTTTCATTGGATCACCAGTTCCCATTCTGCCATGTGGCTCAGTACTCTATGCTCTGCTTCCTCCATGCCTGGCTGGCGAAATCTGTGTGCCTCAGACTATCCCCTCTTGGAAATCCCACTTAACCTCCCCCGCCTAGCTATTGGATATTCAGCTCTTTATTAAACCAATCAGAAGGCACCTCGGGCAGAGTCCCATCTTCACGGCTATCCCACAACAGGACCAAATGCTTTGTGTCACAGGAGCCCCGTCACAGCAGATGGAAATTGATGGCATTTTCTGTCCCACTCGGACCATCTTCAGGGTCGAAAGGGGAAGACAAGGCTGGAATCACAAACTCCTTAACTGCCATGTCTAGGCGAGTCCTGCAAATCCAATGGCTCCCATATCTAGTTGGCTTACTTGAAGCTCTGCAAGGTGATGTAGTGCCCTCTAGGACCTGCCTCTGACACAAAAAGCTGGCACCAGAAGTCCCTCTGCAGGCTGGCCTGCTACAGTGTGGGACCACGTGTTAATGAAGGTCCTTCCAGCTCTGATTTTGCTAATAGAGTTTGCCTTTGCTTTATCTTAAAAGAGGTTGCTAAATTGAAATGCAATATACATCAAGAATATACATGCTAGATACTAAAATATTACTTGTATGAAGTCATAGAGAATAGACAATATGGGCCATTTTTTAATGTCCAAATTTATTAATCTCTGCCTTATTTTGTACAACATAATAGCAGAGATTTTGATGTAACGAATCCTGCAGTAGCTTGCCATTAGGATCTGATGGGTGAATGATAGACACTTGCGTCCTGATTTTAATTTAAACTTGTTGTTTATGTCTACTCTGCTGCTGGGCATTGGCCAGCCTTTATTTTTACATATAGGATATACCAGGTTTTTATTACCACCATAGCAGAAGTTTATAGTTCCAATTAGGTCAGTCCTAATGTTCACACCTCTCCAGAATTGTAGCTGTCATTACAAGGAAGGCAAATTGCAGTAGGTGTCCTGTGATGGTTTGGTTGGTTACTTGCTATGTGGAATAAGAAACATCATGTCTAAGGTGGCCTGCGCCCTGCTGTCCCCACCCCCACCTCTTCTGGGTCAAGCAAATCAAGGACCTTCAGGAACATCAGGCAACTGATGCCATGTGTCTGCTCAGCTGTAAGGAGCACAGGTGGCCTGGGTGGGGAAAATGGCTGCCTTTATGTTTATCCACCCCAGGTAAGAACTGTGCTACTCCTAAGTCTGCATCTTTCCTACCCAGGCCTCTTGTCGAATGCAGCATGGGCCAAGTGCATGGCGAGGCCTGGAGGAGACAGTGAAGGAGCAGGCCATCAAAGAGCATGCAGTCCAGCGGGGAAGAGGCTCCCGGGGTTCTGATGAACTCACTGGTGCACTTGGTGGTTAACCAGTGTTTAAAAGGCCAGCTTAGTTGTGCCATTCCAAGGAAACGTTTGGTGTTCCACACAGTGTGAGTGGAAAAAGATTTCATGGTCTGTGTGATGCATTCTTCTTCTTTACTATGTCCCCCATTTCCAAAAAAACATTGGGGAATCAGCTCAGCCACCTGGCTAGTCAGAGGCACATTTAAACATGCCTGATCACTAGTTTCAGGGGCACCTGCTGTGACATCTCTTCTATAATGCAGAGCCATGAAAAAGACAACCATGACTTCCCTTTATTTTTAAGATTTTTTTTTTAATATATGTCTGACTGAGGGGCTGGGGGTTACTACTTACAGAAGCCAGAGGAGGATACCTATTCCCTGAAACTGGAGTTACAGGCAGTTATGAGATGCCCAATGTGCCTGCTGGGAACCTGACTTGGGTCCTCTGTAAAAGCCACAAGTGCTCTGAGCTGATGAGCCATCTCTTCAGGCACGAAGTTCTCAACCCACATCTGTGCTTCCCATGGGAGTGTGGGAGGTGAAATGAAGTCCTTCTGACCTCTCCAGGTGACAAAGGGCACTTTCCCACACTTTGCCTTTGGGGCGATTGTATTTGTAGGCAGTGCTTTCATCGGGATGTGAAGAAGGTCTTTCCTATCTTGCTTTCCTCTTTCTTCCCATGAACACACACTGAGCTTACCCTGAGCACCAGGCCCTGTGCCAGATGCTAACTGATGGAGAGACGGACCGAGGCAACTGCTGACAGGTCACGAACAGGGCATTTTGAAAGCTTGAGGGGTCACCTGTGGGGTGTGCAGCTGTTATTGACTGAGCCGTCCGTCCCTGTGCTGTGCCAGAGACACAGTAATACAGTAGAAAGAGTTCTTATCTTAAAGATCTCCAAAATATCAATGAAATGGGACAGATAAAGTGGAGTGACAAATTCTGATAGTCCACCTACCTGTCTTTCCATCAGCATTCATTCACTAGAGGATGTGTTTATTATATTGAATAGAGCCAGCAAACACATCACAACTGAGGAACTCATAAATGTAGTTAATTCTCGTAGTGGAACATTCTGCAAAGGGAACAATTCCAGGTGGATAGGGATCTGTGGATAAAAAAAGCCTCCCAGATAGATTTGGGGAGACCTCTCAGAAACAAAGTCAAGGAGAGCATGCAGTTTGAAGGAGGAAGTCACAGGATTAAGTGGGTGGAGCTAGAAGCCGTAAGCACAGGGACTCCCAAGTGCAAAGGTACTGAGATGAGAATCCTTTAGAAAACGCAGGATAGCTGCTGGACAGTTAGTGGGAAGGACCTAGGACTCGCAGAGCTGATCTTAGGGGAGGGCTCAGACAAGGTCATGAAAAACCTTATAAAAACTTTACTAAGTGGGAGCTGGAGAGATGGCTCCATGGTTAAGAGCACTTGCTGCCTTTCCAAAGGACCCGAGTTTGATTCCCAGCACCCACGTCAGTGGCTCACCCACCTGGCACTCCAGCACCTGGGGATCCAATGTCTTCTTCTGGTTTCTGTGGACATCGGCATACATGTGCCCATTCTCAGACCGACACACACATAAATAAGAATAAAATCTTAAAAAAAATAACACTTGGAAAAAAACTTTATTAAGCACACCTGAGGACTGTTCACTGGGAAGGTTATTTTCTGACATGCTTTCAAAAGTGTTTTTATGGACCCTGCTCTTAGCTGAATTACATGGATTTCTTATCAGTATGCAAGTTAGTGAACAGTAAATATATAAATCCAAACTCACAACTTAATGAACAATTACAGACCACCCTATATATTCAAGAGTAAGCATCTCCATCAGCTAGAAACAGACATTTACCAAAGTCACGCATTTGTTGAGCCATAACATAAATAGCAATGCATTTTCAACAGTAGAAATCTGAATGAGCGAGTTCTGTGCCCCAATGAAACTAGACATAAAGAGCAGAGGAAGCCTTGGGAATTTAGAAATTAAGGAGCACACTTGAAGAACTGTTCTTTGAAAGGTTTGTGGATTGAAGACATGCTCCTCAACACAGTAGTGTTGGGGTGGCTCAGATCTGGAGAGTCGTAACTTCATCAATTCATAGCTGAAGGGACTACTGGGAGGTAAGATGCTGGGAGGTGGAGGCAGGTTCCTGGATGTGTGACTTTGAAGGTCCCACCCTGGTCCCCACACATCCTCTTGGCTTGGCCAGCTCTCCCACCATGGTGTTTCTGCTTTGCCGCAGGCATAAAGGCCATGCAGCCAGCCCACAATGAACTGGATCCTTGGCAGCCATGAATGGCAGATAAACTTTTCTTCCTCATGCTTTGTTTCTCACAGGTACATTGTCACGGCAACAGAACACTAACACGATGCATCATATTTCGACACAGGTCAAAGAGGAAATGACAAAGGAAGTGAGAAAATATTTTTAACTAACCAATAATGAATAACCAATACATAGAGATACTTATTACACAACTAAAGTAATGCTTTGGGGGAAATTTGTGAGAAAAGTTTCCATCTTCAAAGGCTAGGAAATCAAAGCAGGATTATGAATTATGGACAGGCCACAGTGAAGTCTGTTGGTTTATACGATCAATGTGAGTTAATAATTATAATTTAAAAAGTTAGGAAAGGAGCATATCAAAGTTGAAACAATAAACACGAGAGAAAAAAAAAGCATGCTTCAAACTGAAAATAAAGATAAAAGCAGAGTGCATGTGTCAACATTCCCCTCCCGGGTGCTTTGGTCTACCCCTCCTGGACAAATGGGTCTACCCTCCCAGGTGCATGGGGTCTAACCTCCTAGGTACTGAGTCTAGCCTCTTGGGTGCATGTCTCTACCCTCCTGAGTACATAGGTCTATTCTCCTGGGTGTATGGATCTGTCCTCTTTAGAGCATGAATCTACCCTGCTGGGTGCATAAGTCTACCCTCCTGTGTGCCTGGGTCCACCCCCTGAGTGCATGAGCCTACCACTGTTACTATTGCTTGTGTGGATCAGATGCCAGCTCTTTCAGCCTTTCAATATGGATCACACAAGCAACTTTCCAGGGGCTGTCCAAGTTTTTAGTTTCAGAATAGGACTGTATCTGTGGTTCTGCTTCTCTTGGCTTTCTGCTTCTTGGACCAAGCAGTCACCAAATAACTTAAGACAGTTGACTAGAGATGGAATGGGAAATCCAAATGGTTAAAAAAAATCAGTTCACAGTCATTCACATCGCTTCCACCAAGATGACCCCAAGGTCAGATGGTTTCACTGGTGAGTAATGGAATCTATAAGGCACGTTTCACACAAACTCTTTTAGAAAATGGAACATTTTTTCAATTCATTCTCTGAGACCAACATAAATTGTAGGAGAAAATATGGCATAGACAGTTAAGAACAGGCCTATACTGTCTCTACTGCATTGATGAGGATCTTGAAGTTCAGAAAAGTGACACAATGTGGAGCAGTCCCCAAGATTTGGAGACAGTGGCACAGGAGAGTAGACTCATGCTGTAGGAGCTCCTTCCACTCCTTCAGCCAATAGCCTTTAAAATACCAGCCCACTTGAGCGTGGTCTCTCATACTATAAATGCAGTGGTAAAGTCTGTGCTTGCTCTCTTGCTTCCGGAATCTGTAGTTTTTATTGCACCTCTCTTAAAGCAGTTCAACCTTGCTCGGCTTGAGCCCATCTAGAAAAAAAAAATCATGGCTACCAAAAGTCATGCTTAACTCTGTTCTTTTGTGTCTAGAATTCCTTTTTAATCTTTCTCAGGTTTTTACGTGGATGTAGTTATTCACATTGGCACTTCAATTTGTTGTGGTAAGAGGCCACTTGTTTGTTTTCCCAGCTGCATAGACTCCTGAAATAATCACACAGAAACTATATTATTTAAATCACTGCTTGGCCAATCACTTAAGTGTATTGATAGCTAGTTATTACATCTAATATTAACTCATTTCCAGCATTTTATATTTTACCATGAGGTTCATGGCCTACCGGCAAGGTTTCATCTCCTGTCTCCACCAGGGCTACATGGCTTCTCTCTGACTCTGCCTCCTTTCTCCCAGAATTCCATTTAGTTTCCCCCACCTACCTCTATTCCCTGCGCAGGCCCAAGACAGTCCTTTATTAACCAATGGCATTCACAGCGTACAGAGGGGAATCCCACATCAGACTCAAGCACCCAGCACTGTAGACCCATGTGTCCAGGCAGACAGACCCATGTGCCCAGGCAGACAGACCCATGCAATGGGAGTCTTTCTCCCTTGTGCTGCTTTCTTGAAAGTGGCCCCACAGTTTGGAAATCACAGCTCTGAAGTCACAGCTAGAGAGGCCAGGGCCAGAAACTGAAACCCCCGAACTCCTTCCTTCCAGTTTGCTGCCCTCAGTGGGATGTGCATGCTTAGTTCTGTACCCCCACATCTCTGGTGCTGTATGAATCTTCCTGTTTATAATGAACAGTTGTTTGAGGCTAGAAATACTGTGTGTGGTTCTAGAAACCCCTCTTCATCTCACATCTGGTATTGCCATTTGGGCCAATAATCCTGTCTAGCCCATTATGTATTGCTCTGTGTAATAGATATGGCACAGAAGGACTGCCTGGAGCTTTGAAGAGGAAAGCAAGTCCCTACCAGATGCAGACAATGGTTGACCACGGGGAGAGCAATGCTCTGCTCAGGTCTTCCCTACACAGAAAACCAAGAATGTGCACAAAAGCTTATATTACTAATTAACATTCAAACCTACAGTGTGACTCTGCTTTTACCCTTTGTCAGGATTTGAAATCACCAGCTCTTCCTTCTGTGGCTCTTCAGTCTGCCTGTCTTTGTCATGATTTGAGATGTGGACCATTGACTGGAAGGTGCGAGACTGTGTCCCCGTCTGTGGTGATGCACTGTCTCTTTATGAATTGCTGGAAAGGTAGCTTGAGCTGACCTTGATACCCACTGTATCCTCTTTCCTGGTGGTCTCTATCTCCTGAACATTTCTTCTCATTCGCTTTGTCATAATTGGGGCCCCTCAACCGCATGAGCCACAATCTCCTCTCCTTCAGTCTCCTTTCCAGGGCATCATCCAAGTTTCTGCCCTGCCATTGAGTTAAACTACATGTACTGGTATGACTGCAAACTCTGGCCTTAGGCACACTGCTGACTTTGCAATGTTAACTCTGCAGACTGAGCTGCGATGCTCCCTAACTTCTCCTCCAGTCTTTCCTCCTTGACTACAGGAGGTTCCATCTATCCCAGTACACAGTGCAAAAATGTGAAGTCTGTCCTAGAACTAACCAAGCTAGGAAGTCCCTTTGCCTTTCCTTTCCAAGGAAGACCAGTCAGAGAGCCCTGACTGCCCATCACCTCTTGTGTTCTCATCCTGAGCCCAGTCTTGCATCTCCCACTTGAATGACAGCAAGAGCCACCTCATGGCTATCACTGCTGTCTCTATAATACACTGCTGTTCTTCAACAGCTCCTGTTAATGCTGGGGCCAGACTCTGATGTTCCTGTCTATACCGAACACTCTGCTCAGCGTAAAAACACAACTCCTCACATGGTTGGTGACATGTGCCACCCTACTAGCATCTCTGCTGCTGACAACCCACTTTACAGGTCTCTTTCTCTATTCCAGCCTCCCAGAGTTCTGCCATGCTATAGACAACACCCTGCCTCAGAGTCTTTCCCTGAAAGCTGTTCTCCTGCACATCTGCAGGGCCACCCTGATACTGTTTATATCTAGAATGTCCCCCATGCGTTCAGGTTTTGAATCCTCACTCTCCAGTTAGTAGCGCTGTTTTGGGAGACTCTGGAAGTGGAAGAAGTAGATCCTATACCTGAAAGCTCTGAAATCAGAAGCACAAATAAATCTTTTCTCCCTGGGTTGTTTCTGTTGAACACTGTGACCAGAATAACATAAATGCAGCCAGTACACATGCACCCTTGCTTCTTTGAAAGCAGGGACTTCTCTTCCTACCTAGTATAAAATGATACCTTCTGCTGGGGGTAGGGGAACCTTGTGGAGGTTTGAATGAAAATGGGCTCCACAGACTCATAGAGAGGCATTATTGGAGGTATGGCCTTGTTGGAGTAGGTGTGGCTTTGTTGGAGTAGGTGTGGCCTTGTTGGAGGAAGTATGTCACAGGGTGTAACATGTGGGCCTGCTCTGTTGGGGTTTCTGTCCTCCCACTAAATCACACAGCCATTTAGCTCCAAAGAAAATCACACAGAGATCTCCATAAGATTATAAATTGATCGGCCCATTAGCTCAGGCTTCTTATTAGCTCTTATCACTTATATTAACCAGTTATTCTGATCTATGTTAGCCATGTGTCTCAGTACCTTTTTCAGCAGGGCAGCTCACATCTTCCTTCCAGTTGAGACAGGACTTGTGGAAGAGCTTCCTTCTTCCCAGAATACTCCTGTTCTCCTTGCCCCACCTCTACTTTCTGTCTGGTTGACCCGCCTCTACTTCCTGCCTGGCCAATCAGCGTTTATTTAAAACATGATTGACAGAATACAGACAATTATCCTACACCAACAGGGGGTGGACTTTGAGGTTTCAGAAGCTCAAGCCAGGCCTGGTGTCACTCTCAGCTGCCTCTCCAGCACCATGACTGCCTGTGTACTGCCATGCTTGCTACCATGATGACAATGGACTAAATGTCTGACCTATAAGTCAGGCCCAGTTAAATGTTTTCCTTTATAAGTGTTGCCATGGTCATGGTGTCTCTCTACAGCAATAGAAAGCCTAACTAGGACTCCCTCCTTCTCCTTTTAGGAGTATTGTGTATGTGTGAGAGAGAGACAGAGAGACAAAGAGACAGAGACAGAGACACAGAAGACACACACACACACACACAGAGAGAGAGAGAGAGAGAGAGAGAGAGAGAGAGAGAGAGAGAGAGAGAGAGAAAGAGAGAGAGAGAGAGAGAGAGATGCAGAGATGCTTGAGTTGACCAGAAGAGAACATTGGCTCCCCTGGAGCTGGAGTTACTGAGCCTTCTGATGTGAGCACTGGGAACCAAACTTGGGTCCTCTGGAAGAGCAAGTGCTCTTAAGAGTTGAGCCATTCTCCAGCCCCTTACCCTACTCTATTTTCTTGCTTTATTTTCTAGCACACATGACAATCTCATGTTGTACTTTTTATTTACTAATTTACTTATAGACAATACTATTAGCTCCATGAGAGCTGACACTTTGATTTGCTCACCCCTGCATCCCAGTGTCTAGGACAGTGTCTGATGTATAACAGGTATTCCTTAAATACAGTGTGCAACCATATGGATGTGATTCTCTTGCCTCTTCCTCCAGAGAGTCCCTCGAGCTCTGAACATCATACCTTTAAACAAGTATAATGATAACGATGGTGACAATGATAATAAATACTTGGAAAACTTTGACTTTGCACTTGGTATGTGCAAAAATACTTAGACACAGAGATTGTAGTCGTCCGCATATATATGTATAACACAGTGCACAAAGCAAGCACACAGGAAAAGAATATGGCCAAAGTCTGTACAAAAGACAGCAATAAGTGTGGCAAAGGGTTAATTGGATTCCAAGCGGTGAGGATGACCTGCACCTCCCCACTCTCAGGAGCATCCCATTGGTAAGGATGCTGTCAAAGAACCAGATGTTGGATTAATTGTGCGAACCTTTGAGGTAATGTCAATGGGGTTGAGTTGCTTGGCCCCTCCAGGCCCTACACACTAAATGTTTGGATGATTTGGCAAGAATAGAAAGTATTACTGGGAGCCTCATGGTGACTGTGAGGAGTTCTCTCTAGGAAAAGGATCTCACAGGTGCAAATGGATCTCCCAGGCCCAGGATGTTTCCGGAGAAAGGAAACCAGGAGGTCTCCTTGGTGTTGTTTGCTGCCCTGTCACACACTCTGCAATCAGGATAGCCAGATGTTCCGGGACACAGGTGCACAGGGGTGGTCCCATTTCCTGTGCCTCATCCTGTTTCAAGCTGTGTTGGGACATCTCATGAAATCAGGATGGAGTGTCTGTGATTGTAACTTCTAAATGTCCCCCATAAAAGTGGGTTTCCCTCCTCTAGATGTCTACATGGAGTTCCTGTCATATCCTGCAGGCCCTTCTGTAAGTCAGGGCCTGATGCCACCTGAGACAGGGGCTTAAGTTTTCTAACAGTCCTAGGTATTCAGTGTTTTTTTCTAGCACCTTCTCTGCCTCCGTACACCTTCTCTCTCACCCTTGGCCTCTAATCCAACTGGAACTTGTAACAGAATCTCCTGGAGGGATTCCTACCCAGTGTCCTAGGCCCTCTTGCTGGCTTTATCAGGACACTGCGGGGTAGACTGGAAATGTTTTCGTCTAGCAGATTCCAGACGATGGCATTGGTGGTACAGGAGTCACAGCTGGAGAAAGGCGGTCATTATTTTCCTGAATGTCTTTCTCTCTGCCTTTCCCCCATTGTCACTGCCACTGACTGGGCTCCAGTCCTCACAGCCATCAAAACTTTGAAGACTGAGAGAGACGGTAAATAAACATGCATACTGCAGAGTAGTGAAGAGCAGCCTCAAAGTCAGATGGTCGCAAAGAGAAAAAGTCAGCATCCACAGGTAGCATGGTCGGTTGGTTCAACCCTCCTTGGCCAGGAGACCTCACATCTACACAGACAAGGCCTTGACAGGGCCAGAGGAGGATCAGGAAACAGCAGGGGCTGCTGGCCTGTGTCGGGTGTTTCTTTCCACCTCATTCGGCTCCTCTAATAGGCACCCACCAGGGGCCAGGAGTGAGACTCTCCCTCTATTCTGTCAAATGTATTTTAAAGTCCCTTTCACATGACACAGTCATTTGTCCTCATGTTTTGTGGTCTCACAGAAGAGTTACAAGTTAACCAAGCATCCGCACACGTAATTAAAGCGGGCCTATTCCAGGGCTATAAAGCAGAGCACTAAATGCACGCAAACAGAAAGTTCAATGTAGACTGGGTGTGGAAGATGTCTTTCCCAGGGGATGACACAGACAGAAGGGACAAGTATTAAACGGGTTAAGAGCTGAAAGAAAGGTGTGTGTTGGTAGAACAAGAGAAGGAAAGCAACATGGCCAGACCAGGAAGAGTCAGAGTCTAGGAGGAGAGACATGCCAGGCCATGCAAGGTTGAGCAGGGCAAGGAAGAGACAGCAGAAGGCCCCCATCGGGTCAAAGCAGGAAAAGGAGGCACAATCGCTTTTGCTTTTCTGAAGCATCCGTGTGGCTGCCAGGTGGAAGAGGTGAGGAGCCGTGGGTGACTTCCATTCACAGGAGACCATGACCCTGCCTTAGACAGAAGTGGTAGATTGAAAGAAGCAGGGGGCAATAGCGACATTGCAACCCACACAGGTTTGCAGAGGGGCCGTTTATAGGCAGAGCACCCGGCTGACCCCTGGGTTGCCGGCACGTGTGTCTATGGAAGATTACCGTACGACACGCTTATAGGGCATTTTCTGTCATTAAAGGAAGTTTGCTGGGTGACTTTCAGAACGTTGGTCACGGCAGGAAATACCCCTCGCTTTGCAGCTGTCCTCTTAGCCACTGAGAAGGAAAGCCCACTTCCCACTTAGTCTAAGGAAGGACAGCGCATCAGCTATCTTTGCCCCACGCCTACCATGCCTCCCCTGGCTTACCGTCAGAGATGATTAAGTGTTTCAGGAATGAAGGGACATCTCTCCACCCCGAGATCCTTAGAGGTCATTCTTAACTTCAGAAATGGTGTCGGGTTCAAACAGACCTAGGGGATTCCGATGAGTTTGCATCCTCCAAGCGTGTGGTAATGTTGATGATTTCCATGTGTTTCTGATCAAAGCTGCACGTAGAGCCAGGCTTGGCAACGCAGACCTAAATCCCAGGTCTTGTTAGGCTGAGGCAAGGGAGACTATGATTTTCATGAGTTTGAGTCTAGGCAAAGATACTTGGTGAATTCTAAGCTGGTCTGGACGATTTAGTGGGATTTTTGTCTCCAAACAAACAACAAAAGCAAGCAAGCAAAAGGACATGCAATTATTCATTGTACACAGCTGGAACCAGAAAACATTGCCTTCGTTGGAAGGGAGCAGAGCTAGCGTGGACTCTCAGATCTGAGGAAACTAGAGATCCAAGAGGGACCTGCATGTCCCACACTGTATATTCTTAAGTTATGAAAAGACCCCAAGCAGAGAAAGCAGTTGCGTATTCCCAGTGGACTCATGAGCTATTACCCTTAGGTGCCTCTAGCCTTTGCAAGTGAAAACACGGAACCCTGGAGCCCCCGTGAACCCAAATTCACCTTGCTCACCCTCCAGAGAGTTCAAGCACCTAACAAAAGTTAGCGTGTATGCCTGGTGTTTCCTGATAGCGTTGGGAATGCTCTAACCAAGTGTTTCTTCTGTATCTCACGACATTGAGCCTCCGTGCTGAATTAATGCCTGTGTTTGAAGACACTGATTTATGCTGAGTCCCGTTGGCTGGTGGCTGCTGATTCGTGGTGTTACTGACAAGCCATTTCCTCAGCCTCTGCTGGCGACTGTGCCTCCCCGTGTCAGGTTGGAATGTCAGGATGATAGGTCATCTGTTTGGTGTCAGCCTCAGTTCTGGGAAGCATTGCCGTCTCCCTTCCTGAACGTTTGATTTGAAGATAAAGGGAGGATGTTCATCCCCTCCACCCAGAAACTTCCAGAGGGTTCCTGCTGTCAATCCTCTCCTGCCTGGGGAAATTCCTGCAAACAGGCTGACCACCAGTCGGGTGCCTTAGAGCAAAGGAGGAAGAAAGACTCAAGGAAAAGTCTGAGTAGCAGGTCTCTTGTCTGTCATCATGATGTGGGTTTCCTGTTCCTCAGGCCAAGATGGCAGACTCAAGACTATCAGAGACACAGAGCACAGTGAACTGCCTGCCCATAGGCCTGGTGCCCCAAGTTCTTGGTCTGGACTGACCATCCTGGCTCTGTGACCTTAGTCAGGTTTCTTTACTCACTTAGCAGTTCTTCAACTGGAGAATATGTTAGATGCAAGTAGAGATTTAGCAACACTTGCACTTATATTCTCATTCTTTAAATTATACCTGTAATTGTCCCGTTTGTGCTCTGTGGGCTTTTCTTTTATTTAGGGGTTGATTTTATTATTTTAATTTTGTGTAGGCATATGCATCTGAATTTGGGTGTGTGCGCATGTGAATGCAGGTGCCCTAGGAGGCTAGGGTCTTCAGACCCCTGGGAGCTAGAGCTATAGATGGTTGTGAACCACCTGATGTGGGTTCTAGGAACTGAACTCGGGTCCTCTGGAAAATAAGCACATGCTCTTAACTGCCGAGTCACCTCTACTGTCCTAGGTTTTTTTTTCCCCCCCTTAGAGACATTTTATAACAGCTATTTATATGGTCTGAAGGCACATAGTATGCCTATGGAGGTCGGTCTCCCCTTTCGCCATGTGGGTTCTGGGGATAATATTCAGATCTTCAGACTCGGTGGCAGGTTCCCTGACCCACTGGGCCATCTCTTTGCGCCTCGTGCTCTCCGTCTGGAAGAATTTGGCTTCTAGACACATTGAACTTGAGAAGTACCCTTCCCCTCACTTCTTTTCCTTACTCGTCAAAGCACACAGCAGGGCCTCTGGTCCACATGAGCTCTCGATACAATTCCAGACAAAGACACGTTGTAAGGACACATCGGTCTTAGGGAATGTTTGGGATTTTTTAAATGATTCACACTCCTTTCTGCAATGTTCACCAATCCCTAAAATTCTTGAGGCTCCCCAGTAGAGGAGGAAATTGGCTAATGCATCATTGGAGAAGCCATCTGTGTGTAGCATTCTGGCTAAGACAACAGGACCCCACAGCCCTGTGTTAGGCAAGGTGTTGACTGAGGTGTCTGTCCTGCCTGATCCCCCAGCCATTTAACACCAAAGAAACACACACAGGCTTACATTAATTATAAACTCGTTGGTCTATTAGCTCAGGCTTCTTATTAACTAATTCTTACATCTTATATTAGCCCATTATTCTTGTCTATGTTAGCCACGCGGCTTGGTACATCTCTCAGTGAGGCATTCTCATCTTGCTTCCTCTGCATCTGCATGACAACTGCAGACTGACCATTTATTCTTCCCAGAATTCTCCTGTTCTCATTGGCAAGGATGTGTGCAGAGCTACTTACACAACCCCCAGCTCAGGCAGTAATGTCTCAGGCCTCTGGCTGCCCCTCTCTGTTGGAGAAGAGTCACTAGGGCTTTCTGGGTAGTGTCTGCTCATGCTCCGCCTGCACTTAATTTTGCCTAGTGTGTGCTCTCCAGAGCTTCCCATCAACCACAAGCTAAAATGATGAATAGCAACTCCTGCATTTATCCCGTGGATAGCTTCATTTACCAACATCACCAATACTTACAGATTATTTTAGACATTACAATGTGAATTCACTTTCCAGCCCTCTCTCCTTTTTATAGATCAAGTCTCATTATGCTCCAGCCTTGGTCAATCTAGACGTCATTAGGTAGACTGGGCTAGATTCCAATTCACAGAGATCCGCCTGCTTCTGACTCTTGAATGCTGAGATTAAAGGTATGTGCCTCCATGCTCTGCAATGTTTTTTTTTTTATTAAATACACCAATAGGTTTCCTTCTTTTTTCATGTACACAGCAGTTGCACAGCACATGCGTAAATGCTACATGCATAAATAAACGAATCAACACAGGTAAGGATATTAAACATTTCACATATTCCAAGTTATTTAACTCGATTTACATAGCGTGGTAAAGAAGTTTTCTCACTTTTACCATGGGGGAAATGAGTCTCCACAAGGCACTGCACTTGTTCAAGGTCACCTGTCTAGTAAGTGGTGGGGCATAAACCAAGGACTTGTGTCCACACATCCCTGCATAGCTTCCTGCTGTTCCTCCAGCTTTCTGGAGCAGCTGACACTCTCTCCCCCTCGCATCACCAGCCCCGCCCACTTCATCTTCCCACCCTACTTGTCTTTTTCTCCTTCTTGTCATTATGCTTTTTTTTTTATTGATTTTATTGAGCTCTACATTTTTCTCTGCTCTCCTCCCTGCCTTTCCTCTCCCCTTCAACTCTCTTCCAAGGTACCCATGCTCCCTCCCAATTTACTCAGGAGATCTTGTCTTTTTCTACGTCCCATGTAGATTAGATCTATGTAGAGTCCTCATTGTTGTCTGGGTTCTCTGGGATTGTGATTTGTAAGTTGGTTTTCTTTGCTTTATGTTTAAAAACCACCTATGAGTGAGTACATGTGATAATTGTCTTTCTGGGTCTGGGTTACCTCACTCAAAATGATGTTTTCTAGCTCCATCCATTTGCCTACAAATTTCAAGGTGTCATTATTTTTTCTGTTGTGTAGTACTCCATTGCGTAAATGTACCACATTTTCCTTATTCATTCTTCGGTCAAGGGGCATTTTGGTTGTTTCCAGGTTCTGGCTATGAAAAACAATGCTGCTTTGAATGTAGTTGAGCACCTGTCCTTGTGATATGGTTGAGCATCCTTTGTATATATACCCCAAAGTGGTATTGGTGGGTCTTGAGGAGTTTTCTTTCTAGTACTTTGAATAGGGCTGGGTTTGTGGCTAGGTATTGGTTAAATATGGTTTTGTCATAGAATATCTTATTTTGTCCTTCTATGGTGATTGAAAGTTTTGCTGGCATCCATGGTCTCTTAATGTAAGCATAATGCTTGACCAGGACCTTCTGGCTTTCATTGTCTCCAATGAGAAGTTAGGTGTAATTCTGATAGGTCTGCCCTTATATGTTATTTGGCCTTTTTCCTTTGCAACTCTTAATATTCTTTCTTTATTCTGCATATTTAGTGTTTTGATTATTATGTGATGAAGGGACTTTTTCTTTTTTGGTCCAGTCTATTTGGTGTTCTGTATGTTTCTTGTAGCTTCATAGACATATTTTTCTTTAGGTGGGGAAAGTTTTCTTCTATTATTTTGTTAAATATATTTTCTGTGCTTTCAAGTTGAACTTCTCCTTCTTCTATATCTATTATTCTTAGGTTTTGTCTTCTCATGGTGTCCCATATTTCCTGGATATTTTGTGTTAAACTTTTGTTAAATTTAATGTTTTCTTTGACTGATACTATTTTTTCTATTGTATCTTCAACACTTGAGATTCTCTCTTCCATCTCTTGTATTCTGCTGTTTATGTTTGCATTTGTGGTTCCTGATCATTTTCTCATGATTTCTGTTTCTATAATTCCCTAGACTTGCATTTTCTTTATTGTCTCTATTTCAGTTTTTAAGTCTTGAATAGTTTCTTTCATATGTTTGATTGCTTTTTCTTGGTTTGTCTCTTCCTCCAATTCTTTGAGGGAATTTCTCATTTCCTCTTTAAGAGTCTCAAACATTCTCCTGAAGTTATTTTTTAGGTTATTTTCTTCTTCATCATCTATATTTGGTTGTTCAAGTCTTGCTGTTGTAGGGTCTCTAGATTTTATTGGTGTCTTGTTGCTCTTTGTAGTGTTGTGTGTGTTCTTACCTTGTCTACCCATCTTTTCCTCTAATTGGTGTAGTTGAGGCTGTCTGTGACTCTAGTGATTTATCTTCTGGGTACCAGTGAATCCAAGGCTCAGGTGGTTGTTCCTTGTGGTACAATCAGTGCCACAGTTCTAGTTACCTTGTTGGTCACCATGTGTTCCTGGAGGTGGTTCAGCATTCCCCGGGGTTTGCTCTGGTCCATGGAGTTTGCTGTCTCAGGCCTGCTCTAGCGCAAGTTGCTGGCTCTGTCCTACTCCTGTAGAATTTATTGCCTCAGGCCTGCTCTGGCCCAGGTTGCTGCTCAGTCCTGCTCCTGTAGAGTTTGCTTCCTCAGGCCTGCTCTAGCTAGGTCTCATGTCATTATTCTTTGCTGACCTCTCTTGCTGCCACCCTGTGTTATCTCAAAGCTTCCTACGTGACCAGGATACTTGCTTTCCCAGGACTCCTGATGCTGGTACAGTCTGAATGCCCACAGTCTGCAGCAAGTCCTGCACAACAGTCTGGTTGGGACCACAGAGCACAGAAGTGTAGAGGGAGCATTGAGTCTCTGGGTCCATGCCCTGGCTGAGCAGGCAAGCAAGGATCTGAGCTGCCACGCTTGTTCTCCCTCTTCTTTGCTGTACAGTGAGAAACTCCTCCTGGGGACTGTTTTCAGTTCCCTCTGGTCCTAGCCTCACTGCTAATTTAAACACATTTTTATCATGCAGAGCCCATTTCTAAATCAGAGTCACATCCCCAAGACAGGTTCCCATTAGTTAGTTAGTTAAAGAATTTAGCACATCACTTCCCAGCCTTTTGGGTGATGGTTATGACAGCTTTGGCATTTGTTACTCTCACGAACACCCTTTCTTCTAGCTCCTCCCATCTTCAAGATTGTGCTATCCCTTGGCTGCACCATCCATGGGGACCACAGCATTTATCCTCATTGCCAAGTCAGCTTTGGAACCTCATCTTCTCATAGTCTTTCTGAACTGAGTGGCCCAAGGAGGCCATTTATAGCCTAATGCCTCTGTAGAGCTTAAAAACGTGTTCTCTTGAGATCACAAATTTCAAGAGAGGTGCACAGTATCAGGGTCACAAAGCCTGCTGCCCCAGTCTGAACCATGGGGCTCTCCAGCCTTGTTGGGTGCATGCAGGTGAATCTGCCCCTCATTGCTACACCCTAGTTGCTCCTGCCAGTTTAAAAACCACAAGGGACAGCATGAAATCACATTGCTTCCTTTGTGAAACCAGAAACAAACAATTTGATGCTCTCTTCAGTTGCCTCCACAGCTCCATGTCCAACTTACAAATGAAGACTCTCAGAACCCTAAAACCGTGAGTAAAGGGACAACATGAATTCAAAGAACTATAAACAGCAAGTGCTTCTCTCAGAGACTGGGTGGAGGTGCTTGGGAGCGTTACTCCTTCTCATAGGCTAGGACAGCAGAGTAGTAAGTTTTCTTACCAAGGGTAAGGTCTGTAAGTTTCTTGGACCTGATGGCACACAGTCTTTCTTGACAAACTAGGTCTTGAGAGCACTCCAGTTCTCCCATTTTGCATCAACTTCTTTGAGGTTTAGGGCCATAGCTACACTTCTGAAGAAAAAAAACAGGAAGAAAAACATTGCTGGCCATGTGTTTCTGCTTAATCTGAAATATCCCTCTGGGCTCATGTTTATACATGTGTATGCACACACACACACACACACACCACACTCACAGCCTTTTGATTAAGCTATTTGTTTACCCATAATGCACTTTTCAAAACAAACGTACAGAATACCCCAAGGCTGATACCTAGGGACAGCTCCTGTCCCTCCATCTTGGCTAGTTTTATATCAACTTGGTACCAGCTTGAGTCATTTGGGAAGAGAACTCTCAAGAAAATGCCTCAATATGATTTGCCTATAGGCAAGTCTGTAGGGCATTTTCCTTAGTGACAGATGTGTGAGGACCTAGCCTGTTGTAGATGATGCCACTCCTGGGCTGGTGGTCCTGGATGCCAAAATAAAGTAAGCTAAGTAGGCCAGGAGGGAGGAAGCCAGTAAGCAGAGATTCTCCATGGCCTCGTTCCTGCCTCAGGACTCCTGGCGTTATGCTTTGATGACAGACAATGATGTGGAAGCTGAAATAAAGCCTTTCCTCCCCAAATTGGATTTGGTCATGACATTTTATCATGGCGGTAGAAACCCTAACTATGACATCCTCTTTACCTGGATGGCTTAGAAGTTCAGGATTTGATGTCAGAAGAAATGGGACAAGGAACCTGGCTTTGACCTTAACTGGGTGCTTAACTCAAGGCAAGCCTTAGCAAGGATTGTGCTTCCTAATACACAAAATCAAAGTTGTTCACACCAGGTTTGTGAACACTAGTGTAGGCAGAGTTATTTGTCGGGACCACCAGCTCCCCAGTAAATGCACAGAGGCTTAATATCAATTACAAATGTTTGGCTGATAGCTTAGGCTTGTTATTAACTAGTTCTTACAACTTAAGTCAACCCATATTTCTTAACTATGTTCTACCATGTGGCAGTACCTTTTTTTAGCATGGTGTATTTGTCTTGCTTCTCTCAACATCTCCTGGTGACTCCATCCTCCTTCTTCCCCATACTCTCTTTTTAATCCACAAGTCCCGCCTATCCTCTACTGGCCCAGCTATTGGCTAGTCAGCTCTTTATTAACCAATTAGAGTAAAACATATTCACAGTGTTTAAAAACATTGTTCCCTAGCACATGAGAGGGATAAAGCCTGTGAAAGTACATTGGAAGCTGAAAAATGCTGCTCGAAGAAGCCATTATACTGCATTATTTATAAAGGCTTTTTAATTTATTATTTGTGTGTATGTGTGCATGCATGTGCTGTATAATTTATGTGCACTATGTGTGTGCAGGAGCCTTCGGCAGCCAGGGGAGGTTTTGGATATCCTAGAACTGGAGTTATAGGTGCTTGTGAGTGCTGGAAATGAAATCTTGGTCTTCTGCATGAGCAGTAAGCACTCTTAAAAGCCCCTTGCACTAGATCTTAACACCAGGAATCTGGGAAACTCACATGCTCTAGGAAGGGGACACTAATGTGAAGTGTCTTTTGTGCTATTAGTGAGCATGAGTGGTAGAGGGGTGCAGGTTGTATTAGCAGGGGAGGTTCTATAGCACTCTTTCAGTGAGGCCTGTCCTGTACATGCACCATACCACAAGGAAGTGAGCACTCCATCCCTGGAGACATTTGATAAATAACCACGTAATAGATGAGCAGTGGCGATCACGGAAATACCACCTAGATGCTGGATTGGTGGCAGTTCCTACGACCCTCTTTGTTTCCCTTTGTCTGCAACAACTTCTTTTCAAGTTTACCTTCTAAATATTTTAAAAATGATTTGATGTGGAAGGGTCTTCTGTTTTGTGTTGATTTCATTGGTTAATAAAGAAACTGCCTTGGCCATTTGATAGGCCAGCCCTTAGGTGGGTGGAGTAGACAGAATAGAATGCTGGGAAGAAGGGAAGTGAGGCAATCGCCATGCCTCTCCTCTCTGGGTCAGTCGCCATGAAGCCAGCCACCAGGTCAGACATGCTGAATCTTTCCCGGTAAGCCACCACCTTGTGGTGCTACACACATTACTAAATATGGGTTAAAGCAAGATGTGAGAATTAGCTAATAAGAGGCTAGAGCTAATGGGCTAGGCAGTGTTTAAATGAATACAATTTGTGTGTTGTTATTTCCGGTATAAAGCTAGCCGAGTGGGAGCCAGGCAGAACGTAAAGCAGGCCTGCCCACACAGCACATCACTACAATGATTTCTTTTACTTTTTGAGATTTTAATTACACCATCCTGCTTCCCTTTCCTCCCTTCAAATACTCCCTTATGTCCCTCCTTGCTCTCTTTAGAACTTACAGCCTCTTTTTTCCATTAATTGTTGTTACATGTGTATGTATAAGCTGCTAAACACATAAATAAGAGAATAACATTGAGCCGGAGAGGTGGCTCAGTGTTTATGAGCACCGACTGTTCTTCCAGAGTTTCTGAGTTTGATTCTGAGCACCCACATCCAGTGGCTCACGAGTTCTGGTAACTGTAGTAGCTTCAGAGGACTTGACAACTCTTCTGGTCTCTGTAGACACCTGCATACAGGCACGCACAGATAAAAGATAAAAACAAATGTTAAAGAAAAGCAAACAAAAACAAGCAAACGAACAAACAAAAAACCAGCTAGCTTCAGAAAGGCACGTGGTTCCAGTTCTGCCAAGGGGACCACTGTTGGTTTGGGCCCACTCCCCCACAGGACGTGGCAGTTCTCTCTGAGAGGGCACTGATTTGTTGTGAAGTAGTAAGAAAGACACAACACAGTAGAGCTTTGTGGGATACAGCAGAAAGGCGGGTACACGAACCTGTCACATGCTTTAGGGTGGCATGTATGCCCACCCTGCACGTACTGCTGCCCCTACCCTTTCCCAAGAGTAGCCATACCCAAGTGACTTGTGGACTCAGAAAGCCGGGACAGATTCCCCAAGTCTGATGCTCAAACGCCTCTTTCTGACTCCAACCAGTGTGACCCTCCTGTGGTGACCTAACAAACCATCCCTGTCCTTCCTGCTGCCGCCCCACACTGTCCTCTCACCCTGCGGCGTGTCAGAGGCCTATCCATCCTTCTAGGCACACTTTCAACACTATTGCCTTCAGTGGCCCTTCCCCACCCGCTGTCAGCAGGACTGATTGCCTCTGCCCTGACCTCTCTTCATCTTTCCTTCCCTCGCAGGGCCCAGTCTCTGTCTTAGAGATGATGGGGGAACACACACTATCCCATTAGTTTGAATTTCTCAAGGTGAAATCCCATGTTCCTCTCCTCCCTCACTCTCTCATCACTGTCCTACCCAGTTCTCAGCACCAGTAAGTGTTTGGAGTTAAATGAACAAATAAATCAGTTTTTCCCTTCCAATCACAGACATCACCCGCCAATTGGCACGGTGAATTCCTTCTCCCCCCGGAGGGCTGGTCTGGTGACACAGACTGCATCTGGAACACAGACAGAGACCTAAGAGATGTCAGCAAGAAGAGATGGCTGGAAAATGGGACGCGCAAAGGAAAACTCCATCAGTAACACGATGTCACACAGCGTTGGGAGCCAGGGTTGGTGGCGTGTCTGCGACCCCAGCCTTGGGTGTGTTAGATGGGAAGATCCAGACTCGGGTACATAGTGAACACCCTACTTCAGAAACAAACAAAACAAAATGCCTCTAAACCCATGGGTTAGTGATTAGTCACCAATTAACCTCAAAGCCCAGAACATATTTTTTTTTAAGGCTGTCAGAGTTATTTGGCATGTCTAACAAAAAATCAAGACAATCATACACTAATTTACTTCTTTGGAATTGTTTTGCTCCTGCTCATATATGATATTCAGGCCAACATCCAGTGTCAAAGGAGGAGCTGGGAGGGGCAGTGTGATGGTGTTGAAAGCGCCCCAGGCTGAGGAACAAAAAGATAAGGGCCCTGCAGCTTGGACCACGTAGTCAGTACAGAAGGATGTCTTTCTAGCCTCCTCTAGGTCCCCATGAGAAGCTGCCCCCTCCCTCTGGTTAGAGAAGGTAGACATTCCTTCCCATCTGATTTCCCAATACCTTTAACCGCTTTCCCAGTGCCTTCTGCTAAAGGTTCGGTTGGTCTACCTACACAGTAGCACATTGTTGGCCAAAGCAAGCTTTCAAGTGACAGCAGTGAAATGGGAGCTGGGAAAACAGGGCTCCCGTTGGCTCACAGCCCCAGTACTGGGGTGTAACGTAGGTTAGTGGACTTCGATGAGTCCAGACTTGGAGTCCTTACTCTGACGTTTCCTCTGTATCTTCAGCATGCCCATGGGTAAAATGAGTCTCTATGTGATTGTAGAATAGCTAAACAGACCTCCAACCCCTACTGGTCTTCCCTGTGAACCCAGGGGACTATGAGGGACAGCGGGTCATCTGCACAGGGTAGAAGGAAACCTGGAATGTCCTGTCCTAGTTCCCCAAGCCCCTGCCACCCACTGTCCAGGGCAAACACAGCAGTCAGCCCAGGAAGTGATTAGACGCTCCCAGGGGGCCCTGTAAATTCCTAACTTCTCTCTTCAGGAGGTGGAAGAAATGGGATTGCTGTTTTTCTGTCGGTGGGTGAATGTGTATTGGGAAAGGGGCGCGCGCGCGCGTGTGTGTGTGTGTGTGTGTGTGTGTGTATGTGTTATAATGTGCAAGCACATTATCCCCCCTCCCATCTTGTGTCTTACACAACTAGTTATTTACACACCAGATGATCCCTGCAGGAAAAGGCAAGTCCCCAGCCGCTGTGGAATTTTAAGAGAGCTTCCTGGAATGCCCTTGTGGGATGTCTGGTTCTAATTGCCTTCGTCAGCGGAGCTGGCAAGCTGGCAGGCGCAATGAGAGGTGAAATTGAACAGATTCCAGTTCACATCAGACCCCCAGCCCTGCCGGAGTCCCCCAGGGCCCGGAAAAGAAAACAAATGTGGCCCAGGCAGTGGGTGGGGTAGGACTTTAGAGTGGAAGCTGGAACGTGAGTTGGAAGGTGAAGATTCTTGTCCCGGAGCCGTGGATGGAGGCTGGCTTCTCTTCTCACCCACTGTTTCTCCTGTTTCCCCCGTCTGCCAAATGAGTGGTCTCCCAGGCCTCTTCCAAGTCTAAGACGGAGGGACAGAAGTTGCAGGTCAGGAATACTGTCTTTGGACTTTTGAGCCAGATCTTTGCTTGTTAGATCTTTAGGGATCATGGGAGGTGAGAGGGGGCTTCATTCCACCTATAGTTAGCCCTAGTCCCTCTTCCACTGCTCCTCTAGGACTGACTGGAAGGTCTTGAGGATTTAGCACAGATCTCTGCCAGGAAGGAGACAAGATTCACAGTTCCTTAGTGCCCCCTATGGGTCCAAAGGATGGAGACACTGCAAAGAGACTGCTGGAGAAAGCCCTCTCTCCCCAAACCTCTGAGCAACTCTGACTCCTACCTCAGAGCCAGAGGGCTCAAACTGAGCCCTAATTTAAGGTGAATTTCTCTTTCTTTTAAGCATGTTGTTTTAAAGCACAGACAAAATTAATTTATTCAATCTTCCCCCACAGGCTATAGATGGAGCGCTTCCCAGGGGGGCCGACGGTATGTGTAGAGTGACGTGGTTTATCAAATACAGACACTTGCTGTTCATCATCCTGCCCTTGCTAGGCCCAGCCCCAGCTTGACCTCTGACCCACAGCTAACATGTGTGCATTGCCAGGGACCAGAAACTCCCTTCTTTTGAGTCAGCTTGTATGTGTAAGGAAACCTGCTTGGCCTGGAACTATCCAAATCCTAGTCACAGTGACTTTTGCCAAATGGGGGCAAACTTCCTTATCTAAGGAGGCATCTGTAGGCATGCTACAGTCTGCAGGATCATCAAGCATCTTAGAGCATGCCTTTCTCTTGGCTCTATTGCTGCATGGGCCAAGCTGACCATGAGTACCCCTGCCTTCTCAGAGCCTTCCAGAAAGGAGGTACCAAAAGGTAAGTGTCACCATGGTGGCCCATTCAATGAGTCAGCCCCCTGTAAGACCACCTGGTGGCTTTTGTTCAGATCTCGTCTGCAAGAGTGTAGTCCCTGTCCCCTCTCCTAATGAAACAAGTTCCTCTCCTATGCAACAGGAGCGGGCTCGGGGGCCAAAGCAAGTAGACTGCGTGCCTGCTGCGGTGTGTCTGGGGAGCAGTGGGTACATCGCCATCCTGGTCTCTTGTGGACGGTGGCTTCCCTCTGCAGGAAGACAGAGAGCGGCTGTGTGCTGCTCATTTGATCCAAGAGAACTCTTCAGCTTCTCACACAGGGCCGGACTGCCAAGTTGATGGGGGGGAGAGATGGTATCGGCAGGATCGTCTCTCTCAAAGCTAAAGCCGGGCAGATGACTCCTAGCCAAGCAAGCCTCTGGGCCTTTCCCTAAGGAAAATCATGCCAGCTCATCCACGAGGCCTTCAACTCAGCTCTCAATGCATCCGGCTGGTGTTTACCACCTGGTCTGGGACCAGAGAGCATCTCCTTTTCAAAGACTCTGGTGGCTTTGTTCTAGTCCCAGGCCCTAGAGGAAAGAGCTTCAGCCTAAATCTGGATACCACCCCCTTCCCCACTCCAGGCACAGTCCGTTGCTTTCTCTTCATTTGTACTGCTGGGAGCCTGGGCCAGCCTGGCTCAAACAGCAAACCTTTAAATGTCTAAATGTGATCTTTAAAACTGTACGTGTGGAATTCTGTCCTGTTGGCATGGCTCACTTTGTCCCGCAAGGACTGGCCTTTGGTTCTCTGGTTCTCTGGTCTCCAATGTCCCTGGCCCCTCAGACTTAGAGGGGAGGCTCATCCCTAACTTGGCCCCTGGCTCTAAGGCAGTCTACGTCAGTGGGTTTGCCATTGTTTTAGCATTCCGCTCCTTAGACTGCAGCATGACTGCTTTTCTGAGAGGGAAACTGAGGAACAGAAAGGTTGTCTGTAATAGTTATCCATTACTCTAGAACAAGGTGTGCTGGGGAAAGAAGGACCCAGGTGAAGGAAGGAGAAAGCTTTGGCCAGCAAAGTGAGCTGCACGTGAGAGACCATTCTTTAAAATAGGGAGACTCCAGTGCTTTCCCATGGGGCCCCGTAAGACGCCTCCCCTACAACGACCACCTGATTCCTCAGCAGCCAAGCCGGACATCTAACTAAGCTGTGTGTCTCTACAGGGCATCGTTTTAATTGTGTTCCAATTGTTGCCACTCTTGTTTGATGTCACCCCCGACATACCTCTTCTATCCTTCCTGTGACTTCCGTTCTGGCTGCCCTTCCAGGAGACTAGAATAATCAGATAGGACATCTCCTAGGATAGAGTTTCCAGGAATGAAATACATTTAAAAGTAGAGACATCTTCTTTGAAAAGACAGAAATAATCAGCTCCAATTGGCTAAAAAACCATTTATCATGAAGGCCCTGAAGCTATATACATTTGAGGTCTTTTTTTTAGTATAATTTGGTGATTACACATATATCATATAATATTCTGGACTCCTGGGCTCCATAAACAGCTCCCCAGAGGCCCAGGGATTTTTTTTCATTTCTCATAATATACTTTTACAAAGACAAAGTATCATTTTTAGCACTTTGCAAGTTGATAATTTTTCTATATATTTCTATGCCGCTAAGAGGAGGTATTTAATACCTTGGAGCACTTAAGAACCTAAGATCAGGTTGTGTTATCTCTGCTTTGCAGCCATCAGGGTTGAAAGAAAAGAAAAGAAAAAAGATCTGATGTGGTCCCATCTTCCTTTCATGGGGAGGGAGGCACTGGGGTTCCAGGACTATGTCCTTTCCACAGAGTGACCCCTTTCCACCATGGTTGTGGATATTAAAACTCAGTCAGGTCCTTGCTTTCTCCGGACTCAACTTTAAAGTCTCCAAGGCACAAAATCAAAGTAGCTGAATCAGGGCAGAAGTTTAATTGGCATGAATCACTTCTACCTCTGGATCATTGTTTTCTTTACAAAAGGAGGGTTGTATACCACCCCAGCAGACAGTCTCCTGACTTCCTGGAATATGTACATGAACAATGCAATCAGGAATGGGTCTGCAGCCATCTCCTAACAGCTGTGCCATGGCTTTACTGAGTGTTTCTATGCCCCCTGCACAGGATGGGGCCAAGGCTCAGGCTATGCTATTGGCATTACGGTGCAAAGGGGGTAAATTTAAACCTGCATGAACTTGAAGGGGTGTGTGTGTGTGTGTGTGTGTGTGTGTGTGTGTGTGGTGAGAAAAGGAAAGGGTGGTGTGAAGAGAAGGTATAGTATTTTGACATTTGCAAAGAGAAGAAAGGGACTGGTGGCACGCAAACATTCTTTCACGCCCTGAAAAGCACACTTGTGTAGCACACCCGAAGTAGTAAATTATTAGAGCAAGGTTGTGGTAAGGGATTAGAAGGGATGTTCCTACTTTATACCTTTTATTTGCCTTCAAAAGAATAAGTGCAATTTAATTAAAATGGAATAAATTAGAATAATGTAATATAATGTCTGGGTCAGTGGTCCCAAGGCCTCGGAGTAGGTGAGCTGTGGTACAAGGTGGATGGTCTTTAAACCAACTTCAGCTTCAGCAACACAGCCTGTGGCTGACGCTTTGACCTCAGTCCTGGGCCTCCGCTGCTCCTCACAGCCCTCCCAGGAGCCAAGGCCAGTGGGGGTCTAGAGGTCACAACCACGTGCTACTTCTTCAAGCAAAACTGAAGTACACAGGTACTTGCTGGCACAAAATGCTCCTCCAGCAAAGCCACAGAACTATGCTCCTAGATTCCAGTCTTAGGCCAACCAGAGAGCACCCCAGAACCTGTCATGACTGGCTGTCAGGAGTCACTGAAGGTATCCATAGAGACTCTGGAGATGACCCTGCCTCTCTGGTGGAAAACAGGAGGCAGGGTCGGAGAGCCAAGTGGAAAGGGCATGTATCCTAGTGTGTTAAAGATCCCCTTTGACCACCCATGATTGTGGGGAGGGGGGCGTGTTTAGCACTCGGCAAGCTCTCTGCAGAAATCCCCAGGCTTAGCCCTACACATATTTCCTGTCGCAGCAAGTCTGTCGGTTCAAAGTGGCCCCACCGATGAAAGCTTCAAGGAAACAACCAAGATGGGCTCCAGGGAAGTGATACTTCTCAGGGACTACTGGCCTCCTTAGGGACAGGGCACAGATCCCCATGCCCTCTCTCCTCTGACTGCCTTAGCTGCTGACTTTGGGGGTCTCAAAGTTCATGAAGGAACAGCCCTCACTGCTCTGTCCCTGTGCCCCCTTCCAGGCAGCCTGCAGCTAGCTCCCGAGACCTGCAATTAGGCAGGCATCTCCAGACCTCTCTGGGGCTGGCACGGTCACATTGTTTGCATTCCGTGCCGGTGCTGCCGCTCCTGAGCCAGGAGGCACGCAGTCCCTCTGAGTCAGATTCTTATTTACCTCAGAGAAAGGACAGAGTCTTTTAATTCACAGCACCCACCGGTGATGGTCAAAAAGGTGTCTTTGATCATGAATGTTTTTATGGTACTCTTCTGGGTCTGTGGGGAGGGGCTCCAGGTTAAATGGTATTCAGCTCCTGCTCAGGAGGCAGCTGCAGTCAAGTGGGAATGGCACATACTTTTGCACTGGGACAGTGATAGATGTCAGAAGGGCTGGGCGTGCAAGGGAGGGCCTGGATGACACTAAGGAATGTCTGTGGCTTTTACAAGGCAGGTGTGTATGGTAAAGAAAAACGCAGTCTTTGTGAGGCGGAGAGGCGTGCTGGCTGGTGTCAAGGTCGCTTTACTACAACACCCGGAATGGGGTGGGAGGCAGTCTTAGGTGGTTTGGTGTGGGACGACAGGATGTCGGGAATTCGCCATAAAACATTCCAGAGAAAGCTGAGGAATAGACTGTTTAGCATAATTCCTGATGCTGGTGATGGCCCTAAGTGGGTTGTTATATCATTCTTTGTGCTTTTGTATCTGCTTAGAATTTTTCGATAAAAAGTTGAGGAAAAAAAGAGGAACCTGGTGATGAATTCATAAGCATAAAATCCAGGATGGTGCCATTCAGCAGCTGAGGTTGTGGCAGGTTAAACTTCGTGTCAGAGGGGGAGTGGAGGGAATGGCAGGATTTGGAAGCTCTCGGCTTTGTTTGTGTCTGTGGATCCTCTTGGGTCTTCATTCCTGTGAAAGCATTTCCCCTCACAGGGTGTGACCCACCCTCGCTTCAGACACCCATCAGGGTGGGGCTTTCAGAAGGATTCAGGCTTCCAGAGCCGAAGCTGTCTTAACCCTGACCAGACCCTGAGACTCCGCTCATCCCCCGCCCCCGCCCCTGCCCTTTTTCTTTCCCTCCAGTGCTCCAAGTTGTCTGGGGAAAATTACCCAAACCCCATGTAGAAAATTTAAGGCCTTGGCTGTCGTCCCATAGATGACTCCTAAATATCGCCATTCCGAAGGTGGGAGTGGAGGGAAGGCCAGAAGTTCAGAGGCAGCCCTTGTGTCGTCTGAGAGCTGGGAGCGCCACCTGCTGGCAGAGACCGGCAGAAAGAGAGTCCAAAGATGCCAGGAGTTCACCAAAAACAGGGCTCAGATCTCTCATGGAATTCAAGGATTAAGAGACAGAGAGAGGGAGGGGGAGGGGGAGGGGGGGAAGGGATAGGGAGAGGAAGAGCACACAAGAGAGAGCATGCATGTGTGAGGGGGGTATCTGTTGATTTCATCCTGGGCTGTGAGTGTGTTTGTGTTGGGATGGTACATTTCTGTCCCAGAGTGAAGACAGTCAAGAAGAAAAGCTGGCTCAGCTGTATGAAGGGATGTCCACTCATAATCAGTACCCGGCCTAGACATGAGTGACAGATGGATCTCAGAGAGCAGACGTTCCATTAAGGGAAAGGAGGCATGAGGTGGACTCAGAGCCCATCATGCAAACAACAGGTTCAATGCATAGTTTGGGGAACCTGGGGATAAGGACCCTGCGAGTTCCTGAATTCATCTTTTCTGTAGAGAAGGAACCAAGAATTTAATAAAGGAAATTGTGACCAAAAAGGAAGAGAGAGAGAGAGAGAGAGAGAGAGAGAGAGAGAGAGAGAGAGAGAGAGAGAGAGAGAGAGAGAGAGAGAGAGAGAGAGAGACTTCTAGATTGGTAGTAGAGTCTCCATCATGAGTTCTGGTGCCGTCTCCCCTCCACCAGCGAAACCCAGCATCTGCACCAAGAGGCTCCCGAGGCGTTTGCCCCGCCTTGCCCTGCCCCATCTTTGCCTCACCTCCTCTCTTTTCTCTACTGAAAGCATTTCCTGACCCAGAAATCTTGAGAGATTTATTGTTTCCTGAGGCATCCCTTAGTCAGATGACGTGGCTTCACAGCCCAGACTCAGAACCTCCCTGGGGTCAGGGCTCTACCGTGGGAGCAGAGTCTCTCCTAGAAAGTGGTAGGGAGGACACTAGCCTAGCCCTCCATCTGTTTCTGAGGAACCACGGACAACACAAACTTTTCCCAGTGTCCAGCTCACAATGCGGGAACACCCGCTCTTCTCTGTTTTCCCGCAGGCTAGGAGAGCAGCACAAAGAGGAGCGGGGACAAAAGCGTGCAGCTCCTGCTCCTCATCCCCCCCCCCCCCACTGCCTCCATCCACCCTTCTCTCTGAAGCCTCGGCTTGTTCTAGTCTCCTCTCCCGCCTAAAGCAAGCCTTCCTTAAACACAGCTCATCTCCGAAGTCCACAGGTTGCCTGGAGGATACATCAAAACATCTTTCTGGGATTTTAAGCCCCTTGTGCTATGACTGTTCACCCCGACATGCTGTCCTTCCTGTTTTCTCACATGCACTATTCTATGCTCTGTCCTTGTCCCTAACCACACCTCTCCCATGTCTGAGTGGATGCCAGTCACTCGCTGCTTCCTAACCTCAAATGTTGGTTCCTCTACCTTCAAGGGCTGTGATATTTTCTTTTTATGTTGAGGCCTGCCTCAAATGCCACCTTTTTTCCTGGAAGTCTCTAGAAATTGTCTAGCTTTAAACAGCAGAATCTTCTTTGGGTCTCCCTGGGTTTATCTGACTTCTGTCTTCTTTGGGCTTTTCGGGCTGCTGCGTTTGTACCTTTCTGTGTCCACAGATGATTCCCCCCTGTCTGAGGTTCTGAGCCCTGGAGAGCAAATACAGCACCCACAGAATCCTGCCTCTCTTCACCCACCCCCACCCATGGACCCATAGACCCAGCATGGTTTCCAGGGGAGAGAATTCCTCAGGGAACATCGGTGAGTGAATTTCCAAGGGACTTATAAATTATGCTGCATAATCCAATATTTTGGCTTTTGTAGTCAAGACTGCCCTTCCCAAAGGCCAGTTAACCAGGTTCAGTATGCCATAGGGAGACAAACTGTCCACTGTCACCGTGTTTAGGCACAAAACCCTGATGCTCCAGAGGCAGCAGAGCTGTGGCCACTCCAGCTTGCAGAAAGTCAGTTTGCAGAAAGAACTCACTCCAGAGCCAGGGGCTGATGCTGAGAGGGAAGGGCCCTGAGAAGGGGCCCGGGAGAGCCCCAGGAAACAAAGAACACCTGCTGTCCCACCGTTGCTGGGAGACGGGAGTCCTTGCAGCTTTGGTAACATGGGTTATGGCAGGATACAGAGTTCTGGTCCCGCCTCTGATATGATCAGCACTCAGACCATAGCGAGTTCCTTTCCCATCTATACCACTCATCCTTACGGCCTGTGTGAGACTGAGAGTCTAGGATGAGGAGGACCACAGTCAATAAACAGTGTTTCCTATGAAGCCCTTCCCTCATGTATACCTTCATTCATAACATAGCTAAGTGCTTCACAGTTGTGTGGATGCCAGACTGTCCCGGTCATCCAGTGGATTTTTTTGCTAAGAACCAATAACCAATAAATACTTATATTAATGTCAATTCATTGACTTTTTGAGGCTATTAATAGTTGTTACTTCACAAGTGTGAGAAATGAGACATGAAGAAAAAATACATTTATTTGGACCAATATTTTAATTTCTATGAATTTTTATGTATTTTTTTCTGATTTTCTGAGTGATAGGTAGTCATTGTAGCATGATTAATAAAAACCCAGAGACAGATATTGGGGTTCAACCTGAAGGTCAGAAAGGCAAAACAGCCAGCCACTGGCTCTTACCTCTATCTCAGTCCAAAATGGTGTTCCTGCCTCCGGGAATCCTCAGAATGAGACTGAGAGCTGTCTCCTCCCGTTTTATATTCCTCTCTAGGGCTGGGATTAAGGGTGTGCACCACTGCCGCCCTGTTTCTATGGCAAACTAGTGTGGCTACTGGGATTAAAGGTGTGTGTTACCTGATCCGTAAGGCTGACCAGGGCAGCTGTTTTACTCTCTGATCTTCAGGAAAGCTTTATTTATTAAAAATTACAAATGAAATATCTCTACAAATCATTGTAAGCAAATATTGGAAACAAGAAAAGGCCAGGTAGTGGTGTCACACACCTTTAATCCCATTAATCCCATCACTCTGTGAGTTCGAGGCCAGCCTGGTCTACAGAGCTAGTTCCAGGACAGGCTCCAAAGCTACACAGAGAAACCTTGTCTTGAAAAACAAAACAAAAAACAAAAACAAAAACAAACAGACAAAAAAACAGAAATAAAAAAGGAAAGAAAACGAAAGCTTTAATGAAGGAAAATAATCTTCTATACTCCTACTATCCAAAAATATCTGTAGGTCCCCAATATCCTTACGTAAACCCATTGACTTTGGCTTATTTTTACAAAACTACCATGTGACAATTCTTGCTTAGAGATCCTGGAATTTTGCACAGACAATACTGTGAACCCTCCTCCAGCCTTGCAATACTCTACTCTGCATTGTTAATCTGTCCCTATAATCCTAACACACAATTACGCTGTATTTCATTTTGTTAGCCCCTGTGGTTTCAGAATTACCCTGTTTCCATGCACTCCTCAGAGTGGCTCTGGGTGGCGTTTCTATAACTGGGATTGCACAAGGATGTGTGCCCTCTAGAGATCGCTGGTGTTGGCCCTTGCTGTGACCAAGCCCTCCCGCTTGCCTCTCACTCCTGACTCATCAGCTGAATGACAGGATGCCAAAACCTGAAGGGGCCCTCCACAAGAAGATTTACGAACCCTAACAGATGGGAGACTGAAGTCCACAAAGGACAAGGGGTTTTCTGCATTTCCAAGGTAAGCTGGCAGAAAAATGTGAACTGAAGCGTGGGTGGCTACCTGCCCAGCAAGCCTCTCCACAGTCCACTGCCTCCCTTCAACCCAGGACCCTGAATTACATTGCCCGGAGGCATGCTTGGCGGGTCGTCCACTTCTATGCAGCCAACATGGGCGGACTGAGCTGGCATCTGCACCAGATGAAAAGTCTGCATTCAACGCAACCCAACTCAACCAGGGCATTGCTGTCCATTTCCCTCACAGACAGAAATGCCCTCTCAGGGTTCAAATCTTGGCTTTAAGGGGGTGGAATCCAGACAACTGAGAAAAAGCAGCACACACTAAACCTCCTAAATACTGGGGGGCTTGGGGAAAACTGGACTAAAGTGGTTTGCAGGCTCTGAACTTCAAATGGTCTCATGAAAACAAACGGCAGATCCAAACTCTATCGCCTGCTCCCCACCCCCGGCTGAAGGGGGCAAGCTCCCCATCTTGGCTGTGCTTCTCTGGCAATGGAGCCAAATAATGTGTGCCTGGCCAAGGTAAGTCCCCCACGGCTCTGGAGAAAGCTTCCTGGTGGGGACTGAGTGGGCCAGGGAGGCCCTGCTTATGCTAACAAGGCACTAAATTAGGGTATTACACGCCTCATTTAGCACGACTGTGCAAAACCTAAAAGTACTAATAAATTTTCCTTCTGGGGTCAAGAATCATAAAAGGAGAGATGATCAACCATTAATTAGCAGGGCAATTACAGCTTGATGGTTTCTGTTCTATCTCTGTCTCTCTCAAATGGCACAATTTGTTCCAAATGCTTTTTGCAAAGCAGTCTTTCTTGGGGGAGGGGGTGGCATTAGCCAGGAAAAGCTCCTGTGCCCTGGTCTCTTGCCTGGGTGTAAGTGTTCTAGAAGATCAGCCCTGGGCATTTGATCAAAAGGAAACCTTGTTCCCCTTTCTGTGTTTATTCCCCCAACCCCCAAACAGCCTGCGTGCCAAACTGGACCTCACTCATAGGAAAGAACATTGATTCACTCTGGAGTTCTAGGGACACCTGGATTTTGTCAGGTCTTGCAAAGCAGAGCTGTGTAGGATGAGGAGACTCCGTCTTTTGACTCCACCAGGGATGGCTGAGGACCAGCCTGTCACTACCCACTGCTTCCTTTCCCTCCCTTTTAAGGGTGCTTAATTATACAGTATAGAAAACTGGGTGAGGGTTGCAATTCTTAGTTGGAAGTCTTAAACATACCAGGTTCTACACCAGTTTTGGTGCCCTCCATAAGCGCTAAGTTTAAGTAGAAATGGTGGTTATGACTCGCTGGAGGGATGGCTCAGCAGATAAGAGCATTGGCTGCCTTTCCAGAGGACCTGGGTTCATTTCATGTCCCAGCACCCACATGGCAGCTAACACCTGCCTCCAGTTACAGGAGATCTGGCACCCTCACACAGACATTCATGCAGACAAAACACCAATGTACATAAAATAAAAATAAATAAATAAAACTTAAAAAAAGAAAAAGAATCCTGGGGCCAGCTGGGTGTGGTGGTGCACACACCTTTAGACCTAGCACACCAGAGGCAGAGGCAGGCGGATCTCTGAGTTCAAGAGCAGCCTGGTCCACAGAGCCAGTTCAGGACAGCCAGAGCAACACAGAGATACTCTGTCTCAAAACAAAAAAGACAAAAGAATCACGGAGTCAGCAAGAGGGCTTACTTAGCAGGTAAAGATGCTTGCCACCAAACTTGACCTGATTTTGACCCCTGAGACCTAGGTGGTAGAAAGAGACCTGCAGGGTGTCCTGAGCACCATACTTAGGCTGGGGAACTCACTGTTTCTCACTTGATAAGTTAATAAATAAATGTAATTTAAAATTTAAAAACAAACAAATAAGCAAGGAAACCAATAAAAAAAGAGTGGTCACTGTAATGCTCTAATGTCCTCAGACCTTTTCTGGGCTTTGATTGATGGGGCAGGTGAGTCCCAGGAACCAGAGAACAGATCTAGACTTCCTGGGATGCTTCTAAGGCAACTGGGGATAAATGAAAGTAAAGGGGTCTAGAGGAAGGTTTCCCTTCCTGTGGAACCCTGCGTGCTTCTCTAGGTCGTGGCTTCAGAGGTATAAACATACCCAGATGTTTTAAACCTTCCCCCTGTTATATCTAGTCATCAAAACAACAGGAGGTTTTGAACCTTTCTTCCCTACCCCCACAGGGACTTGAAGAACCTACCTTAAAGGACTTCCATTTGTCTCCCTAATAGCTCTCAGGCATAGGTCTGTCAGGGCCTTCGTCAACCACAAAAACTCTAACTTTAAGGCCCCACACATTTCTGGTTGCCCAGAGTGTTTAAATGCAGATGGCGGCGGGGGAGCTGTTACCTGAGGTGCAATGCACAGGAGTCCTGGGGAAGAGTATCAACTCTGAGCTCTCGGTGGGAAGTCGGGGATGGGAGCTGTGGGAAGAACCTGCCTGTCCAGTTAACAAGTCCATTTTCAGCTAGCAGGTGCCAGGCTGTGCTGGCCTCTTGTGCATGATAAAGGAACCCATTTCCTCTTCCTCTGTCTTGAGGCTTGGCCTTTCTCTCCCAGCTCCAGCCTACAGCATCTATACTAGCTCTGCAACAGCTATTGCTTGGCTGGAACTTGGTTGCTCCTATGGAAGCCCCATCTCTCTCTTTCTCTTTCCCCCTCCCCCACACTACCTCCGACAAAGATAAACCAGTAAAAGCCCAGTTCCGTATTTTTGGTGGCTTCCGCAGCTCCTCCCTTGACGTTGCCAGCCGCCCAAGTCCCCATCCAAACCACACAAACCCAGCTTGTGGCATATACATCATCACCCATTGCCTACAGGGTACATAAGCACCCTGCTTTAGTTTGGCCATGTGACTTCTCCAGCCTTGATCTCTGGAGGCTGGAGAGCTCACCTGGGAGTTGCTTTGCTGAAAATAGTTCTTTTACGTTTTCAATTCCACTTGATCTAGCTTACTGTGGCAGTGGAGAAACCTATTATCAGGGCACAGAAAACCTATTATCTTGGTGCTGAAACCTAGAAGGAGCCTTTCCACCAGTGGGCCAGATCCCCCAGATATGTGGGGGGCACTCCTCTCCTTTTATCTTCCTCTCCACCAGACAGAATCAATTTTTGATTTAAGGGAAGTCACCCATTTCCAAGCCACTGCCTGCAGAGATATCAGGTATCTCTTCCCAGTCAATACCTCTTCTGGGTCAAGACCTTCCGAATCTCCTGCCAAGCTATGGGTCTGATGGCTACACCAGAGAAAGCTGACATGTTTCCGGAGCAAAGACCATCATTGTTCTGGGAGACCTTTGTGGAGGAGATGTCCTAGCCAAAGGCTACCCCACTCCCCAGCCCACTTCACCCCAGGCTATAGTGGGGGACACCTTGTCCTACTCTCTAGTCTTCAGCACAGGCTTGGAAATGGGCACCCCTGGGTTTAAACCCGATTCTCAGTCACCCCTAGAGTGTCTACTACAAAATCTATCCAGATTGGGGCTGTTTCACACCTTACAACAAAGGGTCTGCACTCCCTTACCCTGGGTTTTTGAGCTCTGCACTCCCGCCCCTCCCTCTTCCTTGTTCTCTCTGATTGTCACTCTGTTGATCATGGAGTGTTCTCTCAGTGGCATAACTTGGCAGGGCCCACCCAAAGGGTCCCACTTTGCCTTTTTTACTCACAAGGCTATCCTGGCATTTGGTCTGCTGGGATTCTACCCACCATAAACAGACCCACTCTCTCTGTTTCTGTCTGTTCTCCCTCCTGCTCATGCTGGGACCTGCCCACTGCTCCATCCACAGCGGAGCTGCTCTCTTTGCTTCTGTCTGCTCTCCCACCCTAAACTGCATAAATGTCCTGTCCGTACATTTGTTGGGACATGGGAGTCAAGAGTTGGTGAGGCCAGCTGCTTTGTGCCTAGCACAAACCCTGTTTTCCCTGATATCTAATCCTTAATGAGATTATTTATGGATGTTCCAGGTCAGGCTCCAAAACTATACAAAAAAAAAAACCCTGTCTCAAAAAGCCAAAAAAAAAAAAAAAAAAAAAAAAAAAAAACCCACACTTTTGTTCCTATGAGTTCTTTGTATATTATTATACCATAATCTCTAATTTCAGGATTTGTAAATTGCTCATCTGGCGTGGTTTATAAGTCTTTAGAATTTGAAACAAAGTCTGTTTCCTGGGAAAAATTCTGTTTGTCTTGATGTCAGAAAAATTTTGCCTATTTTGTGTATATGGATGCATTGGTACCTGTTGGTTTTCCTGTGGACCTGAGAGCCATACAAAATTACATCCAGCTCAGTTGAATGTATAAATGTATGTGGCCACTGCATGTTTGCTTCTGACTGGCCTTGCGAGTTTATTATGTTCCCTGTGTCTTGGTGTTGTAACTAGCTGCCTGGGCTCAGAATTAACCTCTGGAATCTGTGGCCACTAAATCTGATGTAATAACAGAGATTCATATGTCATTTGGGTATTAACAATATTAAAGCTATTCTACCTTATTTTTTAAAAAAATCACCTAAGGGAGTTGGGTATGGCTAAAAATCTGTAAACAAAAGTTAATTTAAAACATGTAAGTCCAAATTGGAGCTGTTCTGGGAGACAACAGGTGGTTTGCCATCATCTTAAGTACAGTCACATGGGCAGTCGCCATTTGGACTAAGGTTGGAGAAGAGAGATGTCATGTGACTTCACTACCATCTTGATTAAAGGAGATGACATGGAGTGAGCCTACCAAGGAGACAATAGGTCTCCAAGATAGTTTGGATTAGGATGGCTAGCCGGGCGGTGGTGGCGCACGCCTTTAATCCCAGCACTCGGGAGGCAGAGGCAGGCGGATCTCTGTGAGTTCGAGGCCAGCCTGGTCTACAAGAGCTAGTTCCAGGACAGGCTCTAAAAAAGCTGCAGAGAAACCCTGTCTTGAAAAACCAAAAAAAAAAAAAAGAAGAAAAAAGGATTAGGATGGCTTTTTGTATGAGAATTCCTGTTCTGTCCTGAAAACAAGGTTTATGAAAGGTAGGATTAAAACAATGCTGGTTTAATGAGGTATTAAAGCGGCAGCTCCATGCATTCATGGACAGGGACGTATCTTGCTGGCAGCCAGATTATGTAGTGTAAGAGCAATCCACTTGATATTGATTTTAGAGACACTGAATTGTTTACCCTGTTGAAACTTGGTTTTGCCTTCTGCAAACTATGGTTGTGTTCTATGTCTTCATTCTTGAAATAAAAACTTAAAACCATAGCTGAACACTGTCGGGCACCAGCCTTGACCAAAACAACTCTTGCCAGGGTAGGGGTATGGGGATTTAGAAACATTAGTAAAGAATACTAAGATGCATGAAAAAATAACAAAAGAGAAACCATAGAATAGTACCAGGAGTGCATTCTAGTGAATACTGTTTAATTTTAATTTTCCATACACTTTTATACCCCAATACCAAAAAAACGGGGAAGAAGGTGACAAAAGAGTTCTTTAACATGATACAAAGGACTCAAATAGCTAATTGCTTTAACACTTTGAGACATCACAGCATTAGCATTCTGTTGTTTAGGCAGTGAAGCTACCCTAGACCAAGTATCCTGAAGGCAGCCACTCCCCAGGTAACCTCATATTACAAAAGAAGGAACAGAAGTACATTTGCATATCCTGACTATTTGTCAGGATGGAATGGATCTACTTGTATGAGCCATCTTAATGTCAAAAGAACCAAGTAACCACATCGTGAGTCAGGATGTCACTTGTCAACCATTCTGAGCAACTTCCAAACTCTCTGACCATCAGGCTCACAGTTTTGGGCCTTCACAGAACACCAGAGACTGGGGTATGTCTATCTTAAGATGCAGCAAGATGGTGACCTAAGCAGTCTGGTGAAAGATCTCTCCACCTAAGGTCTATTCAGGCTTATAGAGATCAATTTAGTAATGTATGTCTAACCTCCTTGCTTCTGCTAACATTGTTAAGCTATATCTAGTTTGGTAAACTAAGTCATCCAGAAAACCGTTGTGTTACATAATGGTAAACTATAAACGGATCAGGAAAGTTCCCAGTCTCTTTGTGGACTGTGTTTATGAGTTAAAAGTCTTATCTTGATATTAAAAGATCTTCAGTTCAGAAATTGTTATTTCTTAGGGCTAAACTTAACAGGGATGAAGCTATAAAATCCCAGTCTTAGAAGACGTACACATTAATAGTCAGATACCTCATAAAGAATCAACTTCTTTGATATGTTCAGGTTTAGTTTATATATATATATATATATATATATATATATATATATATATTCTCAAAGTTAAGCCTAAAACAGGTAACTAGAAAAAAAATTGTCTAGTTTAGATATACCTAACAGATAATGATCCTCAAATGCTTCAGAGATCTGAGAATATGACATTTAAAATGTTTAATAAAAAAGATTTTCATGATAGAGACATGCAAGCACCCCTATCTCCTCCAAAGAAGACGGAAGGATGCAAAGAACTTTTACCTGGAGTTTGTTTTAAATGTAGCAAATCCAGTCGTGGAGTGGAAAAAACTGCCTTTCCCCTCAAATCCTGCCGAGGTCCTGTCTAGACTGTGGATAAGCAGAACACTAGAAAACTGATTGCTCTGCTTTGCCTAGGCAAGGTAGGCCAGTCCTCCTCCAGTCCGTACTCCACAGTAAAGTCTGTGAGATCTTCTGGCTCTGGCAGCTAAAGACTAATGCTGCCCTGGGACCTCTGTCTCTAATGACCGTGGAGGAACCTAGAGTTTGGTGGGAAGCATCACCCCAGCCCCCTGGCATCCATATATACAAGGAGTCTGTAATGTTTGGTTGGGGGGTCAAAACCCCCTCCCCTGAGAGTTGCCTCAGTCCAAACTCTACCTCCAAGAAAGCCTACCAAACAGTGACCCCTCCCCAGGGAGGGTCAAGACCACTCCCACAGGCTATTTAAACTGCCCCCCCCCAACAAACACGTGGTCTCTCCAGTTCTCCTTTCCCCTCTCTGTGTTTTCCTGGGTGTGTTGCTTGGGAGCGCTGGCATCCATTAAACCTGGGCTTTTTAAAGTTCAGTCTGATTTTGGTCTCACCAGGCCAGAAAAGCTTAACACCTGGGGCAGTAAGTCCCTGCGATTTTTAGTAGATTTAGAAGCCGCGTCCCTTCTGCTTACTTTATCCTTCTCAGATCTGATGGTGTTTGATGACTAGCCTTGCCAGTTTAACAGCTCTCCCTGTGATTCCCCCAAGGCTGCAACCACTTTGGGAGTTCATTAGGTAGTTCATTATTTAAGTTTCATGTTAAAAAAAAAATTACAGACAGGTTTGCCTTGTTCACGGGCTTCATAGCAAAGGATAAGCAGGTTTCAGATGTAACTTTCCACTACAGGAGCACATGATTTAAGATATAGAAATGTAAGTTGCAAAGGTATAAGTAAATGATTTAAGGCATGTAAAGATGTTTTAGACTTCTGTCCCCTTTCTATGCTATTATTACACGGGGATTACAGAGTTGTAGCATTGATAAAGAGACTTCTGATAAACTGATGGAGCACTGACTATTTACTTCAGTCACAAGCTCAAGATTTAAAATTCCCTTTGGTTGTCTTCTAAGTATGGACTTAAAGATGTGTTTCATTGGGCTAAAACATGTTCGTGCCTTTTAACCCAAGGTCATACCCTTTGCTAAGGCTAAGGCAAGATGTAAGTCTGTTCCAGGTATTTTGCAGACACCTGCATGTTGCTAGGGAAGGAGTGCTGTTACTGTATCAAGGAATCTGGCCTGGTGGAAACTAATACAGAATTTGAAGAATGTCATCAATACAACCAGGGTCTATCTCTGTTCCATTCTTTCTGGCAGTCTTCACTCTTCCCATGGCTAGCCCCATTCATAGGGCTGGTGGTAATAATCTTTTTTTTTCCCTCCTAGCAACTTGCATTCTCCACTTCTTCCAGGAACAGATTCCCAAGGTCTCTAGGACAGCAGTTAACCAATGCTTCTTCACCCATACCTCCTGCTAAGTGTGAGCCCACTGACTCCTGACTCCCCCCTCCCCAGGTTGTCCCATGCCAACAGGGAGTAGCCAGATTTGAACTGGCGCCTATGTATCCAAAAAGGTGGGGATGTTTGGCTGGAACTCCCTGGTCACTCCAGTGAAAACCCCATTCTTCTCTCTCCAAACCCTGCCCTCTTAGAGAATCTCCAACAAAGATAAACCGATAAGAAGCCCAGTTCCGCAATATTGGGGATGCAGCAGCTCCTCCCTTGAAGCTGCCAGCAGCTCAAGTCCCACTCAAAGCGTTAGAATTGGGCACAAACCCAGCTTATGGCAGACACATCATCACCCCTCACCTACAGGGTACATAAGTGTCCTGCTTTAGCTCGGCTATGTGACTCTCCTGCCTCTTCTCTTGCCTCAATCTCTGGGGGCTGGAAAGCTCACCTGGGAATTGCTTTGGTCAAAATAAACCTGTCCTGTTACTTTTTCAGTTTGTCTTCATCTGGCTTACCATGTTGGCAGAGAAACCTATTATCAGGGTACAGAAAACCCATTAGCTATCATTGGTCTCCATCAATGCAGGCACTATTTCTCAGTGGACCTGGCAACCCAATGCATTCTGCAGACCTGTTTACAATGCTTTCCCAAGACTTGGGACTCCAAGTCTGATGTCTTTCCTCAGCTCTTCTGGGCTCTGGAACACAGTGCATCTCTACAGTCTTCTGCCATTAACCTCATCTCTCACCAGGCTCCCTGCTGCACACTGGGTGTCTTGCTCGTCTTTAGCGTGCTTGCTTTTGAGTCCCAGAAAAGCTGACTCATCCTGTAAAACTCAGCCAGGTGGGCTCTACAGTGCAGGCAGGGGCTGCTGGCCTGTCCCCCATGTCCCGCTCTTAAGTGTATGTGTGTCCTCCAGACTGTGAACTCTGTGGAGCGGGGGTCTGTCTTAACAGACTCTGAGCCTTCATTCCTGGACACAGAGCCATTATCTGTATTGGCATCACATACGGAAGTGGTGACGTTGCATTTTAATACTTTGCAGCAATCTCCTGAGCTACTCAAGAAACCTTTAATCTGAGTCACTAGACCTACTTCCCTGAGTATTGCTAGTTATGCAACTTTTTAATTTTTTATTGCTAGTTATTGCAACGTTTGGTGTCCAACCAACTTCCCATAGGCGCCCTAGCCTGCAACACAGGGTCGAGACACTCATCCCTCTTTCCAACGGTAGCAGCAAGTAGACACCTGCAGAACAGGTCCACACTGAGCTTAGAGTGAACCCATGGACACCCTAGCTCAGACCAGTTTCGTCCCAGGCCAGTCGTCACAAGCTCTGGGATGGGTCCCGGGTCTGAGTGTTTCTAAACTCTAGATATCGAGTTGAAATCGGAAATCACCAACTTAGTCTGAAATGGTGAGAGTGGCCACAAGCTTGTCATCTCTCCTGAACACAGACAGCCCTTCCCAGAGAAATGGGAACTGCTGCCACATCCCAGCCACTTGAAGGGGTCAGAGGGAGGGAACTCAGTTGACTTTGTTAGCCAAGGATGCCAACAAGAAGGCAAGGTGAGGATTCTGGGGACATTTCTCCTCACAAAGCTTGGGATCAAAGGACGCAGATGAACAACTCAGAGTGTCACTTTTCTGTGAGATGGATTCAGCAGTCATTCCTCCCCTGTGGATATTGTAAAGATGGGATGGAGATGGGAAAGTCTTCTGTAAGCTACAAAGGGCAGATGTCAGTGGTTATACCTGGTTATTTTGCATTTCTGAGTTCCTGAGAAAGGGGCTGTGGCTTACTCACACCTGCAGCTCTTGCATGAGATGCACTCCCCACTTGGCAACCCGAGTACTGAGTACACAAAAGGACGGATGAGCGAGGCCGAGAGAGCAAATGTGGAGATGAGTAGGTGCTGTGAGCTCTGTGCCCCAGACTCACACCCCACAGCTCTGTGAGGCTGAGACAGATCCAGGCCTCAAGACCTCCCGGGCTTCGGGGACAGGATGCCCAGGGGCAGCAGCTTAGCAGAGAAGCTGGTTCGCGGCCCCAGAACCTCTCCTGCAGAAACAGCCCTGGACCCAGGAAAGCGTGAGGTGTGGCCTCCTGCTCTTCCTACAAAGATGCTGGCAGGGGTTGGCTGGCGAGGACAAAGAATGCTAGAGGAAATGGGTTCCCCCACCCCAGCTCCAGGGCCCGCAGGTAGCCAAGTAGCCAAGTCGACCGTGCCATGAGCAGCGGCTAAGCGCAAAGCCATGGGGCAGTACAATCTGGGGAAGGAGCCCCCGAACCAGATTCAAATCCAGCAGCTGCCACAGAACGGCTGTGTACCCTGGGACAAATCACTTCATCCTTCTGTTTTAAAATAAGAAGAGGCTAATAACTCCCGTGTCATTTATTGGAGAATAACTGGAAAATATATTTCTGGAAACTTCCAGCACACTGTTTGGCTTTAAACATTCATTCATTTGTGGGCTCAATAAAATTCATGTGTTACAGCTTCCCAAGGCTGGGATACTGTTCCAGGGCCCTTAAAAACCTTCCCACCCTCCTGCTGCCTGGACTGGGTGCCACTTGTTTCCACACAAGGGCCAAACCAAAGAAACCAGGCTTGTTTTACTGAGATACCTTCTCTCCCTCCACACCTCAGCGAAGACAGCGCACGGAGTGGTATGAACTCCCTCCTCACCACACAGAAGAGCACCACATCTTCAGGGGATTTCTTTCAGCTGGCTGAAGAAAGGCAAACAGAGGAAGAGCCAGCGCCTCACCAAAGGGCATCCCACGGGCCAGAAGCACCCGGGCGGCCACCGAAGGCTAGGTGCCATCGAGGGCGCGGTTCCCAGTTATCTCCCATTTCCTTTGGGAGCCCCGGAGACGTGGCCTTCCCCCAAGCAGCCTCTGAGGTGGCCTGTGAAGCTTTTGTCCTTGGCAGCAGAGAAATTTCTGCTTCGGTGGTTCCAAACAAGGCTTGCATTAACTCCGGGCCTGCGAGGGGAGCACGTGCAACAAAACCCAACACCGTGTCCCAGCCCTCAGACAAGCACGAAACAAATGGTGCCGGAATTTTTCAGAATAGAATCATCCGCTCAATGTCACTGCATACATTTACCTACCTCAGAGGCTATTCAAGGCCCTTTTCAAGGGAGCGATCAATAGAGATGGATCGGACAACATCTCTATGGCAACACCTCCATTGAAAAATGATGGCGACCACAGTGAGTAGGGCGATGACCATTTTTTAAAAAATATACACAAATACAGCATGGCTCACTCCAAAAGGGTCCTCTGGCTCCCAGGCTGTGAGGCTGTGTTAAAACAATACTAGAACAGTTCATGACAAGACTGATTAGGGGACCAGGCGCGCTGGAGAACTCGGTGCTGCGGCTTTGCACAAAGCATGAAGATCTGGGCCTTTGGGACAAAGAAATTTGTCAACAAAATTAATATTCGCTCTGTCTCGGGAAACTCTCAAGCCGAAAGAGTTTATGAGGACCTTATTTTGAGTACACAACGCCGAAGGATTTGTTAGCAAGAGGCCGTAAAGCAAACAGTAGCGACCACCAGGCTCTCAAACTGTATTAAGGGATACAGAGAAGGCCTGGTTGACCTAGCCCACAGCTGTCTCCCGCTCTGGTGCCTTCAGACTCTAGGATCTGGGTTAAGAAGGGCCCTGGTGACCTCAGAAATGAGAAGCCATAAGGGGCTGTGGTGGGGACACACTGAAAATTCTACCCCGGCAGAGAACAGTGCTCTCGCTACCTTTTTCTGACATTCCTGATTGTCTTAGAAAGTAGTCACGGCCTCAGGAGTTCTTTTCCTTCCGGCTGTCAGAAAGACTAAGAACAGAAAAATGTTATCTCATCTATTGCTTTGTGAGCCCTAGAGGAAAAGAGGCCAGACTCGGAGTTGGAAGGTTGTCAGGGCCAACAGCGCGGTGGCCATGTTCCTGCTTCCTTTCCCCATGATCTTCCGCAAGTCATTAACCTTGCTTGCCTCTACAGGTCCTTCCATAAAAGTTGACGTTCTACCAATTGGTAGATGAAAGATTTCCAGGCGAGTGCAGAGCTTATATACCCAACACCTGCAAGAAATTAACTGTAATAGAGGATGTGTGGGCTGTGGCTCACCATGCCCTGAGTGCTTACATTCCTGGGCTTTGAATAGCCTTTTTTCACCATGTCAGGGGAGAATGGGGTTGTGGCTAAGGGCGCCCCTCGTTTGTGCTCTTGTTCGGAGAGTGGAGCCCAGGGTGGCTGTTTTAGAGCCCTGGGTTTGCCTTAAGTGGGTGCAAGGAATGGCGAAACCCTGCACCCCATATTTCCTCTGTTTTCAGACCACTCAAGGACTGATTTTTAAAAATTCTTGTTATTGTGTATGTATAATGGAGGGGTATGCTTACCATGATACAGGTGTGTGGAGTTGGTTCTCTTCTTCCATCTTTACATGAATTCCAGGAATCTAACTGAGATATTTGGGCTTGTTCAGCTACCTGTGGAGCCATCTTGTTAATCTCTATGATCTTTTTCATTTGTGTTTTTTATTGTTGAGATTATTGTTACTGTTTGAGACAGGGTCTCCAGTAGCCCTGGCTATCTTAATCCTTCTTCTTCTTCTTCTTCTTCTTCTTCTTCTTCTTCTTCTTCTTCTTCTTCTTCTTCTTCTTCTGCTTCTGCTTCTGCTTCTGCTTCTGCTTCTGCTTCTGCTTCTGCTTCTGCTTCTGCTTCTGCTTCTGTTTCTGCTTCTTCTTCTTCCTCTCCTCCTCCTCCTCCTCCTCCTCCTCCTCCTCCTGCTCCTCCTCCTCCTTCTTCTCTTTCTCCTTCTTTTAAATTAAAATTAGGTCTTTTGCTTGCTTGTTTTTTGAGACACATTTCCGTGTAGCCAAGGCTGACCTGGAACTTTCTATATACCTGAGGGTGATCTTAAACCTCTCATCCTGTCTTCAAGTATTGACTGGGATTACAGGTGTGTGCCCAGTTAATACTGAGGTGGAGGCTTTGCTAAGCAAGCATGATCCTCAGTGATACTCTGAATCCCAGGCTCAACTTCATCTCTCTGTTTTCTTCCCTTTCTGCTCATTCTTTTGAAATATACACTCCTTTTTAGCCATTCCTAGATTTTCTATGATAACTTGTATTCTAGTTTCCAGGAGTTATCAATAGAATTCCTGTTTCTTTCTTTTCTCACCTCTCTCCTCTCTCTCTCTCTCTCTCTCTCTCTCTCTCTCTCTTCTCTCTCCTCTCCTCTCTCTCTCCTCTTCTCTCTTCTCTCTCTCTCTCCTCTCTCTCTCCCCTCTCCCCTCTCCCTCTCCCTCTCCCTGTCTCTCTCTCTGGTTTTTGGAAATAGGGTTTCTCTACATAGCCCTGGCTGTCCTGGAACTCACTCTATAGACCAGGCTGGCCTCAGACTGAGAGATCTGCCTGCCTCTGCCTCCCGAGTGCTGACTGGTGGCATGTGCCGCCACTGCTGGTCTCAGTAAGCTCTCCTAACAACTGAGCTGTTGCTTAGCCCTGTACAACCAAGTTTTAAAGGTGTCCTGGATGTGCTTTGTCCTTTCACAACTCATCTGCTGGAAACTGAATCACAGAGCATCAGAGCTGAGAGATGTGGGTGTGTAAGAGGCAGGACCTTGTGGGAGGTAGTTGGACCAGGGGTGTAATACCCTTCGAAGAAATTAATACCTCTCGGGCACATCTGGATTAGTTAGTTACTCTGAGAACAAATTGTTGTAAACAGAGGCTGCCCCACAGGCTCGACCTCACACTCCACTTGCACCTCACACTCCACTTGCACGTGCTCCCAACAGGTAATGCCATCTAGAACATTCTTCTGCAGCATGGCACCTTTGGCTTGGAAACCTCCAAAATCATGAGCCAAAACAAACCTTCCTTCCTGATACCATACCCACAGGCTTTGCTGTCGCTTCAAGGATGCATCCTCTGCTGATTTTTTTGTGGCAGGGAAAAGTTCTTGAGTCCGTTCCTTTCAACACTGACATTCGTCTCACTTCGTAGTGTGAAGATGCAGAAGGGAGAAGAGATGGAGATGTATCCTGAAGAGATTCCGTACTGGCTATACAATAAGCATGGAGGATTACAGCTAGACTTAGTCTCCCCCAAATACTGACGGAAGACACTGGAGCCCATAACCTCATTTTGCAGCTAAGGAAACAGGCCCTACAAAGCGTTGCTCTTTGTCCGAGTTTGCTCAGGAGGCCAGGCTGAGAAGAAGCTGAGACGCTGGCCCTGCACCAAGTTGCTTTCTGGTTTTTAGGTCAACCCTACCATCTCCATCTGGGGCTGTCCTTGATCCCTGAGCTGAACTTTGTACGCCGGGGCATGTGCTTAGCGTCACAGGATGTCTAAACTTACTGGGGACTTTAAAAATCTGTTCTCATCCTGGGTAAGATGTTGCCCTAGCCAGGGAACTGTGAGGGTCAAATTAATAATGGATCAAAGTCGCTTGTAAGGTGATAGGTGACAGGCAATTTCAAGTCACTGTAATGTGGTTCCGCCTGAGGTGCCTGTCACGTGTTCAATGGCAGCCTTTCCTCCAGACAATTGGTGGTGCTGACTCAGCTCCGCTGCCCCTCAAGTGCCAGAAACAGAGACTGTCTGCATCCCAGGCCATGGCTGGGTGTCTCCACATCACAGTTTGGAAGCCAGAAACATTTTGATGTGGGCAAAATGAGGGGCTGCCGGGGAGCACAATTATTTCTGCATGTTTCTTATTACCAAGAAACATCTACCACAGGAATGCCTGCCATGCGAGGGCTGGGGAGCAGGGTGGCTTTGAGCCAGGATGTCTGCTGCACTGACTGCCTGTTTACTGGGGACTTGTGACAGGCGCTTTGACACCACCGCAGCTAGGTCTGAAGGGCCACTCCTCTGTCACAGCCTTGTTCTAGAGTTGGCTGTGGCCTGGGTCTCAGTCAAGTCAGTTCCTTTGTCTAGTCCGGACCCGCTGTATTTTCAGATACTGTGCTACTGTCTTCTACTCACAGGGCACTAGCGGCTCAAGAGAAGGTCAGAAATGGAATAGGGGCCTCTAAAAGGAACTGTAACAGGGCATGATGGTGCAGAGTTTCCTCCATCTTGTATTCTTTGCTCATGTCATTTCAGGTTTAACTAGAATCTGATCTCCATGATGGAGATTTCCCATGCAAAACTACCAAATTCTATTCTAGGAACACAAGGTCAAGATTCCCTGTTAGCTTATTAGCTTCTGTTAAAATGCTTGCTTGCTCGGAAACCCCTCCAGCTAACCACTTATCTTGGCTTCTGTTAAAATGCCTGCTTCTGTGAAGCTCCCCTGCAGCTTCTGAGCAAGATCCCAGGATGTGTTTTTTGCTTTTAAAAATCCTGTGCTCTGGACACTTGGGGTTACGCCTGAATCTCTGGATACCTGACTATAGTCCCAGCCAGCTAGAAAAACGGCTTTGAATTGATCATTGCTGGTGGGCCCCCTCTAACAGAACAACACTGAGAGAGCTGGAGACCAGGAAGTCAACAAAGAAGGCCCTATATTCAGAGCCCTGGCCAGCTGATCATGGATGCTCTGACACTTGGACACCCTCTCTGGGCCTCCAGAGATGAAGTCGCCATCTGTGTCTGCTGTGCCCTGGCCATGTGCTGTGGGACAATGGTCTTTTATTCTGTCACTTGTATTATTTTTAATAAAATGCTGATTGGTCAGTAGCCAGGCAGGAAGTATAGGTGGAGCGATGAGAACAGGAGAATTCTGGGAAAAGGAAAAACACAGTCTGCAGTCATAGAGGATGCAGATGAGAATGCCCCCCTGATGAAAGGTACCAAGCCACGTGGCTAACACAGACAAGAATAATGGGCTAATTATAAGGTGTAAGAAAGAGTTAATAAGAAGCCTGAGCTAAAAGACCAATCAGTTTATGATTAATGTAGACCTCTGTGTATTTTTTGGGACTGAATGACTGCAGGACCAGGCAGGATAGAAACCCCTGTCAACAACCATGAAGCAAATGGGAGAGGTGGGAAAATGTTTGTTGTGTTTCATTTCAAGCAAACATTTAATGAGTTCATCCCATGCATCAAGTACTGTGAGGACCTGATGCTTTGGGCATCAGGAATAGTAGACACAGACCTGTGGATTCCCTGCCCAGAGCCACTGCTCTACTGGAGGTCCAGCTTTTCACCTGTGACCTGGGAACTATGAGCAGAGGGTCCTCTCTGGAGCAGCTTCCCCCATCCCTTACCCACCCCACTGACTCATCTGGATGGAAAAGGGAGGCTCGGGTGGGGGCCACAGGGGTAGGAGGCTGGGGTGGTGGCACAGGGGTAGGAGGCTGGGGTGGTGGCACAGGGGTGGGAGGACTGGGGTGGTGGCACAGGGGTAGGAGGCTGGGGTGGTGGCACAGGGGTGGGAGGACTGGGGTGGTGGCACAGGGGTAGGAGGCTGGGGTGGTGGCACAGGGGTGGGAGGACGGGGGTGGTGGCACAGGGGTAGGAGGTTGGAGTGAGGGCACGGGGATAGGAGGCCTGGGGTGGGGGTACAGGGGTGGGAGGTCTGTGGTGGGGGCACAGGGGTGGGAGGACTGGGGTGGGGGTACAGGGGTGGGAGGTCTGTGGTGGGGGCAGAGGGGTGGGAGGCTGGCTGGTTTGAGAAGCCTGATGATTTTACTTCAAGCTCCTCTAGTAGGCCCTTCTAAGAACCTCACACAACTGTGCTTACTTGCTGCTCAAAATGTAGCCTCTGTTGTTGCTACCTTTATAGAGATGGCATGTCACAGAGAGACTGTCACTCCTGAGGACAATCTAGAAGTCTGAGTCTGGCTTCAAATTACTCGTGTGTGTGTGTGTGTGTGTGTGTCTATGTGTGTGTCTGTGTCTGTGTGTGTGTATGTGTGTGTGTGTAATTAGTTACTGACATAGAGTTTATATAGCACTTGGTGTTGGGCCTGAACCAAAGGCCACTGATCTTGTACCCAGACTGCCATGGGGTCCAAGGCTGAGATATGTCAGCCTCTGCAGAGGTCTGGCTGGCTTCCTTGCTTTCCTGCATCCCATCCCTCATTCATTGTTACTTCAAATATTGCACTTGTCACCAGCCCACAACAGTAGGAGCATGAGTTACTACATAACACGGAACTTGGGGGGGGGGCAGGGAATCACAATTTATATTTAAGCTTACCCTGCCATGAGCAATGAGGGAAAAGATCGTCACACTCGCTGTCACTTGAGGTGGGTAAGAAGGTGACATTCAGGGCACTATTCTGCCCCACAGGCACAGCAAGGGTGTCAATCACTGGGCAGTGGTCCATGTTGTTTCTTTGTCCTCACAGCCCACTGGAAGTGAGCCCACCTGGAGGTTACAGAGGGACTGCCACTACCTTCTCCCCAGGAGGTAGGGCTTAGAACCTGATGTGGGAATGAGACAGGATGTGACCTGGGCTCTGTCACCACCCTTGACTTCAATAAGATGGCCAGCATGCTCACTCTGGCCCAGAGAAAGCAACAAAGCAAGCAAAAGCCTTCCACATTGGTGTCAAGCCGCACTTGCTGTGGGTACCACACTGCATAGGCCACCCCAAGCGGAGGTCTGGACTCAGTCAGCAGCCCAGAAACCAGGCCCATACTGCAGGCTGTCACATCCATCACCTGGACTGCCACCAAATTAATTTTGTTCACAGCCCCATAGAGCTTGGATCCCTGCCAGACACACAGATAGTGCTCCTGGGTTGCCCGTGGTGGTGTTGTCTGGGAGCACATCTAAAGAGAAGCTCTCTGGTTTCATCACATGCTCAAACCCATGATGAAGCTAATGATGCCAGGAGATCAGCAAGAGGGAGGAGAAAGCTGCAGAGCCACATGGTTCTAAAATCAGGTCTCCACTTGGCTGGTTTCTGCCTGGGCCACTGAAGAGACTTGGAGCAAATGCAGAAGAAAATATGAACCAGCAGCTGGGACAAGAGGACTCTACTCTGAAGTCTGAGATGGGAACAGAAGGTCAGATCTGAGATAGCTGGGGCCACCAGTCAGATGTCTTTTTTACAATGTCTCCATCCTATTGTGAACACATGGGATTTGGTCACTAGGCGAGAGAGAGATAGGGTTGCCTTTGAGGGCTGCATGGGCCTGTTATTCTATCCTTGCCCTTGAATGACAATCTCTTCAGCCCTCACAAGAGAGTCTAGGGCCCAGATTCCAAGCAGACTTGCTGGCCTGGCTCCCACTGGCCCTTCCCTGAGAAGGCTCTGATCTCCTGCCCAGCTCCCTGTAGACTCCAGGGTTACATCGTGTAGGCGCTGGTTCTGCTCTGACCTTATGAGGCGCTGCCTTCTGGTCAGCAGGTGCGATACTTTGGTTATCTTCTCTTAGCCCTTCAGGACAGAGGGGGATGATGTGTGTCCTCTCTTAGTTAGATTTTCTATTGCTGTGAAGAGACACCATGACCATGGCAACTCTTATAAAGGAAAATATTTCATTGGGGCTGGCTTACAGTTCAGAAGTTTAGTCCATTATCATCATGGTGGGAAGCAAGGCAGCATGGTGGAAGACATGGTGCTGGAGAAGGAGCTGAGAGTTCTACATCTTTTTTTTTTTTTTTTTTTTTTTTAATTTTTTTTTCTTTTATTTATTTATTATGTATACAATATTCTGTCTGTGTGTAGGCCTGCAGGCCAGAAGAGGGCACCAGACCCCATTACAGATGGTTGTGAGCCACCATGTGGTTGCTGGGAATTGAACTCAGGACCTTCGGAAGAACAGGCAATGCTCTTAACCACTGAGCCATCTCTCCAGCCCCGAGTTCTACATCTTGATCTGCAGGCAGCAGAAGCAACTGTGTGCCACACTGAACATAACTTGAGCATAGGAGACCTCCACAGTGACACACTTCCTCCATCAAGAAGACACCTACTCCAACAAGGCCACACCTCCAAACACCTCCCTATGGGGTCCATTTTCTTTCAAATCGCCACAGTTCCCTAGGCTCTATTCTACTCCTTGTTGGCTATTGGAACTGCCTTGAGCCATGAGCCTTGAGGCTCCCAGAAGGTCTTGGACTGTTTTTGCTACTCTTATTGAAAGCCTGATACTACACAATTTGTACAGAGAAGGAGTTTATTACTTAGACTTCTTGAAGCTTGGAAGTCCAAGGTTTAGGGCTCTCTACGGGGACAGTCCTCTTGCTGGTAGTGACTCTGTCTAGTGACACATTCAAGAGACAGAGTCACAATGGCTTAGACAGCAGCCCCTTCAGATAATCTTCAACCCAAGAATGAACAAGTCTGATCATGAGAACCTCTCGAAGTTCTACCTGGACTCATCTCTCAGTACCTCAAAGTGGGGATTAAATGTCAACTTGGGTTTGGGTGAGAACAATGGCCCCATAGCTTGGTATAACCGAGACTCCATCTAGGTCTGGTCAAAGGCTTACTCCTCTAGGAAGCTACCTCTGTCACCCAAAGTCACTAACAGAGTGCCCTCTCCCTCCTCTTGGTCTGTGGCATTTTGAACTCTTGAAGTGACACTTGGGAACCTGCTTTGGTTGAAATTAGATATGCCATCATTCTTGAGCTTTAATAAAAAGGTTCCTCCGAGAGAATGCGTTAAAGGACAAATATGTGTGTCGCTGACTCCCTGCGCACCTACAAGGAAAGTCCTTCCTTCTGTTTACTCAGTAACACTCATTGCCACCCCTGTATGCTGGACTCCACGCTTGATTGCAGACGGTCACAAAGTTGCACACCCACAAGGAATTACAGTTAAGAGGAAAATAAACACAGTCAAGGGGAAACAGCAAACAAAGCAACATCATAAAGCAGAGAAGGCAGATAGATGGCAGAAGCCACAGAGAGATGCAGAAGACCTGAGGCAGGGGCATGATTGGGAACCAGTGTGGATGGGACGGAACGAATGCCAGATGAGTGAATGCCAGAGAAGGGGGATGTGGTGATGGAGTCAGTGGTCGGAGTGATGAATGCCTCTAAAAATTAGAAGAAGTTAATGGCTTCTCCCCAAAGCCCTCTGAAGAAACCAGCTTCATCAACACATTGATTCTTAATTCCAAAAGACTTCTGACCTACAGCATTGTAGATGTGAACTCAGGACTGCCTTAAGCCAATAACGTAGCTGTTTCTCACAGCAGCAGAAAGAAACTAAAGTGACCGAAGCGATGGGAAGCTGGGAGCCTATAAACCTGTGAGAGCCATGGGGTCACCATAGGAACAAGCACGGATGGAGAAGAGGTCAAACCCCAGAGAACTAGAGTTGGGGTGACAGGAGCATGAGCAGAAGTGACAGGTCAGGGCATGCTGTCTGGGGGCAATCAGAAGAGTGTGCATCCAGACCACGAGGGGAAAATATATTGGGGCTGGAGAGGTGGCTCAGTGGCTAAGAGCACTGGCTGTTCTTCCAGAGGACCCATGTTTGATTCTCAGTGCCCACATGGTGGCTCCCAACTGCCTGTAACTTCAGTTCTAGGGGAATCTTCATCACGAGTACATCTGTCAGGACAGTCATGGCTACTGAGTACACACCGTGGTCAAAGCAGTACTGTCACCAGGAACTGTTTGGGAAAGCTGTGTTGTTCCTGCGACAGAAAGAAGTGAGAAAAAGTTTCTAGGAAAACCCTTGATGGAATCCATACCTTCCTAAGTGTTAAGAAAAAGTCTTTTTCTCTTCAAATATGACTCTGAGTATGCAGGATGATTGCTGGTTGAAGCTTCAAGGTCAGCCTGTCTCCATAATGACTTCTAAAACAGCGACGTGTTTGGGTGGAAGCCCTACCAGCGTCCATATATACCCCAAAAGTCTGGGATGTTTTGAATCTCCAGCCCAGATCCCCATTCCAGACCCCGCCCTCAGCTCCCCCAGCAGCATCTGCCTTGAAGCTGCCCTCTCCAAACCCCACCCTTTGTGCACCAAGCAGTGGCCCCTCCCCTGAAACTGCCCTCCTCAAACGCCACTCCTGAGAAAGCCAGCCAAAAGTCATTCCCTCTTTGGGGCAGCTCAAGACCATAGCTAGAGGCTCTGTAAGACCTGGTCACCATATTTGTCACGTGATACCTCTCTTGTCCTCCTAAGGGTCACCCAGGAGTGCTTTGCTCTGTTCATTAAACCTGGATTTATTAGTTCAGTTTGATTGGCAGCAGTGGAATAACTGGGGTTTTAAAACTTACAAAAAAAAAAAAAAAAAAGAAAGAAAGAAAGAAAGAAAAAAGAAAACATCTCCAAACTCGAATACAACTTTCATCCTGGGACACAGCAAGAATTGTGGAGCATTTGTTCTCTATCTATTGAGCTGCAGATGAATCTCTACCAGTTGCGGGGCTGAGTAGATACGGAATCCTGAAATCATGACCCTTCCAACACAGGGGTCCCTGGAAAAGTTCTAAGAGACATTTTTATCCTGTCAAACTCTATAAAACTTGTGTTTTTTAACCCCCACCCTCCCACCAACCATTGTTTACACAAAGACCCTGCTGCATTCTCAGAATGTTAGGAGTATTCTCTAAGGGCACATGTCACATCAGTGTCCTGGGGCCAATGCGTGCTTAGTCCTAGCAGAGGAAGCAAGAAGCCCTTCCCTGGCATACATGGAAGACAGTGCAGCCACAAGCAGACAGCTCCAGGCAGACAGTGCAGCTATGGGTAGGCAGCTCCCATGGCAGAGCTTCCTGAACGTTGTAATAGAAATCACATTGGTAAAGCATGTGTTTTCTGTGTGTGTTGAGAGTGGATTCTGAGAACGCGGTTCCCCCACCCACAGCTCAGATTCATACATGTTTATCTCATGTGTTCCCTGAGACACCAGTCCTGGGGACAGCCTGGGACCCTGACACTTTGCACAGAGGAAAGAAATGACAGACAGACAGAGGCACTAAAAACACGGTCCCTTTAGAGTGCCTACAAGGAAGTCATTCCGTGTGGGAGTTATTTTCTACCCCATGCTGTGGAAAGAGCAGCTGGAAGCTCATGCTCGCAAAGATTGCTACTCTGCCTGCGAGTCTTTCAATTAAGAACTCTAGTGTGACAGATTTGACAGATTTGGCAGGGTGCTCCAGTCTACTTTGGCTAGGTGTACTTTGGCTAGCATCTGGTCTGATGACAATATTTTTGTTTGCTTTCTCCATCAGGTTACACAGGTCAGGTCATCTCTGTTGGATGTTGTAAGTGCCTGCCTTGACAACGTTCTGCTATCCCTCTGCTGCTGTCTGTTCTTTTACTTGGGGGGGACAGTCTCTTCCATGTGGGACTCTTAATTGGACCTTCCGTCGTCGGCTTCTCAACGCTTCCCCAGTTGATTTCTGCTAGATGTTTGAGTTTCTAGTTTGATGATGTTATCTCTCTGCTACTCACTATTTGTTCTTTCACTTTTTCACGCTTAATAAACCCACGCATTCAAAACCGGAAGTGCGATTATGTGTGGCGTGTGTCCAGTCGCAAAGCTGTGGTGACGTCACACAATGTGTGCCGGGCGAACGCTGCCAGGCAACCGTGCGTTTGATTGTGAACTTTCAGTCACTGTGTATGAAGAAACATCTTCCTGTTGCCAAACTTCCCCACCCCCCACATTTGTTAGATGACCACCTCATGTGGAGCCGTGACCCATAGTTCAAGAACCCCAGGGCTCAACCACCAACCCCAGGGGTTTTCTAAAGTCTGGCTTGGCCATAGCCATCTCAGCAGACCCTCTGCTGCCGGGTTCTTGGCGCAGCATCTTTTAATCGCTTCTCCTGAACAGCTTCTCCAGGAGAACGATCAGCTCTGGGTAAAGATATTTTCCTTGCTGCAGTGAGCACACAGGTGTTCTGGGATGGACTCTTTCCCCTTTACTCCCATTCCAGAAGGAATCTGCACACGGATTTAATCATCCATTTATTCGTCCAACAAAGTCTCCACAGACCCTTTATACAGGATCTATGTGTCATCTGGGAATCTGCTCCGCTGGTCCCAGTGGATTGCTGAAGCCACAGATAGCACCAAGCTCCACACACACCAGGCTTTTAAGTTGGGCACCGGAAGTTATCAGCATTGACTAGTAGTAAAGTAGACCATCAAAGCAATATCCTATAGTAAAATTTGCCAGCATCCCCATTCTTGCTGGTCGTAATTAAGGAAAAAGGGGTTACTTGCACACAGGCCCTGATAGTGAAGATAGCTATGACTAAGTAACAGGGTGGGGGGGTAATATTAAAATCTTTGTTTGAATGAGCTGAGTGAAGGGCAGTTCACATGCCCGGCATGATGTATGGAGTGTGGTTTTGTATTGTTCAGAGGAGCACATGTTTATAACATATGAGTTGCTAAGTTGCAGGATTTTCTGTTTAGTATTTTTCAACTGTGGTTGACCATGGGTCACCAAAACCATGAAAAGGGAACCTGGGAGAAGGGCAGTTTGCGATGTACAAGTCACTGCGCTAAATGGAACCACAGACAAAGTTTTGTGCCCTCACAACCATAATCTACTGTGCAGACAAACAAAAAAGCAGCACACACACAGACACACACATACACAGATACACACACAGAGAGACAAAGACACACACACATATATATATATATATATGTGTGTGTATATACATATATGTGTGTGTGTGTATATATATATCATCATTTGGAGTCCCAGAAGAAGAAAGAACAGAGAAGTGGAGGTAAGGACAACACGACATCCACAGAGTGGGCGGTGAGGAGGTGACCACACTACAAGCCTTTTCGTTGAAGATAGTTGGGGATATTGTCTGAGGCTCAATTTTCTGCTCACCTAAAACAGAGGCATCTGGCAAACAAAAGCTGTGCAACAGGGAGCAAGAGCTTTCTACACTCTTTACATCACGTTTCTTCCCCAGGGATAGAAGAGAAAATTAAAAGAATACGTCTAAGCAGCAGAGAAGGGCTCCCTTTGGGGTTGTGTTAAGTAACAAAGTAGCCATTTATCATCCATCCCAGCCTGCCTGTTTCTAGTTAATTCCCAGAAACCACCTCAGAGAGATGGCTCCATCATCCAGGCGAGGGACATTGATGGTCTTGTTTGGAGGAAGGGAGACCTTCTAAACTGCAGTCCTTTAGTTCTCTTCCTCTCTCCCACATCAGGAGAGCTGATGTGGCAGAGAATTCAGCACCCATGGGCATTTCTATGGACGGTCATGGTGCAGCAACTGGCATGTAACTTAGGCGCACTTCAAACAGCGGCACAATGGACAGAACAGAGGAGGCAGATGTTTTTGGACACCGAATGTCAGGCCACTGGAGAGCCGATTTCCCAGAAAAATCTGTATGTGGTGAGTGCCATGTGTTGTTTGAGTCCGCTGGTTCATTTCCCAACCACCCTGATTCAAAATAATCTCTCAGAAACTATATGATTTGCAATATTGTTTGCCCAGTAGCCTAAGTGTATTGTTAGCTAGCTCTAATATCCTAAACTAACCCATCTCCACTAATCTGTTCATCACCATGAAGTTGTGGCTGCTACATGTCTTCTCCCTGATCCCACCTCCTTTCTCCCAGCATTCAGTTTAGTTTTCCCGCCTAGCTCCACTCTGTTAAACCATTGGTTGAAAGAAGCTTCTTTATTAACAAATGACAATAAAATATATTCGTGGAATACAGAGGAGGATCCCACATCAGCTGTGGTCATCCCACCTGCCCAGGGGACTCACAGCTGCAATGTGGAGCCTCAGCAGAGCAATGCTTTCTCTGAGCTTAGCAGAAACTGATGCTTCGACAGTATAGAACAGGTGAAACTGTGTGAGGCAGAGTATATTAGAAATAGGGGCAGCATAGAAGGACAGGGTCTTGCCACATGGTGCTGGTGTGGGGACAAGACTTCCCAAGACCTGGAAGCCACCTGCTGCAGGGCTGAAAGCTGTATAAACACCAGAACTTGGCCTCAAGACAGTGGAGACACCTGAAGAATTTCCAGCTGGATCCCTGGAAACCTTCTGGCTTAAGGTGAAGAAGTCGGTTCTAGGGCTGGGCCACCTCTGAAGCTATGCTCAAAACAAAACAGACCCAATCTTACGTAACTGCTACTGCTGTTTGGAAGGGCCATCCGTTGGCCAAAATGAAGCAGAAAGTAATGTGACTTTCTGTTAGATTCAATGGTAAATATTCAAGCCTGTCTTCCTCAACATGAAACGCTTAGTCAAGACCCAGCATTCATGTGTTTTAGTACTGGAGAGCCTTTTATAGCAGCAAGTGCCTGGCTCAGAGCAGCGCTAACCTAGTTAACTGCTTTGTATCTTGGAAAGTGTGTTTTGAAGGCATGTGTGATGCTGTGAAGGGCAAAAGCAGGGCCATGCAACTGGAAGATCTGACATCTCTCCTGTATACAGCTCAACCATGCAGCAGCCCCTTCCTTAGGATCTCGATTTCCGTCTTTCGTATAATCTTTTTTAAAGGGAAGGAAAGAAAGGGAGAGAGGTGGGGTTTATAATTGGGTTTGGGTATTTAGTGCCTGGGTTCTTAATCTCTTAGGATTGTGACATTCGGGATTTTTGGCCTTTAGAGATTTTGATGCTTCAGTATTTCAAGATTCCAGATTATACCATTCATGATAGTATCTTTTGAGGACATGGTTAGCCCTGAAAATACTCAAAGAAAGATAAGATAAAAGAAAGCAGAAGTAACTAAAAATTCAGGGCAAGTAAAAAACAAAGATTAAGAAGGTAGACTTGGGGCTGGAGAGAAGGCTCAGAAGTTAAGAGCCTAACTGTTCTTACATCTATGCCAAGCACCTCACAGCCACCTGTAATCAGTTCTAAAGGATCCAAGTCCTTCCTCTGTCTACTCTGGTACTTGAACTCACTTGCATACCACACAAACCTCACATAATTAAAAATAGAATATAAATATTTTTAAAAATGTTAGACTTCAATCATGTCAATAGTTATACTAAATATAAATGATCTAAATATACCAGTTTAGAGATAATGATTGTTAGACTGAAAAACCAAAAAAAAACCCAACATTCATCAATATGTTATCTATAAGAAACTCACAATCAATATAAAAATACAAGAAGGTCAAAGGCAAAACAAAAGGAAAGGATATACTATGAGAAACACTAATCACAATAAAGCCATACTGCTTTTATGATGGCATTACCACTATAGTTTGATACAGAAATTAGACAATTGTAGATATTAGGACAATGGCAATAAAAATATAGGCATCTAAAATTGACTTACACGTAATAATAGACCTTCAAAATATACTAGATAAAATTGACATATTCAAGAAAAAGAGGTTAAATTCAACATCTATTCCTCAGTAATTGACAGACTAAGAAGAGAGAAAATCAGTAAGGCTATCACAAAATAGATTGTTATCACCAAGTTGACATTTATAGAATATAATACATAGTAACAGGAGTAGGCATTTTTTCATATACATATAACACTCACAAGATTACCGTATTACCAGTTTATATAGAATATATTTTCTTAACACAGTAAAAATAAACTAGCTGGGTGGTGGTAGTGTACGCCTTAAATTCCAGCACTTGGGAGGCAGAGGTAGGCAGATCTCTGTGAGTTCAAGGCCAGCCTGGTCTACAGAGTGAGTTCCAGGGCAGCCAGGGCCACACAGAGAAACCCTGTCTCAATAGTAGTAGCAGAAGTAGTAGTAGCAATAAACAATTTTAAAATAAAAAATAAACTAGAAGGCAAAGTCAAAAAGTTTGGAAACCTGACAAATGTTTGAGAAGCTTTTTTTCCTTCTTGCCTCATCTTCTTTTTTTTAACATTATCATGACTACAGCTCACTAAGTAGACCAGGTTGTCTCTGAACTAACAATGGTCCTCCTGCCTCTGACTCCTGAGTGCTAAGGATTGCAGGCATGCACCACCACACCCAGATGCTAAGTAAGCAATTTATTTCAAATTAATTCAGGGGTCATTTAAGAAATAAGAATTCCCCAGGTGTTGTGGTAAAAGATTTTAATCCCAGTACTAGGGAGGCAGAAACAGGTGAACCCCATATGAGTTCAAGACTAGCCTGTTCTACATAGCGAGTTCCAGGCCAGTCAAGGCTACATAGTGAGACCCTGTCTAAAAATACCACAGAAAAAAAATGACAAGAAATGAAAATATTTCAATGGAAGTCATATTTAAAATACATTGTTTCAAAATGTGAGACCCAACTTCACTTGGAACTTTCCCTTCAGGCCAGATGTGTAATGGTGGCCAGATTTACCACTTTTGCTGAAGCAGGTAATGGCAGATGAAATATACCAAACAAGAGACTGAAGACACTGGGAAGTAGGCAGTGAAGGCAGAAGGACGTCAGATAGAAATGAGATTAATCCTACAATTGTTTTGGCTTGTGTCCAGGATGAGTTCCTAAACTCTGGCACAGAGAAGGAAAGCCAAGGTGGCGTCAGTGGTCTCCTCGAGGTTCCAAGGAAGAATACCTGAGAAGTAGGAGTTGAGCGCTGTGGATTCTCAGGGCCTCCATGAAGCTTTAGCTGAATGTTGACAACTGTGTGTATGTCACAAATGCACTGAAGTTGGGGAAGAATCACTCAAAGGAATTAGCGGAAACTGAACCTAGGGCTCACACCCGGAGTAGCACCTGCTCCCACAAACTAGAGGGAAAAGTCTCTTATAAATCAGGTCCTTGTTTGTGACCAGACATGAAAGAATATTCCATAAGTACAAAACTCACCCAGAAAACAAGAGAAAACTCAAAATGTCTGTCATTTATAAGAGATTGCCAAGCACGAAAGATGCTGAGAAACATGTCCTGTGATAAAAAAAAAAAAAAAGAGAGAGAGAGAATGGATCAAAACTGACCCAGAAATGATGTCATCCTAACACTGCCTCCTTTGCTACTGTGATGCTTCAGTATGCCCTAAAGCCTGAAGCTGGGGTGCCTAGATCATCGCTCTACCTGCTCAGAATTGCTTTGGTTATCCGGGGTCTTTTGTGGTTCCATATACATTTTAAGATTTGTTTGTGGTTCTGTATGGAATACTATTTGTGTTTTGCAGGGATTACCTTGATCCCATAGATCATGTTGGGACAGATGACTGTACAATGTTAATTCTCCAAAACCATTAACAGGGGCAGTCTTTCTACCTTTAAGTGTCTATTTAAATTTCTTTCTTCAGTGTTTTCTAAATTTTTTTGTTCATGTTCTTAGGTTTATTGTTAGGTTGTGCATGTGTGTTGTGGATACATGCATGTATGTATGTGTATTGTGTATACATGTGTGTTGTATATGTATGTGTGTTGTGTATACATGTGTATTATGTATAGATGATTTTATATATGTGTGTTGTGAATAAGATTTCTCATTCCTTTCTCAGCAAGATCATTAGGTTAGAAAAGCTGCTTATTATCTGGGTAGTAGTGGAATGATGTGCGATTCTCCTCTGTATGTTGTGAATATGTTTTATTACCATTGGTTATTAAAGAAGCTGTTTTAGCCAATGGCTTAGTAGAGTAAAGCCAGGCAGGAAATCAGAACAGAGATATAGAGAGAAAGGAGGCAGAGTCAAAGAGACACCATGTAACTGCCAATAGAGATAGATGCCAGAACCTTACCCAGTAAGCCATAACCTCATGGTAATATGCAGAATAATAGAAATGGGTTAATTGGAGATATAAGAGCTAGCTAGAAAGATGCCTAAATTATTGGCCAAACAGTGTTGTAAATAATATAGTTTCTATGCAATTATTTCAGGTCTGGGCAGCTAGGAAATGAAGAAGCAGTCTCCTACTACAAAATGGCACCCAATGTCTGAGCAGTCGGGAAGTGAATGAGCAGTCTCTTATTTACAGATGGCACCAACATGGACCAAACACATCCACATAAAACCTGAGAGAATGTGGGAAGGAATTCTAGACACAAAAGAACAGAGTTAAGCACAGCTTCTTGGTAGCCACATTTTTTTTCAGATAGGCTTTGTTTGCTTGCAGTGAGCTGAGGTGTAGCTTATCTAAGAGAAGGCTTCCTGACTCAGCCTTAGCAGCAAAAACTGCATGGCTTCTTTAAATAACAGCAGCTTCCTGGTTTATACTGTCAGCATGAATAACTCTGGCTCTTTCAAGAGGTTTGGCTAAGGAACACTTAAATGGGTTTTTGTGAGCAGAGTGCTATTACTTGTTTAATAACAACATAGACCTATTTCATCCCTGGAGCTAGGAAGTGAGCTTGGCTCACAGAGCTGGCAGTGAATGTACCTCCACCATGTTGGACTGGGCAGGGCCAAAAGGCAAAGCAACCTTAGTCCTAGCCATGCCACTTAGCATTTAAAAAAAGGTGCTCCTAGTCAGAAAATGATTACAGATGCAATAAGGACAGATTCAAACAGAAAATAAACCTCTGAATGGGTTATAATGTTGGAAAAATGTACATAGTCTTGGAAGAAAAAAGAGTATGTAGATAGTTGTAAAAAGAAGTAAAAAATAAAACAAAGTCTTTAAAGAGACAGAGGACAGTCACATATTAAAGGAGTAAAAAAAATAAGCCACGTAAAGATGAAATATACACAGAGAGTCTGGACTATGTATATTATTGTGTTTTCTTTGAATATTTGACTGTATATGAGCTAAGTACAGAGAGACATTTTATTGTATGGGCTGCTAAGCTAAACCAGCATATATATTTTAAAGGTATCTTGACTTCAAAATTTGTGTCTAAGGATTTGTTCCTTTGAAAAAAAGGTTCTGCTTTTGTTTCCACAAAGGATAGAAAGTTGTAGATTCCTTACCAGCTAATATAGTTTGATCAAGCAAGCCCCCTGAAGCAATGACCCCAAAGGTCCAACATGACAGCTTCAGAATTGCTGGCTGAGATGGACCTACCACACAGGATACCCCATGAAAGGCCTGATTAACAGTGCCCCAATCAGCAGGAAGTCCCTAAGTGATTGTTTATAAATGTTTGTTTACATTTAAAGGAGATATGCTATGGAGATAAATACTTTGCACTGGTATGGATATTGGTGTATTAATACAAATTAAACTCATATTTCTACTCTTGATTAAGGTATTGTGTTTGTGTAGCTCATTTAAAAATATAATGAATAATTTAAAATACAGGTTAATAAATTGTCTTCTATAATAGTCAAGCTTGTAGTCATGTTAGTTAGGTTTTGTAGATGTTCAGAGATATATTCAGATGGATAGGTATTCTTCAAACCTTTCAAAGATCTACAGAATATGGCATTTAAGCATTTTAAGAACTTAGGACTTTTCATTACAATGAGACACATCTGCTCCTGGCAGCATCAATTACTTCAAGAGGATGGTGTGCATTGAAAAGGCTCTTTATGGAGTTTGTCAGCCATTTGGGCAAGAAGCTGCTCTTGTCTGGACTGCTTGATGGCATACTGTATAAACTGGACATGCAGGATCCACAGAAAAATGATTGCTTAAGGGGGCTAGAGAAATGGCTCAGCGGTTAAGAGCATTGCCTGCTCTTCCAAAGGTCTTCAATTTTTCTGCTTCATGGAAAAGTCTACCAGATATTATGGGCCTACAGGCTAAAGATGGATGCCCCAACATTACAGAAGAACTTTGGGTGACTGTCCAGGCAGTGAGATATCTCTGTCAATTCTAGAGTTTTGGAAGTTACTTACAATGCACTTCCCGTTTATGTGGGTAATATATCCTTCTGGAGGTTTTAATGGAGTTGAAGAATTTATAGTTATAGTTTTCCTTAGTTTTGATAAAAGATAAAGGAGATATAAATATTATAACTGTAATTCTTGCTTGATACCTGTTCTATGTAATTTTACTATGTTAAAATCAAAACCTCCCTTTGTATTTAAACAGAAAAAAGGAAATGGTATGGGAAGTCCTTTTGTCTATGTGTTGCTTTCATTGGTGAATGAATAAAGAAACTGTTTTGGCCTGTGATAGGGTAGAATAGAGCTAGGTGGGGAAAACTAAACTGAATGCTGGGAGAAAGAAGGCAGAGTCAGAGGAAGCCATGTAGCCCCACCAGAGACAGATGCCAGATGGAGCCTTGCTGGTACACCACAGTCACAGGCAATACACAGATTAATAGAAATGGGTTAAATTAAGATGTAAGAACTAGCCAATAAGAAACTAGAGCTAATAGGTAAGAGTTAATAGCAAATAGAGCTAATATCAAGTAATTTCTATGGAGGAGTGTCTATGTGTTAATTTCATTATTAATAAAGATACTGCCATGGCCCTTTAAGAGAACAGAAAATTAGGTAGGCAGAGTAGACAGAACAGAATTCTGTGAAAGAGTTGGGGAGACGCTTCAGGCAGTGTCCATATGCAGTCGCCATGCTTCTCCTCTCTGAGATGGACGCAGGTTAAGACCTCTCCTGGTAAGCCACCCCTTGTGGTGCTATATAAATTACTAAATATGGGTTAAAGCAAGATATGAGAATCAACCAATAAGAAGCTACAGATAACGGGCCAGGGGCCAGGCAGTATTTAAATGAATACAGTTTCCGTGTAATTATTTTGGGTAAAGCTAGCCGGGTGGCGGGACACCATCCGCCGTTCCTTTCTACAAACTACAGTTACAACATTTATATCTATTTTATCTTTTATCATAATTAAGAAAAATGTAATTATAGCTATCTAGTTTTCAACTCCATCAAAGACTTCAGAAGGATATAATATTCCCTAAGTTAACATCAAGTGCATTGTAAGAAAATTCTAAAACTCTAGAATTGACAGAGACATCGGGCTGCCTGAACAGTCACCTTAAATTCTTCTGTAATGCTGCAGAAGCCCATCTTCAGCATACTGGCCCACAGTATCTGGCAGACTTTCCCATGAAGCAGAAAATTTCAAAGACAGTTCCGCCTTTATTGGCAGTTTGTCAGTTACTTTCTTCTGTGTCCTGCAGAATGTCTGGCAGTCTCTTTCATGAAGCAAGAACCCCAAAGGACTGTCTCACCTTTAGGCAAGTTCAGCAATCATTTTTCTGTGGGTTCTGCATATCTATTTTACACAGCATAACATCAAACAGTCCAGACAAGAGCAGTTTCTTGCCCAAATGGCTAACAAACTCCATAAGGAGCCTCTTTGATGCCTGATGGGGAATCTTTAAGAGGTGGGACTAAGACAAGGTGTGGCTTTTCTGGGACCTAGACAAAAATGGTGCATTACCCAGGTATGCTCTCTCTGTGTAGTAGGTACCCTTGCAGCACAGCTAAGCTTGGACTTCTTGTTCCTGTTTCATGAGTTTTTCCCCTTATAATAAATAAAATATAATTGTTTTAACTTTTAGCTATCCTGGTTATTTCCTGAATAGAGCTGACTTCTACAGATGGCCATTTTCCTCTTGAAGTAATTGATGTTGCCCGGAGCAGATGTGTCTCATGCCATGAAAAGTCCTAAGTTATTAAAACATTTAAATGCCATATTCTAAAGGTCTCTGAAAGATTTGAGGAATACTTATCTAACTAAAATATATCTCTATATAGCTAGAAAACTTAATTAACATGACTACAAGCTTGACTATTATAGATGACTCTTTGTTAACCTATATTTCTTAATTATACATCACATTTTTAATGAGCTTCACAAACACAATGCCTTAATCAAGAGCAGCAATATACATATAACAAAATTGATCTAAAATTTGTTTCAAGAAACCAACATCTATACCAATACAAATCTCTATAGCATATCCTCCTTTAAATGTAAACAAACTTTTATAAACCAGATTTGGAAATTTAGGTGTCGTTCTCTCCAAACTGCTCCATGCTTTTCGTTGGGTGAAGTAATTTTGGGGGGTATTCACAGCAACCTTTTGGTGGGTCTTGTTTTATCAAACCACATTAGTCTGGAATTAATCCACAGGTTCTTATCTTCTGTGGAAACATAAGAAGAACCTCTTTTCCAAAGTAACAAATCCTTAGACGCAAATTTTGGAATCAAGACACCTTTAATATATATATATATATATATATATGTATATATATATATATATATATATATATATATATATGCTGGTTTAGCTTAGCAGCCCATACAATAAAATGTCTCTCTGTACTTAGCTCCTTCACAGTTAAAAATTCAAAGTAAACACAATAATATGCATAATCCAGACTCTCTGTGTATATTCCATCTTTACACAGATTATTTATCTTTACTCCTTTAATCTATGACTGTCTGTACTTTGTCTCTTTAAAGACTTTGTTTTATTTTTGTAAATCACTTACTTCTTTTTGTAACTAACTCTCTGTACTCTTTTTCTTCTCTCTCCCAAGCCTATATACATTTTTAAAACACATTGTGTCTTGTTTAGAGATATTTTATGTCTGAATCTGTCCTGCTGTGTATCTGAAATCATTTTCTGTCCAGAAGTGCTTCTTAAAATGTTAAGCAGTAACTAAGGCTGCTTTGTCTTTCGGCTCCACCCAGTCCAACATGACAGAGACATGTTCGTTGTCTCTGAGAGTATTGCACATTGTCCCATTTTCAGGCACACAGCTGATTTATGTTGCCATAAAGCAAGTTGTAGTACTCTGCTCACAGACCCCATTTAAATGTTCAGTCTCCTGATGCTGGTGGCTCAGCCCAGGAAGCCACTGTTTCAAAATCGCATGTTTTTGGGGTTTTTTGTGTGTGTGTGTTTTTTTTTGTACTGTTGAATCAGGAAAACCTCTCTTAAAGGAGCCACAATGTTAAACGATGCTTAACTTTGTTCTTTTTTGTCTAGAATTCCTTTTCAAGCTCTCTCAGGTTTTTTAAATGTGGATTTAGTCAACCCACGTTGGTGCACCAATCTGTAGTTAGAGGTTGCTAGTTCATTTCTTAGCCATCCAGAGTCCTGAAATAATTACACTGAAATTGTGTTAATCAAATCATTGCTTGGTCTATTAGCTCTAGTTTCTTATTGCCTAGCTCTTACATCTGGAATTAACCTATTTCTATTATTTTATATTTTAGTATGAAGTTTGTGGCCTACCAGCAAGGTTCTATCTAGCAGCTTGCATCTTTCCCCTCTGGCAGCTCTATGGTGTCTCCTGATCCCACTTTCTTTCTCCCAGCATTCAGTTTAATTTTCCCCACCTAGCTCTATTCTACCCTATCACAGGCCAAAACAGTTTCCTTATTCATTAACCAATAAAAGTAACACATAGACAGAAGGACCAAATGGCTAAGTAGAGTAAAGCCAGGCAGGAAATCCAAACAGAGATATAGAGACAAAGGAGGTGAGTCAAAGAGACACCATGTAGCTGCTGAAAGAGATAGATGCCAAAACCTTACCTGGTAAGACATAGCTTCATGGCAATATGCAGAATAATAGAAATGGGCTAACTAAAGATAAAAGAGCTAGCTAGAACGAAAGCTATTGGCCAAACAGTGTTGTAAATAATATAGTTTCTGTGTGATTATTTGAGTCTGAGCAATTGGGAAACAAACGAGCAGTCTCTGTTTACAGTGGTACATATCTTTAATCCTAGAACTCAGGAGGCAAAGGAAGACAGATCTCTATGAGTTTAAGGTCAGCCTGTTCTACAAAGTGAGTTCAGGACAGCCAGGGCTACACAGAGAAACCCTGTCTCAAAACAAACAAATAAACAAAAAACTACTTATTTTGTGCATTAATTTTGTTATCTTGCTACCTTACTGTATTTATCTGTGTTGCACGAACTTTTCTTGTGTGAACAAACTATTGTCTATTCACCTCAATAGGGTACATAACAGACTGGAGAAACAAATCTACCCCATGTCTTGCTTGGTAAATCAGTGAGTTTGGCATTACTTACAAGACAATGACTATTTACAGATATATAGGCAACTTGCAAGTGGCTGCACCACTGAAGAAAACATTTTTTCCCATTAATCATTAACTTCCTATGTATTCTGCTGGAGGGGTGGGTCCTAATGTACCTTTTCCCCTAGCCACCATTAATTGGTCTCAAGTCATTGGGGATGGGATGTACTTACACAGAGGTCTCCATAAATTATAAGCTGATTGGCCCATTAGCTCATGCTACTTTACTCTTGTAACTTATATTAACTCATTTTTTCTGATCTATTTTTGCCATATGGCTCGGTACCTTTTTCAGCTGGCAGTTCACATCCTGCTTCCTTGGTGGCCTGCGCAGGACTGAGAGGAATCAACTTCCTCCTTCCCAGAATTCTCCTGTTTTCATTGCATCACTTCTACTTCCTGTCTGGTTTTCCCGCCTATACTTCCTGCCTGGCCAATCAGTGTTTATTTAAAACATGATTGACAGATTACAGACTTCTCCTACACCAAGAGAGCAATGTTGTTTCTTGTTCCCTATCTCAGCAGAGAATTTTGAACAGTGAAGAAGTTGGAAACGTGTTCCTGGGAGAGATGTGCTCCAGTCAGAGCAGTGAGCCCGTGAGACAGGCAGTGAGCCCGTGGCAGCTATGATGGCACAGCCTGTGCAGTCTCTTCTCAGCTGGCACAAAGCAAGCACTCCTCACACATTTGGTGGCTAAAATAAAAGCAGTGTGACTACAGGGCGGAGCATAATGGGGGAGGGCTGCCTAACAGAACATCTCTTCTGAAGCCCATGCAAACCCAAGGCCTTGTTCCCCTCTAGGCAGGCAAGCGACTGTGGTTCCTGCTGATGACCTTCCAACAGAGCCTGTGTGAGCCAGAGGCTTTCCTTCCACCTGGCCAGCATCTCAGAGATCAGCTGAGAGGGAGGAAACACTGAACCCGGAGACGGGAGGCTCCTGACTTGCTCGTCAGTCAGTTTTTTGGGAGCCCCAGCCGTCGCTTATTAAGTAGTTATGGCGTGAAGCATCTCCCTGGGGACCAGTGGAGCCACAAGACAGTGTAGATAATGAAGATCTATTGCATAAACAGAAAAAGCTCAATGAAGAACGCCTCCCTCACCCTCCCTGACTGAGTCCCCCTATTCTCCCAGCCCTGCCGCTTTTTCATTAGGAGTGATAGAATTCAACATGGATTTGATTTTTCTCACTCATTGTGGGGAAAGGCATTGATCTGGGCGGAGGAAGCTGCTCTGCATCTGTGTCTATAGGCTGACGACTGGGTTCCACTTGGGACTACTGTCCCTCTAGGCACCACTGGATTGAGAGCCCGCAGAGCCAGCAGAGGTCCCGGACTTGCTTTTACCCATCCGGTTTCCTTTTCCCAACTTGTGAAGTCAGCATAAGTGCCTGTTCTTAGACCCTGAACTAAAGGAAGGGCCCTCACAAAGAAGATGCCTTGAAGAAAGAGCTGGAGGTTTGTTTGCTGGAATTCCTCCTTCACAAAAGCGCAGGGAGGATGGAGAAGTGCATTCTGGGGGCTTACCAAGACAGATGTCCTGTGAAATGGAGGGCTGTGATGAGCCACACTGCATCTGGATGCAGGTCGAACTCATTCTGCGTGAAGTCACCAGGGGAATGAACAGTCACTGGGTTTCGTGTCTGAGGCATCTTGGGCATGCGCCTCAGTGATGGAGGCTTCCTGTAGCATATCTGCTGACGCCCCTTACTCTGTGATCAAGTCTGGGTGGGTTTCATGACTGAACTGCAGTGCACTACTGAACCGAAGACTTGTGAACAAAACTCTCCTCCAACAGCTAGAACACAACCTTCCAAGCCTCTCCAATAAGTGACTTGAGTTTTTTCTTCCACTTCTGGCCCGCATACCCTGCCTGGACAGTTGGGTAGCTCACCAAACGGCTCATCAAAAGAGAACTTTGGAAAACCTCTCCTCAGCATCACTCCCCTGCCGTGTACCTTTGCGCTTTTAGAACCAGACCCCTTGAGACCCGCAGGGTGATTACTCCAGGTTTGCTTTTCAGGGAAGTCAACACCACCACTGTGTGTGTTGGGATCTATGGTTTAGAATAACAGCCTAAGTAACTTTTGAGACCTGGTTTCTTTCTCTCGAGCCCCCATGGCATCAGCCAGTTCAGAGGCAGAGATAAAACCAGCAACCTGCAGCTGGAGAACAGTTTGCCCACCAAGCCCGCTAAGTGTGTCGAGTCCAGGAAAGGACAGCCACGAACAAGCTGTGGATAACTTGGTGATAGGAGCACAGACACATGCAGAAGAATCAGGAGGAGCCCAGAGGGAGCCTGTGGAAAGGAAAGCCAGACGCTAAAATTGCCCCAGTGAGGAATTCCTGTTAATTCAGAGTTTCTCCGTCTGAAACTTCGTGATGTTTTCAACTGAACTGTCTTTGCCGAGGCGCTGCCCTGCACAGTACAGAATGTGCAGCTGGCATCCCTGCCTTCTGACCGCTAGATGCCAACTGTACCCTCCTCCCACGTGTGATGTCCCAAAGTGTTTCCAGAGGGAGACGGACCCCTGTTTCGTAGAGGAAACGTGAACTTTGTCACTGGGGGTGAAGGGAAGAAAGGATTAGGAAGGACTTCCATTTTTTTTTCTGTTGGATTATAACATGTATAATTTAAGTTAACAAGGTGGTAGAAGCCAAGACCAGTCAGTGAGATGGCCATACTTCAGGCAGTCCTCAGGGGAACTCCCTTGTTCTCTCCCATCTTATTGCAAGGAGTCACCATTCACGTGTCCGTTAGGTGAACTTAGGGTTGTTTTAAGTGGAAGGTAGAAGGAACACAAGGAGACCGCTAGTTATATCATGTGAAAACACTTTAAAATGTGGTGTGTGTATGTTTTTTCTCTTACAAAAAAAGCAAATTCTAAAATTTCTGTTCTTTTCTATATGCAGTAAGTCACTTCCAGTGGCTTCCAGTGGCATGACTGATATTTTTTCCTTCCTTCCTTCCTTCCTTCCTTCCTTCCTTCCTTCCTTCCTTTTTTTCCTTTTTTTTTTTTTTTTTTTTTTTTGAGACAGAATTTCTCTGTGTAGCCCTGGCTGTCCTGGAACTTACTTTGTAGACCAGGCTGGCTTCAAATTCACAGAGATCCACCTGCCTCTGCCTCCCAAGTGAGTGCTGGGATTAAAAGCTACTACTCCCGGCCAAGATATTTCCAATATACTGAACATTATACATAGCCTACCCTTTCAGAGTAGTGGTGATATTTAATACTGGCTAAAAAGTGTCTGCTTTCTGAAAGGAACATGTGCGGTTGTATTTCTGACAAACAGTCAAAGCCTAAAACTTCATCTGGAGGGAGGGGAATCCAGGTGTGATGCTGCACAGCTTTAGTCCCAGAACTCAGGGGACCAAGGCAGGTGGATCTCTGTGAGTTCAAGGCCAGCCAGAGATACACAGAGAAACCCTGTCCTAGGAAGAGAGAGAGAAACAGAGAAACAAACAAAGATTCTATGCTCTCAGTGACTTTAGGTTCCCAGTAGTGTCTCTGGAGAACAAGCCTTTACCAGATGGGCCCTTGGGTAAATGCCAGATCCAGACTCCAGCACAGGCTTTTATACAGAGCTGACAGAGGGTGATCATCAGGAGCCATTGCCAAGAAAACCAAGAACCACACCCTGAAAGATAATATTTACGAAAGTTAATTCTGATAAAGGGTAGTTACCCCATAAGGGCAAAGACACCCTATGGTGTGTCCTATATAACATTCTGGAAAGGACAAAGCTACAAAGACGATGAGAAACCAGGCTATTGAGGGCACTACCGCGGTCGATCATAATGTTACGGGTCTTTCACAGCAGCAACCAAACTCATGCTCCTAACCTAAGAGCTTAGCTATTGATGACATATCAACACAGCCCAGCCACTCTAGGGAGACCATGCCCAGGTAAGATGTCAAGGGAGACTGGGTGTGAGCTGGGATGAAGGGACGGGGAAGCCTCTCTGCAGCTCTCTCTTTGTAGGTTGTACTTTCTCAGCAGGACCTCCTGTCTGCAAATAAGTACATGGAGGCTCACTAGTAATTTGAAAAGCTCGGCCTTAGCTTAGGCTTGTTCCTAAGTAGTTCTTTTAACTTAAATTAGCCCATATGCTTTAATTTACGTTTTTCCATGAGGCACATTACCTCATCTCTGTATTGCCCATTCTGCTTTCTCCATGTCTGGCTGGTGACTCCACCTTTCTTCTTCCCAGAGTTCTCTCTTCGCCTGTAAATCCCATCTATACTCACCTCCTAACTATTGGCTGTTCAGCTTTTTATTACACCAATCACAGCAATACACCTTTACAAAGTGTCCAAATATCCTACAACATCTCTTGTCATCTAGTCATAGATTGGTTGTAGGTCACTTCCCAGCACAAAAACCTGTGCAACCCTGAGCCCTTCCATTACATGGTGTAGTATTTAAATATAATGGAATCAGGTCCTCTATTATTCCTTAAGTTGTCTTTAGATTCTTTGTAACACCCAGACAGTGTAAGTACTGTACACAGTGCTGTTCTGTTGTATTATTTAGAAAAATATTTGCACATGTACATTTTTTTCAATTTTTCTTTTGATCTTTTCTTGGTTGAATCTGTAGATGCAGAAACCACAGATTCATGGGGACCACTCTGCTTCCTGAGCTATTTTTCTACAATCCTAAAGCTACTCCCCAAATAGATCCTATTAATTGACAAAATTCACAATGGGCGAGTTCAGAAAGGGTATAGGGGTCTACCCGCAAGAACTAACCGTACACCCGTGTAGCAGTAATGAACAACTTGAAAATTTAGTCTCTGTGATCGTAATTCAAATAAGGAAGTTGTGGCCACCATGGAACCTGGGACAGTACGGATATCTGACACTCTCTCAACTGCAGAAGTTGTATAGGATTGGTCTGCTTTAACAGAATCAGTCACTTCACCAGATAACTAGGCATGGTGCCTGTTTAGTGAACAAAAGATCTGGACACAGCAAGGCTTCGGGAATAACTGCCCATTAGTTTAGCTGTAATGGGGGAATCTCTGGTTACCTTTATTTGTGTGGCGGCTGGGAAGCTCCGTGGCCTGATAAGCCTCAGGGTGAACACTCACTAGCTTCCTCCCCTGGAGCCACAGCATCCTCGTCAGAAAAACACAGGAAATGGACCTGGTACCAGCAAATAGTTCCGGTAGCTAAAGGGCCTGTTCACCAAAGCATTTTCCGATGATAAATGATGCATGTATCTGGTTGCTCTGTCTGCATGCTAGAAACACAAGCCACGCTAAAATTCAGGAGAAAAGGAAACAGAAAAACAACCACCATGTATGTACCTCCCCCGTACTGCCCCCCCCCCCCAAATAAAACCACAACAGAAAATCTGTTTCCTTGTTTTTACAGTCTCTAGCTATTGCACCCTGAACGGGTCTGGCTTCATCACACCTTTATAAAAGTTCTTAGAATTCTTCTTGAAAGTTGACAATTAATGATGCAAGTGATTTACTCTTTCAGTATACTGAGGGAGAAAGGAGACACAGCATATAAATTTACAGGTTGAGTCAACCTGTTTCAGCAGGCAGCTGGGTTGTTGGGGCTGGGGACACTTGACCTCCTTATATCCTGAACAAAGTGGGAGGAAGGGCTTCCTGCCACCCTTTTGTCATCAGCCAGGCCAAGCCTGGCTAATAGGAACTGTCACCTGGGCCCTTCCAGGTCAGAAACTAAGAACAGCAATTAACTCCTCTCAGAGGCCCACAGCCCCGGAGCAGGCCCTGCTAGGCCAGGTAGCTAAATCATTAAAGACACAGTTCTTTCCAGTGATAAATTGTGCAGGCGTATGAAACCCGCTGCTGGCTATTAATCTGGGCTAATCAGGTTGAAAGCTGGGTTGTTTTATTTAGTAATTAACGGGTTATGTGAAAAACATGATCCATAGCCTGGGGTTCGTCTATAGAGCACTGTCCAGGAGGAGAGAATGGGGAGCAGCGGGGATTCTCTAGAGAGCCTCTCAGGCCTATGCAATTACAGCCATTGGCAAGCGCTGAAAAATGACCCTGGGCTTGTATTGACACCCAGGGAAAAAAACATTACTGCCAGCAGCGCAGGCAGAGTCCTGGAGGCCATAATTGCTCTCGCTCCCTCCTTTCGCTACAACCAGCTAAGCCAAACCCAAAGTCTCTCAGGGATGCGCTGTGATGTTGCAGGCTGGCGCGTCTTGCTCCCTGTAGTAGTGGGCAGGAGGTGTGTGACAGCAGATTAGTGGGAGAGTGGAACTGTGGGCAGAGAAGGGAGCCCCAGAGAAGTGAGGACGGTGGGCTGGAAGAGACAAATGGGCCTCTTTTTATTTTATTTATTTATTTGTTGGTTGGTTGTTTGGTTGGTTGTTTGGTTGGTTGGTTGGTTGGTTTATTGAGACAAGGTATCTATCTCTGTAGCTTTGGAGCCTCTTCTGGAACTCGCTCTGTAGACCAGGCAGGTCTCGAACTCTCAGAGATCCGCGTGCCACTGAAATGGTGGTGGTGTTCAGATGACAAGGATAAAGCAATCACTTGCTGATGGGCTGGACACAAGCTCTGGACTAAACAAGAGGTAGGGACCTACACTGTGCTGTGACAAGGGCATGTGTTGAGGCCATCCAAGAGCATGTATGTTCGGAGTAAAGAAGACTTCACCAGGGACTCTGAGGTGGCCAAGCTTGAGGTCACAGCCCTGGACCTCCACCCCACACCCTGAGGTTCACTAGCCCTGATGACCTAGTCTATCTCCAGACTGTTCTCACTGCTTGTCCTCTATGGGGCCTGCTGTATCTGGCAGGCTTTCTGTCTTTCACTTCAGTAATAGCAGCTACTGGCCATCTTTGATTTGGTGTCCACACAGGCCAGGATGGCCCTCTGACTTTGCAAATCAGCCTAAACTCTTTTTTTAAATTATTTATTTATTATGCATACAATATTCTGTCTATGTGTATGTCTGCAGGCCAGAAGAGGACACCAGACCTCATTACAGATGTTTGTGAGCCACCATGTGGTTGCCGGGAATTGAACTCAGGACCTTTGGAAGAGCAGGCAATGCTCTTAACCACTGAGCCATCTCTCCAGCCCCAGCCTAAACTCTTAAGGTACTCCCGAATAGTCAAAAATAAAACAAAATACAACAGCAACTCAACACATTTTTCAAAACATTTGGAGGATGGTTTGGGTGCCTGTTTGTGTGGAGGTCAGAGGACAGCTCTAAGGTTGGTTCTCTCCTTCTACCAGATGAGCTGTGGGAATCAAACTGAAGTCATCAGGCTTGGTGACAAGGACCTACAACCTCTGAACCATCTCACTATGCCTACTCTGAAAAATTTAAAACTCAAAATTCCTTTTTTAAAAAAATGATTTATTTATTATATATAAAGTGTTCTGCATGCATGTGTGCCTGCAAGTCAGAAGAGGGAACCAGATCTCTTTAGAGATGGCTGTGAGCCACCATGTGGTTGCTGGGAATTGAACTCAGGACCTCTGGAAGAGCAGCAGTCAGTGCTTTTAACCACTGAGCCATCTTTTCTTAGCTGGCTTAGTTAGATCTACCATAAAGTCAGTGTCCTGCTGCCTCCTTGGCCTCCTCTGCTCAGCTCCCATCCCCTCTCCCTTGAACATGGCCACGCTGCAGTTGGCTTGCTTCTTCAGATGTACCAAGTTCTCAAATGCACGAACCAGTATCCTGCTCTTCACGACCAGTGCCCTCTACCTTCACCATCTTCTGATAGACTTTGGCTCTCAGCAGAAATATCTCTTTTTCAGGAAAGCATGAGCTAGACCAGGACCCTTCTTTGGGGATGCTGCTGCCCCAGGGCCTCTGAGCATTGAAACTGTGGCCCACAGCACTAGGTTCTCCCTCCCTTCAACTGCTGGGCTTGTGTCTGTTCCCAGCTGCATTTCCTGGTGCCCAGCAGGTGGATGGGAAAATGTGCTGAATGAATAAACAAGTGAAAAACTTAGTTACTCAGAAAGCCTTTACAAGGATGGTGACTCTCAACCTCTATGGCACTTAGAGCTAAGAGCTTTGCGATCACACTACGCTAGTGACAGAGCAGGGAGCTAGCCTCCTGCCTCTAGAGTCCTCCCCAGCAGGCTGTGCTGTATTTGGATTCTCATCGGCTACATTTTCATCTGTGAAGGCAGATTCATCATTTAAATCCCTTGTGGAAGGGTCTGGGCCTTTTGACCAGCTGAAGTATTCCCACCAGTTGAGCTGCTTATCCCTGGCAGTGGAAAACTCTGACATTGCAGCATCACGTCAGTGATTAGAAACAGCTCAGGAACTCCTGAATGGCAGTGACAGTCCTGAAAGGTCCCTAGAGGCTGCTGATGGGTATGCAGGAGGGTTTGGAGGCAAGAAAAGCCTGAGGATAAAAACTCTTACTGCAATTGCTTAGCTGAATCATTTTGGGAAATTTAGTGAACCTTCCTGTGGCTTGTTTTTTCCATCTCTGAAACAGAGATGCTACAAAAATATAGGATAATGTTTTAGTGTCAGGTACCATGTGTTAAAGATTTTCATTCATTTAATCTCTGAAAATGTTCCCTTCTTCTTTTTATACTATAGATTAGATAAAAGGAAGGGACAGGAAGTTTAGCACAATGCCCGACGTCACAATGAGAAGCTGGAGAGCTATCCAGGACAGACTGGATACCCACTGGTACCCACTGGTCACTGGGTCACCAGTACCCATTGTACTGGCTTTAGCCAATGCTTCCAGTGAAGCATCGGCTGACAAAGGAGCCCCATATCTGTCGCCTTCTGTGAGGGCCACCTGCAGCCAATGTAGCTGGAGTGGTCACGTGGTATTCAGGCCTTGGCTTGGAGCAGGTACTCAATCAATGGTAGCTTGTAGAGCTGTGCTACCCTGAGGAAAGAGGAATTTCATTCCCAGCTTTTTGGTAGAAGGGGTCTTCTGGAAGTTGAATCAGCAGGCTTTGCTTCTTTTCTTTAAAATTTTTTTGAGCTATGTACATTTTTTCCCACTCCCCTTCCTTCCTCCCTTCTCCCCCATACCCACCCCCTGCCCCCAACGCTTCCAATTCTCTGGAGATGTAGATGTCTGGTTATCCTTTGCTTTGTTTTCTATCTTCTACCCAATTATGAGTGAGCCCATATCGTGTTTGTCTTCCTGAGTATGAGTTACCTCACTCAGAATGTTTTTTTCTAGTCCCATCCATTTGCCTTCAAATTTCATGATGTTATTTTTTTTTCTACGTCTGAGTAGTACTCCATTGTGCAAATGTACCACATTTTCTTTATCCATTCTTCAGCTGAGGGGCATCTAGGTTGTTTCCAGGTTCTGGCTATCGTGAATAATGCTGCTATGAATATTGTTGAGAAAGTGTCCTTGTGGATGATTGAGTATCCTTTGGGTATATACCCAAAAGTGGTATCACTGGATCTTGAGGTAGATTGAGTCCCAATTTTCTGAGAAGCCGCCATACTGATTTCCAAAGCGGCTGTATAAGATTGCATTCTCACCAGCAATGGAGGAGTGTTCCCCTTACTCCTCATCCTCTCCAGCATAAGTTTTCATCAGTATTTTTGATCTTAGTCATTCTGACAGGTGTAAGATGGTATCTCAGAGTTGTTTTGATCTGCATTTCCCTGATGATTAAGAATGTTGAGCAATTCCTTAAATGTCTTTTGGCCATTTGAGTTTCTTCTGTTGAGAATTTTCTGTTTAGCTCTCCACCCCATTCTTTAATTGAATTATTTGGTATTTTTGTCTCGTTTCTTGAGTTCTTTATATATTTTGGAGATCAGCCCTCTGTCCGATGTGGGGTTGCTGAAGATCTTTCCCATTCTGTAGGCTGCCATTTAGTCTTATTGACTGTGTCTTTTGCCTATCAGATGCTTCTCAGTATCAGTCCCATTTATTGACTGTTGCTCTCAGTGTCTGTGTTACTGGTATTATATTTAGAACGTGGTCTCCTGTGCCAATGTGTTCAAGGTTATTTCCCACTTGCTCTTCTAGCAGGTTCAATGTAACTGGCTTTATGTTGAGGTCTTTGATCCACTTAGACTTGAGTTTTGTGCAAAGCGATAGATATGGATCTATCTATTTGCAATCTTCTACATTTTGACATCAAGTATACCAGAACCATTTGTTAAAGATGTTTTCCTTTTTCCATTGCACCTTTTTGGCTTCTTAGTCAAAAATCAGGTGTTCATATGTGCATGGATTAATGTCAGGGTCTTCAGTTCTATTCCATTGATCCACGTGTCTGTTTTTATGCCAATACCAAGCTGTTTTTATTACTATAGTTCTATAATAGAGCTTGAGGTCAGGGATGGTGTTGCCTCCAGAAGTTCCTTTATTGTACAAGGTTGTTTTAGCTTTTCTGGGTTTTTTTTATCCATATGAAGTTGAGTATTGTTCTTTCCATGTCTTTGAAAGTTGTATTGGAATTTTGATGGGTAGTGCATTAAATCTGTAGATTGCTTTTGGTAAGATTGACATTTTAATTATGTTGATCCTATCTATCCATGAGCATTAGAGATCTTTCCATTTTTTGATGTCTTCTTCCATTTCTTTCTTTAAAGACTTAAAGCTCTTGTCATGCAAATCTTGCACTTGTTTGGTTAGAGTTACCCCAAGATATTTTATATTTGTGGCTCTTGTTAAGGGTGATATTTCTCTGATTTCTTTCTCTGCCCATTTATCATGTGTGTATAGGTGGGCTATTGATGTTTTGAAGTTAATCTTGTATCCTCCTACATTACTGAAGGTGTTTATCAGTTTTAGGAGTTCCTGGGTAGAGTTTTTGGGGTCACATATGTATACTATCATATCATCTGTGAAAAGTGATAGTTTGACTTCTTAGTTTCCGATTTGTATCTCCTTGATCTCCTTTTGTTATCTTATTGCTTTAACTAGAACTTTGAGTACAATATTGAATAGATATGGAGAGAGTAGACACAGGCTCTGATTCTTGTGGAGCTACTGAAGGCATTTTGACCTCGGAGGACTAGTTTTCTCCTACCCAGGAGTCCCTGTATCAGCTGGTTCCTAGGTAGTCTGCTGCTAGGAACAGATGTGCTAAGCCAGTTCTAGCTGATCTTTTCTGAAGACCTGAAACTATGAACAGACAAAACCAGGTAAGAATACCAATGCTAGTTCTGGCCCTGAAGGAATGAAAAAGGCCCTGGAAGAGGGAGGTCTCTGCTGTGCTTGAAGCCAGTCAGTCCTTGGGTGTCAAATGAAGACAGTGCTCTGATGGTTGTTTCCTGTCACTCCTAAGCTAGCCATGACCCAGAGAAGACATTACTACTGTCTCCTTACACCAAGAGAGAGCTATCGTTCCTCAAAGACACACATCTCTTGATGCTCTGAGGAAGGGAAGGTACTGGTCATCATGTCAGACTTGACAATGTAATGCCAAGGTAGGGATCCCATTAATATGGAAAGGTAAGAGTGTCTGCTTGGAGATGTCCTATTCAGGTGTGTGTGTGTGTGTGTGTGTGTGTTTAAGATGAATTTATTTTTATTTTTTATGTATGAGTGTTTGCCTGCATGTATGTCTCTGTACCATGTGTACCTGGTACCCATGAAGGCCAGAAGAGGGTGTCAGATACCCCTGGAAATAGAGTTAAAGATGATAGTGAGCCCCTGTGCGGTGCTGGGAACTGAAAGTGGGTCCTCAGCAAGAACAGCAAAAGCTCCTAACCAATGAGCCCCTCGGGTGGTTTTTTGATGTGTTTAGGTTGGGTGAGAGCACCCCAGAGCCTTCTTCCTGAAGTACGAATCTAGGCCCTTCTCTTTTTCTCTTTAAGAATGGAAATCACAATACCTACTTGGTAGGCTTCCTCAACACTGTGAGGCAAACTGTGTAACGTTATTTGAAATGGTCCTGAGAGACGGAAATTGTTCGCTGTTAACTGCCTATTGCTACTATAACCTGTGAGCCCAGAGCGCGGCAATCCTTCCTCTGACTAGTGCCTGGCAGTGTCTGCTTCGCCACTTCTGGTGACAGAGAGGCCACACTTTCTCCTAAGGCCTCAGTACTATTGCTAGAAAACTCTGACTATTGGGTGGTCCTTCTGTACGCAGCAACTAAAGGCTTTACACGGGAAGCCTACTAAAGTACCCACCAAGAGAAGGCTTTTCAACACATACTGAGTGAAAATCCGGCTTCAGGCTTTAAATGGGATTTGCCCTGCTCGGCTTGAGGCATCATCTAGTGACTGTCTCAGATACTGGGCTCAGTCTTGGGCTGATTGGCTTCCAGCGGTGGCCAGAGGCATTGTCCTCCCATGGTGGCATTCAGGCAGCTAGGTGGGCTGGTGGGAAAGGTGGGAATAGTGGAGGGCTTATGTGAGGCAGTTCCTGATAACTGAGTACCAGCTGCCTGCTAATTTGTTCTCAGATAGGGTCAGGTATCAGAGTTTGATTAAAGGAAATCTCACTGACTTAAAAAAAATCCAAACAGTTTAGATCATTTTGGGAATGAAATTCAGGATCCCAAATTGATGGAGATTGTCAAATCTGTCACTTACAAAATTTCCTAAACCCTTATAAGCTGGCCAACAGTGTTACCTAAAACACCGTGTGTGTGTGTGTGTGTGTGTGTGTGTGTGTGTGTGAGTGAGTGAGCGTGTGTGTGTCTGTCTGTCTGTCTATCTGTCTGTCTGTCATACTCTCATTTAGATCATTCCAATAGTCTGATATAGTATATGTTATCACCTTCAGGTGGTGGCCTAGATACCCTCCCCAGCTACTAGGGAACTCAGGTTTTCTTTTCGCAACCACTAACCTGAGGCAGGGAGGGTGTGAGCTAGTTTTCAGCACCCACTTTATAACTTTAGGAGAAGGCTCATGTTGCCTGTTAACATGGCTTCATTGCCCCTAGGAACCTGCTGATCTGGGCCACAAGACTATACAAGGCGACAGCTGGGTCATTCTCTCATTAAAACTTACACACAGAAGGCCTGTTTTACAGACGAAGCAGAGGCGAGGAGGCAGGAAGCACCTTCCAGTGCAGCTCTCAGGTGGCATGTCCCAGTCTGTTCTCCTCAGCATGGTTTCATTCAGGCCTTGCTCCTTCTTGACAGCTCTATATGTGAGGACTTGAGGAGCTTCTGATTTGTTCTCTGTTTCTCTGCAACCTGTCAGCCTTGCTACATCTTAACTTCCTGTACCCTTGAGCAGCAGCTGCAGGGGGACAGAAGTGAGATTCGATAGAGTGATTTGCCCTCATAAAGGACTCCACAGCGTGGAAGATGGCCTCTGGTGGGTGCTGTCACCCTCTCATGCCCCCCACCCCAAGCCTCTGAATCTGTTCCCTGGTTCATTTACTCCTGGGCAAGAACTCCCACAATGCACCTGTGTTGGGGGAGTACCTCAGAGATCCTAGGGATCTGAAAATACCAATTCCACATCCTGGAGCCAAGCTCTGTTTTCTGAGCTGAGAGATCTTTTCGTTTGTTTTAGAGCTGGCTAAATCAACCAAAAATACACGAGGACACACACACATAAAAAGGTGCACACACTGGTTCGTGTCCGCCCCTCTTTCCACCCCACCCCATCCCTCCCGCGTCTGTACTGGGTGCCAGGGCAGCGTCTCATGGGGATAGAGAAAAGACAGACACACAGAAAATTATGCCGGAGTTTGGTGGCACCATCATACCCCCGTCCTCAGCACGGAGCCTTTGGCATCGCAGCTGATCACAAGAGACACCGCCTCAAAACAGAAAGCCAGCTTCCCCCACTCACAGAGAAGAGAGGCCGCAGAGCCGAGGCCACTGACCTGCTGGCCTCTCACTCACTGGTCTGATCACGTGCAGCTCCCAGGGGACCCCATTGTCTGCAGGGACAAGCCGGGGTTCATTTGGGAAACCGTCCCTGGGAATGGAAAGGGAGATTTCAACCGTGGAGTTACACTTTTGTGTTAATACAACTGTGTTTTGTTTGGGGCGTTTTGTCTTTTTTCAAATAACACTACACAGAGAACCCTAAGAAAGTCCCCAGGCTGAAGCAGACAGACACATCGTTTCTTTTTATTCTATCACTCAGGGGGGGAAGAGTAAAAAAGAGAGAGAGAGAGAGAAAGAGAGAGAGAGAGAGAGAGAGAGAGAGAGAGAGAGAGAGAGAGAGAGAGAGAGAGAGAAAGGAAAGCAAGGAGAAAAAAGCCCCTCGAGCCCCCTTTCCAGTCCTTCCCATCAGCCACGTGGGTTTGCACAATTAAATCTCAATAGCTTCTTCCTGGGCTTTGTGAGGATTGTGACTGCCTCATAAGGAGGGTCCCTGTGGCGTGCAGAGTGACTTGGCTCTCCACAGCAGTCTTGTTAGGTCACACTATCCCCTGCAGCTCCTTCCGGCAGCACCTAACCATACAGACTCCTTCCAGGTCTGAGTTGTTCCCAGCAGCAGGGGAGCCCCCCCAGCCTGGCAGGAAGTGACTTGGTCTCCAGCCATGAAAAACCTGTCTGGCCATAAAGAATGCGGAGGAAACCGACTGCCAGCTCCACTTGCTTGTTTTTGTGGTTACAATGAGTTCATTGCAAGCGCGAAATTGGTTTACAGCAGGAGCGGGGAATTCCTCTTCAACGGATGGATCCAATAGGAACTCTGTATATTCTACACACGTTTTCCGTCTAGGAAATCCTAAATTCCAGAATACCTCTTTAATAAAATTACAAGTGTAGAATTCAGTAACAGATGAGCATCTTAAACCTGAAGTGCTTTGTTGAGCAGAATCCAGATAAGTAGGGGAGGGCAAGGTTTCTGGCCTCTCCCCTTGGGTTCCCTCATTTCCTCCCTGTGCTCAGGGCCCCCTCCAGGTAGCCTTCACTGGGCTCACTGACCCCTGCCACTCATCAGCAGCTCCCTCTCCCGAGAGTCCATCTAGTCTTACTACCGCTACAATATTTCTCTGCCCCCATCTCGTTGTCCCTTCCTCTCTCTCTGTCTCTGCCGTTTTTTTTTTTTTTTTTTTTGTTGTTGTTGTTGTTGTGTTCTCTAATGTGGTGTTTTGCCAGTTGGGTTAACCTGCCCATTCATTCCCTGAGGCAGTGGTTCTCAGCCTTCTAATGCTGCAACCCTCTTTAATACAGCTCCTCATGTTGTGGTGAGCCCCAACTATAAAATTACTTCATAAATGTAATTTTTCTACTGTTGTGTGTGTATATATATATATATGGTGATATCTCTGTTTTCCGATGGTCTTGCGACCCACAGGTTGAGAACCGCTGCCCTAAGAAACCCCATATCCCCCAGGGGTGGGATCTGAGATGCCTCTGCCCTCTCCTGTACCAGAGCGTAATAACATGGTAAGATTCGAGGCTGTCATTAGGCAGGATAAGCCTGGCTAGCTGCCACCCCATATTTTCTAGGACTGTGGCTGGCTGGGATACCTGGGAAGTTCCCTGAAGGCTTTTCCGGCTTTTCTCAGCCTTAATAACATGAGCCTCCCCAACCCTTGTTCTCAGCTGAGCATGCGTGGCATGTGCTGGGCCGGGCACTGCAGGTGGGAGCTGCAGACCCCAAACCTGTGTGTTCACTGAACCTGTGTGTCTCTGGGCATGCCCCTTTCCCGCCGTGTGTGCTGCTTCTCCTGAGGGTCTGTGAGGAGGGCTCGTCTGTGGAGAACATTAAAATTACAATGAGCCATGGTAGGATGCACTAGCAATCCCTGCCTTTGGAAGGCAGAGACAGGAAGATGATGAATTCAAGGCCAGTCTGGGCTGCATAGGAAGGCCTTGTCTCAAAAACATGTAGATACAGAGCTGGATGTGGTGATGCATGCCTTTGATCCCAGCACTCTGGGCGGTAGAGGCAGGTGGATCTCTGTGAGTTCCAGGTCAGCCTGGTCTACAGAGTGAGTTCCAGGTCAGCCAGGGCTAGCTACATAATCAGATCCTATAAAAATGTACATATAAGGGGCTGGAGAGATGGCTCAGTGGTTAAGAGTACTGACTGCTCTTCCAGAGGATCTGGGTTCAATTACCAGCACCCACATGGCAGCTCACAACTGTCTGAAGATCCAGTTGCAGGGGATCTGACACCTTCACACCAATGCACGTAAAATAAAGTTAAATAAACCATAAAAATATTTTTAAAAATGTACAAGTTTGAAGTTTTGAAGTGACCAACTACGTATTTGAAGTTTTGAAGAAAGAAATGGGGTGTTGGGTATTCTGTTGAGTGTAGATTCCTGGTGTGATTCCTTGCCTTGAGAAGGGTGCCCAAAACACAGGCCGGGAATGCAAATGCACAGTCTCGGAGGGGGGAATCTAAGGCTGAGGCAGCCTGGACCTCCAGCTCTTTGAAAATACCAGGTGTGTCCTGGGTCCCCAGAGTGAAGTTAATGGCTCCTGGCTGTCCCCATCCCTGGAAATATGTGTCCCCAGGGTCCTGTGGCTCTGCCTTGACTTCTCTAGGTACTGTGAGCCAGTAGGAACTGCAAGATGGATGCTGTAGGAGCCCCTGGTGATAGGACTAACGTTGCAATCTGTCAGTGGCAGGAACGGAGGCCCAGACAAGCTCAGTGACTTTTCAGACCCTTCCCCAACACTGCGAGCTCCATGCAAGTGCAATCTCAGTCTCTACTCACATCTCACGGTAGCCCCAGGGCAACTTAATGCTTTTTATAGAAGATTCTGCTGCCTCCAAAAAGTGGAAACAGTGCAGACCGCCTTTGTCCACTTGGGAAACCCTCTCTCTTCCTTCTAGAAGTCCTGGATCGCCAGGATGCTGCGCTTACAGGCATCAGCAGAACTCAGCTCACAGCCCGCCAGAGCTCATTTGTGAGAGCCAGATCTGCCCCGTGGAAACAGCTCTGTCACCAGAAAAATGGGTACCAGATGAACAGCACTCACATGGAGCCTGCCACTGCCCCCTCCCACAAAGTCCCCCCAGCGGCCACACCACTGACTCTTCCTTGACCATTTCTCTATCTCTGAGGGACCGGGAAGAGTAAGTCACGCTGACGGACACACTACTAAGGTTTCAGCCGCTCTGGCCTCACAGAGCAGGCCTTGTTCTGTCGTGAAAGTTCCGGTCAAGTTTTGTTTCAGGACCGCAGGGGCATCAGCAGAGCCTTTGTGGTCAAAGAAAACTCTGTGACAATAGGGCTGCCCTCCTCCAAAGTGCTTGCTCCACTCTGGAGGGAAAACCGGCTCCAAACCCCAGCTGTTAAGCGTTTGTAGCTGGGAAAGTTCCCTATGGGAGAAAGAGGCTCCAGTCTGTGCTTGGGCCAGTGCTGACTCAGAAGGGACTGCCCCAGCCCTTCCCTGGTTGTCATCAGCCACACATACTCGGGTGGGACAAGAAGAAACCAAGATGCTGCTGAACCACGTGCCATACATGGAACCCAGAGTTTTCTGTTTGTTATAGTTGATAGCTATTTCCTCTGGGGTTCTGGCTTTTCTACCAACAGGGGATTCGATCAGGGAAGGGAAGGTGGAGGAAACCTGCAACTTTACTGAGTGTTTTTCTGAGCACAGGAGCTGCAGGAAGCACCGCAATAGGGGTTACCATTTGTGGCATGTGTATTGCGTCCCATGCTTCATGTTTGTCACTTTGTGTGTGTTAGGTCACCCTCCATTCCTTACAGTCTCAGAAGTGTTCCTGTTACTGGATTCCGAGGTTTCCAAGGGGAAGTGACTGGCCTAAGGTCACAGTGTATAAGGGAAATGTAAACATAGAATTTAAATACATGTCTGTGTGACACAGAACACCATCCTTTTAGCCGAAATATAAATGACATATAACACACGACATATATTTAAAGCATTGATAAGTTTCAGCACACAGGAAGTCAGTATGAAGATAACACTTCAACCCCCAAATTCCTTTGTACTCCATGTAATATCTTCTTTCCACAGTCAGGAACCCCTAAGGTCTGTAATCAATATGTATTAGCTTGCAGTTTTTAAAAAATATTTATTTATTTATTTATTTATTATGTATACAATATTCTGTCTGTGTGTATGTCTGTAGGCCAGAAAAGGGCAACAGACCTCATTACAAATGGTTGTGAGTCACCATGTGGTTGCCGGGAATTGAACTCAGGACCTTTGGAAGAGCAGCCAATGCTCTTAACCTCTGAGCCATTTCTCCAGCCCCTAGCTTGCAGTTTTTAATATTTGTAGCACCAAGTACCATATAATATGTACTCTTTTTTATTGTCAGAACTTGTTCTTGGAGCTGGAGAGATGGCTCAGAAGTTAAGAGCACTGGCTGCTCTTCTAGAGGATCTGGGTTTGATTCTCAGCACTCACCTGACCTCTCACAACTATTGCAATGCCAGGCCCAGGGGGATCTGACACCCTCTTCTGGCTTCCATCGGTACTGCACACTCTGGTACACATACATGCAGGCAAACATCCATACAAATGAAATAAATATAAATAAATCTTTTAAAAACCCTGTTTGTATTTATGTTTTTCTTTGGCATGTAATTGATTAGGTTGCATTTTGTTTAGTTTTTAGAAACCACTTGGTGTTCTGCTCCCCAGATGATAATCTTTCCCCAGTCTTAGAATTCCTTATCTTTTGTCACGGCTTGTGAAAAATGATGTTCTTGTGGGAGGATTACTAGATCCTAGAACTCAAGACTCTGTGTAAGCAGTCCTGAACTTGGCAGGAAGAAGCAGCTGGAAGGAAGATACATTGTACTCTCCTGGACTAAGGCACAGTCTATGCATGTCTAAGTACAGACATTGACCCCACCATAACAATGAGAGTGACCTGGGCTGACCTTCTGAGGTAGGACTCTCCACAGGACTGTGAGGGGTTAGGAGGAAGTCTATGATGCATACAGATTAAACCCCTAGCTAACTGCTTTCCTCAGAATGGCTCTCTTCTCAGAGAACAAAAGATCCAGATTTTAAGAATAATTTTTCACTTAATTTTTCACTGATACATTAGCGTTCCTGGTTCAAGACAAGAGTGGCCAGTGATGATAACATAAATCTGGCTTCGTGGTGGTCATGTGGGTGCACACCTTTAATTTCAGTACTTAGGAGGCAGAGGGAGGGAGATCTTTATAGTTTCAAGACCAGTCTGGGCCACATTAGAAAGTCCCAGGATAATCAGAGCTACACAGAGACCCTGTCTCAAGAAACAAACAACAAACTAACTAAATAAATAATTGACTAAACTCTGGCTTGTTTTTTTCCCAATCATTCTGAGACTCATCCATGCTGTGGACATCACTGGTCCATTATTAAAGACTGCCTGCTGGTACTCTGGGAGGAGGATAGAAAAGAAATATGTGTTTCTTGCTTTTTCTCTTGGTACGCAAATTCGGGTTCTGCCAAATTTGGGGCTACTACAAGTGAAGCTGCCAGGAGCCCTGGGTATACATCTCTGTACAGATGCATGCCTTTGTTTCTCGTGGGAAGACACTTAGGAATAAAATGACTGGATCAAACCATTGTTGTCTAAAATGATTGTCATCATACCTTCGACTGGCAGTGCATGAAGAAGCCCATTGCTCCACATGTGTGTGGACACTGGTTCCGTCAGCTTCATCCCAACCACCCTGAAGGCGTACAGTAGAGTAGCTTAACTTTCCTGGTTTTATTCACTACTGTGCATCTTCTTCCTTCATGAAATGTTTGTTCAGATCACTTGATTTTGTATGAACAGATTTTTAGCAATAATTGTACTGTAGTCAGATATTATACTGGGCTATATACATATATATTACATATATACACATACATACATATATATGTGTATGTGTGTATATGTGTATATTGAGATTTCATTTTCTAAACAACTTTGTCCAATTCTAATTTTTTAAATTTATTTTTATTTTATGTGTATAGATGTTTTGCATGTACATGTGTCTGTGCACCATGGGTGTACAGCCCCAGTGGAGGCCAGAGATGGCATCAATCCCCTGGGACTGGAGTTACAGAGGTTAATGAGCCATCATGTGGATGCTGGGAATCGAACCTGGGTCTTCTAGAAGAGCAATCAGTGCCCTTAACCTCTGCCATCTCTCCTGCCTCATGTCCTTTACCTTTAAATTCAGTCTCACTTATATTTTCAGGATGTGGCCTCTAACCTGGCTTCTGATGGAGTCCTTGTGCCCCTGAAGCCTTAAGAACACAGTCCTTACTTCCTGAATTTCTAACCACATTCTGTTTCTGAATCCCACTAGCAAGGCGCACTAAGCGCTGCAAGTCCATCCCTGCGATGACCAGAAGGCCTCAGAACTTTGGGTCAGGTTTCTCAGAACAATCGCCTCACTCCTGGTACAGAGTTTATGCTGTAATTACATTGTTTCTGGTTATAACTGAACTATCTGGCAAGGGCCAACTTAAGCGAATGAGGGGCTTCTTCTGGCTCGTGATTTGCAGGTACAAGCAATCGTGGTGGGGGAAGCAGAGTGGCAGGAACGCAAGGCAGTTTAGCTGGTCACATTGTGTCCGTAGTCAAGAAGGAGGTGTAAGAGAATGTTCAGGCTCCCCAGACTGTCTTGTTTCCCACCTTTCATTCAGTTTGGGACTCCGGTAAAGCTGCTTTAAAACAGGCCGTGTGATACCACGGCAGCGGTTCCGATTAACGAGACAGGAAACACAGTGCGAATATTCTGGACAAAACAATGATTTATTACACTGTTGAGCCAAACAGCAAACGCTTTCACCATACTGCTCAGAACAGTGCACAATTTAAAACTTGTTTACTTTTGAGATTTTCTACTCATTAGTTTCAGACCCAGTTCGCCATGGCCTATAGCGAAATGTGCCACGCTGTGCAAATGCTTTGGCGTCTTGGAAAGGAAGTCTCTGAATTGCCTCCACATTTTTTGTCAAAATAGTCAAGTAACCTTGTATCCGTGGGTCTATTTGCAAGCTTTGTCATGCTGTTTAGTTGACTTATGTTATCTATCATCATGTCAAATTACCATTTATTGATTATGTTAGCTTTATAATCAGTCCTGATATCAGATAGTATTGGTCTTGTTCTTTTTAGGAAATTTTATTTAAGTTTCTACATCTTTTGAAGAATTATGGATTTTAGAGTCAGATTTCTTTTTACGGAAACTTTAAAAAAAGAAACCCCATGTTTCTTTTTATAAACGTTCGAGAACTGGGCTAGCAGCTTGGTCAGTAGTGTGCTTGCCTAACACACACACACACACACACACACACACACACACACACCCCTGGGTTTGACTCACATCTCCACATAAATCCTGTCGCTGTGAACTGTAATCCCAGCGTTGTTGGGGAGCTAGAGACAAGAGGATGGTAAACTCAAATGCACCATCGGTCAAATGCGGAGCCAAGGCTGGTCTGTCAAGCAGAGACCCTGCTTAACTGTACGCGCACCCCCTCCAAACACACCTGGAGATGGTGAGGACCCCAGCATTTTCGATCACATTTTACGTGCTGTCATATTTAACCCTTATCACAAATCTAAGGTTTAGTCATTATTCTTAACATTTTTTGTTGTTCAGATGAAGAAACCAAGTCTCATGCAGGTTATAGAATCTCACTAATGACAATGAAACTTGAACCCAGGTCAGCCATAGTTTGTGCTGCCAATCATCACATCGTGGTACTTTATATTTGTTTGTTTGTTTGTTTAGAGCTTATATCTTTTTAAAGCACCTTGCTTCAGGTTTTTGGTTTTTCTCTTTTTCTTTTCTTTTCGTTTCTTTTATTTTGTTTGTTTGTTTGTTTGTTTTTCGAGACAGGGTTTCTCTGTAGCTTTGGAGCCTGTCCTGGGACTCACTCTATAGACCAGGGTGGCCTTGAACTCACAGAGATGCCCCCCCTCTTCCTCTGCCTCCCAAGTGCTGGGATTAAAGGCGTGTGCCACTACCACCTGGCCATTGTATTTATTTATATATATATATATATATATATTATATATATATATTTTTTTTTTGGTTTTTCGAGACAGGGTTTCCCTGTAGTTTCTAGAGCCTGTCCTGGAGCTAGCTCTTGTAGACCAGGCTGGCCTCGAACTCAGAGATCCGCCTGCCTCTGCCTCCCGAGTGCTGGGATTAAAGGCGTGCGCCACCACCGCCCGGCCTGTATCTATCTTTTTAGATGCAATACACACCAGGCAAAATTTCTTAATTCTCTTTTCTGTTAAGACTTATTTATTTCTTGTGTACACAGTGTTCTGCCTGCATGCATGCCTGCGTGACAGAAGAGGCCTCAAGGTTTTGTTACAGATGGTTGTGAGCCACCATGTGGTTGCTGGGAATTGAACTCAGGACCTTTGGAAGAGCAGGCGATGCTCTTAACCGCTGAGCCATCTCTCCAGCCCCTGGGTATCGGCTTTACATCCCCATGCTTGCACGGTGTCCGACTTCTTCTGTTTCTGTGATGGAACACTGACTAGAACCATCTCGGAGGAAGAAAGGATTTATTTGGCTTCCACTTCCACGCCATAGTCTGTCACTGAAGGACGTCAAGGCGGGAACTGAAGCGGGAGCTGACGTAGCGGGCATGGAGAAAGGGCTGCTTGCTGACTTGCTCAGCGTACTCTCTTAAACAACCCAGGGCCATCTGTGTCAGGGGTGGCACCCCACACAGTGTCACCACAGTGTCAGTCCAGGACCTGCCTCCTCATCCCCAAAACGATTTTTGTCTTCATCCGATGGCAAAAACGATGCTGCCATGGTTTTTAGTACAGTTTCTACGAGCAATTTCACAGAAAATGAGGGTCGTAGATTTCAACGCAGCTCCTATCCCTGTGCGTGTATAGCCGTCTTAGCAACATCCTCATGAGTGATGTGTTGCTAAAGTCTACATGGGTGCATCATTACCAGTTAAAGACAGGGTAACGCGAGAGTTCACCCTTGGTGATGAGCGTACACAGGCATGTATGTATTCACCGTGGCAACATCACACACAGTGACTTGACTGCCCTCAGCGCCCTCTGTGCTCTCCCACCCGTTACTAGCTCATCCCTAAATCTGCGGTTCTTTTGTTGTCTCTATAGTCTGACTTTTTTTGAATGCCATGTTTAGTGGGAGCTGTATGTTCTTGGGTTGGACGATTCCTGTCATCCCCTTCTCCCCCCCCCCCCGCCCACCCCACAGCAGTTTCCTCTCTCTTCTGACTCCCCCCTGAAGCCATGCTTTTGAATCTCTTCCAGGGCATCCTGTGTAGTTCGTCTGTGTATTCTCTTAGTGTGAGAGGGAAGGTCTCTGCTTGGACACCGCTTTGAGAGCCGACTTAAATTCCCCTCTCCTTTTCTTTCCTCTTCTACCCCTTCTAGGTCCAAAGGTTGGCCTGGCTGTTGTTGGCGTCTTATTTCTAGTGGGGGTCTGACCCAGCACCTTCAGAGGCTCAACCATCGCTGCTCTTAGTATCTCATTGCATTTAACTTGCGATTGCTACCAAGAATCAAACCATTTTGTAAAACTCCTCCCTTGGCTGAACTGTCGCGATCCCAGTAACTACAGTTTGTTTTCTAGAACTAGACTAACTTGTTTCTCCAGATTCTTGACTGCCTACCCCAGGGACTCCAGAGATGGCCTCCAGGAGAGATGTTTATGGGTCACCCAGCATTCTTGAACTGACTCATTAGTTACCCTTGGCAATGACCAACTGTGGGCCACAAAAGGAAACCTTTTATCTGCCTTCTGCATGATCTCCTCTCTGCCCTATAACTACCCAGGCTGGTAAGAGGACGGCCGGCTTCCATTCTTACAGAGACACCTTCTATAAGTTGCTCCCCACACAAAGGCCTGTGCCAACAGTAAGTGGTTCACTCCCTTGCCTGGTTTCCTTCTGGGGGGCATCTCAGCAGTTTTCTTGTGGCACATGATGTTGAAGCACCATTTTATATGCCAGTGTGCCACCTGCCTTCCATCTGTGTTGAGATCTTCCCAGGCCTCTGTGGGTCCCCAGCTGCAAACCTCCAGAACCTCTGGTGCAGTGGTTCTTAGCCTTCCTACCACTGCAACAGTTCCTCATAGCGCAGTGACCCCACAATCATAAAATTATTTTCATTACAACTTCATAACTGTAATTTTGCTATTGTTATGAATCATAATGTCAAGAACTGTGTTTTCTGATGGTCTTAGGTGACCCCTGTGGAAAAGTCATTTGACACCCTTCCCACAAGAGGTTTTGACCCAAGGTTGAGAACCCCTGCTTTCGTGACTAGGCCTATGACGTTGCAGCTCCATGGTATGAAAGGAAGTGAATAAAAGACCTCAGGACAAGATAATTTATGATTTTTTTTCCCATGATTAAAAGGCTGCTTGGCATCTGGTACCACATGTGAAAGCCTGCAGTGGGGGCAAGCTTGGCTCTCCATCTCTAGGGGGTGGAGCCTCTTGGTACTTGAGGACCAGCACCAGAGTGTACGCTCAGGGAAAGGCTCTGGGTCTAGTGAGCGGAAAAGCTGAAGGGAGCACCCATGACCTCCAAGTGCAGAACAGATGTCTCCAGGGCCTCAGCACCTCTAAGTCAGGGACTGAGCTAAGCCATAGCACTGACACATAGTTCAAATGCAAGCCTAAAGTGGAGATCATGATCACAGAATGTGAGGTGGCTGTTATCCTGGAGCGGGATGAGTTCTACAGCAGCCTGGGGGTATTAAGGGGATACAAAGGGAGAATTAGATGAGATGGGAGAGTCTTATGAGATGATAGATAGATAGATAGATAGATAGATAGATAGAATAAATAGGTAGGTAGATAGGTAGATGAAAAGATAATAGATAAAGTGTCCTTCATAGAGAAAGATTACTTTTGTCCTTTGACAAGAGCCATCAGGTCCTTAGTTTATTGTGTTGCTGATGATGGAACTCGGGCCTCACGCACTCTAGACAAGTCCTGTACCACTGAGTCAGTAAGTCCTCTAAACACCTTCTAAGTTGGGTGTGGTGATGAGGTAGGCTTGCCCTTGAGTAACTCCCTGCCCTCGGAGGCCCCGCTCCCCTACACACACACACACACACACACACACACACACACACTACACACACACTGTAAGGAGCCTGAACCCTTGACTGTGCCTACTTGTGGTCAGATGTTCCACTCTCCTGCCCCTACGCAAGCATAGAAAAGGCTATTGACTAAGGGAGACAGAGGGAAGGCAATAGTGTTCAGGAGGACTTCCTTCTCGAATTCCACCTGAGACACTTTTAACAGACTCAGAATTGAGCCCGTCTGATCCCCTCCCATGATGAGGCTGTCTTGTGTTGTCTAAGGATGGAAAGTGGTATGGAAGAAAGAGGCAGACAGGGCATGATGAGAAAGGTGGAGGTCACCGTTTTAACATGACTCCTGAGGCTATGTTGTATGTGTATGTCAGCATGGACTCTGACACAATCCTACGTGGTCCAGCCCCTCTGCATCTCTCATGCTGAAAATGAGATAGAGGCCACTATATGTTGGCCCTGGGGGGCCGGGCGTGGCAGAGAGACAAGTTTTGTCCTTTATCAGAGTGGGTCTTTGTTGTGAGAGATCAGAGAGGCCTTGCTCACACTAGAGACTGAATTGCATTGGCGTCTGGCTGGCAGTGCAGTAACCATGCCCTTCTGGACAAACATACCCTGTATTTGCCTCCAACACCAAGGAAAAAAAATATCCAAATCTTGGAGCTTAAAACAGAAACAATTCAGGAGAGGGTAGAAGGGGAAGGGAGAGGAGTAGAGAAAAACTTATAGCTCACTAATAACAAGAAAAAAAAAACCCAGAAACAACGCTACAATATTCCCGACAGAAGCCATTCTTGCTCGAGATAAAACAGGTGTACCAGTGGGCCTGGGGAGCGCTGGGAAGGCCCATGTCCTGGGCCTGGGGGTTTAGTGCTCAATGAGATATGGTAGTTTGTGAAGAATTGCCAGGTTGTACTAGTGGCTTGTGTATATTACATGTTAATAAAAAACATCTCTATTCAAAACTAAACCAGAGAGAGGAAAAGATGCGTGTGGCTTAGCCACCGTTCAGCAGCCCCATGGGGCAGAGGCTTCCAGCAGCCCCAGCTGTAACCATGGAGGGGAGAATGTTTGAGGGCTGGCTGCTGGCATGTATTGGCAGAGCAAACACATGGGCTTCCTCACACAGCATCCCTTCTGTGTACACAGGGTGTTAGGCCAGCCTCTGCGAGCCGCACTTCACCGTAACAAAGACAACAATGCCACCATCTCGTCGTCGTCAACAGCACGGAGGCCCTCGAGTCTCTGGCCCAATATTTACGCAGCCAGAGAAGGCATGTCTACTCTGCAGTATTGACTTAGATTCATTACTCTCCAAAGGAAGTCAGTGCCCAGGCTTGCTCACGTGCTCTGGCCTTTGGGAACGCCAGTCTAACTATCGGGCGCCATAGCTGTTGTCTTGTTATCTTGCCTACGACTTCCTGGAGGTCAGGAACCTCCCCCACTGCTGCTGAAGGTTGCCCGCAGTCCCCAGTAGTGCAACCTGCCAAAGAGAGCTGGGAAACTGCAGCATGTCTGCCTTCTTGAAGTTCCTAGAACATCACCAAGTTCTGTAAGTTCTGATTCGGGAAAACATTTTTTTTTTTTTTTGGTACGGAAAAAAGTTTCTTTTTCATAAATGGCAGGCAATGTTAGCATTCAGTTGGGAGCTTCTTACATTCTCCTGTTGTTTCTGAGTGAGACACTCAACCACTGACAAGTACAAGAGATTGCTTTTCCACACACTCTGTTGTCAAGGGAAGTAGCTGTGCCCCTTTGTAAGCTCCAGGGTCCTCAGGCCCGGCCACGACCTGTGACCCCCCCCTCAACATCAGCTGGAGAAAGTGAGGGGCCCAGCTTGCACCAGCCGACAAATGAAGGCCTGGACACACTGTCTTGGGGGCTCTGCTTTGGGTGAGGGACTGGCCCCTCACTGCAGGTGCTGTGTCCCCAGGGCATCTTGGATGCCCAGTCAGGTGGCAAGGGGCTGCCACATGCTTGCTCTGAGGGTGTTTCCTTTTGCCCTCTTTCATCAAAAGAGCTTTGAGGAGACTCCTTGTCTTGCCCTCTCTGTGCCTCCGGGGGCCCACACAGCCAGTAAGCCCTCCACAACCATTAATTTAGCCAATTTCCTGGGCCACACCATCCCCCAGGGACCCCACTTTGGTGGGCAGCACTGGAACAAGACTCCCTGCTGTTTCCATTCCCTTTTAATTACTTAGGGACAAGCTTCCTTGGGCTGACTTTGGGAGGCAAGCCCCTGGCCGGCCTGGCTGCCCTCCGCCAAACAATGCACACATGTTCCGGAGAATTCCCTCCTTGCCTAATCCGGGCTGGGAAGAATGGGGCTTTTCTTCTTGTCGTCAAAGGGGATCTTCGATGCTAAGATACCATTTTGTGTCTCAAGTCATGTCACGGGACTTCTGCCTCGGCCTCGCTGCCTGCTCTTTAGAAATGAAAGACACAGTCCTTGATTCACCTCGAGACAAGTGCCCTCCCCTCCACCCGGGAACATAAAAGAAGGCCGGGGAGCGAGAGAAGCAAGGGAAGTGGCCCGCTCCCACTGTTCCTTTCTCCTCTGGGCAACCTCGGCTTTCTGGACTGTTTGCCCAAAGGATGAGCAGGGAGGCCTGAGCCTCACCTGCTGATCTCAAGGGTCATGAATATTCTTATAATCCCCGAGGAAGAAGGGGCTTTCATTAGAGGGGTCTGTCCAGGAGGCCGTGAGCATCGCCACCTCCTCCACCAGCTCAGCTTCCTCTGCTTTCCGTTTCTGTTCCGCAGCCTGCTTTCCCCGGCTTCCCTGCGTCCTTCTGCTTCCTGTGGCGGCTGCCTTCTGGCCCTGGCATGGCTGGAGAATCAGGATTTCACCAGACCTGCTATGCTGGTCTCTGTCACTATTTCATGTTCCAATTTTATAAGCAAATGAAAGGAAGTGACTAGGACCTCACCGACTTGCAAACTGATGTTCACAGGGTGGCTCTGAGCCCGAGCCGACTTGCCTTGTCCCTTTTTGGAACCTGTTCCCAGCTACGCTCCCAAGCTGCCTCCAGGGGTGAATAGACACAGGGGAGATTTTGGAGTGGCAGTGTGAAGTCATGCCAGGGAACGACTTAATACTATATAGCAACGTATGATTCTATATGAAAGCTAAATTGAACAACAGTCAGTCGAAGGGAGGGGCAGCAAGCAGTTCTCCCCTAGACGGAGGTCGGAGGCACCTTTACTCATCTGAGGACTTCCAAAACAAAACAACACCTGCCCCCACCAAACCAAACCAAACAAAAACAAACAAACAAAAACAATCGTGTTCTGCATTAAAAGTGTTAATCTGAACATCTCTGCACTAAAAACAAGGGTTTTTTTTGGGGGGGGGCAGATAAAACAGCCTGAATCTAGATTCTCTGCATATCCTCATGAAAACCAAACACAGATGTGGGGCAGCCCAAGGTTTCTTCAGAATCCATAACTGCAGTCTCTGGGCTAGAGCTAAACAGCATCTTTAGCGTCCATCCTGGACACAGTGTGTGTGAGAACTGTTTTGTTCACTCTTGGGCTAAGCCTCCCAGCCCCTAAGCACAGCACAGGTGCAGCCAGAGGGGAGCCACACAGCCCAGCAGGGGCCACAGCTGCGGTGTAGCCTCACCCAGGCTGGCTCCAGGAAGCAAGGCGCTCAAAGGTCAGGCGGGTCCTTGGCTGCTGGTCTTTGGCTTGGCCCAGTGGAAGAAGTATCTTGGGAAAATAAGTGGCATTCAGTGTGCCTGAGCGGGCGCTACAGGAGGTAGGCAAGATTCCATTAATGTTTCTGACACCATTCTTGTTTGGTTTGAAAACACCTATTGGCTGGCCCTTAATTTAGACAGATATAGTATCATAATCCTAGCTAATGCTTTTGAACACATGCTGGACACCTGGAAAGTTGCACATCACCTGGCTTTGATTACAACACCACCATTGCAACAACAACAACCTGAGATTCACACACACACACACACACACACGATACATTCACGGACACTACACATACACACACACAGAGTTCTATTTTTATTTTATTTTTTAGTGAAATGAGAACTCAAGAATTTGATACTACCTAGAGAAGAAGTGGCTTCCCAGAATGCTAACCCTGTCGAATTTTCTGGCAGCACCCACAGTTTGCTCATTACACTCTTGGGAGTGGTGGTGATACCAGACACCAGGAAGCCTGGTAGTATGGTTCAGAGACCAGAGCTGTAACAAAAGAGCATTGCTCTATTCTTTGGAAATTCCTTTTTTGAGCAGATATTAATTTCTAAATTTTTTTTATAGTTTCCACATGCTGATAAGCACATTCATTCAATAATAATTTACTGAGCCTGCCATTGTGTTTAGGAAATCAGGGGTCTCGGGCTATCATCAAACGCCATATCAGACAGATATGAGTGACCAAGAAGCAGCTCTCAGAAGACAGTCCAGGACATGTTCTTGAAAAATGTAAATCCTGACCCCAGTTTTCACGATAAAAGTTCAGTTACAAAAACAAGATGTCCTAAAAGGCAGTCATGGGTTCAATCATGGGAGCTTGAACCGTCTGAAAAAGCATTCAGATACCACAGTGTGGGACTGGAGAGATGGTTCAGTGGTTTAAGGGCACTGATTGTTCTTCTGGAGGACCCAGGTTCAATTCCCAGCACCCACATGGCAGCTCACAACTGTTTGTAACTCCAGTTCCGGGGTACCCAACACCCTCATACAGATTTATAGGCAGACAAAGTATCAGTGCATGCAAATTTTAAAAAGAAAGGAAAAAAACATCACAGCTATATTGTTGTAGCCACCAATGGTCAGAACACTCTTGTCCTTGAGGCTGAAGATAATTTGTTCTAGTTATATAAAATGTAGGGCATGCAGGGGGATACAGCTCAGCTGAGGTAGTGCTTATGTCTTAGTTACTTTTCTATTGCCGTGACAAACACCATCACCAAGGCAATTTATAAAAGAAAGTATTTAATTCGGGAGCTCATGGCTCCAGAGCTTTAGAGTCTATGACTATTACCATGGGGAGCATGGCAGCAGGCAGGGCTTTAGAGCACTAGCTGAGAGCTTACATCTGACCCACAAGGACAAGGCAGAGTGAGGCACGAATAATAAAAACTCAGAGAGAGAAATTGGGGTTCAACCTGAAGATCTGAAAAGTGAAACAGCCAGCCACTGGCTCTTATCTTGACCTCAGTCGGAAATGGTGATCCTGCCTCCAGGAATCTCAGAAGGAGACGGTGTCTGAGAGCTGTCTCCTCCCACGTTTTATCCTCTCTAGGGCTGGGATTAAAGGTGTGCGCCACCATCGTTTAAAGGCATGCACTGCCCAGTTTTTCTGGCTACTAGTATGGCTTCTGGGATTAAAGGTGCATGTCACCGTGGATACTGGGATTAAAGGTGTGTGTTACCATAACCTGGTCTGTAAAGCTGACCAGTGGGGCTGTTTTACTCTCAGATCTTCAGGCAGTCTTATTTATTAAAATACAATTGAAATGGCACTACAGGAGAGAGATAGACACTGGGAATGACATGGGCTTTTGAAACCTCATATCCTACTCCTAATGACACACCTCCTCCATCAAGGCCTCCTAACCCTTCCCAAACCATTCCACCAACTGAGGACCAAGTATTCAAATATCTGAGCCTATGGGGGTCACTCCCAAACCACCTCAGTTCACCTACCGTGCATGAAGTTCTGGGTACCATCGCTAGAACCAGACCTGGTTGGAAATGGTTTGGATCCCATCATTCAGGAAGTGGAGGCTGGAAGTTCTGAAATGTCAGCTGCAAGTTCAAGGCCAGCCTGGGCTACATGATACCCTATCGCTTAGTGAAATAGAAAGAAACGGGGTCGTGGAGGGCAGTAGTAAGATCAGCCTTGAAGTATCCTTGAGAAATATACGTGGAAGTACTGAGGTGCTGGGGACCATTGTTGATGACATAGCTGGCTTTGGGAACAGATGAAATTTAGCAAGAGCGCATAGACTGAGAGCAGGCTGGACAGAATTCTCAGTGGTTGAATAGGGAAGGAAAAGTGGGCAATGCAGATATTAGACATTCTAGCAGAAGAGGAGGAAAATCAGCATGGATATAACAGAGAGGTGGCCAGATTCCAAGGCGGGACTGGTCAACAGTGTGGAATGCAGTGGTGGGTCAAATGAGATATAGTCTGAAGACAGACCCCTGAGTGCAAGGACGGGAAACCACTGGAACCTCAAGGGACAGAGCAGTCCAGGAGGAGTTGTCCGAGGACCTGAATGCAGCCCATTCTAGGACGTTTGCTATGCTGCTTCTGGTACTTGTCATTCAAAAAAGAGACCCTGACTTTAGGTTAATAGACCAAGGGGGGGGGTTTCATGGGGAGTACAGTTCTACAGTTATTTTCAACACGGGGTTATTTGTTTGTTTGATTAATGAAAATCACTGTTATGAGGCTTAGCTAGTCAAAAAAACTAAAAGAAAAAAATGAAGGCACAATTTTCTTCTTGACACATTTCCTATGCTGAGTCTAGTTGATAGTGCACAGAACCAGAAATGCATGCCATGATACAGGTTGAACCGTCTCAAGAAGCTTTATTGTCAGAATCGAACTGATTGATGAAAGTTTAACTATTTCATTCGAGGCTTAATAAGAGAACTGAATCTACTCATTGCCCACAATGACTGCCTTATCCACCTGGTTGATATATCTTGAAGATTCCCTGAGGTAACAGCCATGAAGGGCACCTGCCAGTTAACGGTGGTTTCGTTTACAAAAGGCAGTTTCACAGGAAGCTGATCAAGGCTTCAGTGAGATCAGCAAGACTCTGATTTCCATCAACAGAGAAATACAGCTACACAGAATCAGATTTTAACAGGCTGGGGGCGGGTGATAAACACAAAGGCTTATGGCAATCACAGAGGTGACATAGATGGGCCGCAGTGAGTGTGTCGAGACAGGAGACTGGGAAGGATTGTGTGGATTCCAAAGATAATGAAGAAAAACTGTAGAAACCGGTGACGGGCTCGTTGATTGTACTGAGGGGGGGCACTATCACGTTTCTGTCTGGTGCACAGCACAGCACCTGCCTCTAAACAGCACACGTCAGAGAAGGGGCAGTGTCATGGAGGGAGGACTGGCTGCTCTTTGGCTGGGTTAGAAACCGTCTGTGCCATATGCAAGCAGCCTGCTGGAGATGAGGGTAGGAAGATGGAGAGAAGGGGACAGATAGGTGAGAGCCTGGAGCTGGCACACGGAGGGGACCAGTCCGGGAGAGGATTACCATCCCAGGGGCACCTACAGACAGCACTGTGTGTCGGCAGCCACTTTGTCATTTAGAAAGAAACCCAGGAAGGGGTGGTGGCACAAATACAGGGTTTACAGAAGCGGCCGATTGATTTTCAGATGTGCGGATTCAATGACATTTTAAAAGTTCAATTTTTCTTACTTCTGGGTAACTGCGTTCACAGTATCCAGGACAGAGAAAGTTAAAGTCATGATAAAGAGCCCATCCGCATGAAAAAAAGTAAAATAAAAATAGCTAGTGTAACAGCTCTACTGAGTTCTCAAGTGGCCCTGAAAGACAAGGGCTGGACCAATACCAAGGCTGTTTGTATAGAAGGGCAATCTCCCGCTTCTTGACCATGAATTAAGTTTACCCACACCTCAAACAGTATCTGCTCTCAAGGCCTGCTGTATCTTCAGGCTGCTAATCCATGGCTCCTCAGAAACTTCCCTTGGTTTCTGGCCGTTTCACCCTTTTCTAGTGCAGACAGCTGAGCCAGGGCTCTCATGATTTTCCCTTGAGGGGAGGACTTGCCATCTCTGAGTTAGACGTTCATGAGGGAATCGGGGCTCAGTTCTTAGCATTGGGTTCAGAAAAGGTATGCCAGGGGGTAGGTGAAGCCACTGCTGCTTCAGTGGCCTTAGGGGCCTATCCCCAGTTCCATGTGCCTACCTTCTGAACTCCTGATCTCGCTTTACCCTTCCGGACACACCCTGTGCCAATCACAGCTTCTTCCTCTTGTCTTTGATTAAGTGTCTCCAGGTTCCTCTGAGGATGACAAGCAGTGTGGAACTGTAAGTCCTCCCCAAACCGTTTTTGGTGATGGTGCTTCATTACGGCAATAGCAGCCCTAACAAAGCTGATGTAAAAGCTTTCCCCTAGGCTCGCCTGTTTGAAAGGCAGAGCCTGGCAGGATTAGAGGAGGTGGTTGAATCTCTAGGAGGTGGAGCCTCCCTGGGGGGAAACGGTCCTCAGGACTGGGCCTCGGGATTTCACAGCAGCCCTGCTTCTCTACTCCCTACTTCCTGACTAAAGATGTCTTATGTCCAGCCACGCCATGCTCCTGCTGCCAACTCCCCCTTGCCGTGATGGACTGCATATCTTCTCAAACTCGAGGCAGAATGAAATCTTCTTCCTGTAAGTGGCTTCTTGTTAGATATTTGGTCACAGCCATCAGTTCTTGTTCCTTCTCATTTTTGATGCAGGAGGAAGGGCTCTCCTGGGCCTAAGCAGATGGTGGAGTCCCAGAACAGACATTTTTTATGTTGTCTCCTGTGATCTGTTCCCCTTTTGACACACGAGTCAGAACTCTATGTGCCCATGGCGTTGCCTCTCCCCGCTCAGCAGCAGCCTCTCCTAGCCTACTGCCAGGTGGGCTTGTGCTTTTTAGAACAAGGGATGAACTCTGTTGTGAGTCTTGATTCCATAGCTACATTCTTGGTGGTTTAAGGGGCACACTGAAGAGGGCTGTCCTTTGGGAAAGAGATTAGTAGAGCTATTGACCCCACTGACAAATGGACAGAGAGAACAGTGGGGGCTCTGAGACTTCAGGCCCATGGAGCTGAGTGGGGGTCACTTCTTAGAGGTTTCAGGAGGTTCTACTCCATGCGATTCATGGGTGGTCCATGGTAGGGTTGTTTCTCATTCCAGGGAATAGGGTGGCAGGCATGTGTGTGTCTTGCATTTGCAGGAGTGTGACTTTAAGGGTGCGTGTGTAGCCATTTGGCTAATGTGTATACACCACACAGGTGTACTGCAGGTAACTCGGATTGTTTGGAGTTTGTTAGCCTGAGGTCTGTGTGCAGAATCAATCAACTGTTCCAGCTGCAGATGATCAAGACTCAAACAGCAGCTGGGATCTAATGCACCCACCCACTGTACAGACTGGCTTTTTTTGTGGGGTGGTTTTAGGTAAGCGGTGCATCAATTATATATTTGGAATGCCTCTTTTATGGTAACTTGCAAAAATGCAATTGCCTCTTGGCAGAATCTGTCAAAATGAATGAACTGGCACGGTAAGCGCCACTTCACCCTCCGGAAGCTCACCAGTGTGCCTTTCAGAAACTGAACACACCGGACACTGAGAGCACAAAGGTTTTTATACATCTGTGTGCAACTCATCCAATGAAGCTTTCCCTTAGTACATACTGATGTTATGCTGGACGCATCAGCAGCAACATATGCCTGCAAATGCGTGCACTTGAAAAGAGGTGTGTGAGTGCCCACCCAAACCTGTGTGCGGAGGTCAGGGACTGGTGAGGACCTGTGGATGCCCTCCTCTATTGCTCTTCGCAGTGCGTGCTTCATCAACTGAACTATCTCTTCAGCACCTGCCATGGCATCTTTCTGTGAACCTGGAGCTGGATGCCAGCAAGGCCCCAGGGCCTTTCTGCTTCTGCCCCTCCCCAAGTGCGAGGGTTAGAAACTGGGAGTGGTTGCAGCTGGCTTTTTCCAGGGCACTGGGAGTCCAAAACCACTTTGCACACCGACCTTCAGAATATATGGATTCCTATGTTTCTAAATCTAATGGTCTGCATTGTTGGGAGCAATGAGACCCCAGATCTTGAATTTCTTTGTAATCCCCTGATCTGAGTGCCTACAGCTGCTTTGAGCATGAGACCTTCAGGAGTCCTTCCTGATGGCAGGAGAGTGGTTTCTGGTGGGTTTGGCTGGGGCATGGCTATCTCTATATAATCTGCCCCTGAACACAATAAAGGGGGCATTCTTGGGGAATTTAAGGATGACCCGTGTCGCTGTCTTTCTGTCTGTCTGTGTTTGTGTATTTTAACCTCCTGCACCTTGCCCGAATCTCATAAACTGGGTGCCAGCGCACCAAACATAGGAATATATGGATTCCTGTGTTTCTAAATCTAATGGTCTGCATCATGAAGGCACTGATGCCTCAGGATAGAACAGATAAGGAAGCTCCAAGCCAAGGCCCAGTCCTTTCTGCAGTTCTGTTTCCAGGGCTTTGCAGCTACACTTACATGGGCTCCCATAGAGGCCCTGTCAGCTAGCTAGCATGGACTTCATATAGCCCCTGTCAGGGTATGCTGGTCAGATGCTGATAGCACCTACACCAATAGCGCCTACACCAAGAAGCTGTAAAAATAAGCAGGGCAGTATGTTTGAAGCATCTGGAATACAGCAGTTGTGTAATGAATAATCACCCTGCAGGCCAGCCTCATCATAAAGCTGCACCTCCAAGAACAACCAGAAAGCTATTTCCCAGAGGTTGTGTTCTTTTCAGGCCTCAGAAGCACCCAAGTCCACAGATGGACAGACTGCTGGAGCCGAAGGCCTCAGACAGCCACTCACGGGTGGGCAGCACGCTGAGTGTAGATGCTTCTGACTCACGGGTGTCTGGATCTCAAAACTTAGCTTCAAGCATCTAAAAATAAGATGTCATATGACCATCCCAAGCTCCACCTTCCCTTACAGGTGCCTGCTTGTGGAGGCGCTGTACTGTGCCCTTGTGCCTGAATCTCCATGGAACAGAATTTTCTGGAATCAGGAACTGGTTCTTGCTGTAGCACTAGCTGAAGTAACAGCTTCTTTGGGCTCCTTCCCTTCCTCCCTCCCCGCCTCTCTCTGCAAAATAGGAGCTCTAGTATAGGGCTCTAATGCTGTAGTTCATCTTTTAGGTATAAAAAGAAAATCTTCTTTTTTTGTTTGTTTTTAAGAATTCTTCCATCACACCACACTATAGCCACTTAGTCAGGCACTAGGACACACACACACACACACACACACACACACACACACACACACACACGATTATCCTATCCGTAGACATCAGTATAAAGGGCACGATGACTCAGGAGTGAAGAACTCCCCTACGCAGAAGCACACTGAGCAAGGCTTGAGCTTCCTGGCAGCAGATGTTGAACATGCCGATGTGTGGTATATCCATCTGCTCTAGAAGGTTCCCCATTTCCATACTCTCATCTTGCTTTTTTTTTCCTGAGGAGGTTAAACATGCCACGCCTCATCTGCACAGACTTTCTGCTTGGCTGGCCTCAGACAAAGTTACCATTAACTCCCCAACCTGCAAGAAAATGATTTGACACAAAGGATTCCAAAATGTCCTCCTCTCCCCCTACAAGCCTGCAAACAAATAGTACAGGAATGAGGTCAGAAAGGAATCCCCCACCCACCAGGCACTGAATTCATTTACCTACCTCAGTGCCCATTCACAGAAAGGGGTGGGACAGGGAACAAGAGCTGCTTGGAGGCCAAGTAGAGTTTGGGGGTAGCACTACATTACAAGATTTGACAGGCCTTTGCCAGCCTTCAACTTCTTTGTATCCTTTCACATAATGGAGCGACACAAACTGAGCAGCCACGATCCATGGTGCCGCCCCAGCACCGAGCACCCTCTTTGCAAATGCTAATGGTATTGCAGCATCCTGTCACCCGCTTACACAAAAAAGGATGTTGATTTTCACATGAACCAGAACAGCCTCATTGTACACAAGTTTGTGACCAACTTGTACTATCTGCACATCAAAAGGCCAGCCAATCATCGAGTGCACAGCTGGCGAATGGCACCGAAGGGGGGCGCTCATGGGGAGAACATCCCGGTCCCAGTGCCTCCCGCCACATGAAGAACACTGCACTCTATGGTCGCCATCCAGCCATGGCCATAGTAATTAGTATAATTAGCGGGAATGTAAATTATCAAGATGTTTGGAAAGAGGAGTCTGGATGCATAAAAATGGGAGTGGCTTTGTGTTGATGCTGAGACCCTCTGAAAGTGTCTGAAAGACAGACATACTCTGGAAAGTCTTGGCAGGAAAAGTTGCCTTTTCCATATTAAGGCTTGAGAAGCTTGACGTGCCTCAAAGCAAGAGAACCAAGGGGTGTATATGAGATTTCTGGAAATAAACTTAGTTGAAATTGTACAGGCTTCTCTTAACACCTTTCCTTTCAAAAGTGTTAGGTTTTTTAAGTAACAAAAAGACAGCCAAAGGAGAAACTTAGGAAAACTAAATTTGGTACCACAGAAGAAAGAAAAAAACATTAAAGTTTTAAAAACTGGGATAAAAAAAATAACTCTGCATCTTTAGAAGTTAACCAAAAAAGATCAGTATCCACAAAATACTGAGGTGGAAATTCCCAAGCTGAAGGGAAATGGCACAGGAGGGCTGACAGGAGCTCAGGCCCCGAGCCGTGCCACTGCAGCCGGGCACACTCTGCTCAGAGCCGTTCCTGCAGCACAGCCTCACGAACTTCCCACTTGTTTGAATGATGAGCTCATCTTGACTTTCTCATGTATGGTGTGCCAGTGGGCCCCAATACCACGCACATGCATGCTGTCCTCAAAGCACTTTGTAGAGGAGGTTACTGTGCAAAGTGGTTTGTGACCAGACTGGCTTCCAAAGCCTGACTTTGCCACCACGGTGGCTTTGTCAAAGGCACTCACAGCCATAGACAGTTCTGCTAGTGATAAAAACACAAGGCATACTGGATTTCTTGCTTCGGATTCGAGTTTTCTCAATTCACAGGCACAATCTTCTGGCAAGACAACACGCTGACCATTAGTGCTTCTGGCGAGCTCTGGATGGATCTCTTTGTTCAAGGCTAGTTCTTTCCAGTGCTGAGCACAGCTCAGATCTTTCACAGGCCTCCTTGCCAACACACTTCCGGCACCTCTTACTCTAGTGCTGTTCAGTAAGGAGGCAGGTCTACTATTGTCTCTGAGTGTGTGCACTTTGTTGTTGAGAGATTAGTATGGTGACTTGTGGTTATTGCTATCTATACAAAACAGGAAAAAAATCATGTATTTGCATTCCAGGGGGTCTGGCTGGTAGGTTCATTATTGTCTGTGTGGACCTTCCAATTTACATTCACTAGACAAACATGTTCTTAACCAAGTAACAAGTAAGCCCTACAGTTCTGATTGGGTGTGGCTCAGTGGTTGAGTGAGGAGTCTTCAGTCTCCAGTACCACGGAAGAGAGAAGGGGGGGGGAGAGGAAGAAGAGAGAGGGGCACAGAAAAAAAGAATTCAACAAAAGAGGGAGAATAGACTGGGCAGCAAAAAATGGGCATGCTCACTCTTCAAGTTGAAAGGTCAAGGATTTGCAGAACTTTCTAGAGGCTGAAGCAAGCCCAGTAAAATCTGAGTTCTGTCCAAAACAACAGAATATTCGTTGTCTCTAATGGAAGCTTTCAAGGCTCAAAATTATCGATTAATTTTAGGGTAACAGTGACAATCACTAGACTTTTGCGAAAGATACCACTACCTTTTTTGAACAAAGGCATTATGAAAGCCAGGGCCTACCACCGTGGAGGAAGGTGAGTCGTCCAGACTGTAGGAAGAGGGAGCTAACCTATTCCTTTCAAATTCCGTCACAAAACCTTCAAAGGTCTCATGAGTGTTTGGTACATGCTACAGTGGATTAATCCTGACTTCCAGGTTGCTGCCCTGTGACTCAGTCATGCAAGACCAAGGGTAGACCTGTCCCCAGGAGTGAGCAGGGGACTTGGCCCTGGGAGACTATGGCCAGCAATCCTGTGTGGTGACTGGGTCTTTAGTGGGGTCTCTGGTCTCTCCTTCCAAGCTTTTGGTCTCAAATATTTTTTTTTAAATATTTATTTATTTATTTATTTATGTATACAATATTCTTTCTGTGTGTATGCCTGAAGGCCAGAAGAGGGCACCAGACCTCATTACAGATGGTTGTAAGCCACCATGTGGTTGCTGGGAATTGAACTCAGGACCTTTGGAAGAACAGGCAATGCTCTTAACCGCTGAGCCATCTCTCCAGCCCCTTGGTCTCAAATATTTGCACAGGAATCTGTTTACATCCGTATTAGTTTATACTACTAATAAAAATAGCAGCGATTCTTTACCACAAAGAGGTACGGAAGAGCTGATTTAAACATGCTTAAGAATAGTTACCGCCTTCCAAAAGAACCCTAACCCTGGTTTTAAGAACATGTGTCACTCACTGAAGTCTTTCCAGGAGGAATCACGTACATGTTTGCTACCGTTTGATTTGAAACAGGCTGCCATGTAGCTCAGGTTGGCTTTGAACTCCTCTTTTGAGCTAGGGTTTCTCTGAGTAGCCCTAGCTGTCCTGGAACTCACTCTGCAGACCAGGCTGCCTCAGACTCAGAGGTCTGCTTGCCTCTGCCTCCCGAGTGCTGGGATTCCAGAAGGTACTACCACATCTGGCCACGTTTCCGATTTTTGAGGTGGTAACTCAATTCTGTCATTTTAGGAAAGCAATCTAATATAATGACTTATGAGGAAGATCTTTCTTACCCATAATTTTATGAACTGTACTCCTCAGCATAAAGCTCACCTAATTAGTCTTTATAATGTTACTGTAAGCCTCTAACAGTTCTGTAGTTCTTGTCGTAACCTTCCAGTTCTCTGTAAACGTCTACTTAGTCTGATTAGTGTAGGGTCAGTGACAGCATAGCTATCTCAAGCTGGTTACTTAATTACTTATAAATTTTCCTAAGGAAACGCACTTATGTTGTCTTTAGCACATTGTAACTATATTAATTCCTTAACTGAATAAATATACTAAAAGAAAACAAATTGTTCTATTGAGTCTTTAGTAACTAAATTCTTCACTTTTTTGGATGAAGATCTGGAACTTGAAACACAGAATGGACGAAAGCTTGAATCACAACAAAGGATCTTACGTTCATTGACCAGAAATCTGTCCTCTGTATCTTCTCCCAGTGTTGACTGTGCCGAGCACACAAAGTCACAAAAAAAACAAACAAACAAAAAAAAAAACGCCAGTTACTTTATGAGCATCACTCAGGAGCAAAGTGTGGTGGCAATAAAACGTGAGAATAGGACATTTTAATCAGAATGGATATATGTGATGCTTACAGTCCCTTCCAGGCCTCGGCATTAGTTAACAGCCCTTAGCAAGCATCCTGTGGGACTGAACACATCAGCTCCATTAATGGAAGCGATGATCACAGCAGCTCAGCGTAGCTAGAATACTGTTCTTTTTCATATTTTACTGAAGAAAATACCAAAGTGTTTTGACAAATATCAAGGCAGAAAAAGCAGCATCAGCTGGACATGGATTACAAGTGTGATGTGCAAGGTCTAGAACATTCAGCCTTCTGAGAAAAGCCACTTTGAAAGCTCCTTAGGTCATGGGTTTGGCTATATTATGGGGTCAAATCACGAGGCATCTCTTCCTCATTAAAACAAAGACAACGTAAAAAGTTGCTCTCCATAATAGAACTATAATGTCACTTCAGTATCTTTTAATTACCCATCTACACAAATGACCTTAGATCAAGCACAGGCAAATAAAGTCATAGTAACATTTACATCAAGTGTAAGGTTTAAAAAAATAATACAAAGTTCATTCACAGTGCACATGAAGACATGGTTAAGTTTAAATATTTAGATATCCAATAGCCATGATTGTTTAGAAGGTAAGCATATTTCCAAGCACATTTCCATTTGCTATAGCAACAACAGTCTACCATACATCAGCGTAGAAGATGGAGATACCTGCACCGTGATCTCATTACTGCAAAGAAAAAGATACCATGTTTCTTTTTATCACATAAATACATCTGAAATAAATACAAAATTAACTAGAAATTTGTCCATTAAGTCTACACTCTTAACTGTATGATTTTTGTTTTGAGACAGGGCCTCCCTGCATAGCTCTGGATTGCCTTTAACTCATGATAGTCCTGCTTCTGCCACTTGAGGGCTGGGATTATTGCCGTGTGCCACCAGAATCCTCATGTGACATTCCAAAATTGCGGTTAGGAAGTCCCACCTGTTGTGCACCCTGTGCACATTCACACTGCTGATTCCATTTGGGTACCAGGTAATCTGTGAGAGTCCCCTGGATATGGCCTAGGAAGTGGGGCTGTAAGAGAGTAGGAGTAAGACCCCCGAAAGGCTGGCAGCTCCGCCTGCAACTGCAGCTTGGCCGCTGTGTGCGTAAAGCAGCACACTTGCGTCCTCTGGTTCATGTTGTTATAGCCGACGTCCCCACAGTTCGTTTTGCTTATCATCTACTAAAAATCCCTTAGTTCTCCAAATAGAATTCTGTACACTCCATTGTTTGCAAATTTGGATGTGAAAAACAAATGATTTCTGGTCCAGTTAGACTTTACCTTCTGTAGATCAAGCACCTAAACTACAGACTCGACACACAGGGCCAACTGCTGGACTGACTTTTATCTCCTGTCTACAGCTTCCGCATCTGACAAATACCAGCCTTCGAGGGGTGCGGAAAGACATGGTTAGCAGGAAACCAGGTTAAAATAACCCGTGGGGACGTGAGGAATGACAAGGATTTTTGGTTGAAGTTACAAATATTGATCCCCACAAAGAAATAAAAGTTCTCTTCCATGAAAAAAAATTATACAAAGGGATATGATGCCTAACTTCAGCTTTTCCTTAGGAGAAAACTGCAGCTCTCCCCTGCTGACCTTGGGCAGGGCTTCCACCCAGTTAGATTAGCAGGGTATAGGGGACCCTTTCCTAACCCGTGTGTCAATCAGCACAGGGCTCTCTCTACCTAGCTTCCGTTCAGCACTGTCCCACACCTATGGGACACAAGGCACCGGAGCACTTGCATCCTAGGAAATGATGGATGCTGCTTTGCTTGGTGAGGATAGTACCTAAATTTCTTATCTCCGAATTTAAATAAAATGCTTACTGAATTTATAGTTTCTGAAATATTTTGCCTTCCATACTGCCATATTTTCAGAGAATCATAATATATATATATTGTGTGTGTGTGGTAGAGAATTCTTACAAAAAACAATTCCAAGAAAACTTTTTATAAAATTAACTGAAATAAAAACTGCAACCTGCAACACTGGCATTTTTACCAGCACAGTAAAGCCTTAATTTAAAAAAAAGTAGTAGATGAAAGGGACGTTTGAATAAAATATGGTGCATTTGTTTGCTTTGCAGTCTCTTAACCAATACAATTCTAAATAAAGAACATGAAAATATTGGGAGGGTTGCTACTGTAATTGCAATGAATTAAATGGAATTCTCAGCTTTAAGGGGGTGGGTCACCATCCTCCCACTTGTTAGAATAATTTCATTTAAAACAGTGCCTGAAGGCTGTGCGGCAGCCTGACCCTGGTGCTCACTTTAGTGTCTGACAGCACTCTAGGTGAAACTCGTCAGCTGATCACCTTGACTCTCCTCCATCTTGAGTCATAATCCAATGGCTGTCAACAGGAGAGACCCCACTACTACCACCAGAAAGCCTGACGTAAAGCAACCAACATTCAAAAAGAATTAATTGTAAATGGATACAGAGACTGCAAGAACAGCAACCATATAAGCTGCTGCTACTGGCTGCCAAGGTGAGTTTCCACACTGGCAACGGAAGGCTGATGCTTCTGTCACTGAGAACACACTGAACCGTCCAACACGAGTTACCCTGTCTGAAGTATCCTTTGGTAAACCAGCTCCCTTTCATGGGGTGAACATAAACTGGATTATTACAGTCAAACAGTCCTGGATACAGAACACTGCAGACAGATGACGGCTTAGCAGGTAACTATCACCATATACATAATTGATGCCTTTTAAAAAATTACCGTAAGTTTTATTCCAAAGCAACTACCATTATATGTCTGAAGACATCCATAATGAATCCCATTGGTGCCACCACAAATAAGACTTGAGAGATAACTTCCTTATCTTTGAGGGCTAAGCCTACTGGTCAGTTTGTCACGTCAGTACAAGCACATAGACTGGGGATGATGTTTTTACTGTTCTTCTGCTCAAAAGGCAGCTGGGGGTTGAGGTGCCTGTAACACACATAGGTTAATTTCACCCTATGACTTTATTTTGCACTGAAAAGGCAGAACAGGAGAAAGGAGGCAGGACAAAAGACTGAAGTTTTCATTCTTCCAATGTATGCAGAGGTGATTATGAGCAGATTCTGTAAAAATAAACCCATTTGATAAACTCAGATTTGGCAAGACAAATGAAAAGACTTAAGCAACTTAATCATAGCTTGACTAAAAAGTAAAGCTTAACTGTTCAAATCTGCTAGATTTATTAAAATAATACAATTGTAGTACAATTTTACCAGGTGTATTATGTAAACAAACATATAATAGAATTCTTTTCTTTCCTAACATTTATTTGTGTGTCTGTGTTTGTACAAAGCATGGGTGTAAAAGCCAGAGGACAGCAGGACTCAGTTCTTCGCTTCTATCTGTGGGTGGGCATCGAAATCAGGTAGTCAGGCTTGATGGCAAGCGCCTTTACCTGCTGACCCGCCTTGTCAGCCCCAGAATCCATTTCTTTTTCTTCTTTTGAAACAGGATTTTTCTCCTGTAGCCCTGGAACTAACTCACAGAGAAGTTCGCGTTTCTACTTCCTGAGTGTGCCACCACACTCACATTCTAGATTCGTTCTGAAACAGAACTAGAGCACAGAAAGGCAAAACTGCCCTGAGGCAAGCCACACAGGCTGGCATCAAGGGCAAATACAGTCTACTTCTGGTGGGGCTTCAGTGGAAATGACAGGGAAGCTCTGTATGCTGAATTGTTTAACACACATAACTACGTACTCAGCACGAGGGTAAGAAAAAGACAAGATCAACTATATCTTCAAGTTCAATGTAGAGAACGAGTCACCTACATGTTAGAAAATCATTATTAAATACTTTTTATTAACCTTGGTTCTGTCCAAAATGGGTTCTAGAGAATAGTTTTAGTTTAGCCAGAAGGTAATCAAAAGACTTAAAAGCATGGCCCAATACAAAGGAAGCTGGTTCTGAAAGCCATGTTATCAAAAGGATCACATTATAGAAAACAAGCCGGATGCTGTCATGCAGAACCATGAATTATTAGGAGAGGCTTTAAGTCCATGCTTTGTGCTCAGTGCGCCCCAGTTTCAGAATTACTCACTTAATACAGTCTACTTCTCCTGGTGAAGAGCTTCAATGAAAGCATCAAGCTTTTCTTGAATTTCTCTGACTTTCTCTATGGTGATAAAAAAAGATAAACATATTTACTTTTCAAAGGCAGCATACATTAGTGAGAATCCTTATAATTAAATCATCTACAAAACTTCTTTAGCTATTTGAGGAAAAGGGAGAAAATCATCCTCACTAAACGTCCTGTGGTCCATGTCCAAGCGGGTCAGAAGAGCCACAAGCAGCCGTTTTTGGGAAGTGAAGGAGGAGAAATGCTTGACAGACAGACCCCTCTGGGAAACTATTAAACAGAGCTGTGGACTCTTACACACAGCAAGGCTTGTGTGCCCATCCATAGATGTGCTTTACTGCACTCTTAGATTCCTTGAAGTTCTACTGAAAAACGATGAGGCTGTTTTTAGGAATAAGCGGAAATGGTGGCTTATGCTGTAACCCAGCTCGTGGGAGGCTGGATGAGTGGGACCATCCAGACCCTATCTTAACAATGGACAAAACTGTCCATCATCTGGAAAACGACCTTTTAAAATATAGAGTAGAGGGTGAAGTCACCAGGAAGGTCAGGTAAAACCACCATGGTAAAATGCATACATACATCGATCATATTTCAAAATGCCAGGAAATAAAGGCAAAGGAAAGTAGGAAATATTTTTAACTAGGTGTGAATGTGGAAAGTTAAAAAAAATATAAAGAACCACTGAAAGTAGATTTCTATTTATTTGAATTTTTACTTTTCCATGTTAATTGACTTCATGTAAAATCTCTGATTCCTCTCTGCAGATCTGTAAACTGTCTCCATTGCATGCTACTGCTGCGGATTCAGTCATGCGCCTCCTGCCTTGGAATACCAGTTACACCATGCAGTGTGGGAAATGCTTCCACACACAATGTAACACAGAAGCAGGAATCACCAGTGGATGGGAGCCAACGAGTCAAGGCTAGTGACTTAGACATGAGACTGGAATGTACTCTACTCTCTACTCAGAGGAAAGATCATTGACAGTGTCTTCAGAGGTTAACACTTATATCTTCTGTAGTTAAACCATCTGTGCTGGAAGATACAAATTCTGCTAGTAGTGTGCCCTGGTGATGACTGCCCAGCCAAAAGAAGAACCATCCTTCTGTCCCTTGCACAGCGTTGTAGGACTCCAATGGCGGCTACTACAGCCACATCTGCAGATGCTCTGTAATTTAATACTTCTAATTCTTGGTATTAGATTAAGAATAAAAAAGCACGTGGAGATGAAACTCTATTGTTTTGATCAAACCACAGAGAAAATCTGATATCAGTTAAGCAAGGGTGGCATTTCCTCCTACAGATGAGTAAACCAGAGAAGCTAAGACAATATCAATCTATCTCTTACAATTTTAAACTACATATATGTGTGTGTGCATGCACACTTGTGTGTGTGTGTGTTTGTGTGTGTGTGCGCGCGCACACATGTGTGCAGTCTGGTAGGAAGAGCTTTAGCCAGAAGACACAACAAATGCTCCATTGAACTAAAGCTCAGTGTTCCCATGGGCCACTTTGGGCTTCTGATGCCCTTAGGACAACAGGCTAAGGTAGGAACAGTGTTAGGAGGGGTGATCGATCTGAACTTCCATTGGGAAAGTGGACTGCTTCTCCACAATGGAGGTAAGGAAGATTATATCTAGGATACAGGAGAGCCTTTAGGACACCTTGGTGTTACCATGTCCTCTGAGTAACAATGGGAAACTACAATAACCCAATCCAAGCAGATGACAAATGACCCAGAGCCTTTGGGATGAAGGTATTGGTCCTTTTTCCAGGGAAAGAACCAGACCAACTGTGTTTGCCGGGGGTTGAAGAAATAAAGAATGAGTAGTAGGGGAAGGTAGTAATAAATACCAGATAAAGTCATGTGACAAGACACAAAAATGAAGCTGCAATTGGCATTCATGTTTCTGTACCGTTTTGTTAGGAAACAACTGCATATATGTGTACATGTTAAGCAGACACTCGTGCTTTCTTCTTCTTTTATCTTGTAATACAACATCAATTGAGGTAGATGATATCAGTGGTTAAGTGTACTACAACAGCAACGGAGATATCAGTGGCTACGGTTATCAATCTGTATTTTCATATTTAAGTTAGAAGGTGCTCAAAGACTAAGCATTCCTCAAGGTGACTTTGCCAACTATTTTAAGAGAAACATAACTGGTTGTATGTGGGAGAGTTACATCATGCTAGGTAGAATTATAACCGTGTTATTGTCTTCAAGGATGATATATAGGGATGTGTTGGGTGTCAAGTTGATGAAGAAAGACTTGTGATGGCTAATCTTGGTTGTCAGTTTGACACAACCTAGAATCATGTGGGAAGAGGTAATGCCAATTGAAGAACTGCCTTGATTGGACCGGTTTGCGGGAGATTTCTTTGATTGATAATTGATGTGGAGGGGGGCAGCCTACTGTGGGTGGCACCATCCCTACTTAGATCGGCCTGAGCTGTAAAAGAAAGCAAGCTGAACATGAGCTGCTGAGGAAGTCAGACAGCAGTACGCCAGTGAGCCACTTTCTACCTAAGCCTCTGCCTCGAAGAAGCAAACTGAACTTTTCTTACAGTTTGCTTTGCTCAGTGTTTTAGCACTGAAACAGAGAAGCAAACAACACTCCCTGAGCCTTTGTGCAGGGCCTTAGAACTTCAACCTACACTTTTCTGGCAGGCTAGCTTCCATTTCTTAATCAGCAGTCAAATTAGCAAATACATTTGCTTCTCCAAATGAAGCCAGTCTTAGTTTTAAGACAAGTTCATTTAGTTGTTTAAAAACAGGTGATTTTTTAAAAAAATGAGTATTTTCCGAGTTTCATATACATTTCAGTTCTTTTTTTTTTAATATTTATTTATTTATTTATTTATTTATTATGTATACAATATTCTGTCTGTGTATATGCCTGCACGGCAGAAGAGGGCACCAGACCCCATTACAGATGGTTGTGAGCCACCATGTGGTTGCTGGGAATCGAACTCAGGACCTTTGGAAGAGCAGGCAATGCTCTTAACCTCTGAGCCATCTCTCCAGCCCCTACATTTCAGTTCTTTAAGAGAAGAGAAAGCTTTTCAATTATCTCACAGCAGTTCTCGAGATGACCATAGTTTTCATAAAAGCCAAAACAAACAAGAACGACCCCAGCGAAGCCCCTGGCGAGCCTGAAAAGCACAGCACAAGTGAAATCCCAGAGAGGCGTCTCCAGCCCCACAGCCCCTATCACTCCCTGGTGGGCAGGCTACCTGGGAGTGTCAGCCATATTCAGAAAGAATAATCCAATTCTATTCCATACATAAGCAGCCACAAGGTCAATTTGCCAACCTTTGCCCTATCACAGGTCGCCATCCTCCGAGGGGCAGACTGTAGGTGTCACCTACAGCACAGTGGTGTCACCCACAGGGGGACAGGTCGGAGCAGGAGCTATCTGTGTGAAGAGACAAAGCCCCGCTGAGGCAGTATCTAATCTGGAAGGTCTAAAGGGAAATCCAATTTTTAGACAATGAAGAGGTTAAGCAATATTTTTTTTCTAAATGAAAAGTTAAAGGACTGTTTAACACAAAAATAAGAAAATTCTAAACTTCTTAAAAACTTTCCCTTTTATCATAAATTTTACAATTGACGGTACTGCCTTGCCACAAAACCTTAGGGATGCCACAAAGAGCATTCAAATAAGTACTAGAGGTAAGGAGGATGGGCGGTATGAGGAGAAGGGAGGATGGGCGGATACAAGGAAATAAGAAGTTGTCAATAAGCACCACTTTCACCCTGAAGAAATTCAGCTGTCTTTTTCACCTGTAAGGAACTAGATGGAGTCTTCTGGGACATGAAGAAACCCTAACCTTTCCCCTTTTAGAAAAGGTTTACTTGTAATTATGCATACGTGTGCCTGTGCTGTGTGGGTATATGAACTGCTAAGTGTGGCTGTGAGCCGCTCTGTGGTCCTGCTCTTCCCTGCTCAGCTGCTTTCCACCTTTAAGAAACATTCCTTGGTGTTTAATCCCAGCAAAGGCAGGTGCATCTCTGAGACAGAGGAGAGTCTGGTCTAGAGAGCTAGCTCCAGGAAAGCCAGGGTTACACACAGAAATCCTGTCTCAAAAAACCAAAACCCTAAAACCAAACCAAACAAAGCCAAAATGAAACAAACAAAAACCCAATCCAACCAACCAAACAAAATGCATTCCTTGCTTATTCTTTTCCTGTCAATTGAGGAATGTCTACTCTTTGAAGCGATTGCACATTTGACATTTTGTTGTCTCTTTCAGTGCTGTAGGCATCCCTGCTAAGGATGAGCCCTGGTCGCCTTCCTCTGATTAGAAACCCACAGGCGGGCTGCTGCTCATGCCACAGCAGAAGAGCAACAGAGCGAATGCACTGCAGTGCTACCTTTTCTGTAAAACAGAATACATCTGGTAAAAATCAGAAATGAGCACAAATCAGCATGGTTAGTTGTAAAGCAAACTCCTGTTTCTCTCAAAAATTTGGGTTAAATATTCACATAGAAAATTCTTATAAAATCTGTGGTCTCTTTGATAAATCAACTCAGGAAGGGCTTAAACTATTCTGTTCTACAGAATAGTATTCTACATGTAGTGAATACAAAGGCTCATTCCCATTTACCCAATGTTTACTTAAAAGATGAGCCATTTCAAACATCGATTCATTGTGCATCTTGATTGAGTCATGAATATTCCCATAATCCTCAACTCATAAACCACCAGCCTCAGTGAATGACGTTCCTTCTCTTTTTTCTTCTCTTCAGATGACTTGACACCCATTCACATTTTAGGTCTCTTTATCCCCACATGAAATGGCACTGTTCCTCTCAGCGCTTTGAGTCCTCTGATACTTGCTCTAAAAGTCCCAAATACAGACTAATCTGTAATTAGGTTTTGAATACACTGCGACTGCCAAAAGGCTCAACCTGGGAGAGGGTTCACTTCAGTGGTAGTATTAGTTTAGAACATGAACAAAGAGCCACCCACAAAACACTACCTCATGTGCTAAAATAAACCTTAGTCGCGTTTGATGTCTTTAAAGAAAGCATGAAGAAATCAGCTGAAGAACTAACACAATGCGCGTTAAGAAACCATACACCCAAAGTTTCAAACCACGTAACAGTTACCCTGTAACATTTAGGTCTTTATAGCTGTTAGATTCTGGAATCTTCCTAGTCGATTACCACTAATTTCAGCTCAGCTACCTATGAATGACTATGGGTCTGTCTTATTTAACAACAAAGAACAGTGTCATTCAAGGTACTGACTAAGTTATAACTTTTGGTTATATCATACTCACTAAAAGGTTGAGCTGCTCAATGAAAGCAGTTATATGTGGGATGGAAAATTCATCTACTTCTGGAGATACATTTATCTTTAGACAAGTCAAATTAAATAACTGTGTATTTGGACAATCTTGTGGCTTCTCCAGGAGTGCTTATATTACTGGCTCACACCGAGGACATATACTTAAGACCCAGGGCTGAGACCATAGCTCAGCTGCTAGAGTGCTGCCTGAGCCCGTATGAAGCCCTGGCTTTAGTTTCCAACACTGCATAAACCAGGTGGGAGGTGGAGACGGAGGGCAGGGAGCATCAGAAGTGCAAGCCACGTTTGATCTTGGGCTACAGAACAAATTCAAAGTTACCTGGGCTACCGGAGACTTACAACAACAGCAACAGCAATAATAACAGCAACACACTCCTAGAAACCGAGATTCCACTCTGAGAGGCCCACTAAGAGACATTTCGATCAGGTGTGTTAGCAGATGCATCCTACTCCTAATCCAGCTGCTGTGTGGTGGTCTAGTGGCCACAAGAACCAGCTTTTCATTCAACCTTCCTTTCCATGGGTACCGGCCATTTGATGTCTAGGAGTACACAGACACTTCTGGAGCATGTACTTGAAGTGTGACCAGCCCTAATCAAGTCACACTTGTGTAGAAGACATGCATAGCCTGCTGACTCAGTCTTTTTATATTAGTGATGCTTTTAAAACCATAACTTTAAAGCATCCTGTAGGGTAATGGTGGAAATGATGGTATTTGTCACATTTAACCTTTAGGGAATTCTTTTTTATGGAAGGAAAAATGACTTATATTGAATTCTTTTCTTTTTCTTTATTTTAAAACTTTGAGAAAAGGCTTCGCTATGTAGCTCAGGTTGGCCTTGAACACATGGCAATCCTCCTGTCTCCGCTTCTTGAGTAGTGGGACTACATGTATGTCCACCATGCTTTTGCTGCGCTCAATTCATAGAAAAGCCGGCACTGGAAGTGTCTGCAGCATTTACTTTCAGGGCCAGAAATAACAGATATAATGAGATTTGATGGCATTCAGGACAATCGTCTTCCAGTAAGGACCACAGAGTCTACCATGAGGCTACAACTGTCTAGTGTGAGTCATTTTATTTTGTGTCTGGCACACAAAATATTTCAAATTATATCCGTTCACATTACGATAACAAAAATTTAAAATTATTTGATATTCTAATTCATTAGTGTTACATTGTTTTTCCTCTAATAAGTTAAAATATACTTTGTCAAAAACGAATCATTTCATTTGCCCGTGTATTGCCAGAATAGAAAATCTAAATATTATATTTCAAAGAAATACTAACATAGACAAATATTTGAGACAATGGATAAGGTCAGTAAATTATTCTGTTCCAACCAATTAAATATGACTTTAAAAATCTTTTAGTTTGTCTTTTCTACTTTTCTCCTATTTTTTAAAAGCACATTTTACTTTAAATTTTGTTGAGCAGTAAGCTGAAACATTTAAAAAAAAAAAAAAGAAAAAGAAAAACCACCCAGGCAGCCCTTAAAGAGGTAGGGCATCATTTATCACTTGCAAAGACAGATTTATAAGAAGAGGGCCCCTTCTGTTCCTTTAAGACCGCAAACAGATGGGAAGTGAATGGGCAGTCCCTTGGACAAGAAAGCGCACGGGAGGTGCTGCTGTATGCACGTTCCCAGCAGAAGAAAGGAGGCCAAGATTGGAACTGCATGACCGGGTCCTGGAGAGGGTCTTTCTTCAAGCTGTCCTCGTCCTGCTGTCAAACTGTTATAAATATTGGTTTGTCAAAAGACCTTCAGGACTGAAGCCTGAGAAAGGAGTTGTAGCAGACAAACGAAGCCTGGGAGTGAGTCTCAGACAGCTCATTACCGTAATTTTAAAAGAGGAAGAACAAATATAAGCTCATAGAGTGTAATTCCGATTTATGAATTGAAAGCTTTAGTCAAGCTTAGGCCGAGAATAAATAAAAAAATGTAATGCGACTTATAGCTCTTAAATCAGATGCTCCATTAGGCAAAGTACTGCCTAGCCTGTCAGAAGCATCGGGCCTGCAAGGGGGTCTAGTTACTAATACAAGCCAACTCTTCCCAATTAGAAATGCTTGGGACCAGAAATTTTATAGACTTCTGCTTTTATAGCTGAATTCCCTAAATCTAAAAGTCTCAAATCTACAATGTGCCAGCATCCGAGAGCCAGAGAGCATCATGGGAGTACTCAAGTTCAGACCTTACAGCCTTTGAATTAGAAGGGCCTGACCCATGCAGGTGCAGCAAGAGCAAGAGACAGGCCAATCACTGAACTGATGTCACATATTTAGTAAATTAGAAATCATCCTCAAAACTTTAATTACACTTTCTTTTGCTCAGCTGCCTGACATGGTGCTGGAATCAAGCTCGGGTCCCCCCTGAGAACAGTATATACTCTTAACTCCTAAGCCATCTCTTTAGCCCCAAATTCTAGATTCTTTTTTAAAGAAACAATTTATATTTTAATTAAAAAGTAACAGGTGTGTGTGTGTGTGTGTGTATGTGTGTGTGTGTTGAGCATATATGCATGTACAGACTCTTAGTTTCTTTTTTGTTTGGTTTTGTCTTTGTTTTTTGAGACAGGGTTTCTCTGTGTAGCCCTTGTTGTCATGGAACTCACTCTGTAGACCATGTTGGCCTCAAATTCATAGAGATCCGTCTACCTCTGCCTCCTAAGTGCTGGGATTAAAGGCGTGCGCCACCACCGTCTGGCACAAACTCTAGATTTTTGACGCTTTGTTTCACTAAGAAAACAGGCTCTGAAACACTTATTAACAATACAAACTAAGAAGCCAAATTACAGGGACTGTTGTCTACAGTCACTCACAAACAGAAACCAAAGACTCAAGATGAACAGGACCACCAAGCAATTCTAAAAAGGCACCACTGCTAGCAGAGCTAGCCTCAGCTTTGCCATAAACACTTATGTAAATGGCTAAGTTATTAATTCAATGAGCATCAATTTCTAACTATGAGCAATGGAAGGACCACCTCTCAAGCCCTGCAATTTTAAAAGATGGTCTATGAACTAAATAAGCATGAGGGATAGATAAGTTTGAAGCAGGACATGTAATTCAAAATAAGAAATGATGCAGTTACATGGAGATATTCTCTATTTCTGAACAGAATATATCTCATTTCTCTTTCACTACTTTCTCTTGATGTTTAGTAGAGATGAGGATAAAATATTAGGAAGAAACAAGTAGATCGTGAGAAGCCGGGCAGCAGGCAAACATTCCTTCCTCCCTCCTCCCCCCGAACATAAGAGAATCAAGGTAAAAGGGTGGTTAGTCTATATGGAAAGGCCGATGCATTAATTTTAAGATGAAAACAGTTTGGGCATCTTGGAGTAGGAAGACATGATGAAGGCACAAGCACACGCAGGAGAGCCAGGGACCTGAACAAGTGGATCGACTCTCAAGGAGTGACTATTAGTACATGGTATGCTGGGTCATGGCCTCTGGGTCACACAGGCTATAAAACAACTTCTCCAGAGGTTTCAGTTGTATTGATGCTGCTTGTTCTTTGACCGAGTATTTAAAACCAAGTTTGTACAAGGAAAAGGACGGGAACTATAGCCCACCTGCCAGATCAGAAGCTGAATACAAGTGCACTCACAGTGAGCTCAAAGAAGAAAGTAGAAGAGGCCAACCCACAGCCCTCAAGAGAATGGCTCTAGAAACTGCCCCGAGGCCACTTCAATAGTCTATTAAGCTACAATGTTAAGGGTAATAATCTCTGGTTGAAGCAGTTTTCATAATGTATATGTACTAGCTTTTTTGATAATAAAAGAAGACTTTAAAAATTAAAACCTAAATCCTTGCAGTGTGCCTGCTAGATCTGTATAAAAGCCGTGTACACAGCTCGGAGTCAGAAGTTGTGCAAAAAGAGGTAAAAGATTAAAAACAAAACAAACCAACCTTGAATTCCTGTCCCAGAATGTGGAAAAGAATTCTTCTACTACAATTCAAAGTACTAAAACCGGAAGAGATGTG